>NC_080682.1:3075231-3784089 GCF_030445035.2 Dasypus novemcinctus
CCCTCCTCCCCCTCCCTGCCCCCTCCCTGCCCGGGACCCTCTGTCCAGGTTCACCGGCATTTCCTGGGGTGTGGGGGGCAGGGAGGGCTCTGGAAGGGTCTCTGAGCAGAGGCAGGTGAGCTTGGCCCCCCAGGCTTCTGACTTTGCACACACTGTTCCCCAGCCTGGAACACTGTTCCTGGTAGCCCTGACCCACCTCCCGGGAGGAAGCCCCCCCCACCCTGTCTACCCCCACTGTAGATTCGGGGGACACACGCCTGCCCTCGGCCCGCCCCGGCGCTCTTCTGCCGTGACAGCCACGTGGACGCGCCTGTGGCTGTCTCGCACGTCCCGCCGGGGCGCCGGCTGCAGCTGGGCTGGGGGGGCGGAGCTCACAGGGAGAACCCCACAAGCCGATGGGGTGCGCAGGCCGCTGCCGCGCCCTGCCGCCGGCTCCCCAGCCACGGGCGAAGGCGCCGCTCTTCTTCAGGTAAGGGGGACAGAGGGCGGGGGGCGGGGGACCTGGGAGGGGCCCGGCAGAGCAGACCCCAGGGCCTCCTGCCCCTCACGCTGCCGCACGCGCAAGCACGGGGCGTCCCTGGAAAACCAGAACCGCTGCTCCGAGCCGTGAACTCCGGGGTCTGTCCGGAACACGTGGCCTGTGGAAGGCGCCACTGAGAACCCGGAGTCTGCGTCCTCGCCCAAAGCAGCCCCAGACCGCGCTGGGGAGCCGGGGGGTGAAGAGCGCTTCCCTATGCCCCCCGACCCGATGACCACCGACGGCGTCTGCGTGTCTCGTTTGGGAGCTGTCTTCCCACAGGAACGCACGCCCCCGCAAGCAGGGACATCGCGTCCGTGTCCCGGCGCCCACAGCAGGTCTTGCACGTGGCGGGTGCTCGAAAGTCATTCCTGAATGAACCTAGTGTCTGAACCAAGCGCGGGTGTATCGGACAAGGTCAGAATGCTGTATGGGGCCCTGGAGGGACAGGACTGCGTGTTCGATATTTTTATGCAGCAAGCTTGTATCTCTAAAAAATATTATTAAGGGGAGAGGACGTGGCTCAAGTGGTTGAGCGCCTGCTTCCCACATGGGAGGTCCAGGGTTTGGTCCCCGGTGCCTCCTAAAAAATAAGAAAAACAAAAAACAAATGAAAAACCAACTCAGGGGAACCGATGTATCTCGGTGGTTGAGTGCCGGTTTCCCACATACGAGGTCCTGGGTTCAATTCCCCGCCCTGGGACCGCAAAAAAAAAAAGATGTGATAAAAAAAGCAAAAAACAAAACACAATGGCAGGCCATTCCCTGCAGCCCTGGAGGCCAAGGGTGGGAGACTAAAGCTCTGGCATTTTCTTCTCCCTGAGGCCAACAAAGGGACAGAGCCTTGGGGCCACCGCTGACCCCCTGGACAGACAGATGGGCTGCGGCCCCAGGACCCCGGGGCAGGTGGCCGAGACAGCGAGAACTGGCCTCTCCCTCCACCGCCCCTGGCAGCGCCCTCCGCATCGGGGACCCCCAGGCCCGGCCAGTACCGGGGGCCGTGGCTCCCCTGGCGTGAGAGCTGCTGGAGGAGGGGTGCTAGGACCCGGCCTGACGCCCTGCGCACCCCCTGCCGGAGCCTGGGGTCCTGTCAGGAGGGGCCTTTTGGGGACAGCCGGGGTGGGTGGGATCCTCCGTGGGAAGAGCCCACGTCCTTTTCGGCGGCCGCCATGGGCCCGTGGGGCGCCTCCAGGTGGACAGCTCTGTTTTCTTCCTCCCCATCGGCTGCCCCCCCCGGGGGGTGCAGTCCGAGACTCGGCGCCGTCTCCCCGGCTGGGGCGGGGGCGTGCTGGCCCCCCTCCCGGAGCCGCTGCCCCAGCCAGGCCCCTGCCCTCCTCCCCCCGCCGGCCACTTACCGGTGGCACCTTGGTGGCCGAGCCCGGCGTCGGGGGTCCTCCTTCGTCGCGCGGCAGCGCCGGGCCGTGGGGCTCCATGTCCTTCCCTGCGGCGGGGCGGCGGGTGAGGCGCGTGCGGCGGGAGGGGCAGGAAGCCGCCCACGGCCGCGGCAGCAGGAGAGATCTAATCACGCAGGAGGAAGCGGGCGGGGCCCTGCCCGGAGGCCGGGGCGCCCGGGAGGGGACGGTTCTCGGCCCGAGACGGAGGCTTCGTTCCCACACCGGCTGGAGCAGCGCGGCCAAGGGCCGAGTCCCCCCTCGAGGCGCGCCCACGCCGCCCCGCTCCCCAGCCGGGGGTCCCTATTTTCTCTTTCTAATTGGGTGGAGGAGGGGAGAGTGTGGGGTTCACACGCAGTGGCCCTGGCTCCGTGTCAAAGCCGGTCGCCAAAGTTCCGGAGTTTGGGCTCCTCGGAGCTGGCCGGGGTGTGCGGGCAGGGGCGGGTGGCAGGGCAGGCCTGAGCCCCGGGGGCCGCTCCTGCCACTTCCTGTGGCTCTGCACATCGGCGGTTTACTGCCCGGGGCCCTGGCGCTTAGGAGTGGTTCCGGCTGGGGTGGCATCCGTCCTGCCAAAGCCACCGGCCGGCAGTGCCCTGCGGCCAGCTGGGCGGCCAGGGCCAGGGGCGGTGGGGACAGGTGTCCACAGAACCCACCGGCAGGCCCCAGGGTTCTGTGGACCCGCTTCCCAGGAGCCGTGGGACAGGGTGGGCTGCGGTGGGCCCGAGCCCTTCCCTCGGGAAATGCTGCCACGTGGACCTGAGGACGCGGCCCTGACCTCGGGGCTCACGTGGACGGTGGTCCAAGGCGCACGTGGGGCAGGACAGGCCTGGCCGGCGGCCCCCCGAGGCAGCACGGCACCCCTGCCGCCAGCCGGGGCGGGGACCCCCAGCCTCTGCTTCTCCATCTGCAAAGCCCCCTCCCCCATACAGGAGCAGGCCGAGGCTGAGCGCTTGCCCCTTCCCCGGTGGGGGACCCCCGTCCCCTGGGAAGATGCCTTCCCCCCTCTGGCCGGATGTCCTGCAGCCTGGGCTGGTCACCTGGGGACACACGTTCCTATGAAACTGACCGCCAAGTGGCAGCTGCCCCCTCCCTGTCCACACCCCCGAGAGCGCAGCACGGGCACGGTGGCGGAGGCGAGCCACTGAGGGTGATGGTGACGGGTCTTCCGGCACCCCTGGCCGGCCTTTGGACAAGGCTGCTCCCACCCTGGGCCTCGGTTTTCCCCGTCTGATTGATGAGTGTTTGCTTGGGATGGTCCCAAGGGCCCTTCACGTCCCAGCCTGGGCGTGGGGCCTGAGTTCCTCCCCCCTGGACCCCGTGGCGGGGGGCTCGGCTCCTCTTTCCTCACCTCGACTGGGAGAGGGTGGCAGGCCCAGCAGGGCCCAGGCCGGTCTCCCAGGACAGGCGCTGGCCCCTCCCCACCCAGAAGGAAGTCACAAACGCTGGCCGAGAGGACAGCCTGGCTCTGCGGGCGGCCACGGGTGCCCAGCGAGCTTGGCACTGTCCGCCGCTGCCCGAGGGCCTGGCCTGGGCTCTTCCCTCCTGGGGTGCGCCTCTGGGGCTGGGAGTGGGGACCCACCTGTCCCCGTTTTACAGATGGGGAAACTGAGGCCCCGACGCAAGTGGCTGGCCCGTGTCACCCAGCCCGGAAGCAGCTGTGCTGGGACTCTGGCCGGTCAGGCCTTGAGCTGCCCCCAGAGGCTGGACGGTGGGAGCCCCCTCCTCGATCTCACGGCCAGGGGGCTTCACCTGGACCCCGGGGGCCACCTGGGACCTGGCCCTTTGCAAAACCCTTTGCTCCCTCAACATGCACGGCCCCCCCGCGTGGGTGGGCACTGCCGGGCTGCTGTCCACCCGGCTTGGAAGGGCCGCCGGGCCCAGGGCTGGCCGGGATGCGGGGCTCGGCGGCCCCCCGCACTGACCTGGGCTGAGCGGGTACAGCTCATTCTCTCCGCCGAGGAGGAGATTCCGTGTGAGCTTTCGGGGGTCCGTCTTCTGCGGGGTGGAGGAGGGCGGACACAGCGAGAAGCGGCGGCGGAGGAAGGCGTCCTTTCCTTCATGGCGGGGCCGCGGGGGGCTTTCTGGAAGGACAGAAGGGCGTGCCGGTCACGCCCAGGCCTGGGGCGGCGCCCCCGGGCCTCGTCCAGGGGGGCCACCTGCCGGGGGCGGCCCAAGCTCAGGCAGGACATGGAGGTCGAGGGTCTAGCGGGGCGGGCCAGCCTAGGGGGGCACTCCCCAGCATGCCTCCAACCCCCCGAGCCCCTCGGGGGCCCCACTGCTCACAGCCGAGCAGCTGGTGCCGCCACCAGGGCCGGGGCCAGGGGACCAAGCTCAGGTGCGCTCAAGGCCAGGTGCACCGGAACCCACGCTCCGGCCGGGCACCCACCTCCTCTGTCCGCGGAACAGCCCGGAAGCAGCCCCCGGCCGGCGACAGGCCTGAGCTTTGCTGCTTGGTGTGGCCTCTCGTGCCTGCCCAAATGGGGCCGGGCCAAGCTGGGGGTGCCGCCCTGCCCGCAGCCCCCGCCCTGCTCTCCAATGGGAGGCAGTGCCCGGGCCCCAGCCCAGGGTGCAGCCGAGCAGCGTGGCCCCGAGCGCCGAGGCGTGCTGGGGTGGGGCCAGGCCGGGCTGGCTCCCGGGGAGGGCGCCCTCCCTCCAGGCCCGGCGCTGCAGCCTCCTTGGGGCCAGCGCCCAGGCCAGAACCAAGGCCCTGCTCTTCCCGCGGCGCTGGCCTTCCTGGGTGGGGGCCTTTCCTGCCGTGGCTCAGGGTGGGTGGCTGGGGCCGGCAGGAGTGCCCAGGGGGTGTTGGTGTGAGGGGCCCCCTGGCGCAGCCCTCCTGCCCATGATGGCTGCTGCTAAGCTGTCACCTTTGCCATTTTAAGGGCGAGGAAACTGGGTTCAGGGAGCGCAGGGCCTTTTTGCCCAGACCCCCTCAGCTAACGCCCACGGCGCATGACTTGGCGCATTCTACTTGAGCCAACCCGGACCAGCTCTACAGCCTGATGCCCGGGCGTCTCGGGCTGGCACCCAGCAAACCAGCTGCTGGGAGAGAAAGGGTGGGGGTCCGTGCTGAGTGCCAGTGAAACTCACCTGCCCAGGTGTCTCTCTGGCGAGGGAGCCAGCACCCAAGGAGACACTGGGCTTCTGCCGTCACCCAGCTAGGGTTTTCCAGGCACCCAGGCTGCACTGGACAGCCAAAGTGACCCCCACATGATCCTGCCCTCAGGGCTACCCCAGCCAGAGTGAGGCGGGTGAAGACAGGTGCCGTGGGGACACGGAGTGGGCAGGGGAAGGACGCCTTCCTCACTGGAGCCTCCCTTCTTTCAGGGGTGGAGTCCTGTCCTGCAGACGTGCGGCAGGTGGAGGGGCCTGTTCCCAGGGCTCGAGGCTCGCACAGCTCAGCCCCAGCTCCCCCTGGCCGTGGGCCCTGGCTCCACCCGGCCTAGGAGGGGAGGGCCTGGAGGACACCAGCTGGCTTTCTTCTCAGTCCCCATCACACCTGTTCTCCCAGCACTGCCACCAACCGGCACCACTCATCAGTCTGTGTGCTCCACCTCCACTCACCTCCTCACCCTCCTCACTGCCTCCTTCCCTACGTCCTCATTTCCCCATCCACCCATCCACCGTCCATCCATCGATCCTCTATCACCCATCTGACCATCCATCATCATCTCTCCTCCCAACCTCCCTTCCACCCATCCATCATCTGTCCATCCATCCAATCATATTCCCATCCATTTGGCCATCCATCTTCCCATCTACACATCTTTCCAACCTCCCATCCATCCAGCCATCCATCCATCCATCCACCCACCCACCCATCCACCCATCATCCATCCATCATCCATCTACCACTACCCTCCCATCCATCCATCTATTCATCCAGCTGTTTTCCTCCCAATCTCCCATCCACTCACCTACCCATCTATCCACTCACCCATCCATCCGTCCATCCACCCACCTTCCTACCCGCCTACCTGTCCATCCATCCAACCTCCCACCTATCACTCATCTACCCATCTACACACACGTGCCTCTTTCCAGCCAACCAGCCTGAGTTCCCCCTTCTCTTCCCGCTTCCTCCCCATTCACTCAACAGACAGACACACAGAGGGGACGATTCAAGCTAACGCCAGCGCAGCGCAGACCCCTCCCAATCAGAGTGGGGGCTGTCAGCACACAGGTGTGGACATCTCCTCGCTGCGGCCCTACTAACTGCCCTGCCCAGCCCTGACAGGCGGCTGCCGGTCTCACCCAGGCACGGTCGACAGCTGCCCCGAGGCCCCCGCCTCGGGCTTCAGGACGCCCCTCCCCTGGCCACGGACCCCGGGTGCCTCTCGTGTGCCAGGCACTTTCTTGCACCATCTCTTTGGCGCTGAGGTGACAGGGGTGTTTTGATCCCATCACCCCGACGGCGTCTCATTGCACTTAGAAGGAATCCCATCTCGGTGTCCTCATCCAGGTCCTCAAAGCCCTCCGCGGCGCGTCCACTGCTCTGCCCTCAGACCCCCACCACTCGGCGCCAGCCACCCTGGCCCTCGTGAGCCTCGAAACGCCCAGCTCGCTCCCGCCGCGGGGTGCGTGCCCGCCATCTCCTCCCTGCGTGGAAGGTGCCCGGCGCCACACTCAGCTGCGACGCAGCACCTCCGAGGGGCGGGCGCCCCCACCTCACAGGGCTCGAGCTCTCCACACAGCCCTCAGCCTTCCAGAAGGGGGCTCTCTGTTTTATTCCTTTGTTTCTTTTTTCCAAGGGTTTATTTATTTATTTATTTATTTATTTATTTATTTATTTAGTCTTTATTTTTTTAATCAAAGATTTATTTTTTTAAATTTATTTCTCTCCCCTTCCCCGCGACCACCCCCGCCCCCCGCCATGTCTGCTCTCTGTGTCTGTTTGCTGTGTGTTCTTCTGTGTCCACTTGTATTCTTGTCAGCAGCACTGGGAATATGTGTCTCTTACTGTTGCATCATCTTGTTGTGTCAGCTCTCCATGTGGGCGGCGCCATTCCTGGGCAGGCTGCACTTTCTTTCACGCTGGGCGGCTCTCCTTACGGGGTGCACTCCCTGAGCGTGGGGCTCCCCTACGCGGGGACAGCCCTGCGTGGCGCGGCACTCCTTGCGCGCATCAGCACTGCGCATGGGCCAGCTCCACACGGGTCAAGGAGGCCCGGGGCTTGAACCGCGGACCTCCCATGTGGTAGACGGACACTCTATCAGGTGAGCCAAATCCACTTCAACTCTGTCTCTTATTTGTTTCTTTGTTACCTCTCTTTTCTCCACTAGGACACGAGCCCTAGGGAATCGGGCACTGGGCCCGATGTTCACAGCCGAACCCGCAGCCCCTGGGACAGGGACTGCAGCATAACCTTTTATTTTATTTCAAAATTTCCCAAATTCCCAAACACCCTGTACTCGCTCAGCAACAGCTCCTCCTCGCCCAGTGCCTGGTAAGCTCTGGTCTTCTCTGTCTCTGTGAATTTGCTGCTCCTGGACTCTTCCTACAAGGGGAATCTTACGTTATCTGTCCTTCCGTGTCTGGCTCATTTACGCAGCACAACAGCTTCAAGGCCCACCTGTGCCGTGGTGGGTATCAGAACCGGACTCCTTTTTCACGGCTGAATAATATTCCACCGTGCGTACGTACCGCGTTTTGCTTATCTGTTCGTCTGCCGATGGATGCGTGGGTTACTTCCCTGGTTTTCCACCTGAAGCAGGAAAGCCGCCCCCAGCCCATGCTCTGTCCTGAGGGTGAATCCACACCAGGGCCGGCTGGCTAACAGCAAGGCCTGGTGCACGGGCGGGAGCCCATCCTACGGCCCTGGCAGGAAGCGGCCTTCCGAGCGGGCACGGTCTCCCCACGCTCTCCCCTGCCTCCCCCTCCCGGGCCCACCTCTGGGGCCAGAATGACGGAGCTTTGTAGAGAGAAGTCGCTGGGGCTTCGTCGGGGCTGCGTGCCGGGGCCACGGCCAGCATCTGCCTGGACTCTGCTAAGCCTCTTAAGGGCGGCCGCGGCGTCCCGCTCTTTCTGGAACGACTGGGGCCCCGGGAAGGACGGCGGCAGACCCCAGGACGCGCTTCGCCCCCATCTGCCATGTGGAAGGTGGAGGGGACGGCCGATGCCGGCGTACTCCGTGGCCGTAGGATCAGGATGGAGGTCCAGCCTGCCTCCCACGGCTGTGTGGCCTCTGCCGGCCACGGCCCTCTCTGTCCTCCAGGGCCCTAAAGACCACAGGGAGAAATGCCCAGAATTCGCAGGTAAGCTCAGGGACCGGGCGCTCTGAGCCCACCTGCTCGGCTTGCACACACCTGACACGAAGGTCGGCAGGGCCCGGCAGGGCAGTGGCCATCAGTTAAAGGGCAGCAGCCACCATGTCAACGTCACTCTCTTGCATCCCAGAAACTCGTTAGGATCACAAGGCAGGTGACCCCCAGGAGAGCCGAGGCCCGGCCCAGGCCCTGAGCTCTGTGGTGGGGACGCCCCCCCAGGCCGGCTGGGCTCAGGCTGGTCCCACGGCCCTTCCCCGAGAGCAGACGAGCCCCCGAGGGGCTCTTCCCAGGCCATGGGCTAGGCTGAGAGACCCCTGCGGCGCGCCCAGGCCAGGGGAGCAGAGACCATCACCCCATTTAAAGATGGTCAAACTGCGCCCCAAGCGGGGAACGAACCAGCGTCCACTCTGGGGCTCGAGCCATGCCCAGGCCCCTCGAGGCTGCACAGGGTCAGGCCCCAGGTCCCCTTCGCACTTTGGAGAAGGCCAAGGGCGGGGCCAGGCGCACAGCACAGAGGGCAGGGTCGGGCCCCTGGCACGGCGGGGGCGGAGCCCTCCCTGGGACCAGCACTTGCAGACCAGGCAGCCTCAGGAAAGGGGCAGGAAGTGGCTCCCCGGGGGCACGGGACGGCATCAGCCACGCCTGGGCTTTCTGGACTCAGCCTGGGGCACACGCCCGTGGGGGCCGCCGGCCTGGCCCCACCCACCCCGGGCCCAGTGCCACCGCCTCCCGGGCAGCGGTCAGCTGGCCTGGCCCCGCCCCTCCGCCACTTCCTCGGGAGGCGAGCATTCCCCGCCCCTCAATTCTAGGAAGCCCAGCCAAGGAGGCTGGGTCAGAGGTGGGGTGCACTCCCGGTCCCTGAGTGGGGCCTGACCCCAGCGCGTGCCCCCTGGACCCTGCCCTACCCGTGCCAAGTGGTCTGATTTTCATTCACGGATGCAGCCAGACGTCTCTGGGGCCGCGTGCCCGGGTGGGATGGAGTGGGGAGCACGAGGGGGCGGGGCGGCCGGGGGTCCTGGGCCCTGCCCCACCCCGGCTCCACTGCTCTGGAGCCATCCCGGCCCAGCACCGCCTCCCCCGCCGTTTGAAAACGGGAGGTGCCGTGCTGCCGTGGACTCTCACCACGGCCGTGGGGGGCAACGCACGCCTGCTTCCAGAAGGGACACCCCGAAAGTCCTCGACAAGCCCGGGTGGGCCCTCCCAGGGTGCTGACGTCGCCCCAACACCCTCTCAGCCCCGCAAGCCCGCCGCGCCACGCCCGTGATACCCCGGCCAGGCTGCGGGGAGCTGCGGCGTGCCCCCCCGAGGCCGCCTGTTTACTGGCCCCCTTTGCAGGGCTGGCTGGGCCACGGCGGTGGTAGGGAACCCCAAAAGTACCTGGATAGCCAGAGTGGGAGGCCGGCAGCTGGACCTGGCCTTGCCTTCCCCAGCGCCTTCTCCGCGGGTGGGCGGGGGTCAGGCTGACCCCAGGGGGAGCCTGGGGCTCCAGCCACCCTGCATCCTGCCCCCGCACCTCCGGCCCCAGGCGGGCGCCCTGCCCACCCCGTGCCACGAGGGGGTGTCGGGCGGAGGGCCCGAGGCTGGCGCTGCGCGGGCCTGGCAGCCAGCTGGGGAACGGCCCGAGGCACCCGGGGGGCCTCGGGCAGGGGCTGCAGCAGGACGGGCAGAGCTTGCTGGGGGTGGGGTCAGCCCTGGGGGTCCGGCTGCTGGCCGCAGGTGGGCGCTTCTCACCAGGGGGGTACTGACGGGGGGGGGGAGGCGTGAGGCCCAGCGAGCCAAGGGCACCCAGCCCTGCCCGCAGGTGCCCGGAGCGGCACGGGGGTGGGCGGACAACCAGCCGTGGCCGAGCCTCACAATGGGATATTATTTGGCCACAGAAAGGAATGAGCCTCTGAAACATGCGACGCCGTGGGTGGACCTTGGAAACAGGCTGCGCGGGGGCCAGTCACGAAAGGGCACAGTCGATTCCGTTTCTACGATTCCAGGGGCGTCCTGGGCCCGCGGCAGAGCCTCGGCGCGGCCTGGCACCCCCAGCCCCTGCGACACAGGCTCGGGGCTCACCTGGGCTTGGTGAGCATCTTGGCTTCGCCCCCGGGGCGTGTATGCTCAGAAAACACGTGACAACTGCTCTTCCCCGGGAGCTCCTGGCCAAGCCTGCAGACAGAGGGGTCCGAGGTGAACATGCACCCCTGCATCTGCGTTTCCCCCCCAAGCTGTGTGAGGCAGCAGGAGGACACAGAGGCCCCCTTGCCAAGCAGCATCTACCAGGGATCCTCCTCTGGAGAGCAGCTGGGGCAGGTCCCTGGTGCAGTTGCCATCTGGGGCTGCATTAACAGAGGCTGAGCCCTCAGGAGGGAGGGGATAACAGCAGTGGCCATCCCGCCCGTGCACCAGCCCATGGAGGCTCTGGGAGGGAGCTGGGCCCCGCCCTTTGCTGGCTGAGCCCTCTGAAGCTGGTGTGGTGGGGGCCTGTGCAGCTCTGGGGGACCCCACAAAGCAACCGGAGCCCTGCCCAACGGGCAGGAGCAGCGCCCACGGCCTCCGTCTCCTCCCGCTCCAGCCCCAGCTGACCCCAAGTTCCACATCCAGGGCAGATGGGCGGAGGGCGGTGCCTGGCATTGGGCCTGTGTAGCACTCAAACACAGCACTGCTGTTTTCTCGCTATCATCACTTACGGTGGTGCGGGGGGAGGGCATGCCTCAGTTTCCCCATCTGTAAGTGGGCCTGTGAAAGCCCGGCTGTAGGTTGCTGTGACGGCCTGAGAAGAGGCTCGCAGAGGGTCCAGCACGGCCGCACGTGTGCTGCGGGCGGACACACGGGAGCTGTCAGCATTCTGGGGGCCGAGCGCTAAAGACGCACACCCCGTCTCCCGGGAGGTACAGGGGTGCTGTGGGTCCCCGCGTGTGCCGAGGGCTGGGTACATTGGTGTGCTCGCCCTGCAGGGAGCTGCGCGCTGCAAGGCCAAAACCCTTCTGCAGGATGAGGCTGAGGTGTCTCGGGCAGAGCTGGGGGAACTGGCGTGAGCCCCGCCCCCAGGACCAGGGGCCCCTCAGAGCCGGAGGGCACGAGGGTCCTCAGGGTCGTTGCCGACACCACCCCCGTGACCCGGGCCCACCGTCTCCCTCCCTCCCCCCGGGGGGCTCTGTCACCGCAGCCCGGGGTGCCCTCCTTCCCGCCAGACGCCACGTCCTGGAGGGCAGGGTCGAGCCTGGCCCCTCCTGGCACCGAAGCGCGCCGCCCCCTACCCCAGACGCGAAGGCTTTCTGGAAATATGTGCTGGGCCAAACGAAAGGGCCGACCCCCAGAACGGGAGAAAATAGCTGCCAATCGCCTGCCTGATAAGGGTTTAATATCCAGAAAAAGATTTTGTAGGATGCCACGCCCAAAGACACACCCCCATGAAGGCGTGGGCCAATGGCTCCAGTTTGCTTCTCCCAAGAAGAGACATAAATGGCCACCAAGGACACGGGCAGAGGCTCGACCTCGTTAGACCAGGGAAGCGCGACGAGCGCAGGTGGATGGAGGCCGCCCCCGTCGGCCGCAGGGCTGCAGATGCCACTCCCCGGGTCCTGCCCACATCCAGATTCCAGGGCCAGGACACTCACCGCAGAGGCGCACCCACGACCAGGCAGGCCCCCCGAGGCTGCCCCTGCACCCCCAGCGCCCCGCCGAGCTCTCAGCACGGGAGGGGCTAGGGCATGTCTCTCGGGATGTGTATACACAAGGAGCTTAACAACAGACTGAGCCAACAAGTGTCCAGAGGTGGAGGGAACCCGCTCGCCTGCAGGGCTGCTCCTCGGGCGGCCAAGCAGCCGGGGAGGGGCCACAGGGGCCCGTCCCCAAGCCCTGGGGCGGGGAGGGGCTTGCCTAGGGGAGCAGAGCCCCGAGTCTCTCCTGGGTGTGTTTTCGGGGTTCGGTACAACCCCATGGGCACTCCCAAAGTACCAGAAGATCTCCAGGAGCGTGTCTTTCCGGAACCTTCTCTACCTAATGCTGTCAGGCTCCGATTCTGGACCTGGGGTCCCTGGGTGAGCACCCGTGTGGGCCTGGGGTCCCTGTGCAGTGCTGGATGCACACTTTGGGGAGCCCCCACCCCGATCTGGGGAAGCAGGCGGAGGGGCTGGGGACAGCCCCCTCCCGTGACCCGCTGTCTGTCCCCGTGTCCCGCCGCCGGCGTCACAAAGGCAGAGGGACAAAGGGGGGGTGAGCAGGGGAAGCGCGGAGGGTTATTTTCGGCTGCTGTGCAGGCCCAGATGCGGCGCTGCTTGGGGTTCGCCCCCAGTGGTGCGCGTGCGGGGACGCCGCGGGCGCTCCTTCCACTGTCCTCTCTGCTTTGGTATATATGTGACATTTCTCATCATAAAAAGTAAAAAAAAAAAAAAAAAGGAGAGGCTTAGAAATTTCTCTTGAAGGCAGGAAGTCAAGGTGGAGAAGGGAAAAAATCAATAAAGCAGGAGGAGTTTGAAAAGGAAAAGTAAGAGAAAGTCAGAGGAGGTAGGGCGCGCTAGCCACCTCCTCCCCAGGAAGGCTGCAGGTTTAGGGCCCTGAGGAGGGGCAGAAGGCGACAGCGGCAGGTGAGCCTTCCGACGGGATTTAAAAAGGTGGGAAACTCAAGGCGCTCAAGAAGCAGCTCTGGCTGGAAAACTGAGCGGGCGGAGGGACCAGTGGCCACTGCCGAGGGTCCCGGGGGGCTGGTGAGGGTCCCGGAGGGCCCAGAATTCAGACCCCGCGGCACAGGTCCTGGCCCCACCTAGAGACGACCTCCTCCTTAGCCCCAGGATCAAAGTCACTTCCCAGACCCTAGGCCCCTGCCGGGATCCCAACTTGCAATTTTGGGGCGCCCCGGCTGTCCAGGGCGTGTCCAGTTGGTGGCAACTCCCGTGCAGGGTGACGACCAGGAGAGACCCTGAGGCCCCCCACCAGCAGGGAGCCCCTCCTGGGACCACCTCCTCCAAATGCCACTCCCCTCCAGGAGCCTGTGAGGGGGTGACCGCCGCCAGGTGTGGCACTTGGTGGCCCCGGGACCTGTGGCCGCCCTCGGGAAGTCACATGCCCAGGGCCCACAGCCAGCTCACCCCCACCTGGAAGTCACCCCAGGGCCCACCCCCAGCTCACCCTACCTGGAAGTCACCCTAAAGTCCACCCCCAGCTCACCCCCATCTGGCAGTCACCCAGGGCCCACCCCCAGCTCACGCCCACCTGGCGGTCGCCCAGGGCCCACCCCCAGCTCACCCCCTCTGGCTGGCCCCCGGCCCCTCTGGTGGCCTCGGTTTCCTCACCTGTAAACGGAGGAAGCCCCCAATGCCCAGGGCTGCCGGGGAGTCCGAGGGCGGCGTGTGCGCCTGGCGTCCAGCCTCGCGTCCCCCCCTCGCGCGGGCTGGGCCCGGGGCCCAGGGAGCCCTTCCTCTTTCCCGGCAGCTGCCCCGGCCGGGCCTCGGGACCCACGGGAGCTCCCAGGCGCTGCCCCTGCCCCCAGGTTCAGAACTGGGGGTGGAAACTGCCTGAGTCGAAGGTGGGGCCCTCGTTCCTGGGGCCTCGAGGACAAGGCTGAAGGGCCTGTGACTCAGCGGACGCCTGTCCCGAGGAGGGGTCTCCGGCCACCGCTGTGACAGACACCCAAGCAGTGCCGTCAAGGGGGTCCCCCCCAGCCCCCTCCTGGAGAGACCGGTTCTCCAACACCCTGGAACCGGCACCTGCAGCCTCCTCCCCCCAGGGCCTCCCGAAAGGTGCACACCGCAGGTGGGCGGCCTCAGCGCATCCAGGGCAGGTGACCACGTGGGCGGAGCCTCCAGCAGCCGGAACGGGGTCCTTGCTTCCCGGGTGCCACGCCTATTTTTAGAGTCACCTTCTATTGTTACAGGCGCCGCTGCCTGGTCTAACTGCGTGTACGTTGGTAAAAATAAGCGCTGATTTAAAGAAGCGCGTTTTAAAATAGGCTGGGTGGTGTGTAGACAGCTCAGGGAGGCGGTCTGCGGGGGCCGGAAGCCCTTCTGAAAATTCCAGACACCGCTCCAGGGCCAGGGACCCTTCCTGGCCAGGAGACCCCTGTGCTCCCCGCACCTGAGGCTGAAGTTTCCCCCAGGCCCCCCCTTCCCGGGGCGCCCCACCCTCCTAGCAGCAGTGTGGCCCCGTGCGAAAAACCCTTCATCATCAAACAACACGAAGCACAGAAACCACAGGGGTGCTCCAGTTTACAGGTTCCGGTATAAGAACCTTCTAGAGCCGCCACTCAGGTCGGAGCAGAGAGGCTCAGCCGCCCCACCAAGCCCCTGCCCGCCTCCCTGCCGGGCCCCTCTGTCTCCCCGCTCTGTGTTTCCCGCGAGGTCCCTCCCCAGGGGCTGCTGCCGTGTCCTGCCTGCTGGACACCCTGGTGTTCTGAGGCCCTCGTGCCCTCCGCGCCAACCCCCCTTCTCTCTAGTTGAAGGACCCTGGTTTCTTGGGCTTGGGGTCTGGCCTGGGCACTGCTGGGCTGCCTGGGCCAGGCCCAGGACGGGTCAGCCTGGTTCTGTGGCTGACAACGGCTCGGCAGCCCCGAGCGTGGACAGAACAGAGCCTGCGGGACGACAGGGCGGTCTCGTGTTCGAAGGCCACTTGACACACGCTGGCTACTGGTGATATGGGCTTGGAAGCTGGAGGGACCCCAGGAAAGCATGTTCTCAAGGTGAACCCAAGCTTGTCGCGTGAACCCGCTGTCTGTCGGACCTTTTGACGAGGCTCCTTCGGCTGGGGTGCGGCCCAGCCCCAGCCGGCGGGGTTAATCCTACTTCTGGAGACCCTTAGAAACGGACGAATGCAGAGAGAGAGAACGCCACGGGGGCAAGACGCTGTGAGCAACCAGTCCCCAGGAGAGGCAGGGCCCCGCAGGCGTGGCCTTGAGCTTTGCCACGTGGCCGCGGAGCCCGGGAGCGCCAGCAGTCTGCGGTTCGAAAGCATCGCCCTGACCGTGCCTCAATTTGGACCTTTTCCGGCCTCAACCATGAGCAAAAATTCCCATTTTTTTAAACCTGACCCACTTCCTGGTAGTTGCTGTGAGCAGCCTCAGAAATGAAAACAGGCCCAGAGAATATTTTGAACGCAAGAGCAGTAAGCGGCCAAGAACATAAAAAGGCACAAAATGCCTCCCAGCAGCCAGACTTAGCGCCGTAAACCCACACGAGAGGCCGCTCCTCGCTCGCTGGCCGGCCGCGGGCCCACCTGCAGCCCGTCTCCTCTCGGGTGCACACGTTTCTCACCATCTCGCTCACCTGGCTCTTCAGACGACAGTGGGCTAGAAGCGGGAGCAAGTTTTTTGAGAAAGGAAATGACAGCTGACAACCCTTCCAACAGGAAGTTTTTGGAGAGGCAGTTTGGGGCCACCGAGGCCAGCCTCGGAGGGCACAAGGGCCAGCGTCACGGCGCAGCGCCGCGGCGGGGGACCCGGGCAGCTTCCTCTGCCCCTCTGGGCCTCGGTGTCCCTGCCTGTAAGACACACAGAGGGTTGTTGGAGGAGCGAGGGAGGAAAGTCCCTTGAAAAGCCTTCAATGGGTGTCATTCATTACAAATTAAATGCCACAATCACTCCAGACACAGGGAAAAGGTTAAAAGACTTCTAATTCAGATTTAAGGTTGCAAGGAGTGGTGTGCGGAGTTTTGTAAAGATTCCGACTGACCGTGGTGAACCATCTTCAAGCTCTGATGCTTATGGGGTGGGCCGCCCTTTAGGGTCAGAGGACGTGGGCCTGCTGGGGCCCCTGGCTCAGCACCACCTCCAGGAGGTGACGAGCAGCCAGCGCGCTGCGGACAGGGCACTGGGGGAAAAGCGCCGTGACCGTGTGGTGAGCTGGCCCATGTGCAGTGCTGATGCGCGCAAGGAGTGCCGTGCCACGCAGGGGTGTCCCCCGCGTAGGGGAGCCCCACGCGCAAGGAGTGCGCCCTGTAAGGAAAGCCGCCCTGTAAGGAGTGTGCCCCGTTAAGGCGAGCCGCCCAGCACCGAAAAAGCGCAGCCTGCCCAGGAGTGGCGCTGCACACACAGAGAGCTGACACAGCAAGATGACGCAGCAAAAAGAGACACAGATTCCTGTACTGCTGACAACAACAGAAGCGGACAAAGACGCAGCAAATAGACACAGAGAACAGACAACCGGCGGGGGCGGGGGGGGGCGGAAGGGAGAGAAATAAATAAATAAATAAATCTTAAAAAAAGAAAAAACAAAAAGCAGGCGCAGTTTAACGACCGCGGTGAGGGCGGCCATCTGCCCGGGCGGCTTCCTGCAGTCATTTGCTGAAGCAGTTCACAGACAGGCCGCAGGGTGGCCCTGGGGACCCACATCTTCAGGCCACGTGGGGGGGGGGCTCCCGGTGGTGTCCAAGTAGGCTTCACCTGGGCCTCACTTACATAGAACCTCTACTATCCGGAACACAGCTGCCGACGCGGAGGAGAGGGCCTCCAGGCAAGAGGAGTGGACGTCCTTCCGACACCGCGGCCACGCAGGGAGCCGCTCCTGACGTCCACCAGCCTTGGGCAGTGCCGGGATGGGGAAGCCAGCACGCCCTCCAGCCCGCAGACCAGAGCACGGGACGCTGGGGCCAGCAGGGGGACGGCACGGCGTGGGGGCTGGCCCGCGAGCCGCAGGGGGAGCTCAGAGTGGCCCGGGGGGCCGCCCGGGGCCCTGCTCATGCTCTCATTTGCTGGGTCGGAGGTGCGGGCGTGAGCCTTGGAAGTTCCATCCGGGGTCCTGGCATCTGAAGTACTCTCCAAGCAGATATGAACAACGAGTCAAGACGCAAGCGAGGGAAGCGGATGTGGCTCACCTGATAGAGCGTCCGCCTACCGCACGGGAGGTCCGCGGTTCAAGCCCAGGGCCTCCCGACCCGTGTGGAGCTGGCCCACGCACAGTGCTGCCACGCGCAAGGAGTGCCGCGCCACGCAGGGGTGTCCCCTGCATGGGGAGTCCCACGCGCAAGGAGTGCGCCCCGCAAGGAGAGCCGCCCCTGCGAAAAGCACAGCCTGCCCAGGAGTGGTGCCGCACACACGGAGAGCTGACGCAGCAAGATGACGCAGCAAAAAAGACACAGATTCCCGGTGCCGCCTGACAAGAATACAAGCGGACACAGAAGACCACACAGCAGGTGGACACAGAGAGCAGACAACTGGGGGAGGGGAGGGGAAAGGAGAGAAATAAATAAAAATAAATCTTCAAAAAACAAAAAACAAAAACGCATGCCAGAGAAATCCGAAAACATTTCCACGCATTCATGATTCCAGTCAATCAACACTTATTCCCCGTAAAACAGAGTCCCAGCCCGGGGTCCACCCATGATTCCCCCGGCTGCACACACAAGCCCCCCCTTGCCGAGGTGGATGGGCCAGCACCCAGCTCCCACTTGGGAGAAAGGACCGTCGCCCTGGCCACACCCAGGAAGGTCCAGGGAGGACGCCCAGCACAGCCTGGCAGATGCGGGCTCGCATCCTGCCCCGCCACCTGCTCATGGGTGACTGCAGACGCTCTGGCCCCGAGCACCCGGGCAAACCAGCTTCATCAACACTGCCTTGGACAAACAGCCCCCAGGGTGGCAGGCGAAGGCCAGGGGGTCCCTCCCCCCAGCCTGGTCCACGGGTGCGCTGTGGCATCTGCCGCCGGGAGCAGAGCCCACGGAACCATCGCCAGCGTCCCCCTTACTCACCTCTTGGGGTCTCGGGCTGTCATTCACAACATGTTGGTCAGCGAGAGACCCCCACAGATTCTGGCAAGTGTTGCTGTTCAGGGGGCTCTTGGGAGCTCCTGTTCCCCCTGGGCCCTGGGCTGACGGCAGAGAGGGCAGGGGGGACACCCTCCTCCCTCCAAGGTCAGCAGCAGAGGACGCGAGAGCCACAGCCCTGCCGATGGCAGAGGCAGCGGGGGTCCCTGAGGCCAGGAGGGTCGTGGACTTGTGACGCTTGTCTTGACCCCTGCCCTCACCCCCAACGCCGGGGCGCGAAGGTCTGCCCCCTGGAGCTCCTCGGCAGCTGCCCTGGTGCGCTGGGGCCGGCCGGCTCTCCTGCAGGTGCTGGGCTTGCCCGAGGAGGGTGGTCTGGCCACGTCCAGCTGGGCAGCTGGTGGGCACGCCCTCAGACCCCAGGACCCCGCTCCCAGGGAGCTGAGCTTGCACGTGAGTGCCTCAGGAGACGCGCACAAAACGCGATCGTGCCGCAGTTCCGAAGAGGGATCAAATGGAAACAACCTCAGAAGAATGGAACAAATGGGGACTGATTTACGTCAAACAAGGAAAATGAGTGCGACTGGTTACCTGCAACAACACGCAAACAAAAAAAGAAGTTGCAAAAGGCTACAGACAGCTATTTCTGCAAACCCCTGTCGCTCGAAAATCAGACAGGAGGCGACCGGAACGCTGGTGAGCCACGCAACGCTGTCAGACCAGCCTGGCAGGCCCGCGGGGGTTTATGGATTCACCCATATATAGTAAAAGCACAAACACAGCCTGGGAATGCTGACTGGGAAACCCAGGAACGTGGAAGGAGAGGCCTGGGAGGCCTGCGGAGGGTGTTTTGGGAGTGTCCCTGCTCCCAAATTTTAACTCTTAAAATTGCAATCCCTGCTCTGTAAATTTTAACTCTTAAAAGAAAAGAAGAGGCTGGCGTGACGCCCCCGATCGGTCAAGCTGGGGCGCGCTCCGTTGCTTTGCGCTGTTCCCATGTTTAACGCCGCAGAGATTAGCCATGAGGGAGCTCTGTGGGTGATGACGGGAGGACGGCTCCCCCGGCTCTGAGAGTCTCGCAGCTGGATGCAGGGACCGAAGCGCCTTCTCCCCAGTGCCGGCTTCAAGCAGATCTTGTGCTTCAGACACATCTACTGGGAGGCAGGCCCCGTGACAGCCCACTTTACAGATGGGGAAACTGAGGCCCGGAGGGAAGTGGCCCCCAGCCAGCAAGGTGTCAGAGCAGGGTTTTCCACCTGGTGGTGACGGCTGAGCCTGTTCTCAGTGCCACCCGCTCGGTGTCCAGGCGGTCCGACGGGCCCCCACCAGGCAAAGCTGTGGCAGGTGCCCCCGCCTGGGGTCAGACTCAGGTAGGGACCCCTGAAGAGACAGAGGTAGCCGCAGAGCAGGAGAGGGGGGCGAAAGGGGGCCCCGGAGGAGCCGGGCCAGTGCCGGGGGGGTGGAGGTCCCCAAACGCCTGATGGCTGTGCCTCCCTGCTGAGAGCCGGGCCCTGCTGGGGGGGCACCACGCGGAGCGGGGGCGGGGGGCTTTCCAGGCAAGGGTGCAGCAGATGCCAGGGTGGCGGTGCAGGCAACAAAGTCCGGGACGCGCCACAGAGCGAGACCTGACCCCTTCGGTCAGGAGGGAGGGGACCACGCTGCCACCACCCCCTCCACATTCCTTGTCACGTCAGAGAGCGCCCAGGCGGTCCTGGAGAGCGGGGACACGGGCATGGCTGGTGGTGGGCAACCCCGAAGGTGAGGGGAAGACAGTGGTGCAGGGCTGAGGCCGGCTCGGCCATGAGAGGGACACTCGGCCACGAGAGGGGATAGCTCGGCCACGAGAGGGGACGGTTCGGCCACGAGAGGGGACAGCTTGGCCACGAGAGGGGACGGTTGGCCACGTGAGGGGAGCTCGGCCTCGTGCCGCCTGGAGCACAGCAGCGGCACGCTGTCGGCAGCCCAGGTGGGCCCAGACTGGCCCTGGAAGCCAGCAAAGAGCAGGGGACGCCTCTGTCCACTGCCCAGGGGGCCTCCATGCCAGCTCACCCACTAACCTGGAAGAGATGACCCACTTGGTTGGGCCCGGCGACCAGGCCTGGCCCCGCAGTGGCCGCAGCCGAACCCTGGCGTTTCCAGACCACGGCGCTCTTTCCTTACCGACCCCAAGCTCTCCCGGCCTTGGGCTGTGACCTTCCTGGGTGTTTTGTCACGGGCGCCAGGCCCAAAGTGGACCCGGGGTGGATGAGGGCCCTTCCAAAGCCGGCTTCCCTCCTCTAGGGCCTCAGAGCAGAGGGTTAGGGTGGCCCCATCCGGGCTCGCCTCGGGGCCATTGAAAAGTCCCCACCCCCTCCGTCCTGGCCCCTGCAGGGGTGGGCAGGTGCGAGCTGGGGGAGCAGGGCCGTTCTCCCCAGCAGCAGCGCGTCCACCCCCCGGGTGCCCACAACAGATGCTCAGAGGGCAAACCAGGCAGTGGGCTTGGAGGGCCTCGGGAAAGGCCGTGGGGGTCGTGGGGAGGGGTGGGGAACGCAGGTTCCCAATCACTCCGCCTCGGGCCTGCAGGCTTGAAAATCGCTGGACGCTTTTTTCCATCTAAACCTCGGCTTGTGTCTTGAAGACACCAAAGAGCTCAAAGGCAGGGAGGGGCGCAGGGGCCCTCTGGACGCCCCCTCCAGCCGCAAGTCAGAGCAGGGGGCTGAGGGCAGCCACTTCCCCTCCAGGCAATGCCCAGGCCCGGGGCCCCGGATGGTTGAGGGGAGCCTGGGGTGTCGGGGGGTTAGCCTCGGAGGGTGGCTCGGGGATGGCCGCCCACCCTCTACAGTTTACAGATGGGGAAACCGAGGCCCGGAGAAGGGCAGCAGTGCCCCCACCCTGCTCTGGGCCTGCTTTCTTCCCCTCTAAGGTTGAGCCCCTCTGGCTGACCCTCTCGGCCCATGTGGAGAGGGCGGCGTGGGGAGGGGGCAGTTTGCTGCACTCGGAGCCACAGACGGGGAAACGAGGACCGAGGGTCCAGCCCCCACCTCCCCAGCACCCCGGAGGCCCTACTGCGTGCCTGGCCTTGGGCCAAAGGGGGGGTCTGGCTCCTCACCAGCAAGCTCCCTGGGCAGGCGCTAGGGGAGGGAGGGAGGGAGGGGACCCGAGACCAGAGCCCCTGCTCTAGGGCAGCCGCGCGCTCGTGTCCCTTCTCTCCAGGTGAGGCACGCAGGGGACGGGGCTCCAGGGCTGGCTGCCCCCTCCCAGCCGGGCAGGGACATGTAGGCGCAGGGAGGCTATGGCTCAGGGTGGCCCGGGACGAATGCCAAGCCTGGGAGCAGGGGAGGGGGCCTAGAGGCCCAGGGAGGGTCTCCCTGCGAGGTAGGTGCATCCAGGATCCTGCGCCCAGGGCCGCGGCAGGGGCTGGGCTCGAGACCTGGGCTGGGGACAACAGAGGGGCTGGGGCCCCGACACCCTCTACCAGAGTCCCGGCCTTAAGGGCTGACGAGGAACCCAGCTGGCGTCTCCTTAGGGGATGCAGGAGCGCTGTGGCAGAGCGGCCGCAGGCCTGGGGCCGGGCTCCTGCAGGCCCCTGGCCCCAAGGCTGCGCACCCGCTGGCCCGGCCCCTCCCTGCCTCTGCCCAGGGGCTGTACCAGGGTGTCAGGGCCTGGGGGGTAGAGGCGGGGTGGCAGGGAGCGCAGGGCTCCCCTCCAGGAATGGGGGGAGCCATGAAGGAGAGCCTCCTCCTGCCCTCCTGGGGAGGGCTGGGAGCACCTGGGAGGTCTCGGGGTGCAGCCCAAGGCCCATCCAGAGACCAAATGGAGGCCTCCTGAGCAGGCAGGGGCTCTGTGCAAGCCATGCTGGTCCACGGCCACCTCTGCCCATGGCCATCCCTGTCCCCTGCCATCCTGTTTACTGCCATCCCATCTACTGCCGTCCCTGTCCATGGCCATCCCCGTCCACTGCCATCCCCGCCCACTGCCTTCTGTCCACAGCCATCCCTGTTCATGGTCCTCAGGGCCCTGCCTGGCTCCCCAGACAGACAAACTGGCCTTCAGGTTCCAGCTGGGAGGTGTGGGGCTCTGTCCCCACTGCCCTCCTGCCCTGGGGTTGGGGGTGAGGAGGGTCCACTCTGGAGCAGGCCCACAACCCGACAGACACGGAAGGCTGGGCCATCAGGGCCCCCCCGCCCCTCGGGGGTCCCAGTGGCTGCCTCGCCCCATCCCGCTGTGAGAAGTGGTGGAAATGACGAGAACAGGAGCCCCCCAGGCTGAAGGAGCAGGAACACTGCGGCCTTCTGGAAGCAGCAAAGGCAGGAAAAGGCACTTGCAGACATACTTACACAAAAAGCAGAGGCCCCTTCCCTGGGACTTTGACCCCGTGGAGTTCAGTGTGGGGCGGGGGGGGGGGGGGGGGGGGGCGCCATGCGCCCCCAGGCTGGTCCCCCGCCCCGCTGTGGCCTTGACTCCCACAGGACACTGGGGTAGGGGGTGGGGTTCGCTCTACAGAAAGGGAATCCGGGGCCTATCTGGAGCCCTGGCCTCCTGCCCCACGAGGGGGTCTGGACAGGGAAGCACCAAGAGCCCCCTTGTCACTTCACAGCCTCCAGCGAGGGCAAAGGACCCCCACCGGCCCTTTAAGCGACTCCCTGCCGTATTCACCCCGATAGGAGGGCAATTAAAAAGCTCGCCGCCAAGGCTGCCCAGCCAATGACAGCTGCGGGGCAGAGGATAGAGGAGGTCTCCCTTTGCCCCCCTGGCCCCCGACCACACAGTCCGGGCTCTTGAAGTCACTCTCAGCCATGGTCACCCCAACAGGTGGACACACACGCACAAAACCCTGCGGCTGCGCAGTCAAAGGGCCGCAGGGCCGGCACCCACCAGCTTTTCAGTTGTGGCCCTTTAAGGGACCCCGCCCGCCCTGCTGCCGTATTCACCCTAATAGGCGAGCACTTAGCTCTCCGGCCACTGCGCTCCCTCCCCTCGACGTGGCTGTGGCTGAGAATGGGCTGGTCTTGGAATGAGAGAGGCAGGGAAGAGACGAGGCTGGATTCCGCGAGGCAGGCTTTGCTCCCTGGCCAGGCCCTGCTCCCCTGGGGTTCTTGACCAAGGGGCTGTTTCTGGGCAGGGACCCAGGCTGACCCCACCCAGCAGGGGCTTCTGCCCAGAGGGCATGGCAGGAAGACCCCCGGTGTCCCAACTCCCCTGTCCAAGGGTGAAAAGAAGGCAGCTGCACCAGCGGCCTGGGCATCCCAGAGAGATGCTCACTGCTTCCTCAGTCCCACTGTGTCCACTCGTTGAGCGCCGACCCTCCCCCCAGCCCGGTGCCGTGCCCGGGCAGAGCCATTTGGTCCATCTCCACCCCCCTGGGCCACCAGGCTTCCCTCAGGGAAGTCCGCTCTTTCCACATCCAACAGCAATTCCAACGTGGCAGGCCCTGGGAAGGGTGACAGGCCCCCGGCTTTCGGCTTTCTCCCAGGCCCTGAGCAGACATTCCAGCAAGAAGCCAGTGGCTCTCGCACAGAATGGAGGCGATTTCAGACACGGACAAATCAAAACACGGAGACGGGAGGCACTGCGGCTGGGTGGGGAGCAGGGGGCCGCATGGAGAAGGAGGTCTCATTGAGACCTGACTGGGTGGCACCTCCCAGGACAGGGGATGGCTGGTGGAGAAGCCCTGGGACAAGAACAAGCTGGCCTGGGGCTGGACCTTAGGGGGTGGGGAGATGAGAGGGCACAGGGACCCTGGAAAGGGGTCTGGATGTCTTCTGAGGCCTATAGAGCATGCGTCACGCAGGGTCCTAGGCAGGCAAGCTGCATGACGAGCTTTGTGTTTCTCAAAGATCATGCCGTGGTTGGAGAAGGATGAGAGGGGCTTGGTGGGGGAGCCTGCCAGATGGCAGCTGTAGCCCCCAGTGGGGAGGCGGGAGGGTGGCTGGGAGGGGGTGAGGCAGGGCCTGGAGGAAGTGGCCGGATTTGAGGTAGGCTTTGGAGGCCCGTTGGGTATCTCAGATCCCTTTAAGCCAAGAAGGCCATTTGTCCTGAGGGCGGGGCCCAGGCTCAAGGCTCAGTGACCTTGAGGACATTGGGCAGGCTCTGCTGGCCTGTCCTCAGGGGGCCTGGGTAGTCTGAGGCCTCCCCCAAAGATCACTGAGTCCCCCAGGGATCTGTGATGCCCGTTGCAGGAACCCCCTCCTCGGGGACCCCTGAGGCATGTCCAGGCTGCCCCGGGTCATTCCTTGGGCGTCTTGGCCCTGCAACATTCCTTATCTCGGACGGCTCCTTCCCCAGCCGGACAGAGTGCTGCAAGCTGAGCCAGCATCCGGCCTGTTGCCCGCTGCCCTCCCCAGTTGCCGCGCTCAGTCCAGCAGGTCCAGCGGGCGCCTCTGAGCTCACACACGGTGTACACGCTCCCGGGGGCCAGGGGACCCATGCTCAGAGAACACGGCGATCCCAAGCCCCGGGCTCTGAACCGCACCCCCTCCCCCAGATGCTTCACTATCAGTGTGTAAATCTCCCCAAAAGCAGCCAGTACAGGGAGGGCCAGCCAGCCCTGACAAGGCCCCACGACGCCCACTGCAAACCTACGGGATGCCAGGACAGCGCAGAGCCCTCCTGTTCCAGGGACTGCCCAGGTGTGCGCTCTGCTTTCCTGGGCTGCAGGTTCAGCAGCTCCCGCAGAGCTGTTCTCCCGCAGAGAACCTGGCGGCAGAGAACCTGGCGCCGAAAGCCCGCCCCTCTCCCTATGTGAGGGCGGGGAGTACACAAGGGCCCGACGGAGGGCCCAGGCCCAGAGCCATCCTCTTCCCCAACCCCCATCTGATCCCCCCTACACACGCCTGCCCTGTCCACCCGGCCTGTGGGTCCTAGGGGAAACCACCACCTGACAGCACCTGGGGCGTCAGAACACAGCGACCGGTCCCCCCAGGCCCTGTGTCCCAGGTCCAGCTTGCCAGGCCTTGCTAGAGGACCAACCTTGTCCAGCGGCAGAGGCCACTCAGGCCACCTTGTTCCCTGAAGGACAGGCAGGGGTGCTTCTATCCCCTTGGGGACGGCCTCGCTCTGCGCACTGAGGGCGGGGGGCTAGACAACAGGCGGCACAACAGTTTCCAAACCCCTGGCTCGTCACGGAGTTTTAATTCCCTCCCCTGAGCGTAGCGGGCCTGATTAATAAAGCAGCTCAGTGAGCTTCCAGGAAGCCTGTAATTTAGCAAGAAACGGATCTGGCCATTCTCAGCAGAGGAAAAACGGTCTCGAGGGCCTGCAGCCAGCGCTCCGAAAAGGCCAAGAGCCACCTTCCAAGACAGCCGGGCGGCCCCTCGCGGGGCCTCCCAGGGCTCAGGGTCCGCATTTACTTTGTCACCTTTTCTCTCCAGCCAGGCAGGGGACTGGATGGGGACAACAACCAGAGGCACTGGCTCATCTGCCCCTGGGCACCCCAAGCCCAGCTGCACCCACATGCAGGCAGACAATGGGACCTGAAGCCTGAGCAAAGCCTAGAGGGGAGCCGCCAGGTGCGGCCAACCTGCCCCCAGGTGCCCGGGACCTGCCTGCTGCCTGCAGAGGCGGCTCCCACCTCTCACACCTGCCAAGTTCAAGGGACACAGGCCTTGGCCTCTACAGGGAAGGCACACAGAGGAGCCAGCAGGGATGTTGTGGAAGGGGCAGGCTTCCCGCCCAGCCTGGGTTCTGGAAGCACCTGGTGCAGACCCCGGAGCGCAAACGGCCCCACCCCAAAGGCTGTGCTCCCTTCCGGGGCTGGCCAGTCCCAAGGCTCTCCTCCAGCCCCCCTACAGCCTGGGGGCTCAGGCAGAAGGCGGAGGCTCACTAAATTAATTCTTGGGTGGACGAGAGAGTAGAAAAACCTCCAGAAGGGAGAAGAGGAGACTGCAACCAGCTGCTGCGGCAAGGCCAGGTGGGCTCAGCCCAAGGACGGGGGAGGGGCACAGCAGCCCACACTGGGGCTGGGGGCACCTATGCACACCCCAGTCCTGATTCCAGTGGGCCTCCGGGAGAAGAGAGTCCAGCAGGGAGGGGCCGCAAGCCACCCCCAAGCATTTTGCCCCCTACCCCCGCCCCCATGAACCCACAGGTGCACCAGGCCCTTTTGTAGACTCAAATCCCCAAAACAATTCTTGGGGCTCCACAACTTTAGGGGGTCAGTGGTCCAGAGATGGAGGGTGGGGTGCATATCTCCTTGCAGTTCTTAGATGGGGTAGGCCCCACTTTGCAGACCCAGACAGAGCTGCCCTCCAAATCAAGAGCTCAGGGCCAGATGCAGACGCTGCACCCCGACATGACAGCCACCCCTTCAAGACCTCCCCCCACCCCAGCTGGCGGCACAGCCCCTCCATTCACCAGGATTGTGGCTCCGGGACCCAGTCACCGTCCTGCCAGGTCCCAGCTCCTTCAAGCCCCTCCCCCCCAGGTGGGGAGCCAGCTCTGCGCGCCTCTCGGGCACCCGAGCCCCACAGGCACCCCAAAACGGCCTGGCTTCCCTGGACCACAACCAGACGCTCTCCGGGATACTCCGGGCTCGCGGGCCCATCGCCGCTCTCCGCACACCGACTCCAAGGCGCGATTGGGCGGGGCTCCCCAGCGGGGGCCGCCGTGTGGGTCCGCAGGGTTGCGCCCCAGTCCCCGGGGGCGCCCGGATGCCCGCAGCCGGCCCCTGGCGCCGCTGAACGCTCCGGGCCGGCCAGCGCGCGCCCCTGCGGCCCCCTCCCGGCCCTCCCCGAGCCCCCTCCCAAGCCCCTCCCGACCTCTCGGGCCCCCTCCCCAGCCTCTCCGGGCCCCTTCCCCGGCGCGCCCGCGTCTCACCGTGCGCGCAGCCTCGGGTGCTCCGGGCCGGGCCGGGCGGGCGCGCGGGCTCCGCTGGCGGCGCGGGCCCGGCTGCAGGAAATGCCAGAAGACGGATCCCGGCGGCGAGGCGGAGCGAGGGAGCGGGCGAGCCGGGAGGAGGGCGCGGGAGGAGGGCGCGGCGCGGGAGGGGGAGGGCGCGGCGGCCGCCGCAAAACCCGGGCGGGATCGGCCGCGGCGGAGCCGGCTCGCCGGCCCCGCGGTCCCCACCCTCTCCCTGGCGCATTCTGGGGCTCCCGCGCCCTCCTTCCAGCTCGCAGGGGGCCGGAGGTCGCCACTCTCCACTGAAGAGGGGGCGCGGTGGGTGGCGGCCGGTGGGATTAGCCTGGCCGGGGCTCATTTAGGGGTGTGGGAGTCACAGAGGCAGCACCCCAGCCCACCCTAGCTAGAGCGTGGAGCACTCCCTTTTTCCTTCCTGAGCCCAATAAATTGTTACCATTTCTCCCCAGTCATGGAAGCTGCCAGAAACCTGAGACCCCCCAGGCCTTGCCCAGCGTGCGCGGCCAGGGGGGCCCTCCGCCGTGCCCACTGCACTCCAGCTCCGGCCTCCTTGGCTAAGAGCCCTGCCTCCCGGGGATTTCTTCCTGTGTTTTCTCCCTCATCCTTTCTCCGCCCCAGAAAGCTTTTTTTTTTAAAGCCCCCCCCATTCCTCTTTTATATAAAACCACTTATTTTTCTTCCTTTAAACACCTCCACAGAAGGGCCAGGTGCACTCCCCGACCCCTCATCTCAACCCCTCCCTGCAGACCTGGCAGCGGGCGCACCTCCAGGTCCGGTGGTGAGCCCCAGCCTGCCCCGGGACCCCGCCCAGGATGTCTTCTAGTATCTGTCCCCAAGTGGCCAGACAAGTGGGAGGGGGCCAATTCTGCAGACATCCCCAGATGCAGGGAGGGCATGCCTGCCGTGAAGCCACTTCCAGCAACCTTCAATCCATTCCCCACCCACAGAGAGACAGAGCCATCTGAACTTGACACTGGAGGGCCTCGGCTGGCGGGGGGTGGGGGGGTGGGGGGGGTTCCTGGAGATGCTGGAAGCCCACCAGGCCGGGCTCTGGAGGGCTCGGGCCACACTGCTGCCTCTTTAGCTCCGGCCCCTCTTGGCCGTGCACCCTGTTGGACCAGTGTGGACCCCCGCCGGGGAGACCCCCCAGTCTGCCGCAGGGCCTGCCACCTCCACCTGCTCTAAGTGCCCCGGGACGCCTCCTCCTCTCCCATCATCACCTGGCGCGGCCTCCGGACGCAGAAGTGCTCGGAGAGGAGGCTCAGGGCCATGGCGGATCACTCAGGGGGGCGGGCAGGCGGCCCCCCCCACTTCAGGAGGGGGTCTGCACAGCGAGATTCAAGGAGCCGGGAGCGCGGGCCGGAGCTCCCCACGAGGCTGGGCTGCCGCTGCCGGGAGCCTGTAAACCGCTGGTTGCTGGGGCAGTCCGCGGGGACGGGAGAAGGAAAACACAGCCCCTGCTCCCCGAGGCGGGGTCTCAGGGGGCTAGATGGGGGGAAGCTTCCAGTGGCTTGGCGATCCCAGCCGTTCGCACTCACTCCGTTTCTTGAAATGACAGTGCTGAGTGCAGGGGTCAGAGGAGCAGCTGGTCAGTGTCAGGCGGGGCAGGCAGCAAAGTCACGTCCTAGGGCTGCCTGACTTTAACAGAACACCACGATCGGGAGGCTTCCGGCAGCAGAGGTGTGCTCGCTCAGTCCTGGGGGCCAGGTGGGGCCAGGTGGGGGCAGGTGGGGGCAGGGCCAGCTCCCTCCCTCCTGGCCTGCGGCTTCTGGTGTTTGCCGATGCCCTAGGCGCGGCCTTCTCCCCTTGTCGTCCCTCTCCGTGTCCAGATGTCCTCCTCTCATAAAGACCTGCCTTGCTAACCCAGCCTGCCTCACCTGAGCCAGGTCCACCGTCTGAGACTATTTCCAAATGAGGCCACCACAGTGGATTGCCTCGTGGAGAAGGAGAGCCACGTTCCCCATCTCACTCAGTGTCCCATGGGTGTGAACCACTTGTGGGCGGGGGCTGTGACGATGTCATCATCGGTTAAGGTGTCAACTCATGAATAGAATCTTCTAAGGTCCCACTTAGCAGTGGCCAAACAGAATCGGGGCAGCCTTGATCTGTGTGGCTGGAATGCTGGTAAAGGAAGCCCCCGGCCAGAGAGGGCCCCAGGAAACCAGGGGTCAGCGGAGGCCGGTGGAGAGGCGGCCCCGTGGGGAGGCGGGAGCCAGGAGCCCGCGCTGGAGCCCGCGGACTTGGGGGGAGAGCGCTTCCTTGCCCACGCCCTGGCTCTGGGCTCCTGGCCTCCGGAGCTGTGTGACGATGGAGGCTGCCGTGGGGGCCAACTCAGTGTGGCATTCGACTTGGCAGCCCTGGCACACTGAGCTGGTCGAGGCTAAGGCCTGAACATGCCTTTTGGGGGGGACACAGCAGGGAAGGGCTCAGAAAGGCCACGGCTGGGTGGGCCGTGGGGTGGAGCTGGGGGGAGGCCACGGCGAGGTGGGTGGGGGCACTGAGGCCCGTGCCAGGAGCGGCGGCAGGTGTCGGGGGCGTGGTGCAGCCAGCCCTGGGCCCTTCCTGAAAGCCCCCCTCTTCTAGCCCGCTGCCTGGTGTTGGAGGGGGACTTCTGAGTCGGGCCCCTGCCAGAAGCAGCTCAGACACAGGGCGCTGCCCCGTGGGCTTCGGGGACTCTCTGGGTGGGTGTCACCGCTTAGGAGCTGCGGGGCTTCGGGCAAGTGCACAGCGCTCTCTGTGCCTCAGTTTCCACGTCTGTAAAGGGCAATGATGGGAGCCGTTTCGGCCTGTGAGCTGCTGGGTGAGCTGGAGGCGCCTGCAGTGCCATGTTCCTACGGGAAGACGTGCCTTCCCCTCCTCCGAGCCGCGGCTGGGTTTATGCTCTGGGAGCGCAGGAGAATGAACGTGCAGCCCACGCTTCCCACGCGCCTGTGAGGCCTTCGAAGGAGGCGCTGCGTGGAGACAGAAGTCACATTCTGCCCAGCTCACACACTCAGTGTCCGGTGCTGCGCAGCCGCCACCCACGGCGGTGTTAGATCCCCTTCATCACTGCAAAGGGTCGCCTGGGCCCTTTAGCCACTGCCTCCCTAAGGGAAGGTGTTAAAATGCCCTTGCAAATCTGGAGCCTCTTCCTCTTGAGCCAGCACAAGGCGAGGTAAATTGCGCCCCGAGGGAGCAGGAGTCGTCCCCAACCCCCCGCAAGGCCCCCCAGGGGATGGGCGGCGGTGCCTGGAGACGGTTTTGGTTGTCACAACTCCGGGTCTGGGCTGCCGCTGGCGCCTAGAGGGTGGAGGCTGGAGATGCTACTGAACACCCCGCAATGCACAGGAGGGCCCCCCAAGCTCCCCAAAAGAATGATCCGGTCCGAAACGCCGCTAGTGCTGAGGCTGAAAACCCTGGCCTGGAAATGAGTAAACTGGTGGGCTGAGCGGGGGTTAAATCGAGTCCCCCCTTCCCCCGCTCCCTCCTGATCTGCACCCCTGTGGGTGTCAGGCCTTCCCAGGACCCCCCAAGATGCTGGAGTTCGCTACGGTGAGGGCTCATTTGTAAGTGGGGTCTTTGAAGAGCCCCCTAGAGAAGCCCAAACTGGATGAGGGGCCTTGGCGTGCAGGGCTGCAGGCCTTATACGCCGGGAAATTTGAAGCCATCAGAAGGCGGTGGAAGCCAGCGGAGCAGGCACAGCGGGGAGCCATGGCCCACGACGGGGCTCACTGTGGCGGGGGGCACAGCCTGCCGCGACCTTGATGGAGCACTTCCAGCACCCCCAAACCCGAGACGACAAATTCCTGTTGATTCAGCCAACCAGGGTGCGGGGTTGGTCCCAGCAGCCCTCGTGACCCGAGGCAGGGTCACTCTTCAGTTCGGGGTGCTCAGTCCATGGGGTTAGGAGGGCCCCCCCAGGGCCTCCCGTGGGCGGTGCTCTGGTCGCATCCCAGGGTCCCTACATCGCATCTGATCCTCCTGGCGGCCGAGGGGTTAATAACGCCACCATTAGCGCCTTCTCTGTGTCGGTCACTTCTGGGGGCTTGGGACACAGACTGGATGAATCCCCCAGCAGCCCGGGGGCAGGGGCCCTGCGTGCTCCATCTTACAGATGGGGAAAGTGAGGCACGGTGGGCCACGGGGGAGCCGGGCTGCGCTCCCAGCCGTGTGGCCAAGCTGTGCTCTCGCCTCTGCACCTGCTGCCGAGCCACCGAGGAAGAGAGGGGGGCATGAAGGGTCCCCCCGAAGCCCTGCCCCTCTGCTACCCCTGGCTGCCTCCCCGCGAAGGGCTGGCGTGCAGAGGGCGCGAGGGCACCCACCTGGGCCCGTCTCGGAGGAGGTGCCCCCGGGAGGCTGCTCGGGGCTCGGCTGCAGTCGGGGGCTGCAGGGCCACGTGGGGAGCCGACCATGAGCTGGGCTCCTCTTCGAGCCACGGAGGCAGGGATTTCTCACTTCTCCCCAGTTTTCAGGAGGGGAAACTGAGGCCCAACTTTAAAGGGGGCTCAGCGGCGCCCCGGCAACCAGCCGTCTACCTGTCCTGCTGTTCAGGGTCACCAGAGATGGTAAGGCTGCGGGGACGTCTAAAGGCCCCACAGCATCTCTGGAACGTGACGGCTCACAAGGTGGGGGGACCCCTTGCCACCGGCCGGCCCTGTGGCCCGACCTCACAGGTGTGGTCTGATGGCGTCCCCCCCCCACTGCCAGGGCGAGTTCCTCACTGCCCCTGCCTTGCAGGTGTGGACATGAGGCTCAGGCAGCGTGTGGCCAGGTGGCTGGGGAGTGGCTGAGGCGGGATGCGAGGCCCCCCTGCCGGGCTCCCGGCCCAGCCTGCGGGGGTGGAGGCGCCTCTGCCTCTGGGTCCTGGGCTGGCGCGGCAGGAGGACCTCCACCCGCCAGCCTTCGCCACGGCACCAGCTGTGGGTGACCCCTTCTGCTATCGGACAGAGCCAGGCCCCCTCCAGGGGTGCGCGCGACGGGGTGGGGAGGAGCAGGGAGGCGCCCCCGCCCGCGCGTGCCCCCCTCCTCTCTGCACCTGTGCGCGGGTAGCCCCTGGCTGAGTCACGCATCCAGGTGGGAGGGTGGAGAGGCAGCTATCTCCTCCTCCCCCTGGGAACCTGCGGAAGTGCACGCAGCCCGGCCCTCTGGACCCCAGCGGCTCTGCTCACACAGGTCTGGAACCTGCAGCGCCCCTGTCGCTCCAACACACACACACACCTGTGCCACAGAAAGACACACCTAAAGGCAGACACTGAAGGAAACGGACATAAAATTTCCCACCTCTCCTGGGGAAAGTACGCGGACTCCGATCTGAACGGAAAGGGCAGTGCTACTTGGAGGGCAAGGTCTCCGTAGGACTCGGGGGTGCATCAGTCAGCCAAAGGGGCGCTGACGCAAAATACCAGGAATGGGTTGGTTTTTATAAAGGGTATTTATCTGGGGTAGGGGCTTACAGATACCAGGCCATAAAGCGTAAGTTACTTCCTCCCCAAAGTCTATTTGGAGCAAGATGGCTGCCGACGTCTGCGAGGGCTCAGGCTTCCTGGGTTCCTGCGTTCCTGGGGCTTGCTTTTCTCTGACTTCAAGATTCCTTCCTTCCCAGGGCTTGCTTCTTCCTGGGCTCAATGTTCCTCTCTTCCTGGGCTGGCTTCTCTTTTCTCTGCATGCTGACGTCCTGGGGCTCCAGCCTAAGACTTCAGCAAACTCCAACATCAAAACTCCAACATCAAAACTCCAACTCTGTCCTTTGCCTTTTATCTGTGAGTCTCCACCCACCAAGGGGCGCGGCCTGGGTGGGGTCTCCACACCCTAATCATAACTCAATCATGCCCAGGCGCAGATCAGATTACAAACATAGTCCCATATTTCTTTTTGGAATTCATTGATTATATCAAACTGCTGCAGGGGGCCGCCGCGCCTCGGCAGGAGTAGAGGAACGGGGCCAGTGGGTCAGGGGTCAGTTCCTGGAGCTGAGCTGGCCTTTGGATGGGCAGCTCCTGCCTTGTACCTCCTCCTTGTGCAGTCGAGCTGCCATCCCCCCCTGCTCACCAGGCCTCTGAGGAGGGAGCAGGGCGGCCGGGGTGTGGCTGAGAGTGGGGGGCTTGCCCAGAAATGGCCGGAGGTGGCCGGGGACCCGTGAGGCCCAGCCCGAGGGGCCATGTGCTGTCAGAAGCCGCAGGCCGGGGCAGCGCTTCTCCCTCCCGCTCGGGCTCGGGCTGGCCCGTCCACTGTCCTTCGATGGGCTCTTTCAGGGGCGAGCTCAGCGCTCCACTTGGGGGCCCAGAAGGCACCTCGTCGTCGGCCTCAGCTTGCGGGGCGGTGTCTGCGACTGTGCTGGGGGGTCCTCCTGTCCCCCCCAGAATGGTGCTGGAGAAGAGGGTGGGGTGGGGTGGAGGGTTTGGAGGAGGGGGCAGGAGGGCTGGGGGCCTGGCCTTGGAGGCTGCACACCTGGGGAAGTTCCAGTCTTCCCTTCCGGAAAGGGGGAGCGCCATCCTGCCCTGCCCACTCGCCAAATTGTGGGAGCTGCAGATGCTGTCCCTGCGGGCTTGGGGGAGGGCCCCGGGCAGGGCCGGGGTCCCCTGGGAGCAGGAGGGTCGCCTCGGGCCGGTCACCTGCAGGGCACGGGTGGAGGGAGGCGCCATCCTCCCTGGTGCCCCCCAGGAGGTCCGAGCGCCCGCCAGGGAGGCCAGGCCCGGGGACGGCTGGGTCGACATGAGGGGCTCAGCTTCTCCGTGTGGACCGTGTCCTAACCCGGGCGGGGACGGGCGGGCCCTGGAAGCTCCTCTGGGCTGCGCCCTGCCTCCTCTAGAGGTAGGTCTGTCCATCCTGTCCCCCCACAGGGAAACACACACACAGACACACACACGCACAGGCACACATGCACAAACACACAGACACACATGCACAGACACACACGCACAGGCACACACATGCACAGACACACAAACACACAACCACAAATACGCACACACAAAAACACAACCACATACACACAAAGACAACACACCCAAGCACACAAACAACACATGCATACACATGTGCAAACACACACATGCCCAAACACATATGTGCACACACATGCATGCTCTGTACTCTGAGATAAGCCAGAAGTTATTTTAGAAGTCTGTTCATAAAATGGGTTCTTTTGATACTAACAAAATTAAGGTACCAATAATTGACTAGAAATGAAACCATCACTAAATCAAAATACACCGGAACTGTACTTCATTTCAGGGAAAAATCCAAATACTTCTTACCATGAAGAATGGGGTAGATTTGTCACCGTACACACTATCAGATTCCCTTAAAGCCGGGACTACTTAACCCGCCACCATCAGCCTCACCACCATCGTCTCCTTTCTTGATCATTGTCACCATGCCTAGTTGCAGTCCCCAAATCAATGATACCCCGAGCTTTCCCGGAAGCCCCCGCCAGGAGAACGACCTCCCCCGAGGGCCTGCCTGAGGACCTCTGGGCTGATCTGGCAGGGGACGGTGGTTTCTGCCCCTGGCCCACCTCCGGCGCCCCTGCTGCTTTCCCTGTGCGCACCTGGGCTTGGCGCGGGGGAGCCAGTCCTTCTTGGCTGGTGGAATTCCTGCCCTGCTCTAACTCGTCCGTTCCTGAGACTCCATTCCAGGCCCTGGTAGCCCTCGGCTAGCGCCCACCCTGCGCCGCCCTTCCCGCCGCCTCCAGCCAACGCCTTCCCTGTCCGAGCTGCAGGGAGGACCGCATGGGCAGTGAGGGCTTCCCTGGAAGCAGCCGAGGGCGGAGCCTTCGCAGGGGCTGCCCTCTCGGTCCGAGGATTGCTGGCCAACTGGGAACACTGGACTTCCCTGAGGACCGCACCATGGGCCGGCGCTGGCTTTCCTCTGAGGACCGAAAGCCGACTTCGGAAGGGCCAAGGGGGCCTGGAGCGTTCTGTCTTCCACGTGGTCTCGGGATGCGGGCTGGTGCCCAGGGAGACAGGCGTGACCGCTGACAGTCAAGGACCTGCTCCCGGGGTGGCCTCCAGCGGTGGTCGTGCCTTGGAGAGAAAGCCCTGTCCTGGGGAATCGTGAGGCTGGCTCTGGGATTCACCTGGCAGTGGCCCCAGAACCCGCTCCCACTCACACGGCCACTGCTGACCGGTCACTTTCTTGTGCTGGGTTTTGGCTCACAGGGATAGCTCCTGCACCTGGAGGGGACGTGAAGGCCGTCAGAGGTCAACCAAGTCAGCCACGGCACAGGAGAACTGGACCCAGGCCACACAACCAGCGGGTATTGGCCCCATAAGGCCCCAGGACGCCCCCTTCCCCACCCCATCTGAGAACGCCCTTGCTTGGGGGCACCTAGAATAGCAGTGCCCAAAGTGTGCGCTTGGAGCCTCCCAAGTGGACAGACGTGGCCTCCTGGGGCCCAGCTATTTTCAGAGAACTACTGGGATGTTATTTGTCTTTCCCACCTCTATTCTCTCACAAGTTCCAGTGGAATTTTCCCAAGGCCACATAGGTGTGATATCATACTAGAGGGACTACAGAAGCAGATGTGACAGTCCAGCTGGCTTCTGTTGAGCCAGACATTAGAGAGACTTGCAAAAAGTATAAAACAATGCCACTCTTTCACTAAATATTCTTGTTTTGGAAAATACTGTTGGTTTTAATAAATAATGCATTATTCATGTTAACATGTAATGGGTTTATCATTGTTACTTTTCAATGAATAGTTAGATACATGTGTTTGAAAACTTAAATATTGGTAGACACAACTCACAGAAACAAATGTTCTTGTGGTCCTCGATCATTTTTATGAGTGTAAAGGACCCTAAGGCCCACAGGTTTGGAAACCACTGATGTAGAGGATGCCGACAGGTGGAGTAAAAGACTCCAATAAGGGATGCTGGAGAGAGTTTGGAGTCAGAATAGGTTGTGAATCTAGGCTTTCCATTGGTCTCTCCACTACCACTACCATCACACCACCGTCACCGTCATCACCAACATCACCATCACCTCCTCAGCCATCACCACCACCATCATCATCACCACTATCACCACCACCACACTAGCACCATCATCACCACCACCATCACCACCGTAATTACCACCACCATCACCTCCACCACCATCACCACCACCGTCACCGTCATCACCATCACCATCACCACCTCCACCACCACCTCCACAACCATTACCATCACCATCATCATCACCACCACACTAGCACCATCATCACCACAACTGCCACCACCATCACCACCATAATTACCACCACCATCACCACCACCATCATCATCATCACCATCACCACCTCCACCACCACCGCCACAACCATCACCACCACCATCATCATCACCACCATAACCACCACTACCACCACCATCACCACCATAATTACCACCACCATCACCACCACCATCACCATCATCATCAACATCACCATCACCTCCTCAGCCATCACCACCTCCACCACCACCTCCACAACCATCACCACCACCACACTAGCACCATCATCACCACCATCACCACCATAATTACCACCACCATCACCTCCACCATCACCTCCACTGTCACCAGCACCACCACTACCACCACTACCATCATCACCACCATCACCTTTATTGATCATAGCTTATGTCCCAGACACTATATTTAGATGCTTTACAGTCATTCTCTCTTATATCCATCGAACTCTATGAGGTTGGTATTATCATCCATATTTTACAAGTGAGGAAATGGAGGTCCTAAAAGTTAAATAAAATCACATGGCAGAGTAATGCTCTGAACCCCAGTCTATGTGGCTCCACACTCGTTCCACTGGCCCTGGGAAGTGGCTTGAGCTTGCTTTTCCCCCAAGAGTTACCTGCTAATTAGGAATATTATCGATGATAACACCCATGAAGTACCAGGCAGTGCATTAGGCACATACCTACTCTATCTTAGTTCTCTCGATCATGTAAGTAGGCATTTTAATACCCATCTTGGGTGGGGAGGGGAATGTCATATATGTAGAGTGGTGGCATAGACCAGCCCTGAGTGAGCCCTTGGCCCACCTGCACAGCCGTCCCAGAGTGTGTAGCTGAGATTGTTCTGACTATGAGACTTGCATTGGGGTGTATGTGTGGAGGAGACAGCAGGGGTGTGTGTGGCAGGGTGGGGTGCAAACTAGTGCACCCCTTCTCTTCTGTGTTCCTTGGGTTTGGATGCTCACGCTGGCCATCCATGCTTCCTTTCTCTCCTCTGCTCCCTAACCTCATATTTGTGGAGCACCTGTGTATTATGTGTAAGGTGTGTTCCAGCCACAGGGGACGTGGCTGTGACCGTGACAAGCAAGGTCCTGCCTGCATTTTGCAGGAAAGCCAGAAGCCAAGGGCATGAGTGCAGGCTCTCACAGAACAGCGCTTGCCCGCGGCCAATGCTGTGATGCAGGGAAAGCCAGCTGAGGAGGGCCTGGGAGGAGGCCGGGCATGGTGACTGGGGATTGGCAGGGGGATTTGGAGACAGTGGCTAGGCGAGGCCTCTCTGCAAAGAGGACTTTTGAGCAGGAACCTCTGTGAAGTGGGGGAATGAGCCATGGCAATCCAGAGCTCAGCGTGTTCCAGGCAGAGGGGACAGCAGGTACCCAGGCATGAGGAGGCAATGAGCTTGGCCTGTTCGTGTGATGGCCAGATGCCAGCGTGGCAAGGGGGCTGAGTGGGGGTCAGGGCACGAGGTGATGTAAGGGAGGCTGGCAGGACTGGGCTGTGCACAGCTTTCTGGGTCCTGCATGGAGTTTGATTTGATTCTGATTGTGATGGAAATGATTTGGGCGTCTCTGGAAGGGAATGTTATGGTCCTTTTTCTGTTTCAAAATATTTTTCTGGCGGTGGAGGGACAAGAATGGAGGCAGGGAGTCTTGTAGGAGGTTTTGGTGTTTTCCAGGCTTGGTACAGGATGGTAGAAGGAGAGGTAATAAGAAGCAAGCAGCTCCAGGTATATACTGAAGTAAACAAAGCTGGTATTTAACCAGGGCTGTGACCTTAGAGACGGGCAGGGACAGTTTCCTATAAAATGCAGTGAAGGCAGCAGGGCCTGGGGACTGAAGTCAGGGGTTCTAGCTAGGTCTGCCCCTTGCTGGCTGACTTTTACCTCTTGGTGCCTCAGTTTACCCCCCTTGTTCTTAGGTGATAATACACATCCCAGCTTTCAAGAGAGTATTAAGATTCCAGTGAGATAATAGGTGGGAATCACTTTCCTGGTTGAACCACGTCATCTTCTACAACATGGTCAGATAATATGTGTGAGCTTCTTGGGTTCAGAATCTACATATGCGGTCCCTGGCGGTTCCCTCCATGCCTTGTTCATGGTAGGAGCTTCAAAAGGGAATAAGAAATAAGCTTTATGAACCCTCAGGAACACAGATGCAAAAATCCCAACGAACCATTAGCAAATCAAATCCAGCAATACGTGAAAAGGATTCTACATCATGACCGAGTGAGGCTTATCACAGGAATGCAAGGCTGGCTCAACATCAGCAAAGTAATCAAGGTAATTCACCATACCAACAGACCAAAGTAGAAAAACCACACAACCATCTCACACGATGCAAAGAAAACATTTGGCAAAATGTAGCATCCATTTGTGATAAGAACTCACAGAAAATTGACATTTGAAGAAAACGTCCACAGCCTGATAAAGGGCATCTATGAAAAACCTCCAGCTCATGTCAAATTTCATGATGAAGGCAGAAGCTTTTCCTTCAGACTGAGAGCAAGACAAAGCAGTTGACTTTCCCTGCCTATTAAACCTCATATGGGAAGTCCTAGCTGGTTCTAAAAGACGGAAAATAAAATAAAAGATATGCAGATTGGGAAGGAAGAACTAAAATTGTCTTTGTTGACAGATAACATAATTGTGTATGTAGAAAATCCTAAAGAATAAACAAAAAGCTACTAGAACTAGTAATTGTCTTGAGAAAGGCCTCAATATACAAGACCAATATACAAAGACCAAGTGTACTTCCATAACCTTGCAATGAATAATTGGAAAGTGAAATAAAAAACAAACCCAGTACTATAGTACTATTAATATAGCACAAAAATACACAAAATACTTAGGTATAAATGTAATAAAATATTTAAAAGTTCTGTTTGCTGAAAACTACAAAACAGTATTGACAGAAATGAAAAAAGACAACACAAACAAGACCTACCTATAACATAGTTATGAAATGGAATCTTCAATATTGTTATGCCAGTTTTCCCCAAACTGATCTGTATATTCAATGTGACCCCAAACAAAATACGAGCAGGATTTTCTAAAAATAGAAATTGACAAATTGCTTTTAAAATTTATGTGGACAAGCAAAGTAGCTAGAATAACCAAAATTATTTTGAAAAAGATTGAGGTTGGAGGACTCATACTTCTTGGTTTTAAGACTTACTATAAAGCCACAGGAGTTTGGTGCAATGTTGGTGAAAGAACAGACACATAGATCAACGGCACAGACTAGGAAGACCAGAAACAGCTCTGCATATAAATGCTCAATTGATTTTTTATATTTTAGGAGGCACCGGGGATTGAACCCAGGCCTCGTACATGTGAAGCAGGCGCCCAGCCACTGAGCTACATCCACTCCACGGTCAGTTGATTCTTGACAAAGAAGCAGAGGCAATTCAATGGAGAAAAGATAGTCTTTTCAACAAATGGTTCTGGAACAACTGAATGTCCTTTTGCAAATAATAATAAAAACACCTCAAACCGAACAAACATAAATGAACTCAAAATATATCATACAGCCTAAATGTAAAACCTAAAACTAAGATTTCTGGAAGAAAACATAGGAGAAAATCTTTGTGACTTGGAGTTAGGCGATGTTTTCTTGGCTATGGTGCCAAAAACATAATTTGTAACAGAAACGAAAGATAAATTGAACTTCATCAAAATCTTCTTGTTGAAAGACACTGTTGGTAATGAAAACACAAACCAGAGACAGGGAAAATCCATGCAAAATGTATATCTGAAGAAGGACTTGTATCCAGAAAATTTGAAGGACTCTCTAAACTCAAAAATAAGGAAACAGGGAGCAGGTGTAGCTCGGTGGCTGAGCGCCTGCTTCCCACGTACGAGGTCCTGGGTTCCATCCCCGGTACCTCCTAAAATTTTTTTAAATAAATAAATAAATATTTTTTAATAAATAAATTTTTTTTTAATAAACCCAATTTTAAAAATAAGCAAAATATTTGAACAATCACTTCATTAAAGAAAATATGCACGTGGCAAAGACGCGCCTGAAAAGGTGCTCACCATCGTGTGTCACTACAGAATTGCAGATCAAAACCACGAGGGGACACCTACCGTGTCACACCTATTAGAGGGCCTGAAACACCAGCGAGGACAAGAAGACAACCCCGGGGGCTGACGAGGGGTGGCGCAGCAGAAGCGCGGACCCCTGCTGCTGGGAATGCAAGCGGCATCGCACCGGGAGGCGTGGGGGCTGGCGAGAGAAACCACGCTCTGATCACGTGAGCCAGTCTTTCCGCTCCCAGGTCTTTACCCAAGTGGAATGAAAGCTTACGTGTACACAGACGTGCCTGTCAACGTGCATGGTGGCTTAATTCATCACTGTCCCCAAAGGAAGCAGCCCCCACGTCCTTCAACACGGGAGCGGATGAACGCGGCCTGGCGCAGCCGCCCAAGGGAACACTTCTCAGCAGTGGAAGGACCAGACGGCCGAGAGCACTTGGCAACACAGATGCTGCTCAGAAGCATTCTGCTAGGAGAAAGAAGCCAGCCCTCAAAGTACACATGGGAGAGCATTGGAGCTCAGGGGTTGAGCACCTGCCTCGCACGAATGAGGTCCTGGGTTCAATCCTGGGCACCTCCTAAAAAAGTCTAAGTGATTCATATAATATACTGGAAAATGCAGAAGTATAGGGATAGAAAACAGATCTGTTTGGCTGGGGGTGGTGGAGAGGGTGGATTGTCCACCAGGAGACACGAGGAAACGTTTGGGTCTTGGTTGCAGTGGCCTGCCTCTGTCAGACTCACATTGTGGCACCCAGAGGAGTACGACGGTCACTGAAGGCAATCACATCTGCAGTCACACGGCAAAAAAAAGCATGTTAAAAAAAAATAGATTGTAGAACCAAAAAATAAACCTTATTGACTGAGCGATGGAAAACAAGTGGATGGTAATAATCAACAATTTGAAAGTAAACAAATGCAATTTGTCCATTAAAAAGAATGCAGTGTGGAAAAACCCGGGCTCCCCTCCTTTGTCTCGCACAAAGATCCTCGCAGGTGTGAAAAGGCTGCAGAGAAGCCCCGGCCATGCTGGGTTAGACCTGGCTCTTTCTGGATCCTTCTGACCTTGCGTGCCTGGGCCAGGGACCCCGAGTGCTCCAGAGGCACGGCTCCGGGGACGTGGGGGCAGGGGCCGGTGCAGGTCCCCGTCATCGCCCCTCAGGACGGCAAGCTGTCGGTGCTGCGGGCGCCGGGCGCGGCCACCTGGGGCTCCACGGAAGCAGGCGTGGACTGAGCTCCTGACACCTTCAGAGCCTGTGAAAGTGAACCTGCAACCTTGGGGGCTGCGCCTGGTCCTGGGCTCGGAGAGAAGCTGCGCCTGTCGCCGCAGGGCTGGGGACTTCGGCAGTGAGCGTGGGTTGTCCTGCCGGGGCGGCTCCTGGCGTGGGCCTGGGCGCCGTGGTCGGCAGGTGTGGGCGGGCAGGTGTGGGCAAGCCTGACCCGGGCGTTGTCCTGCCTGGGCCTTTCAGGTGCTAGCTGCAGGAGGGGGGGTGCACCTGCTGGGGGCCACGGGATGGGGTAGGAGGTCAGCTGAGAAAGGGTCAGGGGGGCGGCCACCTGAGGAAAGGTCATTCTTTCCTGAAGGCGCGGAGGAAGGCTGGAGTCTTAAGGAAGCAAGAGCGAAGGGTGGGGTGAAGGGGTGCGGGGCTGGGCTGCCCACTCCTGGATCTGCCCGGGGCTGCCAGGTTGGGTCCTTGCCCCAGCTCCTTGGGGTGGGCGGAGGGCTCCCGAGAAAGTCCCTTAACAGGAGTCTCTGCCCCCTCCCCTTTTCTTGCTCCTTGCCGCGGCCACACGCCCAGATGACAGTGGTCACTGTCCAGTGCTGACAGCTCCACCTGTCCTCGGAGCCCCTGTTTAGTGGAAACTGTCTGTGTCTACTCCTGATCCGGGGAGCTTGGAGTTGCCAGGCCTCGGCAGCCAGCCTCTGGCCCCCCGAGCGTCTAGAGGGAGCCGTCCAGCAGAACCTTCCGTGGGTGGACATGCCCACTCGCCGGCGCCGCCCAGCGTTGGAAATGCGGCTCGCGTGACCAGGGCACTGAATTCCAGTTGACGGGGATGCCCGTTAAATCGCTGCGTGTGGCCGGCGGCCACTTGCTGGGTGACGGGCGCCCGGATTCTTGAAGGCAGGATATCAGCTTTCCTGCGGGGACCCCTCCCCTGCAGAACAAGGATGCCCGGTTCACCCCAGAGGTACCCGGAAGGAAAGCCCGCCTGCCACGGGCCCACACGCAGCCTGCGCGGCCAGCGCCCCAGAGAGCCTTGCTCAGGCCAGGGGGTCCCCTTCAGGTGTGGGGGCTCCTGGGCCCGTGGTGGTCGCCAGGCTGTGGCAGACCCAGCCAGCTGCGTCCCTTTGGGGTAAGCCCCAGGATCCCTTCCCGGCTGTGCTGGGGGGAGCTGCCTGCACTGCCTCGAGAGGCCCCCCCCCATGTCGTGCCCCAGCCCTCACCCCCCTCTGGCTGCAGCTCTCCGTCCCAGGGCCTGGTGGGCTGTGGTGGGTTTCCAAATTAAAATGTCAGCTCCGGGGCAGGCGGCGGCGGCCGTGCAGGTCCCCCACCCCAGAGCCAACGCCCGGGCTGCCCAGTGTCTCTCCCACGTGCCCCACTGCTGCCGGCAGCCCAGGAGGGTGAAATCCACGTGGGGTGCTGAGGCCTGGGCACACGGGGGTCCCCCACTTGGGGAGAGCTTCCTGCACGCCTGGTCCACGTTGTCGGTGGTGGACGAGGACTTGAGGCTCAGAGGGTGAAACGCCTGGACTTGTCCAATAGGTGCTCTCCCCGGGCAGTGGGTGGGTGCAGAGGGAGGTGAACGTGGTGACAGGGACAGGTGAGCAGGTGGCCACGAGTGTCCCCCAATCCCCTGGACGCTGACCCTTCAGCGGTATGTGTCACTGTTGCTTTTGTCAGTTTTCCCGTGAAGGCAAATTCCTGTGCCTGGAAAAGGCGTGGTGAGGAGGGGCTCGGCCGGGGGTGGGCTGGGGGCTACCTACCAGCCGCCTCCGGGAACTGCTTGTGCCTGGGAGGGGACTGGGGGCAGAGGGCGTGCCCACCCCCAGGCTGGCTGCACCAGGAAGGCCGTGGCTGCCCACCACGGGCGCGCTCCGAGAGGGGCTCGCCGGAAATGGGGTGCAGAGACGCGGCCTCGGTCACAGGGGTGCGGGGCTCACCGGCCTAAGCCCCGGGAAGCGGCAGGAGGCGGCCGGCAGACAGCCCCCAGCCGCAGTCCCCGGGAGCCAGGGGCTGGCCTGGGGATTCCCGAGCTGATTCTCCTAAGAGCCGCAGCAGCAGAGCCAGAGGGAAGGTTCCGGAAGGGCGGGGCAGGGGAGGCTGTGGGAGAGGAAGGAAGCAGCGGGGTGAACGGGCGAGCGGCTTGGGAACGGACCGTCGGGAATGAGTCCCGGGGGCATGGACGTGGAGCTAGGCGGGGGCTCCAACGACAGGCCAGCCACGACTGGTCAGGGAAAAAGAGGAACACAGCCGGAAGGCGTGGCCTCTGGTCTGTCCGTGCCCACACTTCCCTCCCGGGACGCGCTGTCCCCCACCCCGGCACTGCCTAGTTGTAAGTGTCTCCTCCTCCAGGAAGCCCTCCTGGGCCTCGGCCAGCTCAGCACCCCTCCCCAAAGCCCCGCGAGGGCGGCGTGGCCGTTGGGCGTGAACAGTGCCCGGCTCAGCCAACACGGGGGCGGGCGGGCGTGGGGGGGCAGCGGTCAGATAGGAAGTGACGCGGGTGTCCCTGGCCGTTGGGAGTTGCCGGCAGCCAGCGGGCTGGGCGCCCAGGCATGTGGCGTGAAGGACGCTCCGTGGGGGCTGGTGGCGGGCACAGCGAGTGCCGGGCGGGCACCCTGGACGGGGCCCCCCTGCTCCTCCCCAGGAGCACCCCCTGCCCCGGGTCTCGCCCCTTGGCAGGGGTTGAGCTCAGCACCCGGCTCCCTGGCCACATGGCCCAGCCGAGCCCCGAGCACGTGGGAGAGAGGAGTCGACGTGGCAGGGGCCGGGGTGGGGGGGGCCTGGGACCCCTCCCCTTGTTCACCACCGCCCCCCATTTCCGACCTGGTTTCCAAGCCGGGAGTCTGGCCTCCTGCGCGTCTGTGAAGGACCCACCTCCTCTCAATAGCCCCCCTTCTCCTTAAGCAGCCGCAGAGGTGCCGGGGGCGGGGCGCTCACTTCCCAAGCCCGGCGTCTTGGGCGGGTGGGAGGGGGACGGGGAGAGTCCAGGCTAATGGACAGCCAAGTGGAGAGCCTTATGGAAGGAGGAGTGATCCGCTTCCTTGGGGCTAACCCCAGGGGACAGGACGCTCAGGTTTTTGGGGGGGAGGGCAAAGGAGCGAGCTCCCTCCCCCACCGCTGAAGGGCCGCAGGGCGGAAGAGCAGAGCTCCAGGGTCGCCGGCCTTGCCCCTCCGCGGGTGGTGGGGTCAGAGGAACTGGCCGCTTTCCTTTCAGGAGCAGGAAGTGCGCTGGGCGTGGGTCCCCGACCCCTCCCCAGACAAGCCCCTCCCTACTTTATGGATGTTCCACTTGGAGCAGAGGGCCGCAGGGGTCACGCCTCCCCAGCCCCGGCCCCCGCACCCACCAGGCCTGGAATCTCCTTTCCCTGCTTCCTCCTCCTGGGGACCCAGAAGTGACTTGCAGCCAAAAGGGCTGGGGGTGCGCTTGAGGGTCAGCACGGAGGTGGGCTTGGGGGCGGGGGTGGGGCTGGCTGTGGGCCCTGGGGGTCCGCGGTGCAGCTGGCCCGCTGCCCCGACTCAGAGAGGACGGAGGGGCTCAGACAGGAAGAGAGGGCACCCCCAGGCTGCAGGCGGCACCACCCTCTCCCCCTCGGCCCTTTCCGGCTCTTTCAGGCCAAGGCAGACCCTCCGGCCTCTTGGTGAAATCCTTCTAGATATGGAAGGAAAGGGGGGAAGTGGGGGGATCTTGGCACCATCTCCCCCTCCCCTCTGGGCCACTTTCCTTCCCTTCTGACCTTCCGCTCCCTCCAGGCCTGGCCCTCCTGGGGAGGGGTGAGGCCGGGGTTGGGGGTGGACGCCCCTCTTCCTGCAGGGCCAGCTGGGCTTCTGCTGCCCCCTGGGTTCTCCTGCACGGTGCACCCCCTTCCTAGAGAGTCCTTCTGCCGTGCAGGAAGAGGCCCTTCTGTTTACGCCTCTGGCTGCCCACTGCTCTCACCAGCAGCTTTCTGCTAACTCGCACTAGGGTGTGAGTGATTGCTAGCGGCTCATCTTGGGTCTTTTCTCTGAAGAGGCTGTTGCATTCTTGCCGGGAAACCTATGGAAAGAGTCTGCTCCCCAGGAAAGCTGTGGAGGGAGGCGGTGGAGACGGGGCCTCTCTGAAGCCTCTGTCTAGTAGACAAGGCAGCACGTTGTTCCGAGCCCCCGCCCTCCCCACCTGGAAAAGGGGACCTCAGCCCCTTCCTGGCAAGGTTTGCCGGGGTCTGAAGCAGAGCCTGCCCCCGCACACAGGGCCGTGGCCCGGGCATGCAGCAGGGGCTCCGTGAGCGCCCCAGGAACCCCAGAGCGTGGGCCCCAGCGCGGGGACTGGCCCTGGTCCTGCCCAGCCACGCTCCTCCCTCCCGGCCTCGCCCCGCAGCCCGGCTCCCTGGACGGCCCCTCGCCGTGGACGCTGGGGCCGGGGTGCTCGGGGCCCTGGCCGCGCACGGCGCTGTCCGGCCCTCTCCCCGTGGCTCGGCCTGCCCCCGCCTCCTCCCGCGCCCACCTCCGCCCTGTGCCAAATGCTTAGGAGAAAGAAAACAAAATAGGGTTCCCGCGGCAAAGAGGGTTAAAGCTGCGGGGGGGGGGGGGCCCTGGGGGCCTCGAGGGGACAGATGTCACCGACCACCCCGGCCGAGCTCCAGGCACTCCTCAAAACTCCAGGGGCATCCCGACAGGGAAGCAACCACGAGATAAAGCCCTGAAGGACAATGGGCCCCCCAAATATCCACCAACCACCGCCGACTCGTGGAATCTTTCCTGAAAAACCCTTGCCTGGAAATGCCAAGACACGGTTTTGCTACCTGAACCCGTGCCCCCCGAAACGAAGGCTGGTTGCCCTGCAGCTTGTTTTGTCATTTCTCGGTCGCACCGGCAAACACTGCAGGGGCAGCAGCGGGGAGAAGGCAGGAGTCCCCCCAAGGAAGGCCAAGTCGACCCTTTACCCCACACTGACCTCTGCTGGGAAGAAAGGAAATTGCTCTGTTTGCTTTTTTAAAATTATTTATTTATTTTATTTATTTCTCTCCCCTTTCCCATCCACTCCCAGTTGTCTGCTCTCTGTGTCCATTCGCTATGTGATCTTCTGTGTCTGCTTGCATTCTTGTCAGTGGCACCGGCAATCTATGTCTCTTTGTTGTATCATCTTGCTGCGTCAGCTCTCCGTGTGTGCAGCACCACTCCTGGGCAGGCTGCGCTTTTTTCGCATTGGGCGGCTCTCCTTACGGGGCTCACTCCTTGCGCGTGGGGCTCCCCTATGCAGGGGACACCCCTGCGTGGCAGGGCACTCCTTGTGCGCATCAGCACTTCACGTGGGCCAGCTCCACACTGGTCAGGAGGCCCGGGGTTTGAACCCTGGACCTCCCATGTGGTAGGCGGATGCTCTGTCAGTTGAGCCAAATCCGATTCCCTGCTCTGGTTTTTGAGGCTGTTCACAAACACAGACTCAAGGCTCAAGAACTAGGGAAGAGGAAAACAGCACCGTGGACAGGGGGTGCAGTCTCATGGGGAGCCCCCTCCTCTGGGGACTTGCTTGCTGGAAGTGCAGGGAGAGCCCTTGTAGAGCTGCTCCTGGCTGTGAGCTCAGAGCCCACTACCTGGACAGGGCCAGAATTTTTGAGGTCATCAGTTGCTCGTTCCTCTGTTTAGGGGGTTTAATTCCTGCTCATCCCTTTCCCCTCTGATTTCATTATAAACTGCAAGGAGAAGCCAGGCTTCCACACTCAGCTTGGCAATCTCAGCTAAATATCCAGTAGCCACCACTGTCAAACCCCGCCTTCCACCTGACATCGGAATTCAGTTGTGCCAAGTTCTCTGCTACTTCATAACAGGGCTCGCCTTTCTCCCAGTTCCCAATAGCACATTCATCATTTCCTTCTAAGGTCGCATCAGGACTACTTTAACACCCATATTTCTACCAGCAGTCTCTCCAAAACAATCTAGACCTTTTCTGGTCAACACCTCAAAATTCTTCCTGCCTCTACTTATTACTCAGTTTCAAAGATGCTTCCACATTTTTGGCATTTGCAATAGTACCAAAGCCTGTTTCAGTCAGCTGCTAAAACAAATACCGTCCCACGGGCCGGCTTTAACTGGGGGATTTATTGGCTCAGGATCCTGAGGCCAGGGGTCTGCACGGAGGCCTCCGCGAGGCGGTCCTCCCCCCGCAGACCGCGTGGTGCTCTGGGCTGGCTGCCGAGACCCCCGGCCCCTGACTTTTCTGTCCCGTGCCAGTGCCCGGGCGGCCTCTCCTCCTTTCTCTCCTGATTCTCTCCACTGTGGGCTTTGGCCGCTCCCGGGGGCGTTTCTGTCCCTCTGACTTTTGCTCTGCTGAGGAATCTCCAGGAACCTGAGATTCAGGTGGGCCCCAGTTTGACTGAGGCAGGCCAATCCACCAGAGCCTGCTGCCCGGGTGCCCAGAGCTCCCGTGCTGCCCCGCGGCCTGCTGCCTGCACCTCTCCTTGGCAGACGCCTGGCAGCCCCTCTGGCCCCTGCCTGCCGGTCGGCTGGGTCTCTGTCCCTGTGCTCGGGGCTCTGCAGTGACCACATCTGCCAGAGGTCTCGGGGACAGCCAGAGGGAAGAGCTGTCCACTGGAAGCCGTGGTCAGTGTCCATCAAACTCTCCATGCGGGAAAAGCCGAGGCTATGGTGTATGTTGGATTGTCCTGGAAGGTGCTGCTGGGGGCACTGGACCCAAAGGAGGCTGGCAGGCTTCTGCCTGCACCTGCTCTCTGGGAGCGTCGCTCTTCAAAGCCAGGACTCCAACCGCCAGGCACACACCTGTCCTCCACGCCTCCATGGCAGCGGGGAGCACCGAGGGGCTCGCGCAGCCCCGTCGTGTAGGGGGAAGGTGAGCCACCCGAGATGATGACGGGGGTCTCGGGGGGCTGGGGACCGGGTGCAGCTCTGGTCCCGGGAAGGACGCTGGCTGGTGACCGCCTGGCTCGCGATTGGCCAAACCAAAGGTTCCCTGCCCTGCCTTGGAGAGCGGGTGGGGGGCTCGCCAGCCCCGTCCAGCCCCGCCTCAGGCCACCCTCTCCCTCTCTGCCCTCCGCGCCCTCCCTGGCACCTCTGTCCACCGCCGTGTTCAGGCCTCTTGACACAACAACCCCCCAGGGGCCCCACCCTGTACAGCTGTGTTGGTTTCCAGCCTGCTGTGAGGACCCCCAGGCCGGGCCTGTTAGAGGGTGATCTGAGTCCCCCAAAGACACGCTGAGGTCCCAAGCCCCAGGGCCCCATTTGGAAATCGTGTCGCCTCCCACGTAACGAGTGAAGGTGAAGGGAGGAGGTGCTGGCGCCTGACCCAGGGCAGAACTGGACACACAGAAGGGGCACACGCCATATGGGGGTTGAAGGCCACGGATTGCTGGCGGCCACCAGAAGCCAGGACAGGGGCGGGGGACGGGGGCGCCTGAAGCCCCCCGTGACACCTCGACCTGGGACCTCGGCCCCCAGACCGTGAGACGGAATGTTCCTGGGGATCGAGCTGTCGGGCTTGTGGGGCTCGGTGCGGCAGCCCCCAGGGGCAGGCCAGTGCCTCGCGCCTTGCTCGCACACGCGGGCGCTTCCCTCGAGTCACGCGCTCTGCAGGTCGTTCGGGGCGTCCAGGGGGCCCTGAGCTCAAAGCCGGGCCCGGGCCCGGGGCCACGACAGCTCGTCCTCCAGCTCGTGGGTGCCCGAGCCCTGTGGAAGGGGGGAGGCTGGCTAGCGGGAGCCGCCCCCCTGCCCCGTACCCCTGCTCTGGCACCTTAGGAAAAGCGTGTGCGGGTCTCGCCGGCAGCTGCAGCTGGCTTTGTGCGCTTTGTGCGCTAAGGTCCGAGCAGCTGGACGAGCCCCCGGGCCAGGAAGGTCAGGCCACCTTGCTGTCTCCTTCGTGCCCCTGGCAGGGCTGAGGATGACGCCTGGGGCTGCAGGGGCCAGCGGTGAGGGGGGAGGGGGCCCCGGGCCCTGGGGAGCAGGGCTGGAGCTCTGCAGAGCTGGGGCCGTACCATCCATCTGCGGAGCCTGGGGGCCCTCCGGCCTTGCAGCACCCCGGGCGGCAGGCTGGCCCCACCTGCGCCCTTTCCTGGGCTGGATGGGCTGCACCCCTCGGCGCCTTCCAGGCTGCTCTCCAGGGACAGAGGGCAGATGCTTCCGGGCCAGCCGGAGACCCCGCAGCCCCCCCCCCCCCCAGCTTGCTCTTGGTAGCAGCATCAGTTCCAGACTTCTCCATGGACGACCGTGGACCTGGGCCCAGGGTGTGAGGGGGGTCCTGCCCCTGGCTGGTCTGGGGGGGCCAGGGGCCCCTGGTCTGTGCAGCCACATCCTGGGGTATGGGGCGGGTAAGATGGGCCTGAGATAGCGCGCAGCCAGGCACGGAGGGCAAGCCTTCAAGCTACCCCGATTCTGTCCTTCCACTGGACAGACGAGGAGCCTGAGGTTCAGAGAGGCCAAGCCACCTCCTTAGCTCCGGAACGGCTCTTGGTTGCTGCTGGTGTGTGTCCAGATTGCTTGCCCTCTCTCCCAGAGATGCACCTGGAAAGCTCTCTGCACACTTGGGGTGCAGAGGGCCTCAGGTGGCTTTGCTGGGACCCTGTGGGGCACCTGTGGGTCTGAGCACAGAGCACGGTGGTCTCGGCCGGGCGCCAGGACCCTCTACTGGTGTGGGGTGAACCGTGTTCCCCAAGGCCACGTTCCAGCCCTAAGCCCGGTCCTCGGACTGGGGCCTCGTTTGAAATAGGATCATTGCAGGTGTGATAGTTCAGGTGAGGTCGCATGGGTTACGGTGTCCTTATAAGACGGGGAGACGCCGAGGTGGGGGTGATGGGCTGCAAGCCGAGGACGCGGGGGCAGGGCGAGAAGTCCCCTCAACCAGCTTCAGGGGCGCGTGGCCCCACCCACACCTGGGGTTCAGAGTGGACGTCCGGCTCCGGAATCAGCCGCAGGCCAGCCGTTTCTGTGGTTTTAAGCCACCGCGGGGCCCTGGAAACTCACACGAAGGCATTGACGGTTTACAGCACGCTGACGACAGCGGGACGTGGGGCAGCCCCGGCCGGATGGCCTTCCAGGAGCTGCTCTGAAGCCCGCCTGGCGGGCAGAGCTGCCTCAGCGCCCCGGCGGGCAGCGGGAGCTCCTTCTGGATTAAACCTGGCAGGTGGAGCTGGGGGAGCTGGCGCTGGGCCCCCCGCCTCCCTGCTGGCCCGACCCTCGATGTCCAGCCCGTCCTCCTAGTCAGTCGCCACAGCCACCATTAGGGACAGCGGTCCCTCTTGACCTGCAGAGAAGCCAAATCCAGGGGAAGTGGAGCCCACCCCAAGGCACCCGCGCAACGGGAGGGCGCTGCGGTGTGTTCCGTCCCGCAGCCCTGTGGGGGACCCTGCAGCCTCCCCGCTTTGGCAGGCACGAGTGAGGGGCTTGGTCCAGCCACCACGCTCTTCTGTGGCCCTCAGGGAAGGCGCTGGAGGCTGAGCCTCCTTCCATGGGGGCTTCAGCCCAAACGCTGAGGTGCCCGAGGGTTCCTAGCCGCTGGCCGGAGGTCAGACCCTCCCCGCGTGTCAGGGACCCTGGAGAGAGGGCTGAGGGCCGGCTGCCCCAGCCCCCAGGTCTCAGGCCTGAGGCTGGACTTCCCTAGAGGGGTGCCTGGGCCCTGGGCTGCATCTTGAGGTGCTCAGCCAGCCACGGGGGGCTGGGGAGGCTGGGCCCTGCAGACCCTGTGTTCACTCCTGGGGTCCATGGCCTGCACCCCACCATCCGGGGAGGTTCCCCCGCCAGCCTCTGGCCGTTCTCCTCCATCTTGCCGGTGCAGATGCAATCCGGCCTCTCCCTTTCCAAGTCCGTTTCTTAAAAAAATTAGTTGTGGGCCAAAGAAGCCAGAAGTCAAAGGCACAGGACGGGAGGCGCGGGTAGCCCTCCAGCCCCTCTAGCGGGGTGGGCGCCGGCGCCCGAGGAGGGGGCGGGCCCTGGGCGCTGCGGTGCACTGCAGCATCGCCCGCGCTCGGAGCCACGCGGCGCCGCTCGGAGCCCGCGCCTGCCGCGGGAGCTGCGCCCTGGGCGGGCCTGGCCGGGGGCCCGCGGGGCCCGAGAGAGGCAGAGCCGGCCCCCGGGAACTTGGGGAAGTCGGCGGAAAACCGGTGCGGAGCCCCCGCCGCCGCAGGGCTGGCAGGGGAGGGCGCCCAAGGCTCCCCGCCGGAGCCCCGGGCCACGGGCGCGCACCCGCCGCCGGGGGTCCCTTCCTCCGCGGCCCCCGGAGCCCCCGCCCGGCGGAGCGCGCTGCCCGGCCATGCGGGGCGGGACGACAGGGTCCCTCACCCGGCAGCAGGGCAGGAGGGCGCGCGTCGGCTCCGCGCGGTCCCGGTGGGGTCTCCTGGGCTCGGCCCGCCCCCTGGGGCGCCTCTCGGCGGCCCCGTCCCCAGCCCCGGCCTCCGCAGCGGGGACCCTGCGGTCCAGTTGGTCGGAGAGGAGCCTCCGGGCGAGGTGGTGAACTGGGGGTCCCTGGGATCCGCCCCGCAGGAGTTGCAGGGACTGCGCAGCGAGGGGTGGGGGCAGGGCCGGGCCAGGGCTGGGGGGATGGTGGGGGAGGGCAGACCCTCCGCCCAGCTGCGCCCCCAGCTGCCCCTCCAGCCCTGCACCACTCAGGACAAGTGGCCGTGGGCACTGGGTCTGCTCCCTGACCCCCAGCAGCCCCGCCTTCCCCCTCAGGCGCTGGAGGTGGGGGTCAGGGGCGCCGCTGGCAGGATGCTGCTCCCACCTGGAGACGGGAGACCCCGGATTCCTCCAAGGGGCCCCCCAGGGGCGTGGCTACACGGGTGGGGGGGCTGCTTGGCAGGTCTCCATGCCAGGCGTGGCTTCTCCCCGCCCCCCCAGGGTGGACGCCGCCCCCCACCCCACCTGCTCCTTCCTCTGCTCTACCCTGTCTGCAGACCCAAGTCCCTTGGAGCCCTCGTCAGCTGCCTGGGGTCCTCCCAGTCCTGGCCGCAGTGGACGCTGTGTTTCCCGACAGTCCTGGACAGTCGGGCAATGGGACCTGGTTCCCCCAGCAGGCCGGGAAGCAGCCGAGCCGTCGCTAGAGACAGAAGCCCCTCCTGACAGGGGCACCGCGGGGCCTCCCGGGGCCTCCCTCGCCCACGGCTGGGGACGGCGGGCAGAGCCTGGTGCCTGGAAAGGGTGGGCGGCTCCGGGACCACGGAGCACACGAGGGGCGGCCTGCGATTCAGGCCCATCTTCCTGTATTCTAGGGCCCCTGGGTGCCCGGGCCCCTGGGTGCCCTGCTACCTGCAGGCTTCTCCCCAGCCCAGCCCTGCCCTTACCTGTGGCCCTGTCCAGCTCAGCCCAGCCAAGTCCAGTCCGGTCTAGTCCTGCCCTGCCCTTACCTGTTGGCCCTGCCCAGACCAGCCCAGACCAGCCCAGCCCTTACCTGTGGCCCTGCCCAGCCCTGCCCTGCCCTTACCTGTTGACGGTACTCAGCCCTTACCTGTTGGCCTGCCCAGCCCCGCCCCGCCCCGCCCTTACCTGTTGGCCTGCCCTGCCCAGCCCTGCCCTGCCCTTACCTGTTGACCCTACCCAGCCCTTACCTGTTGGCCTACCCAGGCAGCACTGACCTGCCCGAGGCACTCTGGCAGCTTCCCCGTAGCAAGCTGACGAGTCCCTTAGAAAGCCTGACTGCCACCACTGCGCCGAGAGCTCAGAAGCCCAGGTGACCTGGGGCTGCTCTTGGGGAGTGGCAGGGAGGGCAGGGACAGAAGGCCGCAGCGCCTCTCTCTGCCCCCTGACCTGGGACCCGCCAGCCATGCGTCCTGGCCTTCCAGTGGGCGTCTGCCCACCGAGCACCCACGCAGGCCATGGCCAGCACACTGGGCACACTGAGCTCTGCCACTGGCCCGGATTCCGGGCTGGAAAGCCTCGGGGCAGCGGAGAGAGGGGCCTCAGGCCCCAGGACTCAGGGCTGCAGGACGGGTGCTGGGAGAGGGGCCTGGGGCCCTCCCTGCAGTGCGCAGTGCCCAGAGCCCTCCTCGCCGCCCCTGCCTCACCCCCCGCACCTCGCGCCGACCCGTAGGTGCACTGCTGCAGAACCTGGAGGCTCTAGTGAGGACTTGAGCTCCCACGGGGCAGGTGCCTCAGTTTACCTCTCGGGGATCAGGAGATCTCAAGGGAGTGGCCTGCAGTGTGTGCGCAGCGAAGGCTTGCAAGCCCCCAGAACACTCTTCCTCTCTTCTCGCGCTCACCTGGTGGTTGTCGTGGACGTGGACGCCGAGTCTCTGGGAGGCGCCGACTTGTCCTGCGTCACGGAGCCGGGACGTGAGAGGGGCGGCGCCCGAGGGGAGGGTGGCGGGGGCGGCAGGACACCCCAGGTGAGGCAGAGGGCAGGGACCTGTGCGCACCCAGCGTGCGGGAAGGAGCTTGACCCAGCAAGTGTGCGTGTGTGACTGAGTGTGCGTGTGTATGAGCCAGGACGCGATTGCGTGTGATTTTGTATGTTCGAGCATGTGAGTCTATGTGTTTGCATGTAGTGCGTGTCAGTGTGCATGTGAGTTATATGTGCACATGCGTGGGTGTGTGGTTTTGTGTGTTTGAGCATGTGACTGTGTATGTGTGGGTCTGGGGTGTGTGTAAGTGTGAATGGAAGTGTGCACGTGTGTGGGTGTGCACGTGTTTGTGAGTGTGGGCCTGGGAGCCGTGGGCAGGTGGAGGGGCCGGCAGAGGACGTAGCCCCCTGGGGTCCCAGGGGGGGTGATGTCCCGTGTCCTGTGAGCCGTGAGGATGGAGGCTGGCCCTTGGGCTGGGCCCCCTCTCCCGGGCAGGGCAGGGCAGGCCCTGGGCCCTGGATGCCTGGACGCCCGTGGGAGGAGGGCGGGAAGGTGGGGGGTTTGAACAGAGTGACCAAGCTACTGGGCGAGGGCCTTCTGCCGTGGATGAGCTGGGGAGGGGTCCGGGAGCCCAGCTGGCTTCCAGGTGACGGAAAGCTCTGCCCCCACCTCCAACCCGAGCTGGGGACTGCAGCCCCCCGGGCCCGCCCTCTCCCTGGTGGACAGCCAGGGGCCTGCCTCACAGTGACCTCCTTTTTTTTTTTTTTTTAAAGATTTATTTTATTTATTTCTCTCCCCTTCCTTCCCCCGCCTTCAGTTGTCTGCTCTGTGTCCACTTGCTGTGTGTTCTTCTGCGTCCACTTGCATTATCCAGCGGCACCGGGAATCTGTGTCTCTTTTTGCTGCGTCATCTTGCCATGTCAGCTCTCCGTGTGTGCGGCGCCACTCCTGGGCAGGCTGCGCTTTTTCCGTGCAGGGCAGCTCTCCTTGCGGGGCGCGCTCCCTGCGCGTGGGGCTCCCCTACGCGGTCAGGAGGCCTGGGTTTGAATCCTGGACCTCCCATGTGGTAGGTGGACGCTCTATCAGCTGAGCCACGTCTGCTTCCCGACAGTGACCTTCTTGAGATGCAGGGCAGGGATGCAGGACAGGGAGAGCTGTCCCTGGCCACTGTGGGGGGCTCATCACCCTCAGCCCTGGCCAAGCGGGGCCCGGCACCCTGGAGAAGTGGACGCTCCTAATCCCGCCCCCCCCCCGACCCTGTAACAATTCGGTCCCCAACTCAGATGCCCTTCGGGTGCCCGGGATCGTGCTCCCTTCCACCTCGTTCGCCTTGGGGCACCCTGGGCTGTTCACAGCCACCCCGTGGGGCTGCCCCTGGGAACGCCTCCAGGCCCCTGCATGCCCGCCCCAGCAGCCCCTTGGTGGGGAGACAGTCACTGCTGGGCTCCAAGGACACAGCGGCCGTCTCCCAGCTCCCGCTGCCCCCTCCGTGTGCGGGTGTGCTTACGTTTCCACCGTGGGCCGCCTGCAGGGGCTCGTGTCTTTGCACGTGCGCTCATTTGCCTGCACGTGTTCAGCACGATTCTGTTTTACCGGAGACTGCGGGCAGCGAGGAGGTGAACTCTCAGCCTGCGCCAGCCGTGCCAGGGCAGGAGGCTGCTCATGCCAAGGCCCCCCCCGGGGTGTTAAGAGCCCCACACTCGGGCAGGGCAGGAGCCCCTCGTCTCTGACGCGAGGACAGGCGTGCGGAGCTGCTGCCCACCAACGGTGACCAGGCCGGATCCAGGTGGGAACACCACCCCCGCTTTCTTGGACCCCTTGTGCCGCGCCGCTGGCCGGGAGCCTCTGCTGGCCCGGAGGCAGTTAGCCGCACTGCACCACGGAATCAGCCCCGCGGGGCCCGACCGACCCAGCGAGAACCTGCAAGACGCCACAGAGGCCCCCAGATGGCGTGTGGGCCACGCCTGCGCCCGCCCTGGGGAGGAAGTGAGCCCGCTGGGGAATTTTCCAGAAGCACTGCCCGTCTCGGCAAGGTGGGGCAGGGGTCGAGCCTGTCTGAGGACAGGGTCTGGAGCCCCGTGTGCCAGGCAGAGCCGCATCTCTGCGGACCTGGCTCCCCAAGCCCGCTCGGTCAGTCCATCCACCTCTGTGGACCTGGCTTTTGGGGCCCACTCCGTCAGTCTGTCCACCTCTGCGGACCTGGCTCCCCAAGCCCACTCTGTCGATCGGTGGGGGAGGGGGAGCCTGAGGCCTTCCGGGGGTGGACGGCTTGCTGCCCGGTGACCCTCGGGTCGGCTCAGGGGGCGGGTGGGTGCAAACTGCCCCCCACAGTCCCCTTTGGGGTCTTGCCCAGAAGGTCCCCAGGGGGACTTCAGGCCCTGGGAGAACAGAGAAAACCTGCAAGTCAGAGGAGAAGAGAAGGGCTGGGAGATTTCGTTTCCTTTTATAGAGAAGGGCAGGCATTTGATTCTGGGGCCGGGAGCAGCCTGCTCCGGGGACGCAGGGCTTGGCAGGGCCCTCCACGGGCCGCGGGCGCTGCGGAGCTTTCGTTTTCCAAGGACCCATGAGTCTGAGCTAAGAGTGGAAATTCAGGGTGCCCCCCCACTTCCTCCTTCACCTCCTCTGTGCAGATTTCCCAGAGGCCGGTACCAGGTTGGGGGGCACAGCGTCTGACCCGGTGCCCTCCTGAGCTGGCTGCAGGCGAGCCCCCACGACGGGGCAGGCCCCAGCCCAAGCGGTGAGCGCAGGGCTGGCGTGCCCCCGCGCCGTGTTGAAGGGTGTCGCTCTGCCTGGGAGGGCCCGGAGGGGGGCTCTGAGGTGCACCCACTGGGAACTTGCCACCCAGGACCCCGGAGGGGGCTGGCACATGCGGGGCCGGGGGTCTCGCGGGCACTGGGGGTCAGGCCAGGACGACACGTGGACCGCAGGCCCTGCTCTCTTCCTCCCTCCTTCCTTCTGCTTGGCAGAGTTGGGGTGCGTTGAGGAGGAGGGGTGACGATGATGACAAATGCACACCGCCGGCCCGGCTGGCCCCCACCCCTTCAGCACGGCCGGGCAGCCAGGGGGCCGTGCAACCTCGCCAACCAGCCCGGCGTGGGGGGCAGGCGCTGCCTTTTCACACTCTGATTGGAGGGATCAGTTTGCCCCACCCTCCCCCCCAAAATGTGATGCTGATGGAGGAGTTTCAGACACACCAAGGGGCAGTGGAGGCAATATTTTGGAGCAGGGTGTAGCCCCGTCCATCTGTCCCCAAACCCGCTGGGAAAGACTGTCCTGGCCAGGGCTGGCCCCTCCCCTGCGCAGCCTTCGCGGCCTCCCGAGGAGCCGCTAACGAGGAGGCAGCCTTGCCAGGCGGCCAGGCCGGCCCCACGGGTCCCCTCCGTCCATCTGCTCGGTCTGCCGTCCGCTGGGTTCCTGGCCTCTCTGGCGACACTGGGCCTGGCTCCCCCAGCGAGCCGCCAAATGCTGCTAATCGGCGCCCCCGCAGCCCCTCCCCTCCTCCTGCCGGGCAGCCTCTTCCAGGCCATTACCCGCCGCTGGCCACCTGCCGCCCTCTTGCTGGGGGCCGCCTGCTTGGCTGGAAGGCAGGGCCAGGGACGCCCCCTCAGAGCCCGCGGGCGAGCCCCAAGATGCCCTCTCACCAGGGCAGAGGAGACCCGAGGCGAAAGTCTGCTCAGAATCCAGAATTATCATTATTATTTTTATTTTTAGTCAACTTCATTTATACATACTAGTAAGCATACAAGCCATTCAAAGTGTATAATCACTGGTGTTTGGAATAATCATATGGTTGTACATTCATCACTTTGATCATTATTAGAGCATTTTTATTATTCCAATAATAATAATAAAAACAAAGAACAGACGCAGAAAAAACTATCTGTAATAACCACCTCTCAATTTCTCTTTGCTTCCCCTGCCATACATAGCTTTTACTGTCTCTCTAAATTATTTGTATTTGTATTTTATATAGAAGGAGACAATATGTAGTATCTTTTATCTAGTTTCTTTCACTTAATATATTTCCTTTTTTAAACCTTTAGTGGAAGATTATTAATATATTGCTATACAGTTCTGTACAGTTTGCTTTGGTTGTGTTTTTGTATGATGTGAACATCTCGTAATACTAAGGTACCTTTGTTCCATTTCAGTGAAAAACAGTCTTAGTTTATACAGCAATATTACCTACTTTCATATTTCACACAAGGTTTCTCTATGCTATATGATCCGATGTTACTTTTTTTAGCTTTCCTTCTAGTAATATACATGGCCTTAGACTTCCCCTTTCAGTCACTGTCATACCCCTATGTTAGCACTGCTGGCTTCAAACACTATGATGGGCTTTCACCATTTTATTTTAATAATAAGGAGAAGATGAGTTCTGTTTCTGGTAGCAACAGAGTAGCTGATATCAAACTAACTTTCCTGCTATTAACAATTATAAAGACTGGGGGGAAAACCAACAACAATTTGAAGGAACTGGAGAACAAATAAAGGCAGGCAGAAACCCAAGGGGACACAATTCCTGAGAGAAAGGAAACAAAATAGATGGACTCTGTATTGATCCAGATTTTCTCCTGTGGTCTTTTGGGGACTAGAACTCAAGCAAAACGTGGATCGTCTTATCGGGCTGAGAAGACAGAGGTTGGAATTTGGGGCTGCCAGAGTGGCTGGGAGAAAATCCCAGAGTCGAGGGAGCCACAGACAGAAGAGGCCCCAGATTTGTGTACAACTCCCCCCGCCCCACCCCCCAATCCTTGGCATCCCCTGAACTGTACAAGCACAAGGATCCTGGAGGTGAAGGACCTGAGCAGGCTTCACTGGCCGCCAAGTGCTGGGAACACAGAGCTTGAGGTCAAGCCTGGCCAAGGTAGAGAGGTTTTGTAAACACCTTAGCAATCCTAGAAGGGTCATGTCTTGAGAACAAGGGTCATATATTAGGATTAAGGGCTATATCCTGAAACTAAGGGCCAACAGACCCACTCTAACAAATACCAAGATGACCCCCACAGTAGTTTGCCAGTCAGACTTCCACATTCTTTAGAGCAAGATAACATAATTCAGAATGCCTACAATACATACGTCACAATATCGTTCAAACACAGAATGGACACAGTCAAAGATAGGTTCACTGAACTTGGTGATAGGCAGTAAAAGTCGCCAAATGCATCATCTTGTCTTTATCATCACAGAGCACGGCGTCCTGTCAAACCATTTAACAGATGTGCAGGTGGAGCCTCTGGAGCCTAAGAGGTAGAGAATAGGGTAGAAGAAATATTTACAGATGCTGAAAAATTGCCAAAATTGTTGACAGACATAAAGCCACAATCCAAGAAGCTCAGGGAACCCCAAGTGGGATAAATAAAAAAACAACTACCATATCTAAGCCTTTCATAGTCAGACTGATGAAATTCAGATAAAGGTAAAAATCTTAGAAGTATCAGAGAAAAATGACACACAATATTGAGGGTGTCAGTGATGAGAATGAAGATGAACTTCTCATATGAAATAATGGGAGCTGAACACCATAGAATAACATCTTTAAAATGCTGAAAGAGAATAAATTGTATAAAATAAATTTTATGATCAGTGAAAATATCCTTAAAAAAACGAAGGCAAAATAATGACATTTTCAGATAGACAAAAGTTGAGAGAAATTTGATCAGCAGATCCAAAATGCTAAAGGAACTTAGCATTGTAACCTGGGACAGTTACTTAGATCCATAAGAAGGAATGAAGAACACTGGAAATAATAATATGTGGGTAACTATAAAGGAAGATTTTCTTCTTAATTTATTTAACAGTCTGTTGACTGTTTAAAGGAGGAACAACAAAAATGTACTGTGGGTTTTTAACATATGTAGACATTAAATATATGATAACAGTAACCCAAGGGCTGAAAAAGTGTAAATGGACTATATTTTTGTAAGGTCTCTGTAGTAGTTTGATATTATTTATGAATTCCAAAAAAGACATTGATTATGTTTGTAAACTGGTCTGTTACCAGTTTGTGATACCCTTTGATTGTATTAAATTAAAAGGTTTACTTGATTAAATCAAGATTAGGGCTTTGATTCAGCCATGTCAGGAGGGCACGACTCAGGGCTGAGTCCCTGGTGGGCTGGTTAGAAACAGACGCACACAAAGAAGATACACAGAAGGGAGAAGGCTCAAACAGCTAAATCCCTGGGAAGAGAGATGAGCCCTATCCCAACCCACAGCTGAGCTTGGAAGAAGCTGGGCACATGGAGCCTTAAGAGGAAGAAGGAAGGAGAGCCCATACAGAGATTGCCAGTCATCTTACTTCAAGACATGGCAACAGACTTTGGTGAGAAAACAACTTTGAGCTGGACTCTTTAGGGCCTTGTAACTGTAAGCTTTCACCCCAAATAAATACCCTTTATAAAAGCCAACAGATTTCTGGTACTTTGCATCAGCATCCTTTTTAGCTGACTAATACAGTCCTTATATTATATGTGAAGTGGTATATATTGTCATAAATTAAAGAGGCTTATTGTAATCCCTGGAGAAATCTACCAACATGTAAAACAGAGCTATAGCTAAAAAGCCAATAGAGAAAACATGGACCACTAAACACTATTTGATTAATGCAAATGAAGCCAGGAAAAGAAGAGCAAAGGGACAGTGAACATATGTGATAAATAGGAAATGAATAGCAAGATGGTAGACTTAACACACAGCCATATCAATAATTAGATTAAATATAAATGGACTAAATACTCTAATTAAAAAGCAGAGGTTTTCACACTGGATAAAAATAAAAATCACTACCCAATCATATGCTGTTTACAAGACACTTTAAATATAAAGACACAGATAGGATTCAAGTAAAAGGGTGAAAAAATATGTCATGCAAGCAATAATCACAAGAAAGCTGGTGGGAGTGAAATTTGTTTTGAATAGAGTAGACTTCAAGACAAGGAATATTTATTACCAGGGATAAAGAGGGATTTTTCTTAATGATTGTATTAGTAATCTATTGATGCATTTAAAAATGCTGTATTTAAGCAATAATTCTTTTTTTTAAAAATTTTATTCATTTTGTAAAAATATTACATTCAAAAAATATGAGGTCCCATTCAACCCCACTACCACCACCCCACCACTCCCCCCCCAGCAACATTCACTCCCATCATCATGACACATCCATTGCATTTGGTAAGTACATCTCTGGGCATCTCTGCACCTCATGGTCAATGGTCCACATCATAGCCCATACTCTCCCACGTTCCATCCAGTGGGCCCTGGGAGGATTTGCAATGTCCAGTGATTGCCCCTGAAGCACCATCCAGGGTAACTCCAAGTCCCAAAAACGCCTCCACATCTCATCTCTTCCTGCCATTCCCTGTACCCATCAGCCACCATGGCCACTTTTGCCACTCCAATGCCACCTTTTCTATGTGGGCCTTGGATTGGTTGTGTCCGTTGTACCTCCATGTCAAGAGGAGGCTCAGATTCTACATGGATACTGGATGCAATCCTCCTGCTTTCAGTTGTAGGCACTCTAGGCTCCATGGTGTGGTGGTTGTCCTTCTTCAACTCCATCTTAGCTGAGTGGGGTGAGTCCAATAAATCAGAGTGTAGGAGCTGATGTCTGTTGAGGCTCAGGGCCTGGCTATCATATTGTCAGTCCAGAGATTCAAATCCCCTAAATATATCTTAAACCCTAACACCAACTACAATTCCAATAAAGTGGCATGAAAGTCTTGTGAAAAGAGATCCCATCTGAGTCTAGTTTCATCATGCAGAAACACCAGCTCCAAAGAAGAAGGGCCATCTGACATGGCAGTGAACCCCATCTGCCATGACCATAGAACCTGTGGGTCTCTTTAGTCTTCAAAGGAACCAATACTTGGGGTTGTATCTACTTTATCTGTCTTTTAGACTCTGCTCAGTTGTGCATAAGGGCAATCCTTCTGACAACCTCCAGACTCTTTTTTAGAGACTCGTAGCCATATAAACTCATTTGTCCTTTCCATTTCCCCCTTACCTTAGGTCAAACAACATTTTAAAGTCATGTTATTATATGTAGACAGGGATATTCTGCTGATCCGCATTGAACCTTTAATTTAAGGTCATTTTCTAGTTGCATCATCAGTTGGTACTTGGTAGTGATCCCTCAGTGCCAGGGAGGCTCATCCCCGGGTGTCATGTCCCACGCTGGGGGGAAGGCATTGCATTTACATGCTGAGTTTGGCTTCGAGACTGGCCACATTTGAGTAACATGAAGGCTGTCAGGAGGAAATTCCTAGGCACAGTGCTGCGCTAGGCCTTGTTCTTATTTCAGGCATATAGGCTCACAAGCATAGTCATTAGTATCATGGTCTCACTGTTGGACCCTCATTCCTTCCTGGTACTTACTGTTGCTCCTGGGAGACTGCTGCTGCTCCCCTAGGGACCATGACAGAGCACCCCCAGCCCGGAACCCAGTACCCCCCCAGCTGTAGTTTTTAATTGTTGCCACTGTGGGTGTATCCAAATATTACCATACACCCTGGACATATGCACTGTATAGCTGCCTGTCAGCCATATATCACCAGTCAATAGTATCCTATACCAGTATTCCTCTGCTGCCATTGTTGAACCACTCTGTGATCCAAAACTTCCTGAGAAGCCCAATATAATGTCAGGATCCCTTACTAGTAAAATGGAATATAGCGATGGGTTTAAAGGTTAGATATAGAATACGTGTTGATTTGGAAAAATTCGACATCCTATCTTTTTCTTTTCTTTTTTCCTAATTATTGAGTTTCTTTTCACAAGAGTCCTAGATCACAGTAATTCATATATACAATATACAGTAGTCCCACACATCTACCATAAAACCTTTCCCTTCCACAGCGATATTCTTATAACTTATTCATATCATATTTACTTAAACTGATGTATAGACTCTGAGACAATAGCTTTCAAACAAGGTGACATCTGTGCTTACAATGTGGTCCATACTTTAGGATATACAGTTTTCTAAATTTTTAGTTATCCTATGTTTTACATTATGGTTTACATTATTAGTCTGTCGTCCCCTATATGTTTATGGTATAATATTACATGTTTTATATCCATCCTTGTGTACTCTCTCAAGCAATAATTCTTTATCATCTCATAGTTTCTGTGGGTCAGGAATTGGATGTGAGTTATCTGGCTCAGAGTCTGTTACATGATTGCAATTAAGATATCAGATGGGGTTATAGTCATCTGAAGGCCTGAGGGACTGGAGGATCCCCTCCCAAGATGGCTCATTCATGTGGCTGCTAGCTGGAGGCCTGAGTTCTTCACTCTCTGCACTTAGGAGACCTCAGTTCCTTGCTATGTGGGTATCCCTGGAGGCTGCTTAATATGCAGAGTTACAGCAGTGGGCAGTCATTCCCCAAGATGAGTGATTCAAGAGAGAGGGAGCAAGGAGGAAGCCACAGTGCCTTTTATATCCTGGCTCTGAAGCCACACGCCATCACTTCTGCTTTATTCCGTTGAGTAGAGGAAGAGGAAGAGAAAAACTTCCGCTTCTTGAACTATCAACTACTTTGTGGACACTTTAAAACCATCACGTAATAAAATGTTTGACTCATCAAGAACACACAATAATCCCAAATGAGTATGAGCCTGGTAAGAGTTTCAAAATATGTAAGCAAAAATGGATAGAATTAAAAGGAGAAATAGATAAATCTATAATCATTATTGGAGATTTTAACATCCCTCTCTCAGGAATTGATAGAATAAACACATAAAATGTCAGTGAGAATATAGAAAAATTGAACATTACTGAAAAATGACCTAATTGCCATTTTTAGAACACTTCATCTTTTTATTTAACAAATGAATTTTATTGATACATATTAATAAAGCATTACAATTCATCCAAAGGATACAATCAATGATATATGGTATCATCGCATAGTTGTCCAGTCATCATTTCAATCATTACTAGAGCATTTTCATTATTTCAGTAATAATAAAAATAAACAAAAACCAGATAACAAACCATTCTTCACCTCTTAATCTCTTTATGTTTCCCCTTCTGTACATAGCTGCTATTTCTAGCTATTCTTGAATATTTATTTATTTATTAAGTAGTTTTATTGTGATATATTCATACACCAAATGATCTATCTAAAGTGTATAATCAATGGCTTTTAGTATAATCACAATGTTGTGCATTCATCATCACAAAATATTTTAGAACCATTTCATTACTCTGAAAAGAAAACCTCCACACCCCCCAGCAGTCCATTCCCAGCCCTATATAACCACTAATCTAATTTCATCTCTATAAATTGATTTATATATACATTTTATATAAATAGAATCATACAATATATTACACGCAATATTTAGTTCACAACAACACAATCGTACAGTATTTGTCCTTTTGTGCTGGCTTGCATCACTCAATGTAAAGTCCTCCAGGTTCATCCATGTTGTCATATGCTTTACAACTTCATTTCTTCTTATAGCTGCATAATATTCCACTATGTGAATAACCCAGTTTGTTTATCCATTCACTGGTTGATGGACAACTGGGTTGTTTCCAACTTTTGGCAATTATGAATAACATGCAATGAACATTGGTGTGCAGATGTCTGTTCATGTCACTGCTCTCAGTTCTTCTGGGTATATACCCTGTAGTGGTATTGTCAGGTCACATGGCAAATGTATATTCAACTTGTTTAGGAACTGCCAAACAGTCCTTCACAGTGGCTGTGCCATTCTGCATTCCCACCAACAGTGAACAATTGTTCCTATCTTCTCCACATCCCCTCCAACACTTGTAGTTTTCTGTCTTTTTAATAGTGGACATTCTGATGGGTGTGAAATGGTATCTCATTGTAGTTTTAATTTGCATTTCCCTAATCATTACTGATGAACATTTTTTTCATAATTTTTTTGCCATTTGTATTTCTTCTTTGGATAAATGTCTATTCAAGTCTTTTGCCCATTTTAAAATTGGGTCATTTGTCTTTTAACTGTTGAGTTGTGACATCTCTTTATGTATCATGGATATTAAATACTTATCTGACATGCGATTTCCAAATATTTTCTCTCATTGAGTTGCCTGCCTTTCACCCTTTTGACAAAGTCCTGTGAGGTGCAAAAGTGTCTGATTTTGAGAAGGTCCCATTTATCTATTTTTTCTTTCGTTGCTCATGCTTTGGGTGTAAGGTGCAAGAAACTATCACCTACCACATGGTCTTTAAGATGTTTCCCTACATTTTTTTCCAGTAGTTTTATGTTCATGGCTTTTACATTTAGGTCTTGGATCCATTTTTGAGTTGATTCTTGTGTAGGGAGTGAGATAGGGGTCCTCTTTCATTATTTTGGTTATAGATACCCAGTTCTCTCAGCACCATTTGTTGAAGAGACTATTTTGTCCTGTTAACATGGGCTTGGTAGTTTTATCAAAAACCAGTTGACCATAGAGGTGAGGGTTTATTTCTGGGCTCTCAATTCTATTCCACTGATCAATGTGGCTATTTTTATGCCAATACTGTGTTGTTCTGACCACTGTAACTTTGTAACATGTTTCAAGGTCAGGCGGTGAAATTCCTCCCATGTCACTCCCCTTTTTTTTAGAATGCTTTTGACTATTTAAATGCATTTTCCCTTCCAAATGAATTTGGTAATTGCCTTTTCTATTTCTTTAAAACAGGCTGTTGGAATTTTGATTGGTATTGCATTGAATCCATATTTATTTGTTTATCCTCCCCCCCCTCATGGTCTGCTCTCTGTGTCCATTCACTGTGTGTTCCTCTGTGTCTGCTTGTTTTCTCCTTAGATGGCACTGAGAATTGATCCTAGGACCTTCCAGAGTGGGAGAGAGGTGCTCAACCTCTTGTGCCACCTCAGCTCCCTGCATTGAATCTATAAATCAGTTTGGATAGGATTGACATCTTCATGATATTTAGTCTTCAAATTCATGAACACAGAATATATTTCCATTTGTTTAGGTCTTTCTTGATTTCTTTTAGCACTGTTTTGTAGTTTTCTGCATATAGGCCCTGTACTTCTTTGGTTAAATTGATTGCTAGGTATTTGAATCTTTTTGTTACCATTGTAAATGGAGTTTTCCCCCTGATTTTCTCCTCAGATTGTTCAGTATTTGTGTACAAAAACATTACTGATTACTGCGTGTTGATATTGTATGCTGCCACTTTGCTGAACTCATTTATTATCTCAAGAAGCTTTTTTGTAGACAATTGAGAATTTTTTATATATAGGATCATGTTATCTGCAAATAGTGAGAGTTTTACTTTCTGTTTCCTACTTGGATGCCTTCAATTTTTTTCTAGTCTCATTGCTCTAGCCAGAACTTCTAGTACAATGTTTAATAACAATGGTGACAGTGGACATCCTTATCTTGTTCCTGATCTTTGAGGGAAAGCTTTCAACCTTTCCCCATTGAGTACGACGTTGGTTGTGGGTTTTTCATATATGCCTTTTACTCATATTGAGGAATTTTCCTTCATTCCTTTCTTCTTTTTTATTCTCTTTTTTGGGTCTTTATTTATTTTTTAATGTTATATTAAAAAAATATGAGGTCCCCATATACCCCCACCCCCCTCACCCCACTCCTCCACCATAACAACAATCTCCTCCATCATCATGAGACATTCATTGCATTTGGTGAATACATCTCTGAGCACCGCTGCACCTCACGGTCAATGGTCCACACCATAGCCCACACTCTCCCACAGTCCACCCAGTGGGCCAGGGGAGGACATACAATGTCCGGTAACTGTCCCTGCAGCACCACCCAGGACAACTCCAAGTCCCGAAAACGCCTTCACATCACATCTCTTCCTCCCATTCCCTTCTCCCAGCAGCCACCATGGCCTCTTTCTCCACACCAATGCCACATTTTCTTCGATTACTAATCACAATAGTTCATGAATAAATTATCAGTAAGTCCACTCTAATCCATACTCTATTCCTCCATCCTGTGGACCTTGGATTGGTAGTGTCCACTCCACATCTATGTCAAGAGGGGCTTAGATTCCACATGGATCCTGGATGCAATCCTCCTGCTTTCAGTTGTAGGCACTCTTGGCTCCATGGTGTGGTGGTTGACATTCTTCACCTCCATGTTAGCTGAGTGGGGTAAGTCCAATAAACCAGAGTGTAGGAGCTGAAGTCTCTTGAGGCTCAGGCCTGGCTATCACATGGTCAGTCCAGAGATTCAGGTCCCCTGGGTATATATTAAACCCCAGCACCAGCTACAGTTCCAGTAAAAGTAACAGGAGAGACTTGTGGACAAAGATCACATCTGAATCTGGCTCCATCACACAGAAACACAAACTCCAAAGTAGGCCCAACTCACATGGCACTGAACGCCATCTGCCATGACCATAGAACCTGTGGGTCTCTGTATCCCTCAGAAGAACCAATACCCGGGGTTGTATCTACTTTATTTGTCTCTGGGACTCTGCTCAGGTGCATAAGGGCAACCCCTCTGATAACCTCCCAGCTCTTTTTGGAGACTCATAGCCATATAATCTCATTTGTCCTTTCCATTTCCCCCTTTTCTTCAGGTCAAAAAGCAGTTTTAACACCTGGTATTATATGTAGACTGAGATATTCTGCTGGTCCAAGTTGACTCTTTTGTTCAAGGTCGTTTTCTAGTTACAACATCAGCTGGTACTTGGTAGTAATCCCTTGGCACCAGGGAGGCTCATCCCTGGGAGTCATGTCCCACACTGGGGGGAAGGCAACACTTTTACATGCTGAGTTTGGCTTCGAGACTGGCCACATTTGAGCAACATGGAGGCTCTCAGGAGGTAACTCTTAGGCACCCTGCAACTCTAGGCCTAGTTCTTATTTCAGGTGCACAGGCTCACAAACATAGTCATTAGTATCAAGGGCTCATTATTGGACCTTCCTTCTTTTTTGGTCTTTGCCATTGCACTAGGGGAATTGTTGCTGTTCCTTTAGGGGTTGTGATAGAGCTCCCATGGCCAGGAACTCAGCACTCCCTCAGTTGTTGTTTTTAATTGTATCCACTATGAAAATATCCAAACGTTTTTATGTACCCTGGATATATGCCTTGTAGAACTCCCTGCCAACCATGTGTCCCCTGTCAACAACATCCCACACCAGTATTCCTCCCCTGCCATTGTTGAACCTCTCTGTGATCCAAAACTTCTTCAAAAGTAAAGCCCAATATATTGCCAGGTTCTCTTAATAGTAAAATGGAATATGGTGGTGAGTTTAAACGTTAGATATAGAATACATATTAATTTAGTAAAATTAAGGTAAAAATAAATTGGGGTATCAAAAAATTTAAAAATGCAAAAGCTTTGTTTTTGAGGTTTTGCCTTCCATCATTGCAATAAGTGTTGCCCTGTATGCAAATTGGCAAGGCAACTACTTCCGTCTTTCCCTCAGTGTCTACATCCTATCTTTTTTCTAATTATTAAGCTTATCTTCACAAGAGTTTTAGATCACAGTATTTCATATATACAATATACAGTACACCCACATATCCAACATGAAACCTTTTCCCTTCCACAGCAATAATCTTTTTACATATTCATACTATATTTACTGAAACTGATGTGCAGATTGAGACAATAACTTTCAAACAAGGTAACATTTGGGTTTACATTGTGGTTTATATTTTAGACTATACAATTTTCTAAATTTTTAGTTATCTTATGTTTTACATTATGATTTACATTTTAGCCTATCAGCCCCTATTTATTTTTGGTGTAATTTTATATGTCTTATATCCATCCTTGCGTTACTCAAGTGGAACACTTCTATTGCCCACACAGTTACATTGGTTCCATCTATTCAGTACCTCTTTCCCCCTCCCCTTAGGGCCCACAGTGACAGTCAATCTTCATCTCTTGAAGGGCCATGTTCAGAGATACTTGCAACTGTGTTGAGGGCTTGACATGCTCAACTGCCTTAATGTACTGGGAGCCACCATTTCTCTTGAGAGATACAATTCCCTTTATTTGAGAACATCAGTCCTCCCCAGGATGTGGGTATACCTTCACTCTCTATCCAATGATATAACCCACTATGGCAAAATGAGCACTCACATACTTCCTAGTAGCCTGTCCTGTGTCGGATTATCCCCTTTAAGCATTTTAAGCAGGTAACCTTCCTTATTATATTTTTGAAAAAGTTTTCTCAGCATTATACTCTCAACCAAATACCTGACAATCTCCTATGTCCATATGTTGTCCCACCCTCCCCCCAATTTCTTGGGCAATATTACCCATCCTCCCATCCCTAGTCCCCTCAAGCCCACAAAGCCCCACCCAAAGGTAACCTTATCCCCCCATTTTATCCCTTCCTTGTACAAATACTTATTTCCAGCTTATCATAGATTGCAACCATGTAGGTGTCAGCTTGCCTCCTTCCTCTCCCCTCCAATTTCCTTTAAGGCTATCATCCAGTCTCTAGTTCTCTGAGGCAGCTTGGTTTACTTATTTCATATAATTGAGGCCATGTAGTATTTGTCCTTCAATGCCTGGGTTGCTTCACTCAACATAAGGGTCTCAAGATTCATCCATGTTATCATGTGTGTTTGTAGTGTGTTCGTTCTTAAAGCTGAGTAGTATTCCATTGTATGTATATACCACATTTTATTTATCCATTCATCTGTTGATGGGCATTTGGGTTGATTCCAATTTTTGGCAATAGTGAACAATGCTGCTGAGAACATTGGTGGGCATATATCGGTTTGTGTCCTTGTTTTCAGTTCTACTGGGTATATACCCAACAGTGGAATTGCTGGGTCATATGGCAAGTCTACAGCTAGTTTTTTGAGAAACTGCCAAACTGTCCTCCAGAATGGCTGGATCCTTCTGCATTCCCACCAGCAGTGGATGAGTGTTCCCATTCCTCCACATCCTCTCCAACATTTGTAGTCTTCTGTTTTTTTCATAGCTGCCAATCTTACAGGAGTAAGATCGTATCTCATTGTAGTTATGATTTGCTTTTCCCTGATAGCTAGAGATTCGGAGCATTTTTTCATGTGCTTTTTGGCCATTTGTATTTCTTCTTTGGAGAAGTGTCTGTTTAAATCTTTTTCCCATTTTTTAAATTGGATGTTTGTCTTTTTATTTTCAAGATATAGGAGTTCTTTATATATGCAAGATATAAGTCTCCTATGGAGGGTTACCAAATATTTTCTCCCATTGTGTAGGCTCTCTTTTCACTTTCTGACAAACTCCTTTGAGGAGCAGAAGGCTTTAATTTTGAGGAAATCCCATTTATCAATTTGTTCTTTTGCTGCTCATGCTTTTGGTGTGAAGTTCATGAAGCCATTTCCTATTACAAGGTCTTGTACATGCTTCCCTACACTGCTTTCCAAAGTCTTTATGGTCTTGGCTCTTATATTTAGGTCTTTGATCCATCTTGAGTTCATTTTTGTATAAGGTGTGAGATGGTAATCCTCTTTCATTCTTTTACATATGGATATCCAGTTCTCTAGGCACCATTTATTGAATAGGCCATTCTCTCCCAGTTGAGAGGGTATGATGGCTTTATCGAATATTATATGACTATATATATGAGGATCTATATCAGAACTCTCAGTTCAGTTCCATTGGTCTGTGTGTCTCTCCTTGTGCCAATACCATGTTGTTTTCACTACCGTGGCTTTGTAGTATGTCTTGAAGTCAGGTAGTGTGATTCCTCCATTTTCGTTTTTCTTTTTCAATTTGTCTTTGGCTATTCAGGGCCTCTTTCCTTTCCAAATAAATTTCATAGCAAGTTTTTCTAGTTCCTTAAAAAATGCTGTGTTGATTTTTATTGAGATTGCATTGAATGTGTAGATCAGTTTTGGTAGGATAGACATCTTATTAATATTTAGTCTTCTGATCCATGAAAGGAGAATATTCTTCCATTTATTTAGGTCTTCTTTGATTTCCTTGAACAGTGTTATGTAGTTCTCTTTGTATAAGTTTTTTCCATGTTTAGTTAACTTTATTCCTAGGTATTTGATTTTTTTATTGACTATTGTAAATGGTATTTGTTTCTTGATTTCCTCCTGAGCTTGCTCATTATTGGTGTACAGAAATGCTACTGATTTTTGCACATTGATTTTATAACCTGTGACTTTACTAAACTCATTTATGAGTTCTAGAAGCTTTGTTGTAGACCTCTGAGGGTTTTCTATGTATAGGATGATGTCATCTGCATATAATGAAATTTTGACTTCTTCCATTCCAATTTGAATGCCTTTTATATCTGGTTCTTGCCTCAGTGCTCGAGCAAATACTTCTAAGACAATGTTAAATAGAAGAGGTGATAGTGGGCATCCTTGTCTTGTTCCTGATCCTAGAGGGAAGGATTTTAGGATTTCACCATTGTAAACGATGTTGGCTGTGGGTTTTTCATATATACTCTTTATCGTGTTCAGAAAATTTCCTTGTATTCCAATCTTTCGGAGTGTTTTTATCAAGAAAGGGTGCTGTATTTTGTCAAATGCTTTTTCTGCATCTATAGATATAATCATGTGATTTTTTCCCTTCAATCAGTTTATATGGTGTATTACATTAATTGATTTTCTTATGTTGAACCATCCTTGCATACCAGGAATGAATCCCACCTGGTCATGGTGTATAATTCATTTAATGTGTTGTTGAACATGGTTAGCAAGTATTTTGTTGAGTTTTTTTTGCATCTAGGTTCATTAGAGAAATTTGTAATTTTCCTTTCTTGTGGTGTCTTTGGCTTTGGTACTAGGGTAATGTTGGCATCGTAGAATGAGTTAGGTAATGTTCCTTCTGTTTCGATTTTTTTTGGAACAGTTTCAGCAAGATTGGCATTAGTTCTTTCTGGAATGTTTTGTAGAATTCACCTGTGAAGCCGTCTGGCCCTGGGCTCTTCTTAGTTGGAAGGTTTTTAATGACTGATTCTATCTCTTTATTTGTGATTGGTTTGTTGAGATCACCAATTTCTTCTTTCATCAATATGGGCTGCTTATGTGTTTCTAGGAATTTGTCTATTTCCTCTGAATTGTCATTTTTTTGTAATATAGTTTTTCAAAGTATCCTCTTATGATAGTCTTTATTTCTGTGGGGTCAGTGGTGATATCTCCTTTCTCATTTTTTACTTTGTGTATTTGCATCTTCTCTCTTTTTTTCTTTGTTAGTCTAGCTAAGGGTTTGTTAATTTTATTGATCTTCTAAAAAACCAACTCTTGGTTTTGTTTTTCAAGTGCTTTCTTATTTTCTATATCATTTAGTTCTGCTCTTATCTTTGTTCTTTCTTTCTTTCTTCTTCCTGTCAGGTTACTTTGTTGGTTTTTTACTAATTCCTCCAAATGTACAGTTAGTTCTTCAATTTTTGCTCTTTCTTCTTTTTTGATGTATGAATTTATGGCTATAAATTTCCCTCTCACTACTGCTTTTGCTGCATCCCATGAGTTTTGGTATGTTGTGTTATCATTTTCATTAGTTTCAAGGTAGTTATTAATGTCTGTTGAGATTTCTTCCTTGACCCACTGTTTTTCTAAGAGTGTGCTGTTTAATTTCCATATCTCGGTGTGAAATCTGGCCCTTTTGCCCTTGCAGATTTCCAACTTCACTCTACTCTGGTCAGAGATATTATTTTGTATGATTTCGATCTTTCTGAATTCATTGAGCCTTTCTTTCTGGTCTAGCATATGGTCTTTCTTGGAGGATGATCCATATGGACTTGAGAAGAATATATATCCTGCTGTATTCAGGTGTAATGATCTGTATATGTGTATTAGATCCAGCTCCTCTAATATACTGTTCAAAATTTTTGTTTCTTTATTGATTCTCTTTTGAGATGTTCTGTCCAAAGTTGATGGTGTTGTATTAAAGTCTCCCAGTATAATTGTAGAGGCAGCTATTCTTTCACTTAGTTTTTTCCAGTGTTTGCCTCATGTATTTGGAGGTGCCCTTGTTAGGAACATAAATATTTATGATTGTTCATTCTTCTTGAAAGATTATCCCTTTCACCAATATGTAGTATCCATCTTTGTCTCTCACAATTGTTTTGCATTTAAAGTCTATCTTGTCTGATATTAATATAGCTACTCCTGCCTTTTTTTGGTTATTGTTTGGCTGTAAGATTGTTTTCCAGCCATTCACTTTCAACCTCCTTGAATCCCTGGGTCTAAGATGTGTTTCTTGTAGACAGCACATATATGGGTCATATTTCCTTATCCAATCTTCCAGTCTGAATCTTTTGGCAGTTGCGTTTAATCCATTGACATTCAGTGTTATTACTTTCAAGGAATTATTTATGTTAGCCATATTTTGTTTGGACTTGTGTTTTTCATATTTTGTTTGTTTGTTTGTTTTTCCTTCTCTTTTCGTCATTTTTGTTGCTCTTACACTCTCCTCCTACTCTGCCTCCTGTTTTTTTCTTTCTTCCTGCAGAACTCCCTTCAGTATTTCTTGAAGGGCAGGGTTCTTTTAATTTCTGTTTATCTGTGATTATTTTGAACTCCCCATTATTTTTGAATGCTAGTTTAGCTGGGTAGAGTATTCTTGGTGGGAAATTTTTTTCTTTTAGTACCTTGACTATATCATACCACTGCCTTCTCGCCTCCATGGCTTCAGATGAGAAATTGGCACTTAATCTTATGGAGCCTCCCTTGTATGTGATGGTTCTCTTTCCTCTTACTGCTTTTAGAATTTCTCTTGAGCATTGGATAATTTGACTAATATATGTCTTGGGGTGAGCCTGTTGTGATTTATGGTGTTTGGGGTGTGTTGTGCTTCCTGGACATGTACATCCATCTCTCTCAGAAGCCTTGGGAAGTTTTCAGCCATTATTTCCTCCAACACCCCTTCTGTCCCCTTTCTATTCTCTTCTCCTCTGGGATGCCTATAATACATATGTTTGTGCATTTTGCATTGTCATTCAGGTCCCTAAGTCCCAGATGGATTTTTTCTATCTTTTTATCAACCAGTTCTACTATCTGTTTGATTTCAGATGTACTGTCTTCCATGTCACTAATTCTCTCCTCTACCTCTTCTAAGCTCCTGCTATTTGCTCAGAGTGTATTTTTGATTTCTTGAACTGTGGTGTTCATCACCATCATGTCTGTTATCTTTTTGCATATGTCTGCAATTTCCTCTCCAAGTGTTTTCTTCACATTGTTAATCTCTTCCTTTACTTCATTAAGTTGGTCTCTGAGATATGTTTTGAGATCTTTAATTACTTGTTCACTGTTCTGCTCCCAGTCCTTGTTTTTAGTTTGTTCATTGGATTTGGCCATGTTTTCCTGATTATTGGTTTGGTTTGTAGTCTTTTGTTGCTGTCTGGTCATCATTTTATCTTGACAGCTTTAATCAGTTCCTTAGCTTCTTTGTCTAGTCTTGGGGATTAATTAGTTGTTGTTCTTATGTAAGTGTCATGTCTTCTCTTTGTCACTTTGTTCTTCTTACTGTATTTTCTTGTTGCTGGCTAAGTTCACTTTGAAGGAAATTATTATGGCCAGGGAAAGCAAAATGTGTAAGAAAAGAAAATGCATAAAGTAGTATTGGTAATAAATGTTAACAGCAACAATGTGAGATCTAGGAGAATGAATATTAGACTCATGTAAGTTGTGTAGAGTTATAGCAGTAAGTAGAGTACCTATAATGAGATAGTCAACTGAATATGGGGAGGAATATAGTATGAATTCAAAGTCCAGTGTTTTCATGAGAGAGGGAAAGAGAAAAGAAAGACAATAATATCAAGAGTGGATAAAAGACAGAAAACAGAACAAAGGTATTAGAAATAAAAAGTCAGACAATTTGGGGTCCAAAGAAAGGGAGGTGGAATGTAAGAGAAACAGTAGATGATGGACGATAGAAAGATGTGGGGGAAAGGGGATAGTGTAGGTGGCCAAAATCAATACATACAGAAAAGAGGAAATGGTGGATGAGGAAACACAGCAAGTGTGAAGCGCTCCCTGCAGCACCTCTTGCAAGAATCTCCTCTGTCACCATCCCACCAAATCGACATCCAGACACCTCCTGCTCTGCAAACACCTGAAACAGCCCAGTCCAGCAGGACTCCAACCCTACTCAACCACTTCTTTTCAGGAGAGATTATGAGGTGCACTCACTCCTCCATTCCTTCATTTTGAAGTGCTTTTATCAAGAAAGGATGCTAGATTTTGTCAAATGCCTTTTTTGTGTCGATTGAGATGCTCTTATATTTTTCCCTTCAATTTGTTAATGTGATGTATTGTGTTAATTGATTTTCTTAGGTTGAACCAGCCTTGCATACGAAAAATAAATCCCATTTGGTTGTGATGTATGAGTCTTTTGATATGGTGTTGGATTCAGTTTGCAAGTGTTTTGTTGAAAAGTTTTGCATGTGTTCATTAGAGAGATGGGTCTGTAACTTTCTTTTCTTGTAGTGTCTTTATCTGGCTCTGGTATTAGGGTAATATTGGCTCCATAAAATGTGTGTAATTTCCCCTCCTCTCAAATGTTTTGGAAGAGTTTAAACAGGATTAGTGTTAATTCTGTCAGAAATGTTTGGTAGAATTCACTTGTAAAGCCATCTGGTCCAGGACTTTTTTTCTTGGGTGATTTTTGATGATGGATTCAATCTCTTTAAATGTGATTTTTGTTAAATTCTTGTATTTCTTGTAGTGTCAGTGTAGGTTGTGCATTTCTAGAAATTTGTCCATTTCATCTAAGTTGTCTGGTTTGATGGCTTAAAGTTTCTCATAATACCTCTGATAATCCTTTTTATTTCTGTGGGGTCAGTCAGAACTTCTCCCCTTTCATTTCTGGTTGTATTTATTTGCATCTTCTCTTTTTTTTTTTCTTTGTTAGTCTTGCTTGGGGTTTGTCCATTTTGCTGATCTTCTCAAAAAACTAACTTTTGGTTTTGTTGATTTTCTCTATTATTTTTTTCTTTTGGTTCTCAAATTTCATTTATTTCTGGTCTAATCTTTATTAGTAATATTTCTTTCCTTTTGCTTGTTTAGAAATTGGTTTGCTGGTTTTTTCCTCCTCTAGTTTCTCTAGTTGTTCTGTTAAATCTTTGAGTCTAGCTCTTTCTTATTTTTTAATATAGGTGTTTAGGGCTATAAATTTCCCTCTGAAGACTGCCTTTGCTGTATCCCATAAGTTTTGATATGTTGTATTTTCATTTTCATTTGTCTCAATACATTTACTGATTTTGCTTGCAATTTCTTCTTTGGCCTACTGATTATTTAGGAGTGTGTTGTTCAACCTCCACACATTTGCAAATTTACTTTTTTCCTGTCTATTATTGATGTCCAGTTTCATACCATTATGATCTGAGAAAGTGCTTTGTATAATTTCATTCTTTTTATATTTATTGAGAGCTGCATTGTGCCCTAACATGTGGTCTATCCTGGAGAAAGATCCATGGGCACTTGTGAAGAATGTATAACCTGCTGAGTTTGGATTCAGCATTCTGAACATGTCTGTTAAGTCTAAGTCATTTATCGTGTTGTTCAAGTTCTCTGTTTCCGGATCTTCTGTCTAGTTGTTCTATCTAACGATGTGAGTGGGGTGTTGAAGTCTCCAACAATTATTTAGATATGTCTATTTCTCCCTTCAGTTTTGCCAGAGTTTGTCTCATGTATTTTGGGGCACCCTGGTTAGGTGCATAGATATTTATGAAAGTTATTGGCCCCCTTATTCATATAAAATGGACTTCTGTATCTCTTATAACATTACTTTTGCATTTAAAGTCTGTTTTGTCTGATATTAGTATAGCTACCTCTACTCTCTTTTGGTTACTATTTAAATAGAATATCTTTTTCCAACCTTTCACTTTCAACTGGTTTGTATACCTGGGTCTAAGTTGAGTCTCCTGTATGTAGCATATGGATGGTTCATGTTTTTTATCCATTCTGTCAGTCTGTACCTTTTGATTGGGGAGTTTAATCCATTCACATTCAATGATATTACCATAAATGCATTTTATTTACTTTCACCATTTTATTTGTTTTTCATATGTCATATGATATTTTTTCTGTCTTTTGACTCTTTTGGTTATCCTTTCTGGTATTCTTTCTTCTACACTGTCCTCCAAGCTTCTCTCTCTCCTGTCTTTTTCTTTCAGGCTCTAAGGCTTCTTTTAATATTTCATGCAAAGGTGGATTCTTTTTATGAACTTTCTTAGTTTCTGTTTGTTTGTGAATATTTTGTACTCACCTTCATATTTGAAGGACAATTTTGCTGGATAAAGAATTCTCAGCTGGCAATTTTTCTCTTTCAGTCTCCTAATTGTATCATACTACTGTCTTCTCACCTCCATGGTTTCTGATGAGAAACCCTCACTTTGTCTTATTGGGCATCCCTTGTATGTGATGGTTCGCTTCTCCCTTGGTGCTCTCAGAATTTTCTCTTTATCGTTAACATTTGATATTCTGAGTAGTATGTGTCTGGGAGTAGGTCTATTTGGGTATATTCTGATTGGGGTATGGTATGCTTCTTAGACATGTAAGTTCTTTTCTTTTGTGAGAGTTGGGAAATTTTCAGCTATTATTTTCTCAAATACTTTTTCTGTTCATTTTCCTTTCTCTTCTCCTTCTGGAACTTCCATGACACATATGTTGTTGCATTTTGTGTTGTTATTCAACTCTTTGAGTTTCTGCTCAATTTTTCCCATTCTTTTCTCTCTTCAATTCAGCTGCTCTGTCTTTAGTATCACTTATTCTTTCTTTTATCATTTTGAGTCTGCTCTTGTATGCTTCTAATGTGTTTATTTATTTATTTTTCTCTCGATTTTTAAAAAATGTTACATTCAAAAAATATAAGAGGTCCCCTATACCCCCCACCCCCGTACCCCACTCCTCCCACATCAACAACCTCTTTCATCATTGTGGAGCATTCATTGCTTTTGGTAAATACATTTTGGAGCATATTTTGCACCACATGGATAATGGCTTACATTATAGTTTACACTCTCCCCCAGTGCACCCAGTGGGCCATGGCAGGACATACATTTTCCAGCATCTGTCCTTGCAGTACCACCCAGGACAACCCCAGGTACTGGTTCTCCTGAGGGCTACAGAGACCCACAGGTTCTATGGTCATGACAGATGACTCTGGAGTTCAGTGCTGTGTCAGTTGGTCCTACTTTGGAGTTTGTGTTCCTGAGTGTGATGGAGTTGGACTCAGATATGACCTTTCTAACACATGCCTCTTCTGTTACTTTTACCAGACCTGTGGTTGGTGCTGGGGTTGGTGTATATGCAGGAGACCTGAATCTCTGAACTGTCCATGTGACAGCCAGGCCCTGAGTCTCAGCAGACTTGCAACTCCTACCCTCTGGTTTATTGGACTTACCCCAGCCAGCTAACTGGGAGGTAAAGGTCAACCACCACACCAGGGAGTCAAGAGTGCCTGCAACTGCAAGCAGGAAAATTGCATTCATCATTCATGTGGAATCTAAGCCCCCTCTTGATATAGAGATAGAGTTGACATAACTATCCCACAGTCCACAGGATAGAGGAATAGAGTATGGATTAGAGTGGATTTACTGATATTCTATTATGGAACTATTGTGATTAGTAATGGAAGAAATTGTAGCATTGATGTGGAGAAAGTGGCCATGGTAACTGCTGAGGGTAGGGAGAGGGAGGAAGAGATATGATGTGGGGGCATTTTCTAATGTGTTTTTGATCTCACCTATTGTGTCTTTCATTCCCATGAGCTCTGTTACTTTTCTATTCAGGATTTGAAATTATTCTTTGTGCTCACTCATTGTCTTTTTGATGTCATTTATCTCTTTATCCATATTGTCTTTCAATCCATTAATTTGATTTTGGAAATTTTTGTGTGCATCTCATTAATTAGTTGTCTCAAATCCTGTATGTCTTCTGGGACTTTGATATATTCCTTTTCTCGGGACATGTCTTCCATTTTCTTAGTGTGTCGCTGAATTTTTTGCTGCTCTCTAGGTTTACTCAGATGCTCAATTTCTTTCTCTTTCGTAGGGATGTAGTGGTGGGAGACTTTGTGTTACTGCTGTTTTTTTTTTTTAAAGATTTATTTATTTATTTATTTGTTTGTTTATTTATCTCTCCCCCCCCCCCAGTTGTCTGTTCTCTGTGTCTATTTGCTGCATGTTCTTCTTTGTCTGCTCCTGCTGTTGTCAGCGGCATGGGAATCTGTGTTCCTTATCGTTGTGTCATCTTGTTGTGTTAGCTCTCCATGTGTACGGTGCCATTCCTGGGCAGGCTGCACTTTCTTTCACACTGGTTGGCTCTCCTTATGGGGTGCACTTCTTGTGCATGGGGCTCCCCTATGCGGGGACATCCTTGCATGGCATGGTACTCCTTGTGCGCATCAGTGCTGCGCATGGGCCAGCTCCACACGGGCCAAGGAGGCCCAGGATTTGAACTGCGGACCTCCCATGTGGTAGACAGATGCCCTAACCACTGGGCCAAGTCCACTTCCCACTGCTGCTTTTTGATTCTTGGTTCAACCTGGATCATTAGGACTGTCCCTGTTAGTTGCTCAAATCTGGGCTCTGGACCCAGTTGTGGGTTGCAGACCCTCTTCCTAGGGCCTTGGGGAAGGAGGCTATAAAGGCTGCAAAAGTCTCTATTTATTTTTAATTTCCTCACATGCACTTTCCTTGGTCTGCCAGCAGATGGCACTCTTTGGCAGCGCTCAGTTAAATTCCTGGTCAGAGTGTATTTATTGCATAACAGACCAGATCAATGTGATAGAGCTTCCTAGGAGCCTGGTAATTCAAACCTTCTCAGAGACAGTTCTCCAGCCTTCTCTGGCAGCCCCCTCCCTTTTCCTGGGTAGGAAATATTTCCACTCCCCTCTGCGTCCTCAACAATCAGTCCTGGTTAGTAGAAGAGGAGATTGGGAGGATTCTGTATCTTTAGTGCCTTGCCGGCCCCCAAGGCAAACAATGGCCCACCCCCACCCAGCCTGGAAGGGCTCCTGGACACAGCAGACCAAATCTGTGGGTCACAAGCTGATTCAGGCTTAGGCCGTGTCCTTCTCTCTCTGCTTTCCTGGGGTGGTGGGTCCCCGGGGCCCCCTTTGTCTGTAGCTGGCTCGGAGGCCTGAGAATTCTAAAGTGTCTTTAGGGTGGGAGAAGGTGCTGGCAGCAGGTGCCGCGGGTTTCAACTCCCAGTTTATCCATCATGATTCCTCTCCTTTGTCCCTCTCTCCTCTGGGGGGTGTCCAGCCTTCACCTTGTGTCCTAAACCCTAGAAGATTTTTTTTCCAGGCCTTTTCAGCCTGTCATTTAGCTATTTTCCTGGGAGAGAAGAGGTGCCGTGTCTTTCTAGTCCGCCATCTTTCCTGCAGGCCAGAACACGGCATCTTAAGGGCTGAAGAACACATGCTCTTTTCAAGTGCTCATGGGACAATCATCATGAGAGAGCATCTGCTGGGCCACACAAGAGTCACCCTCAAAATCAATCACAAAAAGGTCATTAGAAAATTACTGAATTCTTAGAAATTCAGCAACGCATTTTAAAAAGATATTTCAAAGAGGATAAAAAAATATTTTGAAGTGAATGATAATAAAAATGCAAAGTTTCAAAATTGTAAGATGCAGATAAAGTAGAGCTTAAAGGGGAAACTATAGCATTAAGTGCCTAAATTGGAAAGCAAAAATGATTTTAAAACGATAACCTATACTAGAAAAAGTAGAGAAAAATAACTCCCACAAAGTAGATGGAAAGACATAATAAAGCAGAAATCAATGAAATAGAAAAGAGATGAATAGTACAGAAAAGTCAACAAAATTAAGAGTTGATTCTCGGAAAAGATTTCTAAAATTGCCAAAACCCTAACAGGAACCATAAAGTGAAAACACAAATCACCTATATTAGAAATGTAAAAGAGGTGTGCCTACATTTTTGACAATCAATGGGGAATATGATATACAACTCTTTTTTTCTTTTTTTTAGGAGGTATCAGAGACTGAACCCAAGACCTCATAAATAGGAAGCAGGCACTCAGCCACTGAGCTACACCTGCTCTCCAATGAGAGTTGGTTTTTTCATTTCTTTTTAGGAGGTACCATGGATTGAACCCAGGACCTCATATATGGGAAGCAGGCGTTCTACCACTTTAGCTACATCTGCTCCCCTGATATACAACTTTATGCTAACAAATTTAAACTTAGATGAAATTGGCACATTCCCTGAAAAACAAAACTTTCTGAAACTGACACAAGAAGAAAGAGAAAATTAAGCAGACTTATTCATTAAAGAAATTGAAATTGTAATTAAAAACCCTTCCACCAAGAAAGCTCTAAATCCTGCTGGCTTCATTGGTGAAATTCTTACAGAGATTGGAGCAAGAGGGAATAACTCCGATTCCTAAACCTGACAAGGACATTATAAGAAAATATTAATTAAAGACTAACATCGCTCATGAATATAAATACAAAAATCCTAATCAAAATATTAGCCAATAAAATTCATCAACATATAACAAGGATAATACATTAAGTCCAAGGGGTGTTTATCCAAGGAATTCAAGGTTAGCATTTGAAAATAAATCAATGTGATTCACCATGTTAATAATGAAAGTAGAGAAACCATATGGTGATCTTAATAAACACAGAGAAATATTCGACACAATTTAGTACTTATTCATGATGAAAAAAAAAACTGTCAGAAACCCAGGAGTGGAAGGAATCTATATCAACATGATAAAGAGCATCTATAAGAAGTCTGCAGCTGACATCAGATTTAATTGTGAAATATGGACCATTTTACCCCCAGGAGTGGGAATAAGACACTTTCACTGTTTATATTCAAACATTGTATGGGAGGACTTAGCAAGTGCAATGAAGCAAGAAAAGGAAATAAAAGGCATAAAGATCAGAAAGGAAGTAGTAAAGCTATCTCTATTTTCAAATGACATGACTGTGTACATAGAAAATCTTAAATAGTTTATATACAAAAAACTGCCACAGCTAATTAAATGAATTTAGCACATTTGCAAAATAGCTTCTAGGTCAATAAACAAAAATCAATAAACTAGCAATAAACGATTGGATAAAATGGAAGAAAAATATCGTTTTTGCATAGCATTATGGAACATCAAATAGCTAGGAATACAAAATTTTATAAAACGTGCAAGATGCTGTCATCAGAAACTACAAAAGATGGCCGACAAATCAGAAGGAGAATCAAATAAATGAAGGGATCAAACACGTTCACAAACTGGAAAACTCAATTGTTAAGCAGCCAATTCTCCACCAATTTAATTAGACTAATTGAAAATGTCCAGTGCAATCCCAATCAAAGTCCCAGCAGACTTATGGGGAAATTGTCGAGATGATTCCAAAACTTATATGGAAATGCGAATCTTGAAGAAATATAAAACTGGAGGACTAACACCAGCTGATTTCAGGACTTAGTGAAAAGCTACCGTAATTAAGAGAAGGCCGCCCTGGCACTGCAGGGACAGGCAGGAGACGAACAGAGGAGAGAGAGGCGCCTGGCAGGTGGTCGCCTTTGAGGACAGCTGTGGGATGCCGGGAGGCAAGGAACTGTCTTTTCCACAAACGGTGCTTGAACAACTAGGCATCTGAATGGGGAAAAAACACAAAACCCAGAAGAACAGGTTTGACTGCCACCCGGCTTCATCCACGGGGTTTGATTCGAGACGGACCAGGGGGATCCCGGCGACGCTGGGAGGAAGGTGCGGGGCAGCTCTTACTCTGCCCCCTGCAAAGGCTTCCGACCGGTCCCCTCCCGAGCTGACTCGCTGCCACTGCCAGCTCTCCCCTGCCCAGGCTGGCATCGCCCCGCCCAGCCGTCCGGGGGCTGGCCTGACCTACGGCCACGGTTTCTTGAGCGCCCCCTGCTCGCTGGCCTCCCGCTGGCCTGTCCACCTCCCCACTCTGTGTCCCTAGCAGGGTCTGACTCCATCGCTCTCCTGCTTAAAGCCCCCCGTGTCCCCCGTCAGCTACGGGTGGACGCTGCGCCCCTCATCACAGCGCGGGCACGCGTGGGGTCCGGCTGTCCTCCGGGCTCAGGCCCACCCGGCTTCCTGGGCAGCCCCCGCCGGGCGTTTCCCGTGCCTCCTGGTGCTGCCGGCTCACCCCCCGCACCCGGGACCGCCCGTGCCCCTCGAGGCTCTAGGCTTCCTGCACTGCAGGTGGCTGTCCTCTCCTCCTCACCCCACCTCTGGGAGGCTCAGTGCAGATGCTACCTCCTCCAGGAAGCCCCCTTTGCTTTCTGAGAGGGGATACGCAGCCCTCCTCCCTGTACTCCTACCTGGGACACTCGAGGGAGAGAAGGTGCCCAAGTGCCTTGGGGCAGCGGTCGTAACCTGCGACTGCGCAGAGCCAACGGGGCCAACGGCGGCTACCTGACGCCTTCTGTGGGTCTCTGCTCACCTGCAGCTCCGTCAGTCCCTCCCTTCTCCATAGTTCCAGCTCCTTGGGGACAGGAACGGGCCATGGCACGTCCAGCAGGACCTCACGGCACCTGTTAACCTGACCTGTATGGCTGGGCTCTGCTGTGAGCACACCTAGGCCCGCAGGTGACACCTCGCTCAGGCTGCAGGCCAGTGGTCAGGCCTTGGACTGGCCAGGAAGGTTCCAGAAACCAGGACTGGCCTGGTCGGATTCCATTCTGCTCCATTTCAGCCACACCATTCATTCGTCCACTCAGTCCCATCGCCCGTTCATCCATCCACCTGTCGTCCCTTCAGCCAGTGCCTGTCCAGCCTCTCCTCCCGGCTGCTCCTGGCTCTCGGCAGAGATGGACAGTGGGACAAAGGCTGCCAGGGACCTTTGCCTTACTCTGGAGCTCACTTGTCGGGGAGACACGGACAATAAACAGGGAACCAAGTAAGTAAAGGATGGGAAATGGGGAGGGGTGCATGCACGGAGGAAACCGAGCCTGCAGTGGGATGGAACTGGTGGGGGTGGGACGCTCCTCAGGGGCTCAGGCAGGCGCAGGTGCACAAGGCAGGCTGAGAACACGGCACCTGCTGCCAGGAAGCACCCAGGATCCCGGGATGGACAGACAGCTGCAAGGACAGACTCCCACGTGGCCGGGCAGGGTGGATGCCACGTGGAGGGACTCCGGCAGGCCTTGCAGAGGATGTGCCAAGGGCGGGGTGCCTGAGAAGCCGGGAGCTCTGCCTGGAGGCGGGGAGAGGCCGGGAGTTTGGCCCTGAGGTCCCAGGCCGGCGGGCAGCCCCAGGTCCCCCTGTGTGTCCCCGCAGGGGGCTTAAGGAGTCCCGGTCTCAGCTGCCAGGGCACTCCCTCGAGGGCACCCGGCTGGAGAGGAGCCGGTGGGGCTGGAACGCTTGTCTGTGCCCCAGATCTGGTCAGCTGCCCTCCTGTTCCCGCGGACATGGGGGGACGGGCCCCTAGTGGCCCTGGAGCAGCTCCCCGGGCCTGGGAAGATGAGGCTGAACCCGAGGCACCCCTCCTCTGAAGCTGTCCCTCCAGCCTATTTCCTGCCTTCTGGTGGCACAAGTCTCCGCAGCCCCTCCCCAGCCCACCACGGCTGCCCCGTCCCCCACCCTCCTGAGCCCTGGAAGTGAGCAGAGCTGGGCGCTGTCCACAGTCCCTGTGCCCTAGGGAGGACAGGCAGGAGGGGGGCAGGCGGGGGGCAGGCGGGGGGCAGGAGGGGGGCAGGCGGGGGGCAGGCGGGGGGCAGGAGGGGGGCAGGCGGGGGGCAGGCGGGGGGGCAGGCGGGGGGCAGGCGGGGGGCAGGAGGGGCGCCCATGGGGGTGGACGACGCTTGTGGGGGTGGGTGTCTCGGGCTGGGGGGCGGCAGGTGAGTTTTGTAGTGGTCTCCAGAATTCCCATAGTGAGCACCACTTTATTTTCCAGGGGAGAAAAAGAACCTCATTCAACAATTCTTATATAGTCGTGAAATGCCTTGTTCTGACAGGTTTCAACTTGCAGGGATACACCACCTTTATTTTTGGTGAAAATGGAATTCCTGTGGGTCTCTATGGAAAAGAATAGTGACTTGGGGGTTCTATCCTAAAAAGAGTTCCCTCTTGGTCAAAGGAATTTTGGTGATTTTATTTTCTGTATGGCTTGAATGTTTTAACAATGACCATGAACTTAAAAATTTTTTTCTCTGTTTTATTAGAAACGTTTTACACTCATGTTAATTAGATGATTTTTAACTAAATAATTCTTGTATTTCTTTTTTTTCTTGCTTTAAACATTTTAAAAAATCAGTTTTATTGATATATATTAATAAAGCATACAATCCATCAAAAGTGCTTAATCACTGGTATGTGGTATAAACGCATAGTTGTGCATTCATTACTTCAATCAATATTAGAACATTTTCAATATTCCAATAATAATAAACAAAAAACAGAGAAACATGAAAAGCTCTACCCCTTAATAAGTACCTCTCAATCTCTCTATGCTTCTCCCACCATATAAACTGCTACTCTATTTCCATCTTTATAATTTATTTGTATTTATATTTTGTATAGATGGAATCAAACAATATGAAATCTCTTTTGTCTAGTTTCTTTCACTTAGTATATTTCCTTTTTTTTTTAGTCCTTAAGGGAAGATTATTAATATATTACTATTCACTACTGTCCATATTTTGCTTTGGCAGTATTTTTGCCTGATTTCAACATCTTGTAACATTAATGAACATTTATTCAGTTTCAAAGAGAAAGTCTTATATATGCAATATTACCCATATTAATATTTCATACGAGTCTTCGCTAAGCGTTACAGCCCCATGTTACATTTATTAGCTTTCCTTCTAGAAACATACAGGACCTTAGACTTTCCCTTTCAACGACTCTCATAGCCATATACTAGCACTACCAGTTACAAACACCGCGCTGCGCTTTCTAGTCATTTCCAAAGATTTACAAATGACTTTTTACCAATTCTGCACAGATTAACCCTCAGCGTTCCATTCTTTAACATCATTCTATTTTCTGGTGACCCATATTCTTGTTAGTAACTCCAGGAGTTTACACGGTGTCCTTAGATCATGGTAGCACAATCGTACAGTGTCTGTTCTTCTGTCCGCTTGCTCCACTCACACAATGTCCGCCAGGTTCACACACCTTGTCATGTGCTTATCGGCTTCATTTCTTCTTACAGCTGCACAATAGTCCACAATTTGTTTATCCGTTCATCAGTTGATGGACACCTGGGTTGTTTCCATCTTTTGGCGAGTGTGAATAATGCCCTATGAACATCTATGTGCAGTTTTTTTTAATAATCAGAAAACACATAAAATGATTTGTACTTTGGAAATCAGGAAAGCTGGCTTTTCTTTTTTAACACAGCAAGCCAGTCCTGGGGGCAAAGACTGGCAGGGCCGGGCTTGCGGGGGGTGGGGCAGGGGTCCGCGCGGGGTGAGGGAGGGGACGGCGGGGTGGGAGGCACGAGCGGCCCCAAGGCCCTGGGAAGCGGCCTGGGCGGCGCCGACGGTCCCGCGGGGGTGCAAGGGGGTCCGGCCGCCTCCGCCTTCGGCCTGGACCCCAGCCCGGGGCTGGGTCTGTTCCGTGCGGGTGCGGCGCCGTCTGGCGGCCCCCGGGGAGACTGCGGCTGGAGACGTGCGGTCCGCCGACCTGGGTCCCCCGAGATTCGGGGAGACCGTGGGGTGGGGTGTCGGGCGCGGCGGGGCTTGCATGGACGGAGGTTTTGGGGGACCAGGTGGGTGGGAGAGCGGCAGGGAAAGGAGCAGGCGTTCGCCGGGGGATCTTTGGGGGAAGGACTTGCTGATACAACCTTGGCAGCGCCGCGGAGGGACCCCCGCCCCAGGCACCCTCCCCCGCCCAGCACTGCCCGGCTCCGCCTCTTGTCGCTGGCCTCCGGGTGCCCAGGCTCCCCGGGCAGGCCACCTGTCCCGCACGCCCTGCTTTCTACCTGACACGGGCGCAGGCGGGCGGTGCGAGCAGCTGGCCGGGGGCGGAGGGGCTGCAGGGCGCCCCCCCCACCTCCCTGGGCCCCTCCGCCCCCTCCTCCTCGTCCGTCCTCTGGCTCCCTGGCTCACCCCGAGGGTCCCGGGCTCCCAACATCTTCTCTGGGGGCTGGGGTTCCTCGAAGTCCCCCGGGGTCTGTGGGGCCCGGGCAGGAGCGCAGGCTGGGGAGGGGCTCGGGCAGCGCCTACATGAGGCGCAGGGGCAGGGACGGCCCCGGCGCGCCCGGCTCGGGCTTGTCCCCCAGGGCCCGCTGCAGCACCGCCCGCAGCGGCTCCCGCCGGCCGCGCTGCCGGCCCACGGCGAAGTAGACGAGGGGCTTGGCGCCCGCGTGCACGCAGGCCAGGAGGCGCGCGACGGGGCCCAGCGCGGGCAGCAGGGCGCGCAGGAGGCCGCCGAGGCTCCAGTGCAGGGCGAAGGGCAGGCCGCCGAGCGCCAACAGCAGCACGGCGCCCAGCACCACGCCGTAGAAGTGGGGGCGCGCGCGCCGCGAGCAGCAGGCCACCCAGCAGAAGAGCGCGAGGCCCGACACGCAGGCGGCGGCGGCCAGGCAGGCCAGCCAGGCGACTTGCGCCGCGTGGTAGCTGACGCAGGCCAGCGGGCGCGCGCGGCGGCGCAGGTGGCCGCAGGCGTCGGCGGGCAGCAGCACGGCGGGCAGGCTCAGCGCCCAGATGAGCGCGCACGCGGCGGCCGACGTGTGCCTGGGGCGGCAGCGCGGGTAGCAGGCGGGCAGCAGGTGCGACAGGCAGCGCTCCGTGCTCAGGGCCGCCAGCAGCCAGAGCCCCGCGGCGAAGCAGAGGAAGGTGACCGTGTCGCTTGGGAAGTCCAGCGCGCCCAGGGCGGCCCGGGCGGCCGAGAAGCCCACCAGGCAGGCCAGGAAGAGGAAGTCGGCGGCCGCCAGGTGCAGCGCGTAGACGGAGAAGGGGCCCCTCTGGATGTGCAGGCCCAGGTGCCAGAGCACCAGCGCGTTGCCCAGCAGCCCGCCCAGGCCGAGCACGAGCGTGGCGTAGAAGACGGCGTCGGCGAAGGCCCTCCACAGCCGGAACATGCTGGCGATCTCCGCGGGCGGCCGGCTGCGCCCTCGGGACCCTGCGGAGGCAACGGGCATCGCTGACCCCGCGTCGTGGGCCCCTGCGGACGCCGCGAGGAGGCCAGCCTCGGGTCTCTGGGGTGTGGTTCGGCCGTGGGGGCCCAGGCACCTGTCAGGGCCTCCCGTCCGGGCTGCGGAGCTGGCCAGCTCCAGGGAAAGGAACAGGCGCCCGGCACCCCATAATGCCAAACGCGGGGTGGCCCTGCCCGCCTGCCTTGCTACTAGAGCAGGAACGTTTGCTGACCAATCCTTCTGGGCTCCTGTGGCTTTGCATACCGCCCCCCCCATGTGCAGGCAAAGGGGGCGGGCCTGAGGCAGCGCCTGTGGGAGCCCCCTCCCTCCCCATCAGGGCCCTGGAGGGGCCTGGACCAAACCCCGATGTGTCCCCATCCTGGGGAGCCTGCCGTGGACGTGGTCAGGGATGGCCTCCAGGACCCAGTCGTGCAAGCGGAGGTGGGGGGTGGGGAGCAGAGGTTGCAATGGCCTGGGGGAGGGGGTGGGGAAGGTGGGGGGGAGCGGTGGTAGCTGTGGGGGGGGGGGGAGGGAGGCCCCAGCTCTGGCCTGCACCCTCTTGGCCCAGGAGGGGCTCTCCCTCTGGGGGATGTGGGCAGTGTTGGGTCCACAGGCTGATGTGAGGCCTCCTACCCCAGGGGGCTTTGGTGGTGGGTCGCTGGGTCCTGGGGTCCCACAGAAGACCCTCACGCCGGGCTGCATCTCTGCCACTGGCCCGAAAGGGGAGCAGCCCGGCAGGGGACGGAGACTCACTGGGAAACATGCCTGTTTGGGGACCTCTCCCTGCCTTGGGGGTGCTCTCAGAGGGAGCAGAGAACGTGGGCCGAGCAGCCGAGGGCTCAGAGCAGCCCCCTGTCCCCGGACCCAAACTGCCCCCTGTTCTCAGGCACTGGACACCTGAGGGGCATCAGGACCTGGATCCTGGGCTGAGGGGGTGAGAAGGGGGAGATGGACAGCAGAGAGAGCCGGGGGCCAGAGCTGGAGGGAGAGACAGAGAGAGAGACAGAGAGAGAGAGAGAGACCGAGGGACAGAGAACCAGGGAAAGCCAGCGGGACAGAGAGAGAGAGAGCAAGGGAGAGACTCAGAGAGAGAGAGACAAACACATACACAGAGACTCATACACAGAGACAAAGGGAGAGACAGAGAGAGAGAAAGGGAGGGACACATGCACGCACACACACAGAGTCAGGGACAAGAAAGAGAGAACGAGAGAGAGAGAGAGAGAGAGAGAGAGAGAGCCAGAGAGAGAAGAGGGACAGAGAGAGACGGAGAACAGAGAGAGAACGGAGAGAGAGAGAGACAGAACAGAGAGAGAGGGATACACGCATGCACATGCACAGAGTCAGGGACAGAGAACCAGGGAGAGCCAGAGGGACAGAGGCAGAGGAGATCACCTCGCGGAGCCTTTGCCGTTCTCATGGTCACCCCCGTGCTTGGGCTCTGTCCCACGCCCTAACCACCCTGCCACCTCTTGAGGCCCACCTGCTTAAGGCTTAGCTCGCCCCTCCCAGTTCTGGAAACCTCCACTGCTGAGCCTCCCTGCCCAGCATCCCGAGTGTGTTGGCGCCATCTCTGTGATGGTCCTTGTCCCCCAGAGCAGGGGCCCCGCTTTGTGCCCCAGCCTCGTGGGGAGCTGGCCGTCCGCAGGGCCTGCAGTGGGCACAGGGCTCGCCCTGTCCAGCCCGGGGCAGGCTGGGGCGCGGGGCCTGGGGTCTGGACACCAGGTACCCAGCGGGCGGCCGAGCCCGCCCCCAGCACGCGGGCCGCACCGGCAAGCCCCTTCCTCTCGGAGGCACCGGGGAAGGTGGTCCTGGCCCCGCCCCGCCCCCGGGCGCGGGTCCTCTGGGGTGGGAGGGGGCTGCGGAAGGCCAGCTGTGGGGGGAGGCGTGGGCTCTGCCCCCCGGGAGACAGGTGCCCATCGTTGCCGGGCAGGTAGGTGTGGCCCGCGTGGACACACCTGCCCGACGCTCTGGCAGAGGCGAAGCGCCCACGTCTAAAACCCTCTCGGCGTCTGTCTCAGCGCCCCAGGCCTCACCGCCCGCCCTTCAGGGAGCCCGGGGAGCAGGGAGGCTCAGGGAGCGCGGTCGGCTCACCTGGGGGAGGCTCCGCCCCCGCAGGTGGTGGGCGGGGCCGGCAGGCGGCTCACCTGCGCTCGGCGCTGCTGCCTCTGCCCCGGCCGCTCTCAGGCCCGGGGCTCCTGGCGCATCCTAAATCCTCTCCTGCCCCGCAGGGCCCTGCTGCCTGGCCCCAGCGCCGGCCAGTTCCCTGGAAATGGGCGGGGGCCGGGCTCCCGGTTCGCGGGAATGAGCTCAGAGCAGGCGGCCTCGGCGCGGGCGCCTTCCTTCCCCTTGACCCTGTGCTGGCCCCGCGAGCCCGGGGACGGCACGCCAGGCACCCCACCCCGAGCCTGGAGTCTGGAGGGAGCACAGCCTGCCCCCCCCCCACCCCGGGGCCAGCGAGGGGCTGGACGAGAACTTCTGGACCTTGAGCCAACGCCCTGCCCTCTCGCTGCCTCAGTTTCCCCCTTGCGTCTGTCTGCACGGTTCACGGACAGCTTGGTGCCTGGGGGCAGCACGCGCTGGCCTGGGCTGGCTGTCGTGACCGGACAGATGCTGCGGGTGGAGTGGCCTGCAGGGGCCACCTTCCTCCTTTGAGGAGCCCCGCTCGAGGCATTGGAAGTAACAGCGGGCGCGTCCCCCGAAGGACACGTCCAACCCCCCGGAACCTGCGGGTGCGACCTTATTTGGGGAAAGGGACTTTGCAGATGTGATTACGTTGAGGATTTTGAGAGGATGCTGGATGGACCTAAATCCTGGGACAGGTGTCCTTAAAGGGACACGCCGAGGAGACTGGAGCAAGGAGAGGACGCAGCCATGGGCAGGCGGAGGCAGAGCCCCTGGAACACGGAGCCAGCAGAAACTGGAGGGGGCAGGAGGGATCCCCCCCCCAGAGCCTTGGGGGGCACAACCTGCTGACACCTTGGTTTTGGACCTGAAGCCTCCAGAGCTGGGGGGAACCCCTTTCAGCTGTCTTAAGCACCCTGCTTTGTGGTCATTAGTTACAGGGGCGCCAAGACGTGGATACAGTTGGGTTTTGCGCTGGTCCAATTCTGAGGGTCTCAAGGAAGCATCTCACACCGTCCTCTGAGATGGGGCCTCATCACCCCTGCCTGCATATGGGGAAACCGAGGCACAGGAAAGTCACATGGTTGTCCTGGGCCACATGACCCTGAGTGGGCGCCACGGGATTTGAACCAGACCATCTGGGGGTGTAACCCCATCCCTGGGCTATCGTCCCCATCTCTGTGGCACCCACACCACTCTGAGCACCTTCTCGGGGTGTTCTCGGACCCCCAAAGCCGGGGTTAAAGCCCCACTATCAGCTTTGCTCGAAACACCCTAGTGCCCTTTGTTTGTTTTTTTTTAAATTTTAAAATTTAATTGCCTTTTTAAAAAAGATACATAGATCATAAAAAATATTACATTAAAAAGTGGCACATCCATTGCATTTGGTGACTACACCTTGGAGCACTGCTGCACCACGTGGATTATAGTTTACGGTGTAGTTTACACCCTCCCCCAGTCCTCTCAGTGGGTTATGGCGGGATATATAATGTCCAGCATCTGACCCTGCAATATCATTTAGGACAACTCCAAGTCCCCCAAAAAACCCCCATATCACACCTCTTCTTCCCTGCCCCTGACCTCAGCAACTCCCGTGGCCACTGTCTCCACATCAATGCCACAGTTTCTTCAGTTGCTAGAGCCACAATGCCCTTTGATTGATCAAACCCCCTGGGCTTGGTGGCCGAGCTGCTGGCTGCGTCCGTGCTGGCCGGGCGACGTGGGGTCTCAGCTCTGAGTCGTGCCTGGTGTCGCCGAGTCCACCCTGGAACCAGCCTGTGGCCTTGAGCGCGGCCTTGCCTCCGTGTCCCTCAGAGTCCCAGCTGAAAAGGGGGTAATGGTTTTGCTGACCTGTCGGGTGTGATGTGGGGACAGCTGGTGAACTGTGTCGGGGGCAGAGGAAGCCGGGGGGCGGAGCAGGGCTGACGCCGCTGGCTGCTGTGCTTCTGTGCTCACCTGGCTGTCACCGCCACGAGCCCCCGGGGCAGGCGGCCGAGCGGGGAATGGGCGAGGGTCTCCCACGCTCCGCCAGCTGCACGCCCGGCCGGCTTCACCTGCTCTCCCTGCTGTTGCAGAAGGGGCGCTGTGAAGGGTCGTGGGGTGAGAGGACCCGGGCCCGGGGCCTCCCTCCCCAGTCCTGGGTTGGGGTCTCACACAACAGGTAGATGAGGGTCCCCAAGGGACTGGCTGCTGCTTCCCGCCACGAGGGGGTGAGGAGCCCGGGGCTGGGGGCACAGGCTAGAAACCAGGCCTGCTCGGTGAGCAGGGGCTCTGCAGCTGCCACACTGGGCAGCCTGCTTTCTCAGCCTCCATGAGCCTTGGTTTCCCCCAAGGGTGCTTGCAGGATTTAGGTGCTAAACACCCATCACATGCTCCATGCCGGCCAGGGCTTAGCAGAGACGACACCGGTTGGCTCTTTTTAACGATGGGCTCTGAGGAATTGCGTCTCCCACAAGACACGCCAGGGTCTTCACCTGAGTTCCTGGAGGTGTGGCCCATTTGTAAATAGGGCCGTTGGAGATGTGATTATCAGCTAAGGTGTGAACTCGTGTGTGTGAAGAGGATCTTGATCCTACTTAGCTGAGGCCAAATTGATCAGGGCGCCTTAACCCACAGGGCTGGAGTCCTTTTTAAAATTTGTTTCTTAAAATTCATTTTCATTTTTCTTGATACATATTAATAACACTTAAATCCATCCAAAGAGTACAATCAGTGGTATTGGGTATAATCTCATGCATGTGCATTCATCACCCCAATCACTCCCGAGCACGTCCATTACTCCAATAAAAATAATAAACAAAAAACAAAACTCATCACTCTCAATCTCTGTATGCCTTGCCTACCGTATGTAGCCACTATTCTTTTTCCTTCTCTCTAGCACATTTGTATCTATATTTTGTAAAAACAGTCTTATACACAGAATATCCCCCATATTTGTGTTTTACATGAGGGTTTACTATCTTATAGCAGCCCCTGTTTCGGTTTTCGGCTTTCCTTCTAGTGATAAACATGACCTTAGACTTTCCTTTCAACCACTGTCCTACGCATACACTAGCACTGCTAGTCACAAACGCGGTGACATGCTTTCACCGTTTCTATTCATTTGCTGCAGTCCTTTTGAAGAGGAAATCTTGACGGGATAGAGGCGACTGGGCAAGAGGAGAAGCCAGAGGGAGAAGCCACTGGGCGAAGGCGAGGCGCAGGGCAGGGAGCCCGAGGTGGTGGCGAGCCAGCAGCAGGAGCTGCGCTCCTGGAGAAAGCACGCCTGTCGAGCCCTTGATGTCGGACTTCTCGCCTCCTAACTGTGAGGCAATAAATCCCCACTGCTTAAGCCAACTCAGATGTGGGTATTTGTCATAGCAGCACAGGCGAACTAAGACAGTTTCAGTAGCTGTTGAAAGCATTGGAGACAACTAGGTTTCTTCTTCAAAAAAATACCCTTTTATAAAATAATCAAGCCCGGCTCTGACCCCTTTTAATGACCACGTGTGAAGGGGTGGTGGGGAGCCAGGACTGGCCAAGCAGAGACCCCCCTGCCCCCCCCCACGGCCCACAGAGCTGTGAGAACCAGTGACGCGCGTGCTGGTGGGACTGGTTGTGGGGTGGATTTGGAGGCGAGAGGTGGGGGGTGTCCAGAAAAATTACACAATTTCATGAAAAGAAGATAAAACTAAAGTTGATTTTCTGTTTTATGTTGTTTTTGTGTTTTCCCCCCAGTTTCTGATGGAGTGAAATCACTTAGTGAAAAGGAGACCCGGGGCAAATGAGACGCAGGGCAGGGGAGGTCTCGATAGATGATGGGATTTCCTGGAAAAAAGAATGAAATTATATTTGTTTACTTTGACAAAAATGCCTTTTTGTTATTTTTCCCAGTTATGAAATAATGAAATAGCTGAGGAGTGAGTGTGACCTCACAGAGAAAACACGACCCAGTAAAATGATAATTTACAAACTCGTGTCCAAGCAAGGATGGGGGCGGGAGGGGGCGGTGGTCGCCGCATCTTTCAGGGCCGCTGCCCGGCGTGTCCTCAGGGGCGTGGACCGAGCAGCCCTGCCCCCCAGGGGGGTGTGCCTCCCACACGCTGTTCCTGGGGAGGTTTGGCTGCCCCTGCGGGGACCAGCCTGTTCCCAGGAACCCCATCCTGGCAGCGCAGCCCGTGGGGTCCTGGGGTCCCGGGGGCGGGGTCTGGGCCACACTGGCTCTGTCCCTAGGGTCCCGCCTCCTTGGACCCTGAGCTGCCCCCTTCCCGGTCTGACTCGGGTGGGCTTTGCCTGAGCCTCAGGGCCACGTGGGAGGCCTGAGGGTTCGAGGCTGGTGGGGGCTCTGGGGGCAGGAGAAGGGGCGCAGGTGGAGCGAGGTCAGAGCGCTGCGGGCAGGGCAGGGGCGGTGAGGAGGCAGCTGCCTGTGATGCAGGTAGGATGACCGAGTACCTGAAAGTAACTTGTTTCTCTCCCTGTTGCTAGGATACAAAGAAAAGAATTGTATGTAAATCAGAAGGTAATGAAATGCAACCCTCTGTTTGGACCAAATTCCACTTTTGGTGGTCAAGAATATCCTGCTGAAGCAATGAAATATGGAAACCAGCTTCAACCAGTTGGCCGGACCTGCGCGGAAGCAGCCCCTTGCTGTCCTTACTTCAACTTGCTTAATTAACATAGTAAGATTCCCACCCAGGGTGGAGTTATCTGCCCCTTTCTTGATCATGCAATGTATGTGCAAGCGTGATTTCCTGAACATACTAATCATACAATTATGTAACCAGCTATGTGTGTTATCCATATGAATAAAAACGAATGCATAATCAAAGCAAATGCTAAGTAGTAACTTGGGTATTTAAGCAAGAGAGAAACTGCAGCACGGGGAGTCGGGTCTGAGTCACTTTGGACCAGCCTTGGCTCCTTACCTCTGCAGACGTAATAAATGTGAGTTTGCCTAACTCTCGTGTTGAAGTTTTCTTCTTGCCATCTCTGGTTATCCATCAAGGCCCTGCTTTGAGGCCTAACAAATTGGTGACCATGAAGGGACTAAATAAAGAAAAATAGTAACCAGAGAATGCTGCCAGGGTGAGCTGTGGAGGGGGTTGTCTGCACAGAGGCGTCCCTGACTCCAGCGGCCGCTCGAGATCTTCCGAGGACTCGGGGGTTCCCGGGGCAGAGCCCCTTTCCAGCTGCCAAAGGAACCAAGGCTCACGAGGTTAGGACGGCCGGCTGGGTCTTCTCCTTCCCCTGGCGGGTGAGGTCACTCCTTTATTCATGACTCTTTCTTTTGGCTAACTGCTAGTTAGCATTTGGTTTACCTTCGCTAAGGCAGTGAAGGTTTGGTGGGAGTGGGAGAGGTCTTGGTGGGTTTGAGTCCCACTCCCTCAGCCCCTTTAAGGGGAAGCCTGCTGCCTTTTGTCCTTTACTTTTGGCTGTTTCTCTCTCTCTCTCTTTCTGCTGCCATGGAGAACGAGGTGTCGGTACCTGAGTGCTCCCACATGCATCCTGAAAAATTGGTCTAAATTTGGAGGATCTGGGTTACAGAAAAATAAATTAATTACTTTTTGTACTGAAGCTTGGCCTAGATATAGATTAGATGACAGAGAAATTTGGCCAGAAAATGGGTCTTTGACTTTTAATACTATACTGTAATTGGATTTGTTTTGTAAACAGCAAGAGGAATGGGCAGAAATCCCATATGTTCAAGTCTTCTTTGAGTTGTGGAAAGATAAGGAAGCTAGAAGGAGCTGTGGGTTAATGCTGTGTGGGCCCCCTTCAGCCCCGGTTACAAACACAGTTGCGGTCCTGGGATCCCCTCTTAGAACCCACTGATGAAGTCCTTGACTTAAGTACCCCAGCCCCTCATTATTCTAGACCACCTCTGCCTCCTCCCCCACCAGGGCCACTGCCAAAACCCACTCTTCCCTTAGAGATACCAGGCCCCTTTCCCTCCCGCAAGGCCTTTCCTCCAATCTCCCCCCATACTCGGAGTGGAGCTGTTTTCAGCCAGGGCAGCCCCCCAACCCAAAGGAGCCTGCAGGTCAGTTCCCACTCCAGCAAGTTCCAAATAGAATTGATGATCAAGGACGACGCCGAGGCTTTCTTTTCGTCCACACTCCCTTTACCACCTCTGATTTATTTAACTGGAAAAATAACACTCCAGCTTATCGTGCAGATCCTGAGAAAGTAACAACCCTGTTTGTTTCCATTTTTGCCACACGAAATCCAACGTGGGCTGATATACAAGCCCGTATAAATGTCCTCCTCACCCCCAAGGAAAGTCATATGGTCCTTGAAAAAGTGCGACAAGAAGCCGAGGCATTGCGGCAGGCAGCACCTCAAAACCCTATGTATATATGGGAGGTCCGCGGTTCAAACCCCGGGCCTCCTTGACCCATGTGGAGCTGGCCATGCGCAGTGCTGATGCGCGCAAGGAGTGCCGTGCCATGCAGGGTGTCCCCCGCGTGGGGGAGCCCCACGCACAAGGAGTGCGCCCGTGAGGAAAGCCGCCCAGCATGAAAAGAAAGTGCAGCCTGCCCAGGAATGGCGCCGCCCACACTTCCCGTGCCGCTGACGACAACAGAAGCGGACAAAGAAACAAGACGCAGCAAATAGACACCAAGAACAGACAACCAGGGGAGGGGGGGAAATTAAATAAATAAATAAATCTTAAAAAAAAAAAAAAAAAAAACCCTATGTACAGCTCCCCAAATGAGGCAGCCCCTGAAGCTGATGCTCACTGGAATCCTGATGACCAAGGCCATAGGAACTGCCTTGACCATTATGAAGTCTGCATTCTTGTGGGCTGCGGAAAAGTGCTCCAAAGCAAAAATCAATCACTAAATTACAGGAGGTGCAACAAGACCCCCAGGAAAATCCCTCTGCCTTTCTTGAGTGTACCTTTAATGCTTTTTGCAAATATACAGACATAGATCCAGAAAAGCCTGAAAATGCACGTATGGTAAATTTAACCCTTATTAGTCAAAGTGCCCCTGATATTTGCTGGGAATTGCAGAAGTTAGATGGAGAGCTTGGTATGCATATCTCACAATTAGTGGAAATCGCTTTTAAAGTGTACACAAATAGGGACCAAGCCATGGAGGAAAAACAGCACAAGCAGATGAAGCAGCAAGTGGCGCTGTTAGCACTGGCAATGTGCAGGGGAGGCAAAGCCAGGACCGCAGAAAGGTTCTGAGCGCCCAGCCTTTGGACGACAACAGTGCACCTATTGCAAAGGTAAAGGCCACTGGAAAAAGGAGGGCCCCAAGCTAAAAGCAGGAAAACCCCAAATGATGTAGCTGGGGAAACCCACAGTGACTCTTGTAAGAAATGAAGATAAGTTTACTTTTCACATAAAGGAAGAAAATATTGATTAATGTAACCTGGCAGCCTACTGCCTCAGTCTCCCACTCCCAGGTTAAGCAGGAACAAAAGAAACCAGCTTACGCCAGTCCTATAGGCAGTAAAAAAGATGCCCAAGAAAGAGCTAAGTCAATACCAGTTCAGCATGAAATTCCATTCCTTATTTGGCAAAGGGGAGCAGGTAAAAACTAAAATGGTTGGAACGTGATGGAGGAAGCAGTTAACCACAAACTTTTGCGCAGGAACTTAGATCTTCTTGGATAGGCTGTAACCTCTGAAGTATCTAATCTATGGAGAAACAGAGGAAGGGCTCACGTGCTAGGCTTAGGGGTATAAATTGTGTCATTTTTCTTTGTTTGGGGTGCCAGCCACGTTTTCTGATTGTGTGCCCCTTCTTGCAAGATTGAGAATGAATTCTTTTCTTCTCCACAATTGGGTGAGCCTTATTTTCTTCCAGAAGAAGATTTCTTTCTAACAGCTTTGGGGGCTCATCCAGGATTCTGAGGCTTCAGAGAGCGGACCCCCAGGGTGGAGGACGGGGAGGCGTGCCCCACTGTTTAAGCATCTTGGACTGCACCGGTGGGGGCCTCGCCTCTGGCAGCCAGGAGGCCCAAAAACAGACACTTAGATCTGCTGATTGTGGATGAGAAAAAGGGAAGGGAAAATCTGCCTCTCATTGACCAGGTGACTCCATGCGTGGACCAAGGTGGTCGGGGATGCTGGTGAGTCTGAGGTTCACTGTGTGTGCATGAGATGCGTGACATATGGCGTGAAGTGAGTGTGGAGTCCTGATTTGCATTTCCCTTCTCCTGTTAGGGAAAGGGCCAGAGAGGGACAAAGCAAGAGAGTCAAGAGAAAGAGACCCAGACAAGATTCAGAATGGGAAATAGAGACAGTCAGTCGACTGGGAAAAAGGGGAAGGGGGTATCTGTAGGATCCCCAGGAGACATTCCTCCAGGAAGTCCACTAGGGAGGACGTTAAGGCATTGGACCCATAGTGATCGGACCACGGAAAAGACAAGCAAAAATGATTAAATACTGCTGTGGTATCTGGACCAAGGAAAGTATTTTACCACCTGAGTATTCTGGCCGAAATGCGGGGCAGATGGGGATTGGCTTTGTGCTGAGCTTGTGTGTTAATGGGGAAACACCCTTCTCCAAAGAAGAGCCTGACTATGCCATGTGCTGGTTAAAGGGAAAGGGGGCCGCTCTCTATCCTATGAAAGCTGAAAATCCAGGCCCCAAGACTAAGCTTGCAGAAACTAAGGCTGCAGAAACAAAAGCTGCAGAAACTAAACCCTGGGACCCCCTGTCTGATCTCCCTCCTCCTTATCTCCCCCCTCCCCTCCCAGGAGAAGGGCCGTTAGACTTTGAGGGCCCAATAGAACCCATCGTAAGCCCTGGGGAACCGGAGAATCAAGTGGGGCCAACAGCCCCACCCGTTACAACCCACCAACAGCTGAGGAAAGAACTGGAACAGTGTAAGAAAGATAAACAAAATTTTCCATTCCCCAGAACATCTGAGGAAAAGAGTGAAAGAACAAAACTCCATTGAGCCTTTGTATCCACTGAGAGAAGTACCAATGGGGCCAGGGGAGATTGGCTGTGTAAATGCCCCATGGACAAGTACTGAAGTAAGGAACTTCAAAAGGAGATGAAATCTCTAATGGAAGATCCAGTGGGGCTGGCTGAACAAGTAGATCAATTCCTAGGTCCTAGTTTATACACCTGGCCTGAACTTATGTCCATACTGAATATCCTCTTTATGGGAGAAGAAAGAGGAACGGTGTGGAGGGCAGCTGTGAAGGAGTGGGAAAGGCAGCATCCACCCAGACAGGGGGTGACGGCAGCAGAACAGAAGTTCCCAAGCACAGACCCTAATTGGGATAATAATGACCTGGGGGACAGAGCACAGATGAAAGATCTTAGAGACCTCATTATGCAGGGGAGCAAATTGGCTGTACCCAAATCTCAAAACTTGAGTAAGGCCTTTGAAGTCGCCCAGGAGAAGCTGAGACTCCCTCTGCTTACCTGCAACGATTGAGGGACCAAGTGAGGAAATATTCAGGGATGGACCCTGATGATCCTGTGAGTCAGGGAATGTTAAAAGTCAGCTATGTGAAAGGGTCTTGGCCTGACATTCAGAAGATTCAGAAAATAGAAGGATGGGTGGATAAGCCATTGGAAGAGTTACTGAGAGAGTCCCAGAAAGTGTTTGTAAGGAGAGAGGAGGAAAAGCAGAAACAGAAAGCAAAGGCTATGATTAGCACAGTTGATCAAATGGTGAGGAAAAGACTGGAGATGAGTCAGGGAGAGAACAGGCAGAGGAGAGATAAAGATGCAAAATGGGCTTATTTAGATAAGGGGACGAGGAGAAGGCAAGGCTCTGCAGGGAGCTATCACTGTGGGAGGCCTGGTCATTTCAAAAGGGAATGCCAGAGTTTAAAGAAAGAGAGTCGGGTAATCCCCCTCGTGAATTTTGAGGATTAGGGGGGTCTGAGGCTCCTCACTTCTAAAGCCCACCAGGAGCCTTTAGTAAATCTAAGGGTGGGCCCATATCAGGAGGAAATTACATTTCTAGTGGACACTGCTGCAGCCCGATCCTCTGTGACTCATCTCCCCAGAGGAACCAAATTCTCTGGAAGTTCCCTTACAGTCTCAGGGGTAAAAGGAGAAGGATTTGTGGTCCCCATTCTTTCTCCCACTAGTACTTGTTGGGAGGGCAATCAGATTGTAAGCCCTTTGTTGTACATTGCAGAAGCCAGGAGTAACTTGTTGGGAAAGAACTTACTAGTATTCATGGGTCTGGATTTGGAAGTAAGGGATAGAATTAGTCTTAGCCATGCTCACTGAAGAAGATGAAAAAGATCAGAGAGGAAGTGTGGGTGAGAGAAGGGAATAGAGGGGGTTTGCAGATATGCCCTATTAAAATCAAATTGAGAAAGGAAGGGGAAATTATTTGTCAAAGACAATATCCCGTTCCCCTTAAGGGGAGGCAGGGACTTCAGCCCATCATCCAAGGCCTCCTTCGGGATGGGCTCTTGGAGCCCTGCATGTCTCTGGTCAGTTCTCCTATCTTGCCTGTTCAGAAATCGAATGGTAGTTGAAGGCTGGTACAGGATCTTAGGGCCATTAATCAAATCATTCAGGTTTGACACCCAGTAGTCCCAAATCCATACACTCTCCTTAGTAAGATCCCCTGCCATCATAAATGGCTTAGAGTAATAGATCTAAAGATGCCTTTTGGGCCTGTCCCCTTGATCCAGAGAGTAGGGGTTTGTTTGCCTTTGAGTGGGAGGCTCCCTCTACAGGAAGAAAACAGCAGTATAGGTGGGCAGTTTTACCCTAAGGCTTCACAGAATCCCCCAACCTCTTTGGGCAGGAACTGGAAAAAGTAATGGAGAAATCTGCAGTCAGATCTGAAATTTCCCTTTTATAATATGTAGATGACATGCTAATAGCAGGTGAAGAAAGGCAGATAGTGGCCTGAACTACAAAGAGCTTATTGAATTTCCTGGGGGATCAAGTGCTAAGAGTGTTAAAAAGTAAGCTACAATTTGTAGAAAAGGAAGTCACATGCCTGGGTCATCTCATTAAGAGAAGGAAGAAGATAAATCCAGAAAGAATTCAGGCCATTACTGAATTACCTCTTCCCTGGACAAAAAGAGAACTAAGAAGATTTTTGGGATTGGTGGGATGTTGTAGATTATGGACAGATTCCTTCGCATCCCACACCAAAGGGTTATACCAAAAACTGTTGGAGGAGGAGCCTGACAGGTTAGAGTGGAAAGAGGAGGAAGTAAGAGCCTTAGAGGGGCTCAGGCAGGCATTGGTGCAAGCCCCTGTTCTAGCCCTCCCCTCCCTGGAGAAGCCTTTCCATCTGTTTGTGACAGTAGATGAGGGGACAGCCTTGGGAGTCCTAACCCAGATCTGGGGAGGCCAAAGGAAGCCCGTGGCCTTCCTTTCCAGAATCCTGGACCCTGTCTCCAGGGGACAGCCTGGGTGTGTTCAGGCCGTGGCAGCAGCTGCTCTCATAGTAGAAGAAAGCAGGAAACTGACCTTTGGAGGGGCCTCAGTTGTTAGCACTCCTCATCAGGTCAGGACTATTTTTTCTCAAAAAGCAGGAAGGTGGTTAATGGACTCCTGAATTCTGAAATGAGGTGATTCTAATGGAAAAGGACGATTTAATACTGACAGTTGATCATAGTCTGAACCCAGCTTCTTTCCTTTGGAAAGGTCCCAGCCAGGTAGAAACTCCTGAACATGATTGTTCAGACTTAATTGAATACCAGACCCGAGTCCAGCCTGAACTAGGGGATCTTCCCGTACATTTGGGGGAAAATTGTTCATAGATGGGTCTTCTAGGGTCCTGGAAGGAATGAGGCATAATGGCTATGTTGTTGCTGATGGGCTAACTTGTGAGGTGAAAGAAGCTGGCCACAGCCCAATGATTGGTCAGCTCAAACTTGTGAGCTGTACGCATTAAATCAAGCCCTTAAATTGTTAGAAGAAAAAGATGGTACAGTCTACACAGATTCTAAATACACCTTTGGCATGGTCCACATCTTTGGAAAAATTTGGGAAGAAAGGGGATTGATCAATAACAGAGGGAAGGAATTAGTCCATGTGGAACTGGTAAAACAACTGTTAGCCAGTCTGCTCTTACCAAGGGATAACTGTGGTACATATAAATGGGCATCAGAAGTGTCACACTTTTGAAGCAAAAGGCAACAGATTGGCAGATGAAAAGGCCAAAGAAGCTTCCCTCTGTTCCCCTCTGGAACTAATGGTCCTGATACCCTCCATCCCAAAGAAATTGGAATCCCTATTCTCTGAAAAGGAAGTAAAAGAACTAGAACAACTGGGGGCAGCCTTAGACAGCCAAGGGAAGTGGCTCCTCCCAGATGGTGGCAGATGTTGAATAAGCAAATAATGAGGGAAGTACTAGTGGTTTTGCACCAAGGGAGTCATGTGGGAACACAGGCCATGTGTGACCTGGTCCTCAGGCATTTTGGGTGTGTGGGCCTTTATACTATAGCCAAACAAATAAGTGAACGGTGCATAAACTGTCAGAAAGTTAATAAGAAATTTTAAGAAAGCAAGTGCCAGGGGGAGGGAGCCTGGCCTCAGACCATTCCAGAGCATCCAGGTTGATTGTACTGAAATGCCCCTGTAGGTTGACTAAAGCATGTTCTGGTTATTGTGGATCACCTGACAGGGTGGGGAGAAGCATACCCTCTTGCTTCAGCTACAGCATCATGGACTTCAGAAATTATCCTTGAACAACTCATTCCCCGATATGGGTTAGTAGAAAACATAGATTCAGACAATGGTAGTCACTTCACATCCAGAGTGTTGCAAAATATAATGCAGTGTCTAGGTGTCACATGAAACTTCCATACACCCTGGCACCCACCATCCTCAGGGAAAGTGGAGAGAAGGAACCAAACCTTAAAAAAACATCTCTCGAAGTTGGTCTTAGAAACCAAATTACCATAGGTTAAATGTTTACCTGTAGCTCTGTCAAGAATCCAAACTGCCCCTAGGAGGGAACTGGGAATTTCTCCCTATGAAATGCTTTTTGGCCTGCCCTTCCCTGGGAAGTCTGAAGAACTCCTCTCCTTTGAGTCGAAGGATCTCTTTCTTCAAAATTATATACTGGCCCTATTTCCTACTTTGTCATCCCTCAGACATCGGGGTTTGCTGGCTCAGACTCCGCCTCTTGAATTTGCAGTCCACCAACACCAACCCAGCAGCTGGGTCCTAATCAAGTCGTGGAAAGAGTCCAAACTCCAACCGACTTGGGAAGGACCTTATCAAGTCTTACTGACAACTGACACAGCAGTCCAAATGGCAGAAAAAGGCTGGACTCATTACACTTGAGTAAAGGACCAGTACCTGAACCGGACGATAAGTACCCAACAAATTCATCTGAGTCTTGGAAAATAATTTCAGCCCCAGATCCCTTGAAGATTACACTAAAAAAACAATAACTGGGGGGGGAGGGGACAGGGAAGGGGGTTGAGTTGTGTATTGTCCTAGTCAACAATGGCCCTAGTCCTATCAGAATACCAAAGGAGAAATTCAGACCTTAAGTTACAGGTGAAAATAATCTTACTAGCCATGATGTTTCAAATCTGAGAAGCAACTAGCCCCATCAAATTAGTTATAAATGTGTCTGAAGGTCTGGAGTCCCAGACAGTGCAGTTTGATGCCTGCCAAGTAATAGACTGTGGGAACTTAGAGCACCAGCGATGGCTGAGTGGGGAAGATAAATCCCTATGCCCAGAGCCAGTGGGGAATGGTTACAGTCGAGCCCCCCCTGCCCCTCCTGGGATGATGTATGGTGGACTACCCAGGATAAGGGATGGACTGTGAATATGGATGGGTCTCACCAAGTTCAAGCCATTAAAGGGTAAGATAACCTTTTATAAAGGTAACACCCCACCAGACTGCAAAAGTCTTCCGTGCAATCCAGCAGTAGTAACTATTAAGAAAGCAGGCAAATTAGAAACTGGGAGCAGCGGCAGGGACCAAGTGGTCGATGGAGTCTATGGAATGGGAGCAGACGTTACAGGTAAAGACCCTCTGGGGAGGCTCCGTATCCGAGTCCTTCCTCCCCTGTAGATATGACATCGACAACGCCCTCTCCAGCTGACCCTTCAGAAACACCACAGGAAAACCCACCAAAGGCCAGTTCCCCAATTCAAAATGATCCCAAAGCAGTTAGGATACTTAAGGCAGAAGATTTAAAGCAAACCATAGAAATAGAGACAGGATATGGGGACACAAATGCCTGGGTAGAATGGATCAAATATACAGTCCGAGTCTAAACGAAAGCAACTGTTATGCTTGTGCAACAGGCTGACCCGCAGCTCATGTTGTACCCTTTCCACTTGGTATGGAAAAGCATGAAAAGAAGTTTAAATGTGTGATACTCCTCTTTCAAAATGCTACTCCTGGTGAAAATTGTAGTACGCTGTCCTCTCTTCCCATTGGTCATGAACAGAACCATCAAGGCCGTACTTGCCTCCCTTCTGGGCCCAGGGAATCACCCTGCTTGTCTCTCTAGACAGGGGAAAGGATTCCAGGACCTTGGAACCATGGCCTCGTGTACACAAGTGTGGAATGTAACAGTGATCGACTGACAATTTCTCCAGTTTGGTCAGACCTCGCGCAGACCTGTGGTGGTACTGTGGAAAGGGTGTTCTCCAACCAATACTGCCTGAGAGGTGGGGTGGGACCTGTGCTCTGGTCCAACTGGCTATCCCATTCACCTTGGCATTTGAAAAAGAAGCGAGACTATCATCCCAGGGAGGGAGAGAGAAAAGAAGTTTACTTGGTTCTTTTGATGAGTGGATCTATTTAGACAATATAGGAGCTCCCTGAGGAGTCCCAGATGGATTTAAGGCTAGAAATCAGGTAGCAGCTGGGTTTGAGTCATTCTTGTTCTGGTGGGTCACCATTAATAAAAATGTAGACTGGATTAATTATATCTATTATAATCAACAGAGATTTATTAATTACACCAGGAATGCAGTTAAGGGAATTGCAGGACAATTAGATGCTACTGGCAGAATGGCATGGAAAATAGAACGGCCTTAGCTATGATGCTAGCTGAGAAAGGGGGGTCTGTGTTATGACTGGAGGTAGTTGATGTACATCATCCCCATAACACTGCCCCTGACGGAACTATCACTAAAGCTGTACAAGGCCTAACAGCCCCACCTGAGGAATTAGCAGAGAATTCTGGCATTAGCAATTCACTCACAGGATGGCTTGAAAATTGGTTTGGAAAATGGGAAGGGGTTGCACTGTCCATCTTAACCTCCCTCGTTATCTCAGCTGGGGTGCTCACCACAGTCGGATGCTGGATCATTCCATGTGCCCGAGGGCTAGTTCAAAGACTCACTGAAACTGCCCTAACCAAACAAATGCCCACACAGTGCAGGCAAAACAATCTGTACCCCCTTAAAGAAGGAGATTTTTATGATGAAGAGTGTGAGATAGCGCTTAGAAAATTTGAAGAACGGAAATGTGAAAACTAAAAAGAACTTAAAAGAAAGAGGGGCAATTGTAAGAAATGAAGATTAGTTTAGTTTTCACATAAAGGAAGAAAATATTGATTAATGTAACCTGGCAGCCTACTGCCTCAGTCTCCCACTCCTGGGTTAAGCAGGAACAAAGGAAACCAGCTTAAGCCAGTCCTATAGGCAGTAAAAAAGATGTCCAAGAAAGAACTAAGTCAAATACCAGTTCAGCACTAAATTCCATTCCCTTATTTGGCAAAGGGGAGCAGGTAAAAAACTAAAATGGTTGGAATGCGATGGTGGAAGCGGTTAATCACAAACTTTTGCACAGGAAGTTAGATCTTCTCGGAGAGGCTGCAACCTCTGAAGTACCCAATCTATGGAGAAACAGGAAGGGCTTGCGTGCTAGGCTTAGGGGTATAAATTGTGTCATTTTTCTTTGTTCAGGGTGCCAGCCACGTTTTCTGGTTGTGCAATAGTGTCATTGCAACAGTGGGAGGAAAGCAAGTCAAGTTTCTCGTGGTTACAGGAGCTACTTAGAAGTTAATGAACAACTAGGCCTTACTAAAAAGGAAGCCACCGTTTCTGGAGCTATGGGGAAAACTTCACAACCACAGTTTTTAGCCCCTTTAAGCTGCCAGATTGGAAAGACCAGATTCATCACCAGTTTCTCTACATGCCTGAGTGTCCAACCCCGTTTTTAGGAAGGGACCTTTTAGCTAAACTTCAAGCAGAAATCACTTTTAAAAAAGGATATCTAAATGTGAGAGTCCCAACAAACCAAGCACGGGTCCTCCAGGCTGCCCTCTTAGCTGAAACGGGGGGAGAGCATGAAGAGAATAACAGCCATCCCCTTCAAGTAGACTCTCAGGGAAATGCAGCAGTTTGGGCAACAGGACTCCCTGGCCGTGCTGCACGTGCAAATCCAGTATAGGTACAATTAAAACCTCATGCCCAGCCAACTGGCATCAAGCAGTACCCACTTCCCTTTAAAGCAAAAGTAGGGTTCGCTCCGATAATTCAGCGGCTGTTGGCCGTGGGACTGATCCGAACTTGCAGATCGCCATGTAGCACTCCAGTTCCACCTGCTTTAACGCCTGGTGCAAGTGGAGAGGACCGCTTTGTCCAAGATTAAGGGCTATAAATAAAGTAGTTGAAGACATCCACCCAGTTGTGCCAAGCCCATACACCTTGCTTACTACTCTCAATGCAGAGAATGAATGGTTTTCAGTATTAGATTTAACAGACACCTTCTTTTGCATTCCTCTGGAAAGCTCCTCTCAAGACATTTTTGCCTTTGAGTGGGAAGAACCCAGTGCAGGACATAAGCATCAATATCCTGGGACTGTGCTGCCCCAAGGGCTCAAAAATTCCCCAACTGTTTTTGGTGAACAATTAGCCCAGGACTTGCAGAGACAGTTACAGTTAAAGGGGCAATAGCTTCAGTATGTAGAAGACATTTTAATTGCAAGCCCAAGCCAAGAAGAATGTGTTAAGGGTACAATTGAAAGGCTAAATAGCTCAGCAACCTTGGGGTACAAAGTCTCAAAGAGTAAAGCGCAGTTAGTCCAGAAATCAGTCCGCTATCTTAGATTTAAACTAAAGAAAGGAACAAGGACGCTGCCCACTGCTAGAGTAAACGCTGTCTTAGAAATAAAAAGCCCCAAGAGCCGTCGCCAGCTGCGGGGATTTTTAGGCATGGCTGGGTTCTGCCGAATCTGGCTTCCAAATGTTGAGCTAACAGCTAAGCCCCCGCACACAGCTGTGGTTGGTGAGGATGCAGAGCCCCTCCAGTGGACCTCTGAATGCGGGCAAGCCTTTCGCCAACTGAAGAGGGAGCTAATGAGTGCCCCTGCCCTGGGACTACCAGACCTTAGAAAACCTTCATTTGTCCATGAAAAGCAAGCTGTAGCCCTTGGAGTATCAACCCAGAAATTGGGAAGTGAGCACCATCCGGTAGCATACTTCTCAAAATTACTAGACAATACCGCAAAAGGGTGGCGGGCATGGTTAAGAGCTGGTGCTGCAACCTGTGTCTTATTACAGGAAGCTGAGAAATTTACATTAGGACAGCCCCTCACCATTCACACCCCCATCGAGTACTAACCCTGCTTGAAGGAAAGGGGAATCTTTGGCTAAGCCTAGCGAGGCTTGGAAAATATCAGGCAGCCCTCCTAGACAACTCAGAAGTTAAGTTAAAAGTTTGTGCAACCTTAAATCCAGCTTCTCTACTCCCATCAAATACCGAAGAAATGTCTATTCATGACTGTCTAGAAACGCTAGAGGAAGCCTTTTCTCCCAGGAAAGACTTGCAGGATACTCCTCTACCAGGTCCAGATTTAGAAATCTTCATGAATGGAAGTAGCTTCATTGAAGGAAGTGTTCAAAAAGCTGGATATGCTTGTGTAACTGCAGGGGAAGTGCTAGAAGCTGCTCCACTTCCCCCAGGGAGCTCTGCACAAAAAGCTGAGCTTATTGCCCTTCTTAGAGCCCTCCAAAGAGGGGATGGAAAAAGAGTGAACATTTACACCAATTCAAAATATGCTTTTCTTATCTTGCTTGTGCGTGGGGTCATTTGGAAGGAAAGAGGACTTTTGTCATCTGGGCGGAAAGACATTAAGCATGCCACACAAATAACTGAACTTTTAGAAGCAGTAAACCTACCAGCAGAAGTAGCTGCAATGCACTGCCGGGGACATCAAAAGGGAGACTCCTATGTAGTCCTGATGAACAGGCAGGCAGACCAAGCGGCAAAAGGGGCCACAAGAAAAGGCTACCCTCCTAGTTAAGTAGCTGCACCCATTAAACCTCAGATTCCTCAACATATAGAGGAAGTTTTCTGTCCAGTCTATTCCCCTGCAGATCTCGAGCGTGCAAGAGAATGGGGATTTCAAAAAAATTCAGAAAAATCAGAAAAAGGGGGTAAGTGGCTGAAAAACAGCCAAGGACAATTTTATCTGCCTGAAAATCTAGTGTATCCCCTAGTCTCTTATTACCACCAAACCACACATTTGGGACAGCAAGCACTGCTGAGCCTTCTTCACTGACTGGTGGTGGGACCTCACCTTGCTTGCGCTGTGCAAAAAGTCTCTAACCAGTGTCTTACTCGCCAGAAAAATAACCCAAAGGAAACATCATGGACTTCTTTTGGGACACAAAGTCGAGGCCTTGCCCCAGCGGAAGCTTGGCAAGTAGACTTCACAGTAATGGCAAGTAGACTTCACAGAAAATTTTAAGTATCTTTTGGTATTTGTAGACACCTTTTCTGGGTGGGTGAAAGCCTTTCCTGACTGCACAGAACAGCATCCCACGGTGACTAAATTCCTCCTCCTTCTGGAAATCATCCTGAGGTTTGGACTGCCCCAAACAATTCAGTCAGATAATGAACCTGCTTTTATTTCAGCTGTGGTACAGGGTGTGAGTCAGTGTCTTGGAATTAAGTGGAAACTACATGCAGCCTGGAGACCTGAGCCATCAGGAAAGGTGGAAAGAATGAACCACACTTTGAAGAAAACCTTAAGTAAAATTTGTCAAGAAACACAGTTGAAATGGACAGAAGCACTTAACCTAGCTCTCTTTGGGTCAGGGTGGCCCCTAGAAGAGGACTTGAATTAGGTCCTTTTGAACTTATGTACGGAAGGCCCTTTCTAAGCAACCCAAGGGAAAAACCCAACTCACCAGTGACCTTAGAGGTTGCTGTTTAGTTAGGAGAGCTCCTTACCACCGTGCATGCATATGCAAATGTGCACCTAAAATACCCCACTGACCAGCCTCTCCGCCCCTTCTCAATGGGGGATCAGGTTCATTTAAAAGTTTGGAAAAACAAGCATGCTGAAGATCAGCTTAAACCCAAATGGGGTTTAGCAGTACGTGCACTGGTAACCCCTCGTTCTTCTCTTAAGCAGCAGGGAATCGAGCCTGCAACCAGTCGGCCGGACCTGTGCAGAAGCAGTCCCTTGCTGTCCTCACTTCAACTTGCTTAATTAACATAGTACCATCACACCAGAGCAAAACCCTACTACTTATCAGAGCCAGCAGATAAAGGAGGTCCTGAGCTGGAGCTCACACCAGAGCAGGAAGCAAGGTATGAGACGGAGCCAGTTGAGAACCTGCAGTTCCTGTTCAAGAAGAAAAGCTCCACCAAGTAAATACTAATCTTATTCTTTCCTCTACAGGACCTGCCAGTAACCAGCCCTGAGGGAAGATATCACTCATCCCTCACACATATTTTGCAGATCATCCAAAACCTCTATAATAGAACCAAGTGTTGGCACTGTATAAATTTGTAACATCAATATCAAGCGATGCCTGGGCCAACTATATTATGAAATGCTTCTGTCAATCTAGATGTTGAGAGCAGCAGTCAGGAAAACCCGCTTAAACAAAGTTCATTTGACTCACTTGTGGAGCACCTAAATGCCACACACCAAATTGTTGCAACACCTCCAATAATTGGAGAAATGTTTACTGTAGATAATAGTAATCATAAATATAGCATGTGCATTTTAGCCAACTCTACAAGGCCTGGGCCCTAACTTGGCTCACTGCACCCAAATCAGTGTAACTTGACTGCCTGGGTATCCCCCCAAAATGTTAAAAGCAGAAGTGCAAATGTCCGTACTATAACTACCAGCTCAACAAATTATCGTCTTACCTTGCATCTCCAGTTGGGGTCTCAAATTCTTAAGAAACAACCATATACTCATGCTTTCATTGGAAATTTAGAACAAAATCCTACAAGCTTTTGTAAAGGCAGACACCAAGATATGTACAACATCCTCATTATCACCACAAATAATCAAAGTTGCAGGCGACTGAACTCTTCCTATGTAAACCACCCTAACATGTATATTGATGAAGCTAAATCCATGTTCTTTTTTGATACTCCAAGTGAAAAGCAATCCCATCACCCAAATATAGACCCATTGCTTAGCGCTGCCCTGACTCAGGGAGAAGTTTCCTTTTTTATATCCCACTCTTGGCAGTCAAGCAAGCGAGAACGGAAACAAGGTGCAACAAATATAACTTTTACTGCTACCTTAAATCCCAAATTAGGAATATGTTTTCTTTGTGGAAATTCTGCTTATCTATCCCTTCCACCATACTGGAAAGGACTTTGTAGGCTTGCATATGTTTTCCCTGCGGCATTGGCAATGAACGACAGCACCGCCCTACCCTTCCCAGTAACAACACAATTTAGCCCCAGAACCAAGAGAGCAATCCCATTAACCCCCTTGTTTACCTTCTTAGGAATCACAGCATCCGCTGGAACTGCAGCTGCATCTTTGTACCTAGCTACTGATCTCTCCAAAGAAGTGGAAGCAAACACAGCTTAGATAGCAGATACTATCTTTACAGTGCAAAAGCGAATCAACTCCTTAACTGCAGGAGTGCTGCAAAACAGCAGAGCACTTGATTTGTTAACAGGTGCTAACAGGACCATGTTTATTCCTCAAAGAAGAGGGCTGCTACTATGTAAATGAATCAAGCAAGGTCCGTGAGAGCTAAAGCACAAAGCCAATGACTTCAGGACATGGGAAAGTAATTTTTCATTTTTGAACCCATCTACCTTTCCAAATGGCTGCTCTCCTACATAGGACCATTAATTAACTGTCTTAATTCTTTTAGCACTTGCACCTTTACTTATATCATGCATGCAATGCTTTATTCAGAAGCAATTGCATACTTTAACAGACCGACTTTTCCTCCTCAGACCACCCTTTTACTATAATTTTCTAAGAGTGCAACGCCGGTAATGTCAGCAGGACGTAGTTACAGAAGATCTGAGCTTCGTCCCTTTCCCCTGCGATAAGAATATCACCAAAAACTAGAAGGAGGAAATTGATGGATGGAGGATGACTGAATACCTGAAAGTAACTTGTTTCTCTCCCCGTTGCTAGGATACAAAGAAAAGAATTGTATGTAAATCAGAAGGTAATGAAATGCAACCCTCTCTTCGGGCCAAATTCCGCTTTTGGTGGTCAAGAATATCCTGTTGAAGCAATGAAGTACGGAAACCAGCTTCAACCAGTTGGCCGGACCTGTGCAGAAGCAGCCCCTTGGGTCATGCAATGTATGTGCAAGCGTGATTTCCTGAACTTACTAATCCTACAGTTATATACCCAGCTATGTGTGTTCATCCATATGGACGAGCGCTAATGCATAATAGAAGCCAATGCGAAGTAGTAACTTGGGTATTTAAGCAAGAGTGGAACTGCAGCCCGGGGAGTCGGGTCTGAGTCACTTTGGACTGGCCTTGGCTCCCCACCTCTGCAGACGTAATAAATGTGAGTTTACCTAACTCTCGTGTTGAAGTTTTCTTCATGCCATCTCTGGTTATCCATAAGGCCTTGCTTTGAGGCCTAACACTTGCTCGGCCCAAAGCCCCAGCTCGAGGACGGCGCAGCCTGGTCCTAGCATCCTGTGCTTCTTGGGCCACGGGGTTCAGGGGAAACAACCCCAGCTGCCCAGGCCAGAGCTGGGGCGTGTGTGTGGGACCCAGTTTCCATGGAGACCCCAGAGAGCGCTGGCCTTTCTGGGGCTCCTTAGTCAAGTGCCCCAGAAGGGGAATTTGGAGCTGCCCCCGGCCCTGGGCACTGGACTTGGAGGAGTCTGGGGGTGGCATCCACGTGGGGTTGAGGACACCTGAGCAAGCCGCAGCCCCCCGAGGAGGAGGGTGTGGACTGGGACCCCTTTTGCACTGAAACCTAATGGGTGGTCTTGAGCCACGACTCGACCCCTTGAGCCTCTGCGTTCCCATGGTAGAACCGGAATTCTTTCCCATGCCACCGGAAGGGCTACCTGGGGTCAGCTGCACCCACGGTAGGTGGATGATGGGATAGCAACCTGGGCTTCTCCTCCTGCTCTCCTTTGATTTGGGGGAAGGGCATGGCCTCCACTCCCCGCACCGAGTAGCTAGGGCTTATGGGGTGTCCTGGAGATGGAGGGAGCCCAGCTCCCAGCATCGCTGGCCCCAAATCTGCCACAGCCTGTGGGGGTGGAGGGGGCCCTCGACTCCGTCCTGCTGGAGAGGAGCCTGCAGCCCTTCCCCGGATCTGGGGGATCCATCACGGCCCACACTGGGTGTCCTCCACCTCTGGGCTGGTCTGTGACCTTCACCAGACCCGGGAGGGGTGGGTCCCAGGACCAGTGAGTGTCTCCCACCTCGGCAGGGTGGAGGCTCAGAGCCAGAGCTGCGCTCAGGTGCAGAGATCAAAGCAGGCAAGGCCGCTGAGCCCGCCCTGGACGTGCTGGGCTGGCCGCGGAAATGATGGCCGCTGCCTGCGTTGCCCGCCTCGGCTCACGTGGGGCCACGCACCTCAGCTCCCCTGGCTTCCCCAACTGCAGACCGGGAAGCAGAGGCGTGTGAGGCTGGGAGCGGAGGCTCAGGGGCCAGGGGGAACTGGGCGCAGCCCTTGGGGTCCCCAGCCCGCCCTTGGCCACTCGCCACCCGCTTCGGTGAGCAGGTGGCTCTGGATGGGGTGCTGTCCTCACGGGGCTAGGGGTGTCCGGTGTGGCTTCCTTAGGAGCTTGCGAAGGACAGGGTGGCCGGGCCAGCGTGGCCCCTATAGGGGGCAGGGAGCTGTCCAGCTGCTGAAGTCCTGGGCGCTGTCCCCCAGGTCAGTGCAGCCGGGCAGGACTGTAAGGGGCTCATCCGCTCAGCGGCTTCCCTGAGTGCGCTTCACTTCTGCTCTGGGGCGGTGTGCCACCCCATGTCTGTGGGTGCGGGGGTCCCACGGAGATGTGTTGGTGAGGCATGGCCGTTACTTTTTGAAAAAATTTTTTTAAAGTTTTATTTATTTCTCTCCCCTTCCTCCCCGCCCCCAGTTGTCTGTTCTCTGTGTCTATTTTGCTGCGTGTTTTTCTTTGTCCGCGTCTGTTGTCAGTGGCACCAGGAATCTGTGTTTCTTTTTGTTGTGTCATCTTGCTGTGTCAGCTCTCCGTGTGTGTGGCACCATTCCTGGGCAGGCTGCGCTTTCTTCCACGCTGGCTCTCCTTACGGGGCCCACTCCTTGGCCTGCGGCTTCCCTACGCAGGACACCCCTGGGTGTCATGGCACTCCTTGCGCGCATGTGCGTGGGCCAGCTCCACACGGGTCAAGGAGGCCCGGGGTTTGAACCGTGGACCTCCCATGTGGTAGGCGGACACCCTAACCACTGGCCCAAGTCCTCTGGGGATCACATCTTAACCTCATCAGAAGGTTCTACTTACCCACAGGAATGGATTAACGTTAAGAACATGCTTTTTTGGGGGCACATACAGCTTCAACGCCCCCCCAAGCTGTATCCACCAGGGTTCTCCAGTGACACAGAGCCAACAGGATAGCTGTGTATAGACAGTAAGAACTTTATTCTAAGGAGTTGCCTCACGTGGGTGGGGGGCTGCTGAGTCTGAAACCCGCCGGGCAGCCAGCAGGCTGGATCCCGGTTAGGACTTTCACGCTGCAGTCTTGAGGCAGAATTTCTTCTCTCCAGGAAATCCTGGTTTTCACTCCTGAGGCCTCCAACCGACTGGGAGAAGCCCACCTTCGTGAGTAAAGCCGTCTGGTTGTAGGTGTTACCCCCTCTACAACCCCCTGCAGCGACACCTGGGCTGGCATTTGACAGAACAGCTGGGCACCGTGGCCCAGCCCCAGTGACACACAAGATGAGCCACCACGTGAGCCTTCGAGCAGCCCACTCTGATCCCCCAGTTCCACCCCTCTGTGTTTCCTCTCCAAGGAAATTTTGAACAGGAAAGAAAAGCAGCCTCCTTGCTGGGGGTGGGGTAGAAAGTTTTGGATCGATGTACAGCCTTGTCCTCACGTCATGAGGCTCCCAGCCCACTTCCTTGCCCCAAACACTGGATGACAACACAGCAGCACACAACAGGAAGGCGGGGGCGTCTGCAGAGGGGTTGAGCTCCGGGTGGCCGCGGAACAAATGCCTTTTGGGGAGCCTCTACACAGAAAATCAGTGGCAGCCAAGCTGGGCCTGGCGGCTTTCTGGCCGCCCGTGCGGCTGGTGCCGGTGGCCGTGGCGGGCGGGCTCTGGCAGCGCCGACACCCGCAGCGAGGCTCTCGCTTGGTGGTTCAGTGGGCCCTTGGCACCCAGCCTCCAACCAGGGTCCAGCTGTGCCCACGCCCCCCCGCCAGGAGCTGGGCATGGAGCCCGAGGACTTTCCTTCTGCGGGGAGCCACGGAGGGCTCCGGAGCCTCTCATTCGCACACCACTGATTTTAGGGTCATTTGAGCCGCACCCCAGGGGACACGGGAACTGAAGTGGGATGATGCAGCGTTCTCTGGCAAGGATGGCCCTGCAGCCAGGAGGAGACCGAGGGCGGAGAAAAGGTGACCTTGGAGGGAGGGTCCTGTGAGGGAGGTGTGGTGGGAGGGGGCTTGAGGGAGGAAGTCTTATGGGTCTTGGGGCTGGGGTCTGGTAGGACTCTTACACAGAGACTGGCCTTGACCCTTTGCTTCTCTGGGCCTGGGGGGGAGGGGGAGGGGCCGGTTACGTCAGAGGGGGCGGGGCTTCCTAAAAACACGCGTTCCCCCTTCCTCTGCAGGCCGGGCCTTTCCAAGGGCTCCCTTTGGGAGCACAGACCAGGTAATCTGCAAAGCGCCCGCTGGTCCCCGATCTCCAGCCTCTGACCCCATGACTCCTCCCCAAGGCGGGCAGCCCCTCCGGGTCACCCCCGCTGCCCCCTGGCTGCCTGCCCCTCCCCCAGGGGCTCAGGCGGTTTCCTCCACGAGGCCCCTGCGGGGGGTCTCGCTGCCCGCGCCCGGTTCGGCGTCCTCCCCCAGCGCCCTCCGGAGCACCAGCGCGAGGGGCTGGCGCAGCCCGCGGCCCCGGGCGCGTCCCAGGCAGAAGCAGACGACCGGCTTGGCCGCGCGGTCGAGGCCCGCGGCGAGGAGGCTGAGCGCGTGGAAGCGGCGCGGGGCGCGCCAGCGCAGGCTGCGGGCCAGCCAGTAGATGCCGAAGGGCAGGTCGCCGAAGAGGAAGAGCAGCGCGCTGAGCAGCACCAGGCGCGGGAAGGCGCCGGGCGGGGCGCGCTGCGGGCCGCGCTCGGCGCGCAGCAGCAGCAGCAGGCTGGCCACGCACACGGCGGCGCTGAGCGCGGCCACCAGGGCGGCCGCCGCCAGCCACGCCGCGCGGCACGGCGCGCGCCCCGGAGCGCCGAAGGGCTGGGAGCAGGCGCCGCTGAGCAGCAGGTGCAGCAGCAGGCAGAGCGCCCAGCTGAGCGCGCACAGGGCGGTGGCCAGGTGGCGCGGGCGGCGGCAGGGGCAGCGGGCGCCGGGGAGCGCGGCCGCGCACTGCTCGGCGCTGACGGCCGCCAGCAGGGCCAGGCGCACCAGGTAGCAGAAGAACCTCAGCGCCGCCAGGCTGGCCTGCACGAAGCCGGGGATGCCCGACTGGCCGGGCAGCAGGTCGGGGACGATGGCCACCATGTGGCAGCCGAGGAAGATGAGGTCGGCGCAGGCCGTGTCCAGGAGGTAGATGGCGCAGGGGTTCCTGTAGACGGTGGAGCCGAGCAGCCAGAGCAGCGCGCCGTTGCCCAGCAGCCCCGCCAGGCCGAGCGCCTCGGTGAGAGACAGCACCACCAGGCTGAAGGCCTCATCCTCCTGGAGGTCGCCGCGCGGCCCCGTGTGCTCTCGCGGCTCCGTCGGATCCATCGGCCTGGGCAGGATCTGAGGCTCTGGAAGCTTCGGCTCTGCTGCCCCCACGCCCTGTGATGGCAATGACACCTGCTTTCTGGGGCCTCGGGGATCGTGTCCCCTGCCCCCTCCCCACATCTGAAGCCACGGGATTGGCAGAAGGGGTAAGCCCCCCTGCTTGACGCTCCCCCCTTCAGCTCTCCAAGGCACAAGCAGAGAGGCTTTCACCAGCGCCCCGGAAGCCGCTGTCTCCCGACAGTGCTAATGGGTGGACACATGCCCAAGCCCCTCCCCCACCGTGGGCTGGACCTCTGCAGGCACAGTGGGGGCAGGGGAGTGGGGGGGGGGGGAGGCGAGACCACTGATGCTGCGTTGGTCCTCCAGGCCCCCAATCTTGCCTCAAAGTCAAAGGGGGTAGGACACACCACCTGCGTCCAGTGAGTGCAGTGACCACAGAGGAACAGTCGAGCTGTCCTGGCCGGTCACGTTTGTGAAGTGGTCTTTGGGTCACTCCTAACCCTTCCAGGCCCTTCCCTGGATACTCCGCAAGGGGCTGCTGCTGTCGGCTCCTCACCATGGAGCCCCGTCCCCCTTGCTGTGGCCCCCTGCTCCGTAAGCGGGACTTCCGCCCTCCGGAGGGTTGGGGAAGGCCTCAACCTTCTCACCTGTCCCTCTCTCATCTCCTTTGGGGAGGGGGGGCTTGGGGTCCCCGCCCCGGCAGTCGGCTCACCAGGGCGGGCCCTGTGTGCTGCTGCAGGCATCCCTGTCTGACCATGGCTGGGGTTTGTGGGAGGTGGCGAAATTCCCCCCGGGGCCTTAGATGGGAGCCGCGGCCTCCGTGCCAGCTGTGGCTGCAGTAGAGCGCTTCCGTAGATCTGCCCAGGACCCAGAGGGCAGAGCAGCCATTGCCCCCTGCCCACTCCGACAGGCTGGAGCCCCCAGCCCCTGGGAGCCTGGGAGGGGTTCCGAGAGGATGTAAAGGTGACTGCCCACCCCCTACGGCTGGGGGCATGCCCAGAGAGGACCTCCCCCGCTTTACCCACACTGCCCCAGCTCGTCTCTTTGGCTCAGAGTGAAGCCCCCTCTGTGCTCATCTCACTGCTGCTGGAGGGGTGGGGGGGAGGTGGAGGGTGCAGAGCTCAGTGCCCGGGCTTGGGGTCCCAGCCACAGGCAGAGGGGAGAGCGCACCCATTAGCTATCTCCTTGAGCCCCTGGAGCATCGGACCCAGGTGCTCCCTCTTGCCCCAGCCCGGAGCTCAAGGGGATGTTCTCCCACGACGGAGGTGGGATGGGCTTGAGACAGTCACCAGTGGGGAAAAAAAAACCCTCACTCAAAGGAGCGTGCCCGTCTGGAATCGGCCCAGAGGGCCACAGCCCGAGGCTGAGGGTGGAGGAGCCCAGAGAGCTCCAGTGCTGCCACCAGCGGAGCTGAGCCGCGCCCTGCGCGCCCTGCCCGGCCTCCCCCGGCCTCCCAGGCCTGCCCCGAGGACCGCAGCCTGCTGCTTACCAGGCAGAGGGGCTGGCGGTCCTGCCGGGGCTCCGGCCTTGGGCAGGAGGCTGTTCCGCTGCCGCCCGCGGCGCCCAGCCCCGAGCTCTGAGCTCTGGGTGGCTCCTGCTCAGGCGGAGCCGGTCCCTCGGGCTCGCATGGCGTCCGGCTGTGGCGGGGCTGGTCAGGAAGGAGCCGCTTCCCCTGCCCAGGTGCGGGCAGTCCGGGGCTCTCGGCAGCCGGGACCCTCCCTGCGGCTTTCCGGGCAGGCACGGCGCGCGGTGGCGGAGACCACGAGGTCTCAGGGTGGAGCTGCGCCAGGCAGTGACCTCATCTGCGTGCCCTCCCCGGTCCAGACACCAATTCCCTTTGGGCTCTTTATGAACCACTTTCTCTCCATCAGATGACTCGGAGGCCTCGGCCGAGCAGCAGCCGCCAGTGGGAACTTGTCCTGGCTGCATCATCGTGTCTGTCTGCAGAGCTGGGCTGCCAGCCTGGGGCAGCATGTGGTCCGGAAGGCAGGTGAGGGGCACATGCGCCAGGCGGCCGGTCCCTCCCTCCCAGGGGCACAGCGTAGGCCGGTGGAAGGAGCCGCCTGCGCAATCTGTGGCTGAAAAGAACACAGTGTGCATCAAACTCGACTCGTGTGACTCCAGTGACATGGGCTTGTCTTACAGAACAAGTCTTCTCTGTCTCCTTTCTACCTCCCCACCAGCGTTCTCCGGTAAGGAAGCTGACGTCTGGCATTTGAAGGGAAGGAAAAGAAATTCATTCTTGGCTTCTGATCTTCCAAGAGACCAGGTCCTAGCAACTCTTTCCTCATCTTTATATCTGGAAAAATTTTTGACCTACAGAAGAGTTGCAAGAATAGCACACGATTTACTAAATGTCATCTCTCCCTCATGCTGGTGCTCCCTGGCTGTCTAGCTTGTGCTGAGTCATTTGAGACCAAGTTTCTGACTCGTGTTCTCTACCATTAAATTCTTCCGCACGAATCTGCTAAGAGCAATGCCATCCCCTTCATAACCAGATACCACGGCCACACACAGGAGCCGCAGCTTCGGTGCATTGCTGCTAGCTGGGATGTGGTTGTGCCGTTTATTAAGACACTGTATCTCGGGAAACGGACTTTGGCCCAGTGGTTAGGGCGTCCGTCTACCACATGGAAGGTCCGCGGTTCAAACCCCGGGCCTCCTTGACCCGTGTGGAGCTGGCCATGCGCAGTGCTGATGCGCGCAAGGAGTGCCGTGCCACGCAAGGGTGTCCCCGCGTTGGGGAGCCCCACTCGCAAGGAGTTCGCCCGTGAGGAGAGCCGCCCAGCGTGAAAAGAAAGAGCAGCCTGCCCAGGAATGGCGCTGCCCACACTTCCCGCGCTGCGGACAACAGAAGCGGACAAAGAAACAAGACGCAGCAAATAGACACCAAGAACAGACAACCAGGGGAGGGGGGGAAATTAAATAAATAAATAAATCTTTAAAAAAAAAAAAAAAGACACTGTATCTCAGCCCCAAGCCTCCCCTTCCTTCCGTGCTTTGTGACGCTGGGGACTCTGCAAACCACATGTCTCCTCTGCCAGCTGCTCCCTGTGGGTCACTGCTAATAGGGGGTGCTAGAGGCTGGAAGGGAGGAGCATCTCACCCTTCAAATTTTGTCTCCTCTCCTTGCGCTTGCTTCCTTCAGCGTTGCCCTGCAACATTCTTCTCCACCTGCCAACAGGAGCTGCTTCGTGATGTTGCTTCATCTGCAGGGCCTTCGTATTCCTTTTTGCCTTTGGGCTCGTCAATCCTTGGTTAACAATTCTTTATATTAAACTCCCCCTCTTAAAATAACATGTAGACTCCACCCCGCCCCCTTGCAGCTCCCCTCAGGGCTGCTCTGCCCTTGGATTCCGAGGTGGGCCCCACCCTTCTCGCTAGCCCGGGCCACCTGGTTGGTGCAGGTCCACCGCCAGCACATCATGGCGACTGAAGGTGGAGAAGCAACCTGTGGAGTGCGTGAGCTTTTCTGTATTAGAAAAGAGAGATGCGAGGAGTTGGTTGAAGTTCAAATCAGGAACATGTTCCAAGACCACAACTGTCTTTGCTTCCTTAGAAGGAGCCACCTGACAACTGGCTGGTTCAATAAGGCGGCCCCAGGAGAACATCTCCAGAGGCAGTTGGATTTTTGTCAGCTGTTGGGGTGTTTATTACATGATCTGCTCCTTTTTCTCTATGTTAATAAGAAGTTCTGTTTTGAAAGTGTTGGCGGGTTTCCAACTCTTGGCCCAGGATGCAGTATGAGGAAGAATTCGCAAGATAAAATTTATAATTCATACATGGACAAAGATGAACATGGTTCATCCTCTGAAAGTGAAGATGAAACACGGGGTAAGTATCGCGAGGCCTTATCCAGAACACACAATTCCAGATTCTACCACTGAGATTCTAGACAAAAGAACTCTAGTGGAGAAACAAGACAAAAGTACAGTCTTCTGTGGAGTATGATGGATACAGGAGTGAAGCATCAGGGAAGCGGACTTGGCCCAGTGGTTAGGGCGTCCGTCTACCACATGGGAGGTCCGCGGTTCAAACCCCGGGCCTCCTTGACCCATGTGGAGCTGACCCATGCGCAGTGCTGATGCGCGCAAGGAGTGTGCCCTGTAAGGAGAGCCGCCCAATGCGAAAGAGAGTGCCGCCTGCCCAGGAATGGTGCCGCACACACGGAGAGCTGACACAGCAAGATGACGCAACAAAAAGAAACACAGATTCCCATGCCGCTGACAACAACAGAAGCGGACAGAAGAACACACAGTGAATAAACACAGAGAACAGACAACTGGGGCAGGGAAGGGGAGAGAAATAAATAAAAATAAATCTTAAAAAAAAAAGGAGTGAAGCATCAGCAGGTGAAGGAAGAGGCATTCAGGAAGTAAGGAGAACTCCCTCCTTGGATGAATTTGCAGCCACCACCCGATCAGTATGACAGTGACTCTCCCCCTCTCTCATGCACACCTCCGAAAATGGGGACAGTGTGACTTTTCCTACAGCAGGAACAGTCCAGGATGCTCATATAACTAGTGCCCCAGTGAGGGAGGCAGAGGTCATGAACTTGAAAGTTTTCATAGCAGAGGCCATGAAGATGTTCCAAGAGAAGCACCTGAATACGTGCCAGCTCAAGGCTCGTCTTCACAGCTTCCTACAGCTCTTGATCCAGAGCCAGGAGCTAGAGATGGCCCACTGGATATGACTTCTCACCATGAGTCACAAGAACAGAGGCTCCTGGTAACAGGCTGTCACAGATATCCCAACATGTAACAGGACAGGTGCCAACTCAAGGCAAGTGCACCTTGTTCTTCCACCTTTAACACAGAGAGCAAAACCAGCACCCAGAGAGGGCCATGCCTGGTCTTCACAGAAACATTCAAATTTAATCATGTTGAATCGGAGGTGATTGGAAGTTTTTCGGTACGATTTGGACCGCATAGTGTACATCTCATGAGAAAAGAAAAGACAGTGGGGGAAATATTTTTTACTTAACAAAATCGAATCTTCAAGAAAAAATGTTCTTTCCTGGGGCAGTGGAACCTTCTTGCAATCCGACAACCAAATGAGCATGTAGAAATGCCCTGTGGGGAAATATATCCTCATGCCCATCTTGAACTCAGTTCCAGAAATTCTCATTGGCCTGCTTTATAATGCCACAGCTGGAAGGCTAGCAGCAGAAGTGATATAACGAAGCCACTTCAAAAACTTGGCAGCAAACAGACCGCCCGGTACATGTGCTGAGTTAACGCTACTGAATTCCATGGGCAAGATATGTCCAAATGCAAGACGTCCATCCACAGAGGGCAGCCAAATCCTGTGTACAAAGGACCGTCTGTTTTCAAAGGGCCCCATTTCAACTCTCTGACATGGCACTCATACTACATGTGTATCGCAAACATGGCATGCAAAGAAAAGAAATGGAAGGCTGGGTTTCTTCAAGTCTGAATAGCTCTGGAGAAGAGGAACTCAGTCACTGGACTGAAATGAGAGTCAAAAGGATGCAAGCATGCACTGTCAGAGTCGTGACGAAGGGGAGCAGTGCACGGCAGCAGCATCTGATGGCAGCATTGATGTTTGTACCTAGGCACCCTTAGAAGAGCTGTCGTTTGAATAATCATATTCAGTATCCTGCCAAAACACGAAAATCTGTGGGAAGAGCATCCAGTACTGATAAAAATGAAGAAAAGATGTATCTCTGTAGAGCTTGTTTGGGAAAATGAGGAACTTATTATCATTGTCAAACACTCCTCCAGAAGTAAATAGCATGCTTTTGCTTTGAAGATAATTTAACTTTAGCAGAGAAGCCAGTACATTCCCTAAAAATCAATATTATCTGCACACCAATTTTCATAGCAGTATTATTCACAATTGCCAAAAGTTGGAAACAATCCGGTGTCCATCAACTGATGACTGGATAAACAATTTGTGATGTATATACACGATGGAATATTATGCAGAGATAAGAAGAAATGAAGTCGTGAAGCACATGACAACATGGATGAACCTGGAGGACATTATGTTGAGTGAAGCGAGCCAGGCACAAAAGGACAAATACTGTATGATTGTGCTACTATGAACTAAATATACGTAAACTCCTGGATTTAATAATTAGAATATAGGTCACCAGGAAAGAGAAGGAGGGAAGAGAATGGAAAGCTAAGGGTTAATCTGCAGAATTTGTAAATCTTTGGAATGAATAGAAATCTTTTAAACACATCATGGTGTTGGTAACTAGCAGTGTGTCAGTGGTTGAAAGGGAAAAATCTAAGGTCATGTCCATTGCTAGAGTAAGGAAAGCTGAAAACTGTAACGTTGGACTGTGTAAGATAGTAAAATCTCATGTAAACATGAATATGAGTGATATTGCATATGTAAGACTTTTTACAAAATATAAGTACAAATATACTAGAGATAAGGAAAAAGAATAGCAGCTGTGTATGGCAGGGGAAGCATAGAAAGATTGAGAGGTGATGAGTTTTGTTTGTTTTTTGTTTATCATTTATTGGAATAATGAAAGTGCTCTAAGAGTGGTTGAAGTGACGAATGCACGAATATGTGATTACACCAAATAACATTGATTGTACACTTTGGATGGATTTATGCTTTATTAATATGCATCAATAAAAAATTAATTTGTTAAGAGAAAAGATGTACCTATAGATCTGTATGAGCATATATTTTATTATGATAACTCCAACCAAGTAATTTGCATCAGTATTTAATCAGTTAAATGAAATTTATTATAACTCAACAAGCTTGCTTTAGATTCTGTATTAAATAATGTTAGTGCATAAATTCTGACAAATATCATAAGTAATTTAAAAAATCAGAACTTTACTTTCCACACTACTTTAGTACATATTAGCCAAAAAACATACCTTGACTGGCCAGTCCCTGGTACTCTTTATGTAATTTTCTTTAACATGAAAAATTGTTCTCTGATTCTGTCGTAAGTCATACCTAATGGTGAAGGATTTCAATCATGTTGAAAATGGTTTTATTTCCAATATTTTCTCTTTGTGCACTTAGTTTTACTGTGCTTCCGTTCTTCTTAATAGTTCTAAATCTAGTTGCAAGAAAGCATTTTCATAAAGGAATTTTTTTACATGTTATTAAGAATAAAGCTCATTTCTTAAATAAATAAATAAATAATGTAGTTTTTGTCTCCTGACTGTTCTTACTGGGACTGAAATTGGTCCCAGCAGAAGTCCCTGGAGAAAGGTAGTACTTTGGGTTTGGTTTGGTTGTGTCCTTGGCCTTGACCTTGGTGATGCAAGTAATCCATGCCATGCAGCAGCATCGTGATTAATCAGATTAGCACTGGGATTGACTGTGATGACGTGTGTGTTTTCCTTGGGGATCAGATGGCAGCTGGACTTGAACTTGGTGACTTCGAGGACTGTGATGTGTGATGGCTGTTTCTGAGTGCACAGGTGTGCACAGAAAGAGAATGGTGACTTCCACTTCTGGCCATGACGGGGCAAGAGGCTGTGGAATTACCCGCCGTTATACATGAACTTGGAGTCCCAGAAGGAGACTAGACAGAGGAGGGCAGAAAAAATTTTGAAGAAATACTGGCTGAAAAATGTCCAGGACTAACAAAAAACTAGAAATCCACACATCCAAGAAGATCAATGACTCCCATGCAGAAGCAACATAATGGCAACCACAGCTTGCTGAAAGCTATGGATAAAGAGAAATTCTTTTTTTTTTCCTTTTATTCTGGGAATTTATTAGTTTAAAAACATACAGTCCCAAGACTGGGAAAATGACCAAATCCAGGCATCATCAGAGAGGCTGTCTCCCTGGAGGTGGCTGCTGGCGTCCTGGACTCCTGCCACACGCGAGGCACACGGAGGCACCTGCATGCCTGGCTCGCTGCCTTCTCCGGCTCACTTTCTCCCTGAGCTCAGCTGCGGGTGACCAGCATATGGCTCATCTCTCCCACCTCCTGCAGTCCTCCTCTCTCAGAGCCTCTCAGGGGCCTCTTTCCAAGCCTTGGTGCTCTGCTGAGTCCAGTCTCTGGCCTCCAGGCCCTCTCCCTCAGCCTCTCAGGGTTTCTCTGCAGTTCTTCCTCTGTGCGTCCCTTCTTTCAGTCCTGTGTTTATAAAGGACTCCAGCAAGAGGACCAAGGCACACCCTGGGTCACGCCTCACTGAAGCAAGTCCGTCCAAGGTCCCCCGGCGAATCTAATCCAATCCAAGGGTCCCACACCCACAGGAATGGGTTAGGGCCACATGAGGAAAAGAGACTGGGTCATAAGTAGCCCCCAGGAGGAGACACACCCCTACCTAGGAAGACATGGATTAGAGGGGTACCACGTGGCTCCACAGAAAATCCATGAAATTTTAAGACTTTGCCAGTCCCAAGGGATTTCTCCCAAGGTCTTAAGATTGACATCCAGGTCTGTTAGCTGATACTTTGGTGAGACCCTACAAAAGTCCTCTGCCCCTGCTTGCCTTAAGGAAAGAGGAACCTGCCAGGAAGGGAGATCCCTGAAACCTCTGCAGGCATTATCCTGCTTCCCAAGGGCATGCAGAAGAAAACAGCCAGGAGAATAAGTCCACCTAGGGATGTGGGCACAGGAGTCCTCTCTTGGCATGTGCCCCACCATTGCACACTGGCATGCTCCTGTGCAGGGCAGGGTGAGGGCATGACAATGCTTAGTCCTCTAGGTTTGCTGTAGGCCCAGGTGGGGTACAGAGAGGCCAGAGTACATGGGCTGGCTGCCATCAGGCAATTCCCCTTTCATTAATGCATGGTACAATCAACACAACTTTGTAGTTGTACAAAGATCAAAGACTGAGGGTCCTGTTTTCTAGATCCTTGCTCATCTCCCCATCCTACAGCCCACTGACGGTGTGTCCTGGTCACCAAACCCTTGTCTTATTTAGAGACAGAACCCTCCACAGGATTCTGCACAGTTAGATGGAGCCAAAAAGATAATGGAACTCAGAAGCAGAGCTGTGGTGACACCTGGAGCCATGGAGGGCCTGCTGATGGCCACCAAAGGGCTTCTGCAGGTGGTGTTGGGGCAGCTGATGATGCTGGAGAGCCTGAGACTTCTCCCAGTTCTCCTTGGGTGTCATTGGGAGCTCCTGGTGGCTATTGCTAGGCTTGTTCTTATAGCAAACTAAGGAGGCATCATACTGTAAGGAGGCAAAAAGAGATCCAAAACTATGCCTGCCTGTGCTGAAAACGTCCTCAAGCCTGTGGGAATTCTGCCCTGATGACAGGAGCCAATGAAGCCTTTGAGTCTCTGTGGTGGAGGTTGATCCTCTGATATTACAGACTCTGTGTCTGGCTGCACTGAACGAAACTCTGAAGAGCTCCTCACTCAAGGATATATTAATAGAAGATCTTCTGGAAAATGTGATTGACAAGTCTCAGATGAAATTTCAAGTAATTCCTGAAGTTCATCAAAAACATGTGTGGAACAGATGTGGCTCAAGCAGTTGAGCGCCTGCTTCCCACATGGAAGGTCCTGTGTTCAGTTTCAGGTGCCTCATGACTGTGGGAGGCACAAGTCCAAATTCCACAGGCAGACAGGAAACCAGGGGCTTTGGTGAAGGTCCTTGATGAATTCCCAGGAGACCCTGGCTTTTCATGAGCTGGAAAATTCTCTCTGAATGCTGAAATCACTTCCCCTTTTAAGGCATTCAACTATTAAATAAATTGTCACTCACTGCTGACAGCAGTCTCCTTGGCTGAATGTAGATGTAATTAGCCATCATAAGCACCTCAGCCCTAGGCCCCACGACACGGCTAGGGCAGGTGCAGGCAGTGGAGCTGGCCATGGGGACACCACTTAAATGTGGGAACTAGTGCCTGGGGACATCACTTAAATGTGGCCACTTGTAGGACACTCAGTCAAGGCCTGCTGCCTGCACAAGAGAAATTCTTAAAAGCAACGAGAGGAAAAAAAAAAGATAAGTTATGTATAGTAGAACAAAGATAAGAATGTTTGGAAATTCCTATCGGAAACTCTGCAAGTTAGAAGACAATGGAACAATATCTTTAAAGTGCTGAAAGAAAAGAACTATCAATCTCTAATTCTACACCTTGTGAAAATAGCCTTCAAAATTTAAGGCAGAATAAAATCTTGTTTTGGATAATTGAAAACTTAGAAAAATTGTTCCCAGCAGGCATGCATTTTGTAAATGCTAAAGGAAATTCTTCTAGTGGGAGGAAAGGATATTGGATGAAAATTTGGGTCTGCACAAAATAAAAGAAAGGATAGAAGCGGGAAGTATGTGGGTAAATATAAAAGATTTCCTCCCTCATTTTAAAACAATGTATAGTAATACGTATAGACATAAACTACATGACAATATTAACAAAAAGGACAGGAAAATGTGAAATGTGACATGTGAAGTGCATTTGAAGTGGTATAGTATTATTTGAAGGCAGACTCTGATTATTTGAAGTTGTATCTTGTAAACTCTAGGGTAACCTCTAAGGATTAAACAAGGTGATACAGTTAATAATTTAATGGTGGATATAAAACAAAATATTGAAAGATACTAAGAAAAAAGACAAAAAAGAGGAAAAGAGGAACAAAGAACAAAAGGGATAAACAGAATACAAAGAGTAAGATTTTAGATTGTAACCTAACTGTGCTTATAATTATATTAAATATAAATGGTATAAACACTCCAATAAAAAACAGAAGTTATCAGACTAGATAAAATAAGGAAGACCCAATTATATACTGTCAACAAGAAATGGACTTAAAAAAAGGACACAGGTTAAATTTTAAAGAATGAGAAAAGATGTATCCTGTAAACATGATAGGAGTCAATTCATCAAGATGACACAGCAATGCAAAATGTGTATGCATCCAATGTCAGAGCTTCAAATACATGAAGCAAAATCTACAAAACTTAAGAAATAGAGAAACCACAATTATAGCTGGACATTTCAATACTGCTTATTAGTAGTGATAGAGTAAGTATTAAATCAGTAGGTATATAAAAGACTTAAACAATGGTATCAACCAACTTCACTTAAATATTAATAACAGTTATAGAACACTCAACCAATACCTGCAGAATTCACAATTGTTTTCATGTGCACCTGACACATTAATAAAGACGGATCACATGCTGGGTCATGAAACAAGTATAAAGGATTGAAATCATACAGTGTATGATATCCGACCACAATGAAATTAGAAATCAATGTCAAAAAGATATGAAACTCTCCAAATATGTGGAGATTAAACACACTCTTCCAGATAAACCATAGGTCAAAGAAAAAAAATCACAGAAATTAGAAAAAAATTTAACTGAATGGAAATGAAAACTTGATATATCAAAATTTGTGAGATGCAGGGAAAGCAGTGCCTAGATGGAAGTTTATAGCTCTAAATGCAAGTTTGGCAAGAAGAAAGGCTTAACATTAACTATCTAAGATTCCGCCTTGAGAAGCCACAAAGGAAGAACAAATTAAACCCAAAATAAGCAGAAGATAGAAAATAATAAAGATAGATAAAATAGAAAATGGACAAACAATAGAGAAAAATTAATGAAACCAAAGTGGTTTTGTTTAAAAACCAAGAAAACTGAAAAACTTTAGCTGGGCTGATTAAGAAAGCAGAGATGACACAAATTAATATCTATAATGTGGGAGGAGGCATTATTACCTATTTTAGACTTTTAAATGGTAATGATGGAATATAACAATCAACTTTATGTCAATAAATTTAACAATTTTGATAAAATGGGCACATTCCTTGAAGAATACAAATGACCAAAACTGACTGAAGAAGAAATAGAAAATATGAATAGCTCTGTATCAATGAAAGAAATTGAGTTCATAATTAAAGACTTCAAAGAAATCTCAGACCCAAATAACTTCACTGGTGAATCTATCAGATAGATAGTAAAGGAAGATAACATGCCAATTCTTCACGAAGTCTTTTTGAAAGTAGAAGAGGAAAGAACTCTTCCCATCTCATTTTATGAAGCCAACATTAAGCTGATACCCAAATCAGACAAAGCATTACAAGAACACAATACTGCAGACCAGTAGCCCTCATGAGCATCCATACTCCTTTATATAGGAAGAATCACAGTCAAGTTGAATTTATCTTAGGAATGCAAGTCTGGCTTAACATTAAAAATCATGGGAAGTGGACTTGGCCCAATGGATAGGGCACCCGCCTACCACATGGGAGGTCTGCAGTTCAAACCCCGGGCCTCCTTGACCCATGTGGAGCTGGCCCACGTGCAGTGCTGATACATGCAATGAGTGCTGTGCCACACAGGAGTGTCCTCCACGTAGGGGAGCCCCACATGCAAGGAGTGCACCCCGTAAGGAGAGCCGCCCAGCACGAAAAAGTTCAGCCTGCCCAGGAATGGTGCCACAACATGGAGAGCTGACACAACAAGATGACGCAACAAAAAGAAACACAGATTCCTGTGCCGCTGACAACAACAGAAGCAGACAAAAGAAGAACACGCAACAACAAATGACACAGAGAACAGACAACTGGGGCGGGGGAAGGGGAGAGAAATAAATTTAAAAAATTTCATTTAAAAAATCAATCAATGCAATTCACCTTATTAAGAGAAAAAAGGGAAAAACATAAACACATTTCAATGGATATAGAAGATGAATTTGACAAAATTCGATACCCCTTTATGATAAAACTCTCATAAAACTGAGGATAGAAGGGAGCTGCTTCAACTTGATAAAATGCAAAACCTACATCTAATCTCGTGCATAATAGTGCTTTCTATATGATATAGAGAAAGAAATAAAAACTCAGGTCATGCTCCGTTTAAATCATGGTTGATGTTTTCATGGCATTTCTAGAATAAGGTTTTTTAAAAAATATACTTTTATTTATTTTTAAAAGATACATTTATTACATAAAATGTTACATAAAAAATATAGCAGATTCCCATATGCCCCACTCCCCACACCTCCCACTTTTCCCACTTTAACAACTTCTGTCATTAGTGTGGTATATTTACTGCAATTGATGAATGTTTTATTTCTTATAATAGTGATTGTGTGAGTGTACATATGTATGTATTTCCTAAACCTCTGGAGTAGTTATCTAGGAATGGAACGGATAAGTCATATGAAGATGCTTAACTATATAAAAAGCTGCTAAACTATTTTCTAAATTGGCTGTACCATTTTTCATTCCTGCCAGCAATGTATGAGATGCAACTTTTTTCCTAATGGGAGGGAATTTATACCAGTTGAATTGTGAATTGTTTGGAGTGTTTTCCCTGCTTTTTTTTCCCTTAGTAGTTTTGTATAGACAAATACCTTGTCTCTACATTTCTGTTAGTTTGGATACTAATATGGAGTGGTTTATAAATGTAGCAGTTTGATGGAGTTATGAATTCCAAAAATATATATTGGATTATGTTAGTAATCTGGTCTGTACCTGGGTGTGATTATGTTATGATTAGGGCTTTGATTGGGCCATGTCATTAAGGTCTGGAGGCAAAGGACAGAGTTGAGGGTTTTGATGTTGGAGTTTTGATTTTGGAGTTTGATGCTGAAGCCTTAAGCTGGAGCCCCAGGAAGTAAGCTCACAGAGGAAAGAGAAGCAAACCCTAGGAAGAGAGGAACCCTGAGCCCAGGAAGAAGCAAGCCCTGGGAGGAGAGGAACCCTGAACACAGAGAAAAGCAAGAACCTGGAAGGGAGGAACCCAGGAAGCCTGAACCCTCATAGACATCAGCAGCCTTCTTGCTCCAACACATGAAAATAGAGTTTGGTGAGGGAAGTAACATGCTTTATGGCCTGGTATCTGTAAGCTCCTATCCCAAATAAATACCCTTTATAAAAACCAACCAACTTCTGGTATTTTGCATCAGCACCCCTTTGGATGACTAAAACAGAATTTGGTACTGAGAAGTGGGGAAGTGATTTTGCAATTACCAAAATGCTGGAATGGTTTAATAAATGGGTAAGGGGTATTTTTTGGAAGAATTATGAGATGCTTGATGGAAAATGCCTAGATTGCTTTGAAGAGACTGTTGATAGCAATATGGAGGCTAAAGAGACTTTTTATGATGCCTTAGAAGTAAATGAGGGAAGCGGACTTGGCCCAGTGGTTAGGGTGTCTGTCTACCACATGGGAGGTCTGCAGTTCAAACCCTGGGCCTCCTTGACCCATGTGGAGCTGGCCTATGTGCAATGCTGATGTGCACAAGGAGTGCCATGCCACGCAGGGGTGTCCCGCGTGTAGGGGAGCCCCATGTGCAAAGAGTGTGCCCTGTAAGGAGAGCCACCCAGTGCAAAAAAAGTGCAGTCTGCCCAAGAATGGTGCTGCACAGAGGGAGAGCTGACACAACAAGATGAAGCAACAAAAGAAACACAGATTCCTGTGCCACTGACAACAACAGAAGTGGACAAAGAAGATGAAGCAGCAAATAGACACAGAGAACAGACAACCGGGGTGGGTTGGGGGAGAGAAATAAATAAATACATAAATCTTTTAAAAAAAGATGCTTGATATTGAACTGTGATGCAGAAAATAAATGAGGTATTGATTTCACTTAGAAAATAAGTTTAGGGGGCAGTGGACTTGACCCAGTGGTTAGGGCATCATCCACCACATGGGAGGTCCGCAGTTCAAACCCCGGGCCTCCTTTTTTATTTTTTTTTTCCGAATTCTACTCAATTTATTCATTTTTTAAAAAATATTACATTCAAAAAATATGAGGTCCCCATTCACCCCTACCGCCCCCACTCCACCACTCCCCCCACAGTAACATTCTTCCCCATCATCATGACACATCCATTGCATCTGGTGAGTACATCTCTGGGCATCGCTGAACCCCATGGCCTGTGGTCCACACCATAGCCCACACTCTCCCATGTTCCATCCAGTGGGCCATGGGGGGACATACAATGTCCGGCAATTGTCCCTGGAGCACCACCCAGGACAACTCCAAGTCCCGAGAATGCCTCCACATCTCATCTCTTCCTCCCATTCCCCACACCCGGCAGCCACCATGGCCACTTTTTCCACACCAATGCCACATTTTCTCAATTATTAACCACAATAGTTCATGAATAGGATATCATTAAGTCCACTCTAATCCTTACTGTATTCCTCCTTCCTGTGGACCTTGGCTTGGTTGTGTCCATTCCACATCTATGTCAAGAGGGGGCTTAGATTCCACATGGATACTGGATGTAATCCTCCTGCTTTCAGTTGTAGGCACTCTAGGCTCCATGGTGTGGTGGTTGACCTTCTTCAACTCCATGTTTGCTGAGTGGGGTAAGTCCAATAAAGCAGAGTGTAGGAGCTGAAGTCTGTTGAGGCTCAGGGCCTGGCTATCATATTGTCAGTCCAGAGATTCAAATCCCCTAGATATATCTTAAACCCCAGCACCAACTACAATTCCAGTAAAGTAGCATGAAAGGCTTGTGAAAAGAGATCCCATCTGAGTCCAGCTCCATCATGCAGAAACACCAGCTCCAAAGAAGGGCCAACTGACATGGCAGTGAACCCCACCTGCCATGACCATAGAACCTGTGGGTCTCTTTAGCCCTCAAAAGGACCAATACCAATAAACCCCAGGCCTCCTTGACCTGTGTGGAGCTGGCCCACGTGCAGTGCTGATGCATGCAAGGAGTGCCGTGCCATGCAGGGGTGTCCCCTGGGTAGGGGAGCCCCACCTGCAAGGAGTGCACCCCGTAAGGAGAGCCGCCCAGTGCGAAAGAAAGTGCAGCCTGCCCAGGAATGGTGCCACACAAGGAGAGCTGACACAACAAGATGATGCAACAAAAAGAAACACAGATTCCCATGCTGCTGACAACAACAGAAGTGGACAAAGAAGACACAGCAAATAGACACAGAGAACGGACAACTGGGGTTGGGGAGGGGGAAGGGTAGAGAAATAAATAAATAAATAAATAAATAAATAAATAAATAAATCTTTAAAGAAAAAGAAGTAAATGATGAAACTATTATTGGAAACTGGAGGAAAGTTGATCCATGTTTTAAAGTTGCAGAGAACTTAGCAAGATTAACTTCTGGTGTGTTATGGAAGGCAGAATTTGAAAATGGCAAGCATGGGTATTTAGCTGAAGAAATTTCCAAAGTAAACCTAGAGAATGTGGCTTGGCTTCTGCTTGCAGTTTATAGCAAAATGCTAGATGAGAGAGATAAGCTGAGGACTGAACTGTCAGGTGCAAAGGAAACAGAAACTGATTCTGGAATTTCCAAGTCTCTGGAAATCAAGCTCCCAGATGAAAGTGCCCCACTGGAGGACTTAACTAAACTTGGAACTTGTAAATCAGGATTGAAGATGCAATTATCTAGGAATGACTTGTGGAAACTCTTACTGTCTGATGGCTTGGACCCCTGCTTCTTGCATGCTAAACCAATAAGCTTTTTAAGAGAGCTGTATGAACCAAACCACTGTCAGCCTGAAATAAAAGGGACAAGGAAAAGAGAGATTGAAGTGGAAATGACTTCAAGAGGAAAACCATGGCAGCTGAGGTCTGGAATGAAGACATCACCTTGGGCCAAGAGAGGAACCCCAGCCATGTGTACAGAGAGGGTGAGTTTGCCCCAGCAGTTGAAGAGGGTGGATGTTCCCACCTGATCTTCTGGGAGAGTTTTGTTGCCCCAGGGTGCAGAGAGGGTGGAGCACATTCCCCAAGGATTATGGCTGTTAAGGTCAGCACCCCACAGGTCTGAGAGGGGTGGACCTGTCCTCCATGGATTAGGGAAGGCCAGGTGGTCAACTCGTTGCTCTGAGAGGGTTGAGCCTGTTTGCCAAAGGTTAGGGGGAGTGTTGTCTTCACACCTCTGTACTAGGGGTTTAAGACTCTAATCCAAAGATTGGGTATGGTGTGGCAATCACCCCAACACTCTTGGAGGGTGAGGTCTGGAGCTTGGTTGACACCCAGATGCTTGATGAGGTTGGAACCAAGAAATAGCCATTGGGCAAACATGTGGAAAGGGTGAGTTCCCATAAGGTACCAAGGAGAAAAAAACATCATTTTAAGAATGCCTCTTAGATTGAAATCGAATGGAGGATGACCTACAGGTTTACTGAACTGTAGAAGACCCGTGACTTATGTTTCCCTCCCAATTTCTCCTTATTGTAATGAAAATGTTTGTCCTTTGCCTGTCCATTTGTGTACTGGAAAATGAGAAACTGTTTTGTAAGTTTCAGAGGTCTATAGCAGACAGGACTTTGCCCCAAGACAATCTGTATTTCTTTAAATTGATTGTGATATGATTTAGTATTTGCATTGTTACGATTTTTTTTTTGAATATTGTAATGTCTTTTCAGAGTCAGAGGGTGGAGTGTAGCAGTTTGATATGGTTATGAATTCCAAAAATAGATATTGGATTATGTTTGTAATCTGGTCTGTACCTGGGTGTGATTAAGTTATGATTAGGGATTTGATTGGGTCACATCATTAGGGTGTTGAGTCCCCACCCTTTGGTGGGTGGGGACTCACAGATAAAAGACATGGCAAAGGACAGAGTTGAAGGTTTTTGATGTTGGAGTTTTGATGTTGGAGTTTGATGCTGAACAACAAGATTCCTAGTTTAAGAGCATCTTGTACTGTTAGTCTAGCAAAGAATGATTTTTACTGAATGGAATTTTTTGGAGTGGGTGAGGATCCAGTGAGGGCAGAAGGTTTAAGTCCTTCAACTTTCAACTTCTTACTTTCTCTCATTTTGCAGAATTTCCCCTTGCTTCCTTGTCCTTCAATGTGTTGTTTCCACATACTTTGTGTGTTCTTTTAAGCCTTTTCCAAGGTTTCCAAGGTTAACTCCTCATGTCCAGAGTTCAGGTTTATGTCCATTTAGCCATTAATCTGATTTGCTGGTGTAATTTTTCTCAGTATTTTCACACTTAGGATGGACTTTTTCTGGTGATGATTTTTGATCAATTGTAGGCTCTCTCTTCTCCTCTGGGCAGATTTTCCTGACCCTTCTTTTGGAGTCATCTCAGGGTGGGAAATAAAGAAGGGTCAGGAAAGATGGCTCCTTTGTCTGTTTGCTCATTGTCTGCTCATTGTTAGTTTGTCTTCTTTAGGAGGCACTGGGACTGAACCTGGGACCTCCCTTCCTCACCCTTCTTGTCATCCAAGAAGACTTGCCATGGGACCATAGGAGCTGGCACTGTTTATTTTTCTACTTTTAGGTAATTTGAAGTTTGGACATTCACTGAGTTCTAGTTATACTGAAGATGTGGGCTTTGCAAGGTTTGACTTGTTCTGATTATTCTTTATATTTCTTTGGGGGACCTGTCTGGAGTTTCAGGTTTATGTTTGCTCCATTATCTTAGCTAACTCTTGTTTTTCTGAATGCATATTTATTATTTTCTTTGTGTGTATGTGTTTCCCTTTGCAATTGTTTCATTATTACTTTCTTCCTGTTTCTCAATTTTTCAGTTGGGAATTTAATTCATTCATTTCATTCTCTTATTTTTTACAGATACAAATAGTTTAAACTAGAGATTTTCCTTTTTGCCTTGCTTTTAATGCATTCTATAGATTCTCATATGAAATGCTTTCATTATCACTGCTTATTAGAAATTCTTAAATTTTGGTTTGCATTTCCCCTTTCACACAGAGTTATTTAATGGAGATTTAAAATTCCTGTGAGAAGGACTTTTTTCTGTTTTCATTTCATTATTAATTTCTAGCTTTATTGCCTTGTAAATATGGTTCATGCTTTTATGGGCTCTCAGGGTAATTTGATGATATATGTCATTTTCACTTCATTTATTGAATTTAAAACCTATCACCCATGTAAGATGTGATCCTCTGGATGAGGAACATTCTCATGGTATTTACAGTTTATAAGGAGCTTTAGAGATTTTAGATCCTCTCCAGTTTGTTATTTCATTAATTCTAACTCATCCTAGCAACATTTTTCCTTCATTGCGTGAGGAAGCTCAGAGACAGGGAGCAACATGGCCAGAGTCACACTGCATCAAGTGGCAGAGCCAATTTGATCCAGTCTTGTCTGGACTCAGCCTATGTTCATTCAACTCAGTAAGGCTGATGCTTAGAACTTACAACAAGCATCCTACTTATTAGTGAAAGATAACCCTTTCTCCCTAAGATTGGGAGCAAAACAAGAATGTCTGCACTCACCATTTTTACTCAGCATTGTACTAGAAGTCCTGGTCAATGCAATAAGACAAGAAAAGAGATAAATGGCATTCAGATTGAAAAGGAAGGTCTTTTCCATGTGTAGCATTTGGTCTACATAGACTATCCCAAAGAGGTTACAGAAAAGCTACCAGAGCTAATAAGCTGGGTTAGCAAATTCCCAGGAGACAAGATCAATATGCAAAAGCAATCATCATTTCTATATACTAGTGCGGCGGCTTGCTCGGTCGGTAGAGGTGGGGTCTGGCTGCGGACGAGGGGTCGGTCCAGCTCTGGACGAGGGGTCGGTCCCGCTTGGAACGAGGGGTCAGTCCCACTTGGGATGAGGGGTCGGTCCGGCAGCAGACGAGGGATCGGTCTCACAAGGGGTTGCGCGGTTCGGCTGACGGGGTCGCCCTGCGAAGCCGGTGATGAAGGGGTCGCCCGGAGAAGCAGGCGACGAAGGGGTCGCCCAGAGAAGCAGGCGACGAACTGGGGACAAGGGAGGCCAGGCCCTTGTCGGGGGCTCTCAGGACTGGAGGGCGCACGGCAGAAGAACTACCGCAGAGACAAGGTAAACACGCAAGTCCACTTTATTGAGGGAGAGGCAACAGTTTTATAGGGGCTGGGGAAGGCTGATTGGTCGAAGCCACGCCCTGTTCTGATTGGTTGCTGGCGAAAGGTCAGTGGGCGGTACTGGAAGGGGGAGGGGTGGTGGTTAGGGATTGGCTGTCGCTGTTGCTGGGGGAAGGGGCAGGGTTTAGGGATTGGTGGCTGCTGTTGCTGGGGTGGAGGGCAGACTGGATTTTTCCGCCCACGCCTGGCTGTTGCTGCTGTCGGGGGAGGGGAAAAGGGCAGACTGGAATCTTCCGCCCTGCGCCTGTGCAGGGAGAAAGAAGAAGAAGGGTGCCGCCCCACAAGGCATCGTGTGGCGCCATCCGGGAGGAGTGGCGGCTGCGGAAGCATGGCTGCCGAGAAGGGGAGACCCGAGGGCACTCTGCACCCATGCCAAGCTTCCTTCAGGGGTGGCGGTGAGTCCGACCAGCCACCCTATTATGGGGGCAGTGGCTTGGCCTACCGCGGCCGCTCCCCTGCCAGGCCAGCAAACCACGCTTCAGCCCGAGGGGTGACCGCATTTCCCCCTTCTTTTCAAATAAGGACCAGGATGGCAGCAGCAACAAGTAGCTGAGGCCCAAGAGGCAGTAAGCAATGAGGGAAGCGGGGCTGAAGAGGTAGGTGAGTATGACGGGGATATAAATGTACAATTTAGGGGGTGGTAGCTTGCCGTTGCAAGCAAGGGTGGCCAATGTCCAATTCTTGTTGATCTCAGCGGCTATAAGATCCATCTGTTGTTAAAAGTCCAGGATGACAGCGCGTTGCAGGTAGTTGATCTCTCCTTGGCAGCGAAGACATTGTAGGAGAGGATTACTTTTTCCTGCCAGAGGCTTACTGTCCAATTAAAAGGCTGATGGCTGGGGTTGGTGAGTGCAATGGGGAGTGTGAGGAAAAGAAGGGTGATGGTTTTGGACAAGAGGAGGCTTGGTGAAGTCATTATGGGAGGAAGATAAGGAGTAAAGCATAAAAGAGGATAATAAACAGAAAGGCGATGGAGAGTAGAATTCGTTGGCCGAGGTTCCAATCTTCTGGGGTGGTAGCGGCTAGACAGATGGCGGAAAATATTATCAAGAAAGCAAAGGTTATGAGGAAGAAATAAAGTATTAAAGGCTGTGGGGGAAGTGAGAAGATCATTTAGAGGATAGGGTTGAGAATGGTATGTTTAAGACAGAAGCTTTGTGGTTTGTAGGAGACTGCTTTATAAACAAAGGAGAATGAGGGCAGTAAATATAGTAACGATAGATAGGAAGATGACAGTGAGGAGGAGTCTTTGTTTAAGGTTCCAATCGTCCGGCGCAACAGTGGCTAGGCCGATAGTGAGGGGTGTTGCTAAATAGACAATGGCTGCAAAGACAAAATCATCTTCTGTTTCCTTAAGAATAACTTTTCTTTAAATACTTAGTAGCATGCAATATTAGAAACCGTTTCCTAAAAACAAGTTGGCAGGGGAGCTTGGTTGCTGTTAATCTTTCCTGTTATAAAATTACCTTTTATTATTATTATCATCAATTTAGTTTTATATATATATATTTAAGAATGACCTTTTGGAATTAGCCATTTAATACCTTAATGTAAACTATTGAAGATAAATTTTATCTTTACAGAACACATTCCCTTACGTAAAGTTATCACAATACCTTTTACACTTGCCGCATGCAAATTAAATTTCAAGAGTTTATGAAAAATTAGCCATCTTACTTTAGGACAAAATACGTCTTTTTGCAAAACTTATTACATTTCCGTTAGCATTTTTACAAACTTTTAACCTTTTTAATATTCATATAAGTTTTACATTCTTTATATTATTCTGTGAAGAAAAATAAGTTATTCATTTTAATCTAGGCAAGAACAACTTTTTATGAAGACGTACAGTTAATTTTGTTAATTAAGACTTACAATTTTTTTTAATTGTAGATATCTTATTAACATTTAAACTTATGTATTAATGTAATAAACTTAAGTATTAATATAAGCACTTATTTAATTTTTGGCCATTTGAATAGAGCTCTTTTAAAGATTTCTAGTAATTTATATTTACCATCCGGAGGTATCACAATATATGTTGACATTGAACGAACGGACAAACACAGAACAATTACAGCACATTAACAGAAATATATAATTTATTTACAGTTGACTCATAATTCTTACTTTCTTGGTATAGCTGCTTTTAAATCCTTTTTTATATAGCATATCATAGATTATACCCTTCAAGATTTCTTCTGGACTTCATGTTGCCTGTAATAAGCCAGGAGGGAATCTTTTACCTTCCTGCTCCACAGCAAAAGTGACCCTATCTATAAGGCGAGTATAGGTGTCCGGGTCCCAAAGCTGACATGTGGTAAGCCACGGATTAAAGGGGAGAAGAAGGTCCCAATATACTTGAAGCTGTTTGAAAGAGATCTTACACCGGTGAGTGTCTAGGAGACCGGCAAGAGCCCGAACTTGCGGGGCTTGCTTAGCAGATAGGATGTTACCCATTGCTAATGGCCTTTTGGAGCCGATAAGAAAAGGGGCCCTTACCTTGAGAGCGTGGCGATGGGAGCTGAGGTGCGCGGTGAGACAAGGGGTCGGAGCCGGTGGGGCTCCGACGGTGGTCGCGGGCCAAGAGAAGGCCCCGACGAGGGGAGGGCGGAACGACGAGCAGTGGAGCAAGGCAAAGGGGAGCAAGCGCAGAGGGGAGGAGGCAGAGGTGAAGGCAGGGGTGGAGGTGCTCAGGCACGCGCTCCTGAGAGTTTTATTGGCGCCTCTTAATCATAGTGGGTCGGTATAAGCCCCCGACATGGAAGGAGAAAGCCATCCAGCAATTCTCCCAGACCGCCGTGGATCGTATGAGGTCACCAAGGTTCAGGAGCAGCAATGCAGAGGGAAAAGATAGGGGTGAGAAGAGAGGAGAGTGTAGGGCTATGGTAGGGTTACTTCAGACGTGCAAGTGCGTGCTCCCGAGAAATCCAAGGCTCCTCTTAATCATAGCAGGTCGGTATAAGCCCCCGACATGGAAGGAGAAAGCCATCCAGCGATTCTCCCAGGCCGCCGTGGATCGTATGAGGTAGCCAAGGCTCAGATAGCAGCAATGTTGCACGAGAGAAGTCCCAAGGTGAGAAGAGAGGAGGGCGTAGGGCTGTGGTAGGATTACTTCAGACGTGCAAGCGCGCGCTCCCGAGAAATCCAAGGCTCCTCTTAATCATAGCGGGTCGGTATAAGCCCCTGACATGGAAGGAGAAAGCCATCCAGCGATTCTCCCAGACCGCCGTGGATCATATGAGGTAGCCAACGCTCAGGTAGCAGCAATGTTGCACGAGAGAAGTCCCACGGTAGGAAGAGAGGAGGGGGGGCCGCCAGGTTATGGAGTGAGGCTGTGGTGGAGTTGCCTTGCCCCACGTTGGGCGCCAACTGCGGCGGCTTGCTCGGTCGGTAGAGGTGGGGTTGCTCAGCCCCACGTTGGGCGCCAACTGCGACGGCTTGCTCGGTCGGTAGAGGTGGGGTCTGGCTGCGGACGAGGGGTCGGTCCAGCTCTGGACGAGGGGTCGGTCCCGCTCGGGACGAGGGGTCGGTCCCACTTGGGACGAGGGATCGGTCCGGCAGCAGACGAGGGATTGGTCTCACAGGGGTTGCGCGGTTCGGCTGACGGGGTCGCCCGGCGAAGCCGGCGACGAAGGGGTCGCCCGGAGAAGCAGGCGACGAACTGGGGACAAGGGAGGCCAGGCCCTTGTCGGGGGCTCTCAGGACTGGAGGGCGCACGGCAGAAGAACTACCGCAGAGACAAGGTAAACACGCAAGTCCACTTTATTGAGGGAGAGGCAACAGTTTTATAGGGGCTGGGGAAGGCTGATTGGTCGAAGCCACGCCCTGTTCTGATTGGTTGCTGGCGAAAGGTCAGTGGGCGGTACTGGAAGGGGGAGGGGTGGTGGTTAGGGATTGGCTGTCGCTGTTGCTGGGGGAAGGGGCAGGGTTTAGGGATTGGTGGCTGCTGTTGCTGGGGTGGAGGGCAGACTGGATTTTTCCGCCCACGCCTGGCTGTTGCTGCTGTCGGGGGAGGGGAAAAGGGCAGACTGGAATCTTCCGCCCTGCGCCTGAGCAGGGAGAAAGAAGAAGAAGGGTGCCGCCCCACAAGGCATCGTGTGGCGCCATCCGGGAGGAGGGGCGGCCGCGGAAGCATGGCTGCCGAGAAGGGGAGACCCGAGGGCACTCTGCACCCATGCCAAGCTTCCTTCAGGGGTGGCGGTGAGTCCGACCAGCCACCCTATTATGGGGGCAGTGGCTTGGCCTACCGCGGCCGCTCCCCTGCCAGGCCAGCAAACCACGCTTCAGCCCGAGGGGTGACCGCATACTAGCAATGAACAATTGAAAATTGAAATAAAATATACAATTTACAATAGCATCAAAATTCAGTGAAATATGTATATGTCCTGTACACTGAAAACTACAACTTATTATGAAGAGAAATTAAAGATGACTTGGAAAAACGTAGAGTATTTTGGTCAGCCAAAAGGGTGCTGATGCAAAGTACCAGAAATCTGTTGGCTTTTATAAAGGGTATTTATTTGGGGTAGAAGCTTATAGTCACAAGGTCCTGAAGAGTCCAACTCAAGGTTACTTCCTTACCAAACTGTTGCCATGTGTTGATGCAAGATGGTGGGCAATGTCTGCAAAGGTTCAGCCTTCCTCTTCCCTCTTAAGGCTCCATGGTCCCAGCTTCTTCTGATCTCAGCTGAAGGCTGGTGGTGTAGGGCTCATCTCTCTCCCAGGGCTCGTTTCTTTGTGGGCTCAGCTGCTCTGGTGTCTGCACAAGGTCAGCTGTAGACTATCAGGCTCATCTCTCTTCCCAGGGCTCTGCCGTGTCTACTGAGCTACCTGTATTTCTCTGTGTTCTTCTCTGTGTGTCTACTTCCGTCTGAGAGTCTGTTTTATCAGCCCCCAAGGGAGTGAGGACTCAATCCTACATGCCCTAATGATGTGGTTGAATCAAAGCCCTAATCTTAACATAATTTAATCAAAAACATCTCAGTCGAATCTAATACAAGCAAAGGGTATCACACCCGGAGGAACAGACCAGTTTACAAACATAATCAAATATCACTTTTTTGGAATTCATAAATAATAACAAACCAGTACATATAGATATGGTAATGTGGTGGAAAATGGCCCCCAAAACAAATCCATGCCAATTCCCTAGAACCTGTGAATGTTATCTGATTTGTAACAAGGTCTTTGCAGATGTGATTAAGGATCTTGAGATGATGTCACCCTAGACTATCCAAATCCAGTGATACCCCCTTATAAGACACACAGAGGAAAGAGGAGAAGGCCATATGGGGATGGACGCAGAGACTAGAGTTTTGGAGTCACCAGAAACTGGAAGAGGCAAGGGACAGAACCTCCCCTGGAGGCTCTGGAGTGAGCATGGCCCTGCCGACACCTTGGTTTTGGAAGTCTGATATCCAGAACTGTGGGAGAATAAATTTCTGTGGTTTTAAGCCACCCAGTCTAGGGTAATTTGTTCCAGCAGCCACAGGAAGCTAATGCAAGTATCTTCAAGTACTGGCATATTGTTGAGATTTTGATTCTCCCCCAATTGCTCTATAGATTCCATGCATTCCCGATCAAAATCCCATTAGTGTACAAAACTCCATCATGTACAGGACAAAGACCTGCACATGGAGTTCACAGCAGCTTGCAGCGAGTTTTAAGGAATTAGATTTATTCTCTTAAATGTGCCTTTATTAAAATAGCCAAGCCTGACTCCCACCCCTTTTTATGACCATGTAAGAAGGGGCGATAGGGAGCTAGCACTGGCAGGTGGAGACCCCCAGCCCAGCCCCAGCCCACAGAGCGGCTAGAACAAGCCTCCTTCCTGCTCAACACCTCGGCAGGGCTGGGCAGGGCGCAGATTCAGAGGTGGAATTGTGGGGTACCCGCCCAGGAAATGGTGGAGCCCCGGATAATAAAGCAGCCAAGGAGTGAGGTTGCCCAGTGACAATGAGACCCAGGGCAGGGGAGTTCTGGATAAATGACGAGATTTCCTGAGGAAAAAAAAAGAACTAAATTACACTTGTTTACTTTGACAAAAATTCCCTTTTGTTGTTTTTCCAAGATCTGAAATAACGAAATAGCTGAGGAGTGTGACCTCACAGAGAAAACACGATCCAGTAAAATGATATTTTATGAACTCGAGTCCAAGCAAGGATGGGGGCGGGAGGGGGCGGTGGTCGCCGCATCTTTCAGGGCCGCTGCCCGGCGTGTCCTCGGGGGCGTGGACCGAGCAGCCCTGCCCCCCAGGGGGGCGCGCCGCCCACACGCTGTTCCTGGGGAGGTTTGGCTGCCCCTGCGGGGACCAGCCCGTTCCTGGGAACCCCATCCTGGCAGGGCAGCCTGTGGGGTCCTGGGGTCCCGGGGGCGGGGTCTGGGCCACACTGGCTCTGTCCCTAGGGCCCCGCCTCCTTGGACCCTGAGCTGCCCCCTTCCCGGTCTGACTCGGGTGGGCTTTGCCTGAGCCTCAGGGTCATGTGGGGAGGCCTGAGGGTTCGAGGCTGGTGGGGGCTCTGGGGGCAGGAGAAGGGGCGCAGGTGGAGCGAGGTCAGAGGCGCTCTGGGCAGGGCAGGGGCGGTGAGGAGGCAGCTGCCCGCTCCGCCCGAGGCTGCAGCTCGAGGATGGCCCGGTCCTAGCGTCCCACGGGGTCAGAGGCCAAGGCCAGCCTCTGCCCAGCACCCCACGGTCAGGGGCCAGAGCGAGACTCGAGCTTGGCTGGAGTGACGGGGGACGTGGGTGAGGACGTGGCCTGCGCTGGGCAGGGGAGAGGGTGCAGTGCCTCCCCAGCAGGCCTGACCTTGCCCCAGGCTGGCATGTGGCTCAGATGGCTCTGCGGCTGGACCCGGGGGCAATTCCCAGAGGCAAACGGGGGTCCCTGCCGACTCTGAGGCGCCCCAGGAAGCAGAGTGTGGCCTGCTCAGGGGGCAGGGAGAGGGGAGGCCACACCCCTACACCCTGGGTGGGAAACCGGGGCGGTGGAAGGGGCGGGGAGGCTCCGAATTGGAAGGAGGGGGTTCATTGCCCTCTCCAGCACAGCCCTGGGGTTCGGACCAGCAGTTCTGACCCCAGAGGCCTCTGGGGGTCTCAGGGCAGCGGCTGGAGTGTGCCCTGAAACTGCCTGACTGCACCCTGGGAAGGGCCCCACGGGCTCAGCAGGGGGCCGCCTGCCTGGGGGCTGCTCCGTGCCTGCTGCTCCCTGCCTGCAGCCCCACACCCTCCAGGACCCGGGAGGCTGGAAGGACACGCCCACGTCCCCCCACTTTTTTTTGCGATGGGTCAGGGCCTGGAAGACCAGCAGGGAGGAGGGCAAGTGGGCTCAGTGGAGCCCAGTTCAGCTTCCTGTTTGTTTGTCTGGTGGGGTGTGGGAGTCAGTGGGGGTCAGCTGCTGCCGGCGAGTGGCTGGGTGAGGACCCCAGGCCTGGACCCCATGGCTCCCCGAGGCCCTGGGGACCACAGGGTGCAAGGACCTGGCACGAATCCAGGAAGGGGCGTTCACCCCCGGGCTTCCGGGCCATCTGGTCACCCACCTGCTCATGACCAGGTGGAAGGCTGGATCCAGTTTTCATGGGGACCCCAGAGACCACTGGCCTTTCTGGGGCTCCTTAGTCTAAGCGCCTCTTCTCCATGGGTCAGATAAAGAGGTACTTGGATATAAATAGGAGGGTCACCTGGTTAGGACGCTCAGGGGGTATGGTCTGATGCGGGACGGACTCCGGAGGGAATAGCTGAAGGCTCATTTTGCCAAGGTGGGTTCTACCATTGGGTGGGGTGGACCCATATCCTGGGGAAGACTAATGCCGTCGAATAGAGAGAACTGTATCTCTCGTGAGAAAGGACGGCTCCCAGGGCATTAGATTGGCAGGCGTTGTGGGCCCTAAGGGGAGGGGAAAATGGACGTGCAATGGATAGAACAAAGGTAAATAAGGGGGCAAAAGAGGAGTTATGTGAGAGTACACGAGGATGAATATAAAACAGCTAATATTACACCAAAAACATATAGGGGACGACAGACTAATAATGAAAACCATAAGACAAAACATAGGATAACTAAAAAATTTAGAAAACTGTACAACCTAAAGTATGGACCACATAGTAAGCACAAATGTTACCTTGTTTGAAAACTATAGTTTCGGAATCTGTACATCAGTTTCGGGAAATATGATATGAATAAGTTAAAAGATTATTGCTGTGGAAGGGAAAAGGTTTTATGGTGGATCTGGGGAAATACTGTATATTGTATATATGAATTTTGGTGATCTAAGACTCCTCTGAAGCTGACATTATGTTGGGATTCACTTTACGGGAAGTTTTGGATCACAGAGTGGTTCTACAATGGCAGCGGAGGAATACTGATATGGGATGTTATTGACAGGATATATATGGTTGACAGGGAGTTATACAGGGCATATGCCCAGGGTATATGGTAATGTCTATATATACTCATAGTGGAAACAATTAAAAACAACAGCTGGGGGGGTACTGGGCTCCTGGCCGGGGGGGTCACTGTTGTGGGCCCTGGGAGAGCAGCGGCAATCCTCCAGGTGCAACGGCAAGAACCAGGAAGGAAGGAGGGCCCAACAGTGGGCTCTTGATACTAATGGCTACACTTTTGAGCCTATGCACCTGCAATAAGAACAAGGCCTAGAGTAGCATTGTGCCTGGGGGTTTCCTCCTGACAGCCTTCATGTTACTCAAATGTGGCCACTCTCACAGCCAAACTCAGCATGTAGATGTGATGCATTCCCCCCAGCGTGGGACACGACACCCGGGGATGAGCCTCCCTGGCACCGAGGGATCACTACCACATACCAGCTGAAGAAGCAACTAGAAAATGACCTTGAATTAAAGATTCAATGCGGAACAGCAGAATATACCTGTCTACATATAATAACATGACTTCGGGAAGCGGTTTGACCTAATGTAAGGGGGAAATGGAAAGGAGAAATGAGATTATAAGGCTGTGAGTCTCTAAAAAAGAGTCTGGAGGTTGTCAGAAGGAATACCCCTATGTACAACTGAACAGAGTCTAAGAGACAGATAAGGTAGATACAACCCCAGGTATTGGTTCTTTTGAGGGATAAAGAGACCCACGGGTTCTATGGTCATGGCAGAAGGGGTTCACTGCCATGACAGATGGCCCTTCTTTGGAGCTGGTGTTTCTGCGTGATGGAAATGGACTCAGAGGGGATCTCTTTTCACAAGACTTGCATGCTACTTTATTGAAATTGTAGTTGGTGCTGAGTTTAAGATATATGTAGGGGATTTGAATCTCTGGACTGATAATATGACACCCAGGCCCAGAGCCTCAACAGACTTCAGCTCCTACACTTTGACTTATTGGACTTACTCCACTCAGCTAACATGGAGTTGAAGAAGGTCAACCACCACAACATGGAGCCTAGAGTGTCTACAACTAGAAGCGGGAAGAGTGCATCCAGTACCCATGTGGAATCTAAGCCCTCACTTGACATAGGTGTGCAATGGACACAACCAATCCAATGTCCACAGAGGAAATGTGAAATGGGTGTGGGAACGGTAGCCATGGGGGCTGCTGGGTGTGGGGAACGGGAGGAAGAGATGAGATGTGGAGGCATTTTCGGGACGTGGAGTTGTCCTGGATAGTGCTTCACGGACAATTACGGGACACTGTAGATCCCCCCAGGGCCCACTGGATGGAACGTGAGAGAGTCTGGGCTATGATGTGGACCATTGACTATGGGGTGCAGTGATGCTCAGAGATGAACTTACCAGGTGCAATGGATGTATCACGATGATGGGAGAGAGTGTTGCTGTGGGGGGAGTGGGGGGCGGGGGCGGTGGGGTTGAATGGGACCTCATATATATTTTTTAATGTAATTAAAAAATAATAATAATAAATAAATATTAAAAAAAAAAAAAAAAAAGAGGTACTTGGAGCTGCCCTGGGCCCCAGGCACTGGGGTGTGGACTGGGAAGGATCTGGGGGCAGCATCCACGTGCGGCTGAAGGCTCCTGAGCATCACAGCCCCTGAGGAGGAGGGAGTGGGGAAGACCGTGGCCCAGGCTTCCTTTCGGCTGTGCCGCTCGTTCTGTACAGTCCTACTTTACTCGTCAGAGCCTCCATGTCCTCATCTCTAATTTGGGAGATTCCATTTTGCAGGTTGTTTCCAGGATTAGATTCTGATTGTGCCTTTTCTCCTCATTGTTTCCCTTGCTTTAGAGAAGGGCCCTGGGATAGGCTGGGTTACCCTCTCCTTGCCCAAAGCCATGTAGGCCCTTTCGAAGATGCTACTTGTGCTGAGTTGCAGTCCCCACTGAATGAAAGAGGGTCTTAATGCTTATTACTGGAGGCCTTTAAAGAGGGGAGCCTGGGAGCCAGGAGTGAGCAAAGGCCACAGAAAGAGCTGGAAGCCAGTGGAGACTGGACAAGATGTCACATGTGCTGGAGGCAGAGTTACGAGCCAAGGACCCCGAGCTCGGCCAGCACCAGGAAGGATAGACTCCAGGGAAGGCGGGTCTTGCTGATGGCTTGAGTTTGGACTTCTTCTAGCTTCAAAACCACAAGCCAATCAACTCCTGTTGTTAAGTCCAAAGCAGCTGGTGGTGTTTGTGGTAGCAGCCTGGCAAACTGGGATCAGCAGCCTCTGTTCCCGGTGCACTTCACCTTTGACCCCTGAACCTCTGGGTGACATTTGCATCACCTGGCCTGGGCAAGAGTGTCCATTGTGGAGGTCCCAGGGGGCATGTGAGTCAAGTGTGGGGTCCTTGGAGGAAGCCGTGGTAGTGACACCAAATCTCACTGCTGCTAATCATTGACTATCAGCAAGAAGTTAAACGGAGCTTCTGGAAGCCCATCCCTGAGTCCCAAATCCTGCCTCTAAATTTGTATCACTCCAAGGAAATATTAAACATGGGAGAATATCAGGGAGGGGCCACAAAGGATGGATCAACGACCAGAATTGTTTTAGTGTTGTAACAAGTGGCTTTGAGTTACTGTGCTGTTTTTCGTCTTGAAACTCTGGGTGACAACATAATTAGCTGTGAACCAAGTGGTTGACAGAGTTGGGTCAGCTAATGTGATGATTTGCATTCATGGATTTCCTGATAGTGAACCATTTTGACATTCCTGGAAGAAGTTTCACTTGGTCATAATGAGTTATTTCCTTACTATGAAGTTGGATTCAATTTGATGATGTTTTAAGAGTTTTGCTTTGATACTTATAAGTGAAATTGGTCTGTGTTTTTTTGTTGTTGTTGTTCTGGTTCTCTGCATGGTATGTTTGCTTCCTTAAGATGTCTTGCAAGTTTTCCCTCGTTTTCTGTGCTCTGGAACAGGTTACGCAGCAATAGAACCACCCAGTCTTTGAAGATTGGGTGGACCTCGCTCCAGAGACATCTGACTCTGGAGTTTTTTGTGAGGTAGTTCCTCGATAATTTTCTCTATTTCTTTGACGGAAATTGGTCCATCAGTTTATTTATTCTTTATTTTTCTCTTGGGGTCAGTTTTGGTAAATAGTATTTTTTCCTAGGAAAATATGCATTTTATCGAGGTTTTCAAATTTATCTGCATAAAGTTGTACAAAGTAGACTCTTGTTTTAACTTTCCCGGATTCAGTGGAAGTTTCCCTTATCATTTTGCACTTTGAGAGTTCTTCCTGTTAGTCTTGATTAGGGAAGCCGACTTTATTTATTTTTTCAAAGAATCAGTATTTTATTCATTTGTTTTCTATTTTTTTCTATTTCATTAGTTTCTGCTTTTATTAGTATTATTATTGTTTCTTTCATTGTGTGTTCTTTTGGTTTATTTTGTTGTTTTCTTTTAACGCTTTTGAGTTTGAATTGAATTAATTTACTTTTATTCTTTTACTTTACTGATATAATTACTTAAGGACATGAATTTTCTTCTTTTAATTGCTTTAAATATATCCTCTGTATTCTGATGTGTAGTGTTTCCACTTTTACTGTTTTTTAGAATTTCTGAAGTCTTGATTTGCATTTCCCCTTTCACTCAAGAATTGCTTAATAGAGTAAAAATTTCTAGATGAAAGTACATTTTTGAATTGTTTTTTAAAAACTTATGTATACTTACTGGATTGTAATCAAGGTCTTGGCCATTTATTTGTGATTTTAGGGAGAGTCCATGGTGGTTCTTTTTTTTTTGAGTCTTGCAGGCTGGTTGATTAGCTAGTGTTTTCTCTTTGTCGCCTTCTTCCCTCTCTCCCCCTCACTTTTTCTCTTAAAAATATCTAAACATTCTATAGCCACTCTATTGATTGACTCATGTCCCCTTCAGATACATGTTCCAGTCCTCCCCCAGTCCAGTGGGTGTGGACTCATTTGTAAATTGGACCCTTAAGAGGAAGCCAACTTGAGTCAGCTGGGCCTTAATCCAACATGACTGAAGTCTTCATAAGCAAAAGAAATTTGGACATGGTAGTAGGATTGAGACAAAGACAGAGGAGATTTCCATGTAATGGAGGCAGCTTGAGCTATGGATTGCCAATGAGCCACCACAATGCTACAGACTTTGGAAGAAGTGTGGCCTCCATGCTGAGTTTCTAGCCTCCAAAACTGTGAGGTAATACATGCCTGCTGTTCAAGCCAACAAGCCTGTGGTGCTTATTGTAGCAGCCTTGGCAAACTAAGACACGCACCAAGCAAAAACTTACCCTTTCCTTCTCCTATCCATCCTCTGGTAACCTCTAATCTACTTTCTGTCTCTATGAATTTGCAATTTCTAGATATTTCGTAGTAGTGGAATCATACAGAATTTGTTCTTATGTGGCTGGCTTAATCCACTCAGAACAATGTTTTCAAGGTTCATCCATGTTTGCAGTTTGTCTCAGAAGTTCAGTCCTTCTTGGAACTGAATAATATTCCATTGCATGGATAAGCCATATTTTATTTACCCATTCATCTGTGGATGAACACTTGGGTTGTTTCCACTTTTTGGCTGCTGTGAATAATGCTGATATGAATATTGGTATTGCAAGAGTCTGAGTTCCTGTTTTTAATTCCTAGGAGTAGAATTTCCTGTTCATATCGTAATTGTGGTTTGGAGCTATGTACTCCAGAATAACATGCTCCTAAACTTAATCCACTCCTGCGGATGTGAACTGATTGTAAGGAGGACCTTTTGATGAGGTTACCTCAGTTAAGGCATCGCAGACCTCAATTGGGATGGTCTTAATCCTATTACTGGTTCCTTTATAATCAGAATGACATTCAGACAGGGAGAGAGAAAGCCACAGAGGGAGCAGCCAGAAGCTGAACATCAATATTCCCTGAAAGAGAAGGGAGAGGCCAGGAGAGGCTGCCATGTGCATTGCCATGTGACAGAGGAGCCCAGGACCAAGAACTGCCAGCAGCCAGACCTGGAACACCAGTCTTCTGGAAGAAAGTTTCACCTGATGATGTCTTGATTTGGATTTGGTTTGGACTTCTCTTCGCCTCAAAACTATAAGCCATTAAATTCCCATTGTTTAAGCCAATCCATTGCATGGTATTTTCTTGAGTAGCCAAAGAAACGAAAACAGTAACCCTATATTTAACTTTTCGAGGAACCATCATACTGCTTTCCACAGTGGCTGCGCCATTTTACATTGCAACCAACAATGCAAGAGGGTTCCAATTTCTTTGCATTCTTTCCAACACTTGCTACTTTCCATTTTTAAAATCATAGCCGTCCTTGTGGGTGTGAAGTGGAATCTCATTGTGATTTTAAGTTGTATTTCTCTAATGGCTAATTATGTCAAACATCTTTTCATATGCTTATTGGAAATTTGAACATCCTCCTCTGAAAAATGTCTGTTCAAGTCTGTTGCTCATTTTTAATTGGGTTGTTTGTCTTTTTGTTGTTGAGCTGAGGAGTTCTTTATATATTCTGAATATCAAATCCTTACCAGATAAGAGTTGCAAGAATTTTCTTCCATTCTGTGGGTTGCCTTTTTACTTTCTTGATAATGTTCTTTGATGCACAAAAGTTAAAAAATTTGTTGAAGTCACTTTATGTATTGTTTCTTGTGTTGTTCACGGTTTTGGTGTCATAGCTAAGAATTCAAGGTGATGAAGATTTGTTCCTATGTTATTGTCTAAGAGTTTTATGGGTTTAGATCTTCTATTTAGGTTGTTGAAACATTTTGTGTTAACTTTTTTACGTTTTTATGTGAGGAGTACATTTTTTTTTGCATGTGGACATCCAGTTTTCCGAGGACTGTCGAAGAGACTATTTCCCCATTGCATGCATTTGGCACCTGTGTTGAAAATCAATTGACTATAGATGTGTTAGTGTATTTCTGAATTTTTAGTTCTATTCCATTGATTTATATGTTGATCTTGTATCACATTGTTTTGATTATTTAGCTCTGTAGTAAGTTTTGAAATTGGGGAGCGTGAGTCCTCTAACTTAATTTTTCTTTTTCAAAAGAATTTTGGCTTTTTGGAGTCCCTTACAATTCCATATGAACTTGAGGGTTGGATTTCTCATTTCTGAAATTTTGTAGAATTGCATTGAATCTGTAGATAGCTTTGGGTAGTACTGACATCTTAATGCTACTAAGTCTCCTGATCATGAAAGAGGACTGCCTTGTCATTTATTTAGGTCTTCTTTAGTCCATGGTGGTTTCGACTGTATGCGGTTTTCACTTTGTGCTCTGACTCCACTGGATAAGCCACCTCCAGGCAGCACTTTAGAGTTTCTATAGTGCTTTTGAGTTCCCAACCCAGTTCCAGTTTATTATTTCATTTACTCCTAACAGCATCACTGTCTCCTCATGAGCAAGGAAGCTCAGAGAGAGGGAGTAACTCCACCGAGTTCACACCACTACTCGGGGCAGACTCAGACTTGGCTGACCCCAAACCTGTGTTGATTCCACTTAGTAAGGCTGGCTCCAAGGTGAGCTTGTTAGGACAGGGACACGTGTTTCTCTCTAAGGAAATACAACTTTCCTGGATCACAGCGTGGCTTGGAATGGGAGTGGTGGTCCAAGAGAAGGGACAGAAGTGGGCCAGTGGGAAGCTTTGAGCAGCAGGCACTGGGGGCCAGGCGGGGAGGCTTCCCCCAGCGCCGGGCCCAGCTGTGGCTCCTGATTGCTGCGGCAGCTGGCCTCTGCTTGGCCCCACTGATCCTTGCTGTACTGGAGTGAAGAGTTTCCCCAAATTCATGTCCACCTGGAAACTCAGCGTGTGGGCTTCGGTGGAAATAGGGTCCCTGCAGAGGTGGTAACTTCAGATGAGGCTCCACTGGGCTAGGGATCGCCCAGGTCCAAGGACTCGTGTCTTGTTAATAAGGCCGTGTGAGGAGAGGACTGCAGAGAGGAAGACCATGTGAAGACGGAGGCCAAGATGGAATGCCAAGGATGGCTGGAGCCACCAGAAGCCGAGGAGAGGCAGGGAAGGGGTGTCCCTTGCGCCTTCAGAGAGGGCACAGCCTTGCCGGCATCTTGATTTTGGGCACACACTTCTGTGGCTTTGAGCCCCCTGTTGAGGTCCTTTCTTGTGGCTGCCCCAGGGAACGTCCACACCAATAGATAATTTGAGCACTCCAGCACCCCTCTCCACACGCAGAGACTGGGTCTCTTGCTTAGGGCAGGAGGGACCCAGCCACCGGGACTTGGCTTCTTACGACCTCTTTCTCCGTGTTCTCTCCCTCTTTGGCTGTAGAGAGGAGCTAGATTCCTCCTAGGACATTTGCGAGAGTCAGGAGATGGACGATCTGACCCTCTGGGTCAGTGATGAAATCGCCGACTTCCAGGAGATGTCGGTCAGATCTGACTTGGGGTGTGCCCCACTCAGAATGGACCCTGTGGGCCTCTGCACTGAGTCCTGGCCAGTGATGGGGGAGGGATGCGTATCAGAGAGAAGTAGGTGGGGGAGATGGCCCTTAATGAAGAGTCACGTGTGGCAGGGTCGCTCCGCCAGGCCTGTTGGAAGAGGAGTCCCACCCACCCTGCCCACAAGAGCACTCCTGGTCAAGGTTTTCATGGAGAATCCTTCTTCACTTTTAATACCCAAGCTTAGCAGGCTCCTCTCTTTCTGAATACAGCATCCTTTTTGGCTGAAGTTCCTATGGAGACAATTTATATTACACTTCCAGAATGCCATGCAACTTTTTTAACTAAACGCTGTACAGGAGAAGCCTCATGTTATGTTCCAGATGTGACTGGGAGGATGTCAGCTGGCATTTGGGCAGGTGGCTGAGGGCAATAGGGATGTGTGGTAGCTTGGAGCAGGGAAATATGCTCTTAACTTTAGTCCATTCCTGCGGGTGTGATGAGGTCATGTCAGTTGAGTGTGACCCACCTGAATCAGGATGGGTTTCAATCCTCTTACTGGAGTCCTTATAAACAGAATGAAATTCAGAAAGACAGAGAGAAAGACACAGGCAGAAGCCGGATGGAACCCAGAGAAGCCGGAAGAGGCCGCCGCGGGCTTTGCAGTGTAACAACAGCCAAGGGCTGGGAGGTGGACGTGGCTCAACTGACAGAGCATCCGCCTACCCTATGGAGGGGCCAGGGTTCAAGCCCAGGGCCTCCCGACCCGTGTGGAGCTGGCCCACGCGCAGTGCTGCCGCATGCAAGGAGTGCCGTGCCACGCAGGGGTGTCCCCTGTGTAGGGGAACCCCACGCGCAAGGAGTGAGCCCCGTAAGGAGAGCCGCCCCGCGTGAAAAAGCCCAGCCTGCCCAGGAGTGGCGCCGCACACACGGAGAGCTGACGCAGCAAGGTGATGCAACAAAAAAGAGACGCAGTTTCCCGGTGCCGCCGGACAATGCAAGCAGATGCAGAAGAACACACAGCGAATGGACACAGAGAGCAGACAATGCAGGGGAAGGGGAGAGAAATAAACAAAATAAATCTTTAAAAACAAAACCAAACAAAAAAAAGCCAAGGGCCAAGGATGGCCAGCAGCTGGCCCCAGCCGCCTTGTCTTCGGGGAGAAAGCGCAGCCTTGATGGAGCCGTGATTTTGGACTTCTAGCCTCAGACTGTGAGAACAAATTCCTGTTGTTGACCCCCCCACCCCCCCAAATGGCATGGTACTTGAGCAGCCGGGAGGCTAAGCCGGCGTGTGCGCCTCGGCCCCCGGGAGCTCACCCACTGGGAGCTCTTCTCTTCCCTGTGTGCTGGTCCTGAAAGTGTTTCCACAGCACCTTCTCACTTAGCTCGCGTTTTGCCTCGTGCCATTCGACAAATCCCCAGGGCTGCCATCATGTTGAAGAAAATTGTGGAGATGGAAGCAAAGCCAGTGAGAAAATCCATAATAATGGAAGGGAAAATACTGCTGCTCATTTCCCCCCATTTATACGGGTTGCCCAAAGGCATGAAACAGGCTTGTCTGTTAGCTGGGGGCTCCCCGACAGCTCTAATGGGGGGGTTTGGAGCAGGAAGACGACTTGGGGCCCTGCCCACACCCAGGCCCCCCTAAAAATGGATCGCGACGGGGTCTTTAAAGAAGGCAGCCTCCTGAAGGACGCCCCTCCGTCCTCCCCCGCAACCCGCGTAGCCCGACCCCTGAGATTGGGGTCTGGAATATTGTTTAGAAGCTTCCTGATGCAGGGAGCTAGTTTTTGTTTAATCATTTAAAAATGTCTGTGGGACTCCTGTCACTCGGGTGGAGGCAGGACAACCCCAGCCAGTGTCCCTGAGGCCCCCACGAGCCTCCCCCGGGCCTCCGCCCCAGCGCAGCGCCCTGGGAGCATGGCACGGAGCTCCCAGCCTTCTGGCTCCTCCGAGCCATCGCGCTCTGGGCCACTTACTTTGCCCGTGGTGGTGCCCAGCGTGCGTCACCTTCCAGCAGATGCAGGGTCCGTTTTGTTCCTGCATCCTCGTCATTTCCCGCCCTGGCTGCCGCCTGGTGACAGGCCTCTTTCCTTATGTCCGGAAGTGCCAGCGGGGCAGGGAGCTCCAGGCTCCACCGTCCTCCCTGCTTGCTTCCAGGAAGCTTCATTCGTGTGCTTTGAAAGGATTTCTAATATCCTGCTGTGTGCTTTCAAAGAGGCACCACCATTATCGTGCTTTATAACTCTGCAACTAGATTTTCAGGTTTTCCTCATGGGCACACGTAGCTCTAGCTCATTCATTTTTCAACAGTGGTAGAGAACTCCACCGTAGTAGAGATACAATGTGCCTGCAATTTATTTATCCGTCTTCCTGCTGGTATATTTATTTCTGCTTCGCTGTGTTTTACTATAAGAAACAAAACTCCACTGAAATCTGCAGAAGGACGGGGAAACTGGGTCCCCAGGAGAAGACACAGCACACTCCCCAGATATCTGTAGAGCTGCTCTTTAAAAGAGGGTGAGCTGCGCTTCAGCTCCCGCCATGACCCCGTGGCTGAGCAGCCCCTGGCTCACGAAAGGGGACCCCCATCTGGAATTGATGATTGAATAGGTGATACAGAAGTTGAAGAAACACAAGAAGAGAACACAAATGGGAAGCAAATGTGGAGTGTGAGCAAATCCCCCCCAAATTTAAGCCCTTGGGAAACTCTGCAATATCACGGAATAGGCTGACATAGAAAGTCAACAGGTAAGGACGATGATGATAATCTTCAGGAAGCAGATGATAATTTGCCGAAGAGCTTAGGCAGTATACACAAGCTAAGGAAATGGCAGATATACCTGGTTCTTATCATTTCCTGAAGTGTCTATGAAGAAAGAGGGGGTGAACGACACCCAGCAAACCGTTAAACAAACAAACAAAAATCATACAGTTGGCTATAAGCATGGGAAACAGAAGGAAACAAAGGGAGAATGGGTTGGCCCTGGAAACAAGGATCAAATGCTTTCCCGAGGAAAATTGCTAATGGATGAGGAGGACAAACCTGGAGAGAAGTGGCAGCCTTTGATGATGAGCCACCATCCACCAACGTACAGCAGAACGCAAGGAAAACACATTTGAAATGTTTTCTGGAAAGGAAAGGTATCAAGGATGACCCGTGTAAATCTGTTCATGGTGCAGAGTTGAGTAGAAATAAGATCTGGGTAAGTTTATGTTCAGGGATTTTGTACCCGCGGTGAAAACTGCCTGTAGTTGCGAAGTGAATTTCCATGCACGTTTTACTATAAAGGATGGAGGGTTATCAGGGAGAATATAGCAAGTTTTCTCATCCTCCGCTGACTGCTGAGACACAAGAACAGCTGGCTAGAGTTCTGGATGCTGAAAACAAGTCCTCGTGTAAATAAAAAGATATTAAAAGCTGCTTATGACCTCAGGAGGAGGGAGCCAGCCTGCTGAGCTGACAGAGAAGGGTGCTGGAAGGAAGCTGGTGTTTGAAACAAACAAGCCACGCTTGACCAGCCGGCCGGGGGGGACGCTCCCACTTCGGCTTTCACACCGCGTGAAACACTCCATCCTCACAGTTGGAGGATTCAGCCACCTCTCTTCGGGGTTTCTGTTACCTGCCTCCCAAGGCCAGCTAGTAAGTGTGAGTCGGTATCAAATCTATATTTATCTGTCCGAAGTCCAAGTTCCTCCCCCTCATCACCAAACTCTCCACCAAAAACTTTAATCGATGAACTCTGCTCCTGCAGGGAGCACACGTTAAGAAAGCGGTGCAAGAGAGCAGGACGAGGGAAAAACAGCGGGGGCTGATTTCACAGCAGGGGGCAGAAAACTGCAGGAGTAGTTATTTTCACAAGAGTGGGGGAAAGGGGAGAATGTATAGAGAAGGCGCCCAGCTCATCTAAAACCGCAGGGTGCTGTTGAAGTCTGTGAAATTGACAATAGTCATTCATATCATTTTTAAAAACGAGAAAGAAATTTTTTGGTTACTATATGTCATTCATTCTAAGATACACATTTATTTTCACATTTAACATCTGTGAGGTTGGAATGTATTATATGTCAATGTACATCGATGTACAGTCAAAAGGTCAAAAGAACATCACATTTTAATTGGCAGTTTATTTTTTGCTCAGGGATACATAAAATGGTGGAAATTGTCAAAGTGTAGTTAAATTTGATCAAATATAATTTTAACTGAAGTTATACCTGTATATAGCGAAATAAAAGTTTACTGTGAAATGGTAACAAAAAAAGATGAAAAGCAGGTATGAAAAACTGCCAGGTGGTGAGTCATGAGTGCTCACTATATTTTTCAATACATTTGGATATGCTTGAAATATTCCATGATAAAAAAGAAACACTGAAAAATTTCTAAATAAAAATATTGTGTAAGTGCAAATGTTACTTAGCAGGGGAATGGATACATACAACGTGACAGATGCTTACACTTGTATACACTTTTCAGAAGCAAAATCAATGAATTAGAGTTCCAAGTATCAAAGTAGATGAATTTTACAAACATAGTCTTGAGTGAGAAATAAAACAAGCCACGGGAGAATACACACAGTCATTATACTCCTTACGTAACAGCTTTCAAAACGCTCCAGTGTAAAGCCGCAGCCCATGCTGCTCTCTCCAGCTGCTGTGAACTGAACTTGACTCGGCGCGTGCTTCTCGCATGGGTTCTCATGTCACTGGGGTCAGACTGACAGCTGAGTTTGGGGTCACCCAAAGTTCCGCCCAGGGTTGGACGCGCAGGACGTCCTCCCCCGGGGCTGTGTGGCTGCAGAGCCGGGAGCTCAGCCGCGATCCTTGATGTCGTAGCGCTGAGTGGCTCAGCCTTCTCCCAGCACGGCTGCCCAGAGCCAGTGTTTCAAGATACCTGCGAGGAAGCTGCCAGGCTTCCTCCAGGACCCAGCCTCGGACGTCCAGGATGCCCCTGGCCCAGGTTTTACTGATCCCAAAGACCAGACAAGATTCCGGCGGTGGGGACTCCGGCGCCAGGGCCCCTCGCGCCCGGCTCTCCCCCGTGTCCGTTAGGGTGGGCTGCTGGACTCTTGCTTCGTTATGCCCTCCTTCCATCTCTTTATCACTGGCTGGGTCATGGGAGACGCTTCCCCCCAGAGTCGGTGGCGTCCTCTTCTTATTTTATAAACACAGCCCCGAGCGCCTTTCCAAGTGGCTGACTGTCATCGACCCAGTCAATCCTCTCACCATCCCCCTGAGACAGGTAGCATGACCCCTGGCTTTCAGCTGGGCAAAGCGAGTCACAGGATGCTCATTATCCTCTGGGGTCAGGGGTGGAGGCAGGATTTGACCTCAGGAAGCTGGGTCCACTGCTGAGCCGTGGGGCCCTCTTCTGTGCAGTTACCCCTGCTGGGTCTTTCGGCTAATCACTATCTTCCAACTTACTGTGGATCCCCTTTCTCCCTGGGAGAAGTGTGTGACCACTGGCATTGACACTCCTTCCCATTATTGGAGTAGAAGCTCTCTTCAAACCTACTTGCTTGCTCCTCATTTCAAGCATCTTCCATTCCCTACTTATATCTCTATATCACAGAGCACCGGGGCGGTGGAGAGGGGAGGCAACACACACACACACACACACACACACACACACACACACACACACACCGAGACAGGGAGAGCTCTAGAGACCTGCAGGGAACCTCCCCGCTGAGTTTGGGCTGAGAACTGACTTGCACAAGGATTGGTGAAATTCTGCGAGGCAGTAGCCACTGGAAATCGCACAACCATACAGTTCTCAGATCCCAAGTCCATCAACCCCTGTTTCAGTGATGTTTAGCCAACCTAACAGGTCTCATGTTTGCAAAGCCCCTCATCATTGCCTGTCCCCCAGACTGTGGACACTGGAAGGAGGGCCCGGGGACCCGCATGTCCCAGCACTTCTGTATTTGCTGGCTGCCATGTGACTAATGGCTTGGAGACATGTTCATTCTCAAGGAAAGCAAAAACAGTTCTTTGGTCTTTGGTGCCTCCATTTCCTGGTGAGAATACAATCAATTGTATTGTCTATGAACTTAGGGAAGTTTTGGGTTATTCAGGTTGGGTAGGTGAAGAGTCATAGGGCAGGTCACCTTTATAATGATACATTTTAATTTTCAGGAAATGAAGGTCTGTGCATAGTCTCAAGATTTTGGGGAAATCTGGATGCTTTTAACCTTAGTCAGAAGAAAAAGGGCACACAATAAAATGAAAAAGAGGGAAGCAGATTTGGCTCAATGGATAGAGCATCCACCTACCACATGAGAGGGCCAAGGTTCAAATCCAGGGTCTCCTGACCTTTGTGATGAACTGGCCCACGTGCAGAGCTGGTGCATGCAAGGAGTGCCGTGCCACGCAGGGCTGTCCCCCTTGTAGGGGAGCCCCACGTGCAAGGAGTGGGCCCCATAAGGAGAGCCGCCCAGCGCGAAAGAAAGTGCAAACTGCCCAGGAGTGGAGCTGCACATACGGAGAGCTGACACAGCAAGATGACACAACAAAAAGAGACACAGATTCCCGGTGTCACTGACAAGAATACAAGCGGACACAGAAGAACACACAGCAAAATGGACACAGAGAGCAGACAACTAGGGGGGAGAGGAGAGAGAAATAAATAAAAAATAAAATCTAAAAAAAAAATAAATAAAATAATAAAGAATATCCTGCAACCCAGCATGCTCTATAAATCTGAATCTTGAGAAGAAAGATTATTCTTTCGCGACAATCAGATGTCACCAAAAACGTGTTTTTTAGGAAAAAATCCTACAAAACAATCCATGTGTGGCAGTTTGATATTATTTATGAATTCCAAAAAGATATATAGATTATATTTGCAAATGGTTCTGTTCCTCTGGGCCCGATGCCCTTTTGATTGTATTAAATTCAGAAGTTTCACTTCCGCTTTATTAAATCAAGATTAGGGCTTTGATTTGACCATGTCATTACGGTGTGCAGGGTTGAGTTAGAATACTAATTGTAAGTACCTTGTGGATAGAAAGACCACCATTTCCCAGATAGTTGAGGCAGCCAGCAGTTGCACAGGGATAAAAGAAAAGTAGAAGGGATGGAGACAATAAGAGATGGTCAATCTTTTTTCTTTTTTTCATCCTAGGGAATTGCCAATTTGATTCTACAAGTTTGGACATATTGTTCCAAACTTCCACCCATGGCTGCCAGAACCCAGTGCTTAAAGCTTCCCATTGGACCAGTTCTGTCCCTTCTCTGGGATCACCATTTCCATTCCAAGTCACAATGTGATCCAGGAAAGATGTGTTTCCTTGGAGAGAAACATCCTGTCCCCCACTGAAGTCAGGCTTACTCAGTGGAATGAATACAGGTTTGGGATCTGACACGTTTGAGTCAAACCTATGACTCTGCCAGAGTAATTATATCCTTGGTGGAGTTGCTCCATCTCTGAGCTTCCTCACTCATAGGGAAGAAAATAATGTTAGGAGTCAATGAAATAATTAACTGTAAATGATTTGGAAGTGGTAAAGCTCTTTCCCGACGGTAACGTGCTGTGTAGAAGTTATTCACATCTATGGATGTGTCATGGTGGTTTTTCTTCTCCCTTCTGGATAGAAAAAGCACCCTCGCAATTATTGCAGTCTTCATTATTAATCAAGACAAAGACCCCATGAGGAGTGTGCTGGTTTTAACACATGCTGCAAATTTTTTGGACACCTCTCCTGTCATAAGGTGTGGTATATGGCCTCTGCCCTTGAACCTGGGAGGCTCATAACTATTTTGAGCAACAGCGTACGGCAGGAGTGGAGGCTAGGTCAAAAAAGCCTTCCTCCTTTTTTGCTGCAACTCTTGCTCTTGGAGCCCTGAGCTGCCGCCCATAAAGCTCGACTATCCTGCAGCATCCATGCTGAGAGGGAGGCCATGCTACATGGAGAGACAAAGTGGCTGACCGTCCCAGCTGGGCCAAGCCTTTCCAGCATCCCAGCCTAAGCATCTAACAGGTGAGCAAAGAAGCTTCCAGGTGATTCTGGTTCCCGGCTGGAGGTTTCTTAACTTACTTGTGATTTGAGCTTCCTTGTGGCTTGAGCATGGTGGATTCAGTGTCAAAGCACTTGAGTCTTTCCAGCTGAGGCCCAGCCCCTGTGAAGTAGAGACAAGCCATTGCAGTTGAGCCCTAATAAACCACAGAATTTATGAGCATAACAGGATGGTGGTTGTTTTATACCAGTATTTTTGGAATGTTTGTTATGCAGTAATAGTTAACTGGGACTAGAAGATTGGGCAATGCATCTCCGGTGCAACAGGTATGAACTCTTGTCCATGGTCCCTCCCATGGGCAGGTGTCCCAGGGGGGCAGTGGAAGTTACAGCTGGGGGGTAGGGTTGGGTATACTCTGGGCATCAGTGTGTCCTTATCCATATCTGGCTGCCAACATAAGAGTCTTCATTGGATATTTCATCTTAGCTTTGGGTAGATGCCTGCAGATTTAGAATCCATACAGCCTGATTAATATAGGGCTATATTAATCAAAAGTGTGGCTGCAGCAGGAATAGGAAAAAGACCAATGGAATATGATGGCTGAGAAGCAGACCTCTGACACACACATAGAGAAATGATATGTAACAGAGGTGGCATGGAAGGTAAGTGGGGAAAAGAAGGACTAGTCAATGATTCGTGGAGGAATACTTGTTTATTCATTTGGGGAAAAAAGTTCTCCAGCTACACTGAATACCTAAATGTGAAAAGCGAAATGTAAAATTTTGAGAATAAAATATATAGGAGTATATCTTTGTGGCCTCAGGGGAGGGAGGACAGATGTATTAGGCAAACCACAATATCACAAACTATTAGAAAAGGTGGATAATATCAACTGCATTTAAATCACAGAACTCTTCTGTTTATCAGAAGCCACCAATAACAAACAAAACATCAAGCTACTGACTGGGAGAAGATATTTACAATAAATATAATTAACAAAGGATTACAAGAAGTCTGATACATCAGTTTGAAAAAAGACAATGGAAAAATAAGTCAAGGTACAAACAGGTATTTACAGAAAAGGAAACACAAATAGCTACTAAATGTGAAAAGGTGCTCAACTTCCCCAGCAATCTGTTAACTGCCAATGGCAATCCCAATGAAAAACCACTTCACACTTATGTGTTTTGGAAACAAAAAAGTCAGTCAATTCCAAGTATAAGTGAACATGTGGGACAGAAACCTTTACACACTGATGGTGGATGTGGAAATTAGTGCAACCACATTGGAAAGCAGTTTGTCAAAATTTATTAACATTGAAGATGCGATTTCTGCCACTCAGTAATTTCACTTTTCTGTATTATATCAGGCAAGATCCATGCAGGACGTTGCAGAACAGAGCTCTGAGTTACTGGAGCAAGGCCATGCCTTCGTGGCATAGAGCTACTAGTATTTAAGAAGTAGCTTCTGGGATGCTTTTGGACACTGAGAGCCTGACCATGGAATAGCAAGTGAACCTGTGACTGAAGCTTCCATTCACGAGCTGGGGATTGTCTGATCCACCGAGTCATAAGGTTGGTCAGGAGCAGCAGCAATCCATGGTTGATTGACACGATGCATCTGGGATTGGGTCTGAGCAGGTCCATGGGCCCAGTAAGTTACATGACAGGTGGCTCCGACCTCCATGTCACCAAAGTATCTCCCTCATCCCACTCTTAAGAGCTTGAAGGAGGTTCCCCAGGCCAGCTTAAAAAGGAGAAGAAAACTTGGATTTTTTTCATGGATAGGTTGATATGTTGGTCCAGATTTAAATTAGATGCTGCCTTACTGCATCTCCACTAAGGGCACTGGGGAGCAGAAGTCCTAGAGTGGGCAGTGCTGCAAGCATCTCATCCTTCATTTTGCATGGAGGGAGAAGAGATCTGAAATAAGGATGTACATGGATTCTTGGGCAGCTGCAAATAGGGTGGCTGGTTGCTTGGGTTCTGAAAGAAGCAAGATTGGAAGATGAGAGTCAAGGTATCTGGAAAGAAGCATGTGAAGGGTTCAATGAGAATGGACACAAAGCAGGCAAATCTTTCTGCCTCTAGGCAATATCCATGAGAAAACACCCACCACAGAAAAGGCCCTCAAAAACCAGGGGGAAAAAGTGACTCATTCTGTGGGTGACAGTCCTCGACCACCCCATTGCTAGCATTGTGGACCCAAGAACAGAGGAATTATGGTGGAAAGGATGGGGCCAGGCCTGGACCTAAGAACATGGACTCTCTCTTACTAGGGTCAAGCTAGCTGCTGTTACTGATGGATGCCCAACCTTTCAGTAGCGGTTCTCCTTACTGAACAGTGCTATCACTGGATGACACCAGCAGCCCCTTGTATCAGATCCTTTCCACCCTGGAGGGGGTATCAATTTGACTGTGCTGGAATTGATACCTACTTGAGATATGGGTTTACCTTCTTTACCTCCAGGGTGCCTGCCAGCACTACTATTTGAGGGCTTAGAGAAAGCTTGATGTACTGACATGGAATGCCTCATTGCACCCCTTCAGACTAAAGACCCAAAGGAGGTAAGACAATCAGTAAATGGCCTAAGGCGTCAGCTCTGGTACAACACCTATAGGGCTGGGGCAGTGTCCTTCAGGAAGCAGTATATTCAGCAAACCAAAGACATATATAGTGCTACACCCCCGATAACTAGAATAGTTGGGTCCTGAGGGAGTGAAGGGGGAGCTGACGCCTCTCCCCATCAGCCCAATGACCCACTTACAGAATGTGTGCTTTTTTTGTTACTGCAACTTAATCTCTGTTGAATTAGAGGTCTCAGTTCCTAGGAGGGAAAATACTATCACCAGTGGACACACAGAGGCTTCCAGATCACTTCCAGTTCCCTAGGAGGGAAAATACTACCACTAGTGGACTGGCAGACAAAGAAAGAGATCGCTATATTGACAATGGTGGGGTGTGGAATGCTTTGGTTTGCTCTCCAGCCTCAACCCTAACACCTGCAAGTATCTGAGGAAACAGTAAAGCAAAGGCTTATTGCTATCGTCTATGAAGGAATAAGGGGCCTGGGACCATGTGTGCTTCCAGACATGTCGCCATGACTTGTTCACAGCTCACGATGCTTAAGGCAGGAACTCATAAGTCAAAGGAGGTGATGTGTCAGTGGAGACTTAGGCACGTCATGCCTACATGTTTTGAGCCTCCCCTAAACTCTGAGCTGGACTTTCACTTCTAGAAACATGATGGACCAGATACGTTGAAAAAAATTCTGATGACAAAACAGTTGCAAATTCTTGGTAAAATAAACCAAGAAATGTCCTTTTAAGTATATGGCTGTGCTTCCTGTGAAGTCAGGGAAATTCCAAACGACTGAGAAACAAAGAAGAATGAAACTAGCGTGGCTGCCCTGGGAAGTTTGACATTTCCAGGAACTAGGAGCTTGGATTTAAGGATTTAATGGAAGATGGGAGACAATTCCTCAGGCCCTCACCAGGTAAGGGGCTACAACAGAAAACCTCTGTCTAAAGTTGAGACCTTGCATGGCTTCCCTCCCAGTGAAAGGGTTGACTAGAAACATTCTGTATGTTGGTGATAGAAGAGAGCACGGAAATAAATCTCACTCAATCTGGGACCTAGGTGGGGAAAGAGCCCTGCCTGAGATTTTGCAGCCACATGTAGCTCTCACATGGGTAAAGGCTTTGGGTTTTAATTCTCAAGCTTTCCAGGACACTTCTTTTTGACGAGTGTCTCTAGGGTAACACTCACATCTTCTGACTCTTGCTATCTCTCCTCTGTCCATTATATGGGAAAATGTCGGCTCCATATTGGAAAATCAATGTTGGATCTTCTCTCAGTTTCCAACTTTCAAATTTGTCTTTGTAATAAATTGGGTTTGCAGTGACCTGGGAGCTTAAGAGACCAATCTCAGCCCTTCTAAGGAAGCCGCAATGATAAGTGTTGACCTTCTTTCAGGCCGCGATCCCATCATTCCTCCATGGCTCTGTTTTCCTCAGGCACCACCAAGGTCAACGCCCAGATTTCTGTACCCCCATGGCTTTGCACTTCCCCAAATTGGACATAAGATCCCACATCTCTTAAATGCCCAAACCCCACCCATGTGTCTGTGGTTCTCATCGTGTATCTCCAATCATCATTCTCTTCCCAGGGAACTCCTGCCCCCTTTTTGCTGTTAGAGAAACGAGGCTGTCCTTGATGACCATGCTCCAGCCTTAGCACTGCAGAAACAGCTGTAGAGCTGCTTTCGACTCGTCCCCCTAGCCTCTGTGCCACGAAGGACTGGGCAGCGGCCTCCAGGGGAAAGCAGCAGTGTGCCAGCATCTCCCTGCATTTCTCTTCCCACCAAGATTGCAGAACTTTGTGTTCTGGCTGCCTGGGTTTCTCTCTAATGTCTCCAAACAGCTGTTTCATGCATTTCTTTTAGCGCTCCTGCTTGTTCTCAGTGATTCGGTCAGTCAGATACAAGTAATTCCATCATAGTCAGAAGGGGGAGTCTTAATAGGCATTTGAAAAATAAACAATCCTGCCATAACCCACTGAATGTACTGGGGGAAAGTGTGAACTACAGGGTAAACTATCATCCACGCGGTGCAGCAGTGCTCCAAAATGTGTTCACCGAGTGCAATGAGTGTGCCACAATGATGGGGGAGGTTGTCAGTGTGGGAGGAGTGGGGTGGGGGATGGGGGTATATGGGAACCTCTTATTTATTTATTTATTTATTTATTTATTTATTTATTTATCTATCTATCTATCTTCCCTTACCCTCCCATCCTGGTTGTCTGTTCTGTGTCTGTTTGCTGCATCTTCTTTGTCCACTTCTGTTGTTGTCAGTGGCACTGGAATCTGTGTCTCTTTTTCTTGCGTCATCTTGTTGTGTCAGCTCTCCGTGTGTGCGGCACCATTCCTGGGCAGGCTGCACTCTCTTTCACGCTGGGCGGCTCTCCTTACGGGGCGCACTCCTTGCGCGTGGGGCTCCCCTACGCGGGGGACACCCCTGCGTGGCAGGGCACTCCTTGTGCGCATCAGCACTGCGCATGGGCCAGCTCCACACGGGTCAAGGAGGCCCGGGGTTTGAACCGCGGACCTCCCATGTGGTAGAGGACGCCCTAACCTGTTTTTTATAATGTAACCTTTTTTGTGATGTATGTATCTTCAAAAAAATACAATTTACAAAAATGATGGGGGTGGGGGAGTGAGGTGTGGGTTATATGGGAACCTCTTACTTTTTTAAATGTAATGTTCTATGTGATCTATTAACTTTAATAAAAAAAGTTATTAAAAAAGTAAACTGTATACCTATTGAAAATGAAAAAAAAGAGAAAGAAACAAAGGAAGTATCTGTACATTTAAAAAATTCAGATCTCTAGAACAAGCTTCTGCGTATTTTGATTTTAAAGTCTGGTGTGGGCCAAATCAACCTACTTTTTAAAAAAATTGCAGGTGTGTATCTTTTTACCTCAGTAAAAACTAACCCATATTGGATCATCATTCTTTTTAAAAATCTTTTTTATTAGGGAAAGTTTTAAAAATTTATAAAACTACACAGGACAGTATAATGAGCCCACATATACTCCTTATTCAGCACTGACAATCGTGACTTGATGGCCTAGTTAGCGTTACCTGTATCCCTAATTACTTCCTCCACTCCAATATTGTTATTATTAATGTTGATCTGCAGTGTTCTTTCTGTGATGCCTTTTTTTAACCAATCAATTTTATCGATACATATTAATAAAGCATAAATCCATCCAAAGTGTGCACTCAGTGGTATTTGGTGTAATCATAACTTGTACATTCACCACTTCAACCATTCATAGAGCACTTTCATTATTCTAATAATAATAATAAACAACAAACAAACAAAACTCATCACCTCTCAATCTCTTTATGCTTCCCCTCCCATATACGTAGCTGCTATTCCTTTTCCTTCTCTCTAGTATATTGTATTTATATTTTGTAAAATCTGTCTTATATATGCAATATCACCCATATTCATGTTTTACATGAGGTTTTACTATCTTATAGAGGCTCATGTTACAGTTTTTAGCTTTTCTTCTAGTAATACACATGACCTTAAACTTTCCTTCTCAACCACTGTCATACCCATATAATAGCACAAACACTATGATGTGTTTTCACTGTTTCTATTCTTTTTCAAAGATTTACCCACAACATTTTTACCAAATCTGCACATATTAACCCCCAGCTTTCCATTCTCTTCCCCCCTTCTATTTTCTGGTGACCTTTATTTTAATTATTAACTCCAGGAGTTTACACAATATATTTACTTCATAATAGTGCAATCATACATTATTTGTCCTTTTGCGTCTGGCTCGCTTCACTCAACGTAATGTCCTCCAGGTTCATCCATGTTGTTGCTTCACAACTTCATTTCTTCTTACAGCTGCATAATATTCTATAGTGTATACACCACGATTTGTTTATCCATTCATCATGCACTTGGGTTGTTTTCAACTTTTGGCGATCGTAGATAACGCTGCTATGACCACCGGTGTGCAGACGTCGGTTCTTGTCTCTGCTCTTAGTTCTTCTGGGCATATACCCAGGAGTGGTACTGCAGGGTCCCATGGCAAGTCTATGTTCAGCCTCCTTAGGAACTGCCAAACAGTTTCCCATAGTGGCTGTACACTCTACATTCCCACCAACAGTGAATAAGTGTTCCTCTCTCTCCACATCCTTTCCAGCATTTACAGTTTCCAACTTTTTAATATTGGCTGGTCTAATAGCTGTGAAATTATATCTCATTGTAGTTTTGATTTGCATGTCCTTAAAATTGCTAGTGATGGTGAACATTTTTTCATGTGTTTCTTCACCATTTGCATTTCTTCTTTGAACAACTGTCATTTCAAGTCTTTTGCCCATTTAAAAAAATTAATGTGTATTTATTTGAAAACTTCACATTTATAAGTTTACATTTTATACCATCAGTAAATGAGAACAACGAGGCCATTTTCATGAATACAAAAATAGATAAAAAATCAAAATTTTATCACTTTGGTTTAACAGTACTGAGAAAATGTATAACTTAGAAAGAGAAATGATCCCAAATGGTACCTTTTAAAAAGGCTTTTCTTTCAATCTTAAGATAGTCTCCTTTAAAAATATTTCACAATAAAACAAGGAAATGCCTGTTTTGAAGTCAAATCACCAACAGTCATCAACTGTTTGGATACTTATCATAAATATAAAAGACAATACTGGCGGTGGACTTGGCCCAGTGGATAGGGCGTCCGTCTGCCACATGGTAGGTCTGCGGTTCAAACCCCGGGCCTCCTTGACCTGTGTGGAGCTGGCCCATGTGCAGTGCTGATGCACGCAAGGAGTGCCATGCCACGCAGGGGTGTCCCCCGCGTAGGGGAGCCCCACGTGCAAGGAGTGTGCCCCGTAAGAAGAGCCGCCCAGCGCGAAAGAAAGTGCAGCCTGCCCAGGAATGGCGTTGCACACACAGAGAGCTGACACACAAGATGACACAACAAAAAGAAACACAGATTCCAGGTGCCGCTGACAAGAACAGAAGCAGACAAAGAAGATGCAGCAAATAGACACAGAGAACAGACAACCAGGGTGGGGGGGAAGGGGAGAGAAATAGATAAATAAATAAATAAATAAATAAATAAATCTTTAAAAAAAAAGACAATACTGAAGTTTATTTTTTTTATTTTTTTTTTTTAAAGATTTATTTATTTATTTAATTTCCCCCCCTCCCCTGGTTGTCTGTTCTTGGTGTCTATTTGCTGCGTCTTGTTTCTTTGTCCGCTTCTGTTGTCGTCAGCGGCACGGGAAGTGTGGGCGGCGCCATTCCTCGGCAGGCTGCTCTTTCTTTTCACGCTGGGCGGCTCTCCTCACGGGCGCACTCCTTGTGCGTGGGGCTCCCCACGCGGGGGACACCCTGTGTGGCACGGCACTCCTTGCGCGCATCAGCCCTGCGCATGGCCAGCTCCACACGGGTCAAGGAGGCCCGGGGTTTGAACCGCGGACCTCCCATATGGTAGACGGACGCCCTAACCACTGGGCCAAAGTCCGTTTCCCAGACAATACTGAAGTTTAAAATAAGAATTAACATTGTTTTGAATGCAATTTTATCACAACTCTGCTGACAGATTATATACTTACTTGTTACTGCACAACTATTATACAATCAAGAAAACTTGCAATCAAACAGACAATAAGCATCATGAAAACAGTAAGAGTCAATTTAATGAGGGTTTTCTATGCTCCAGACATTATGCCAAGAGCTTAAAAGGCATTATTGGGGAGCAGATGTAGCTCAGTGGTCCAGTGCTGCTTCCCACATACAAGTTTGGGGTTCAATCCCCAGTAGTCCATCCCCCAGTACCCCTCCACCCTAAAAGGCATGTCATTAGATCCTAACAACCCTATACTGTTATTTTTCCATTTTTCAGATAAGGAAAGTGACGTTTAAAGAAGTTAACTAACTTTATTTTCACACAAAGCTGGCATGATGCTATACATCAACTGTCAGAGCTTTGCCTGGCACTGCAATGACACCACTTAACTGAGTGGTGTCATTTATGCTGAACTTTCACACTTTACCCGACAGGACACTCATAGGCCTGATTTAAACACTCATGCGGTGCTACAGCTTCCTTACTTTGGGAATAATTTTTAAAAGTTTGGACATACATTCAGGCACTGAAAGAGAAACTTGTTCTCAGGTCTGCACAAAATAAATTACTTTGGAAATAAAAGCAAACCTACTGGTGACAGCGATTGCATTAAAATTTGGTTACAAAACCTTATATTTATTTAGGGAAGGTTTAGAGTCGAAACTACCTTTTATTTATTTATTTATTTCTAATTTTTTTGAAATGCATTTTAAAGATGGGGCTGTTGAAGACTCTCTGTGGAGCACACCCTGATCACAGCCCGACGGTGGGGTCTTCAGCCGGAGCCGGCTGTTCTACACTCGTCACCTCCTAGTACTTGGATATCGAGAAGACCACTGGATCCATCTGAGCTTCAGCTTTTCTTTCAAAAAGATCAAAGTCATGCCAATGAGGGTTGCTGTACCTGTTAAATGGATGTACATCAAATGCCTGGCAAGTCTGCTGAGGCTCAGGGCCTGGCTGTCACATGGACAGTCCAGAGATTCAGGTCTCCCGAGTATGCACCAACCCCAGCACCAACCACAGGTCCAGTAAAAGTAACAGAAGAGGCGTGTGTAGGAAGGTCACATCTGAGTCCAGCTCCATCACACTCAGGAACACAAACTCCAAAGTAGGGCCCACTGACATGGCACTGAACTCCAGAGCCATCTGCCATGACCATAGAACCTGTGGATCTCCATAGCCCTCAGGAGCACCAGCACCTGGGGTTGTATCTACTTTGGCCATCTCTGAGACCCTGCTGAGGTGTGAGTAAGCATGACCCCTCTGATGACCTCTTGACTCTTTTTTGGAGACTCATAGCCATATAAACTCATTTGTCCTTTCCATTTCCCCCATTTATTCAAGGTCAAAAAGCAGTTTTTAACACACGATCCTACATGTAAGCTGAGATATTCTGCTGGTCTGAGTTGACCCTTTTATTCAAGGTCTTTTTCTAGTTACATCATCAGGTGGTGCTTGGTAGTAATCCCTTATCCATGTGGCGCAGCAGTGCTCCAAAATGTGTTCACCAAATGCAATGAGTGTCCCATGATGATGAAAGAGGTTGTTGATGTGGGAGAAGAGGGTTGAGGGGTGTGGGGGGCATGTGGGGACCTCTTATATTTTTTGAATGTAACATTTAAAAACATAAAGAGAGAGAGAGAGAAAAAAGAATGGTACATATTAGGCCCTCCAGCAGGTGAGCTCTCTTCCCCTCTTTGCTTTTGTCATCACTAGAACCCTTCCTCTGGCCAGGCTGCCTCTCCTACACCCAGAATGCCCTGTGCTTGCCCGCTTTTGTGCAGGCTCTTCCCTGATGTCCACTTTCCCTGAGGACGCCTCTGACTGCAGACGCGGCGTTAGGTCAAGTCACCTGTGTCTTCCCTGCCTGACACGTGTCCTAGTCCTTGAAGCATCCCTCCAGACACCTAGCAGGGAAACAGAGAAACGCTTCCCGAGGAAGAAAGAATACCTTGGCCAGAGAAGGTCATATTCTCTTGGCACCGTGAACTCATTTACGCTATAATTACTTAATTTTTCACGTGCCTAGGCCTCTTCTCCACTAGACTAAACTTCCCGAGAGCGCGCCTCACGCTGGGCAGGTTTATGATTCTGTAAATGCTTGCACACTGCCTCATAGTTCCAGGTACTCAGACAGCACCTGCTCATCGGAGAAAGGAAAATACATGACAAATAAATATCAAACTATTTTACAAAAGATATATTTTCTAAAGTCAAATTTTTTTTCTAGGGCATGGGTCAATTTTGGTGAATTGGGAATATTTAAAGTAAACCTGATTAATTGGTCCTTCAGATTCCTTTAGGCTTATTTTCTAATATTTGGGATTCACTTTTGTTATTAATAATTTACACAGGACCCAAGAAGCTCTTGGGTATTTTTGTCTTAGAAGGAAGAATCAAGACTTGCCTTGAATGCCTTGATTTCAATCTGGAACATTAAAGAAAAGAAAAATGAGAGGGCCTTCGCCTAGTGAGGGGAAGTCCCCCGGACACCCGCCACGGGTCCTGTTCCAGGTTGGTCCTACGTCATCCGCCCTGTGATCCCAGGGGCCATGTTCAGCCCTTTCGTCTGGCTTGGACTTTCCTTCAGCCACCTCTTCTTTCCTGCCTCTGGTACTGGCCACTCCTTGACCATCTCAGTGGCCTGTTCCAACCAGATTTCAAAGGGCTCTTCCTCTGGCTGGAACAGCGCTCCCGGAGAGCACTCTGTTTCCGGCATCTCATGGGAAGCAGAGGCTGAGGTGCACGCGCCATTGCTTGTCCCACTAGATGTGGCAATAACTCTGGTGATACGCAGGGGACTGCGGCTGGAGGTACCCCTCATGCCTAAGAGTCCGGAACACACCCTATTCTGTCTTCCCTCTTTTTCTAGAGAGGGGTTCAGTCTTTCAAGAAATTTAGCACGCTGGCTAGGGTCTCACACATCAATTTCCAGATACCTCCCTTTCCCTGAAGCTCATTAGGGGTCACCGAGCTGTCAACATCCTCCGTAAGCTCTAAGAAGACAGGACTGGCATTATCCTGCTTCTTGACTCTTTTTCCAAGCAGTCTATGCCTGCCCGGAGACTGTAAAGTCTCCTGAAGAACCTCCTCGAGCAGTGCCTGTGCCATTGTCCCACCACGAAGTAATTGTAACTATTTGGTACAATGGCACAGACGCAGGTAGAGGACTGGTGCGGGATAGTGGGTCTGGGTGCTCAGAAACCGCTGCTGGTGATGGGGACACCAGTGGACCGCGAGGAGGCCTGTGCTTGCCCTCGCACCCCGCACTCCTTTTGCCCATTTTTAAACGGGTAATTTGTCTTTTTATTGTTGAGTTCTAGGATCTCTTTGTACGTCATGGATACTAAACCCTTATTGGATATGTGGTTGGCAAATATTTTCTCCCATTGAGTCAGCTGCCTTTTCACCCTTTTGACAATATCCTCTGAGCGGCACAAGTGTTCAGTTTTGAGGAGGTCCCATTTATCTGTTTTCTCTTTGTTGCTTGTGCTTTGGATGTAAGGTTTAAGAAACTACCACCTACCACAAGATCTTGAAGATGTTTTGCTACATTTTCTTCTGGGAGTTTTATGGTTGTCACTTTTATATTTAGATCCTTGATCCATTTTGAGTTAATTTTTGTATAAGGTGTGAGATAGGGGTCCCCTTTCTTCCTTTTGGACATGGCTATCTAGTTCTCCCAGCACCATTTGTTGAATAGACTGTTCTGGTCCAGCTGGGAGGGCTTGACAGCCTTGTCAAAAATCATTTTACTGTACATGTGGGGGTCTGTTTTGAGTTCTCAGTTTGGTTCCATTGCTTAACATGTCTGTCTTTATGACAGTACCATGCTGTTTTTGTTTTTTGTTCTTTAAACAACTATAGCTAAGTAATATGCTTTTAAGTCTGGAAGTGAGAGTTTTCCAACTTTGTTCTTTTTAAAGATCTTTTTGCCTATTCGAGGCTCTTTATCCTTCCAAATAAATTTGATCATCGTTTTACCGTTTCTGCAAAAAAGGCTATTGGGATTTTTATTGGGATTGTATTGAATCTGTAAATCAGTTTGGGTAGAATTGACATTTTAACAGTGTTTAGTCTTCCAATCCATGAACACAGAATCTCCTTCCACTTATTTAAATCTTTGGTTTCTTTTAGCAATGTTTTGTAGTTTTCTGAATACAGGTGCTTTATGTCTCTGGTTGTTTATTCCTAAATATTTGATTGTTTTAGTTGCTATTATAAATGGACTTTTTTTCAATTTCATCCTCAGATTGCACATCAATAGTGTATAGAAACTCTATTGATATTTACATATTGGTTTTGTAACCCACCACTTTGTTGAGTTCCTCTATTAGTTCCAGTAGCTTTGTTTTGGATTTTTCAGGAGATTCTAGATATAGGATTATATCATCAGCAAATAGAGTTTTGCTTCTTCCTTTTCTATTCAAGTGCCTTTTATTTCTTTATCTAGCATAAATGCTCTAGTTTAGGGTTCTTAACTTTTCTTGTTCTATGGACCCCTTTGCCAGTCAGGTGAAAACTAAATAACACTGCATTGTATGTTATTTAATAAATATATCACACTCACACCAACACGTCCCCACAAGAATAATGTTTTTCTGATTTTCAATTCAAGCTCACAGACCTCTTGTTAAGAACCCCTGCTCTAGCTAGAACCTCTAGCACAATGTTGAATAACAGTGGTGACAGTGGGCATCCTTGTCTTGTTCCTGATCTCAGTGGGAAAACTTTCAGTCTTTCACTGTTGAGTGTGATGCTAGCTGTAGGTTTTTCATATATGCATTTTACCATATTGAGAAACCTTCCTACTATTCCTATCTTTTAGAGTTTTTTTAAATAAAGAAAGGGTGCTGTATTTTGTCAAATGCCACTCAAGAGGATCATATGATTTTTCTTCTTCAATTTATCAATGTGGTTTATTATACGAACTGATTTTCTTGTATTGAACCACCCTTGTATACCTGGGATAAAACCCACTTGATTGTGGTGTACAGTTCTTTTAATGTGCTTTTGGATTTTGTTTGCAAGTATTTTGTTGGGTATTTTTGCATCTTATACTCATTAGAGGTATTGGTCTGTAAATTTCTTTTCACAGTATCTTTATCTGGTTCTGGTATTAGGGTGACTTTGGCTTCCTAGAATATGTTTGGTAGCATTCTTTCCTGTTCCATTTTTTGGAAGAGTTTGAGCAAGATTGGTATTAGCTCATCTTTGAATAATTGATAAAATTCACCTGTAAAGCCATATGGTCCCAGGTTTTTCATCTTCAGGAGTTTTTATTTTTTTATTTTTTAGTATGTCTATCCTTGTGCCAATACCATGCACTCCTTTTTAAAAAAAATTTTGTGTATCTATTTATTATTTTCCTTCCCCTTTCCCTCCCTTGCCCTGCTATTTTTTCTGTCTGTGTCCTTTCATTGTGTGATCTTCTGTATCTATTTCTCTTTTTGTCTTCTTGTCTTTCTCCTCTAGGATTCACCAGGATTCACTCCTGGGGACCTCTGATGTGGAGAGAGGTTTCCTGTCAATTCTGCCACCTCAGTTCCTGGTCTCTGCTGTCCTTCAACTTGACTCTCCCCTTGGTTTCTCTTTTGTTGCATCATCATCTTGCACAGGCACTGGTGTGGGAAAGGGTTATGTTTAATTTTCATAAAGGGGCAGCTGGAGCCTGGTTCTGCTCTTCCAGCAGGTAGGGAAGGGTTCTAGTGGCTTTGGCATGCCAAGAATTTGAAAAGTGGCCCCCAACCAAGGGAGGGCCAATGGTGAGTGCTGGGGCGGGACCAAAGTAGAGGACCAATGGTGAGAAGTAGCGGCAGGGCCAGCTGCACCAAATTTGAAAAGCACCAGGAATGAAAGCGGTGCTGAGCCCACCCAGCCCCCAGGAGTATAGGGAAAGCGGGAGTGGCAACTGAGAGCGAGAACTGGGAACTTAGTTAGATGATTCTGATAGGCTGTAACCCCTGAAGTACCCAATCAATAGGGAACAGCAGAGGGACATGCATGTTAGGTTTAGGGTATAAATGTCAGTGTTTCTTGCTGTTTGGCACACCAGCCATGTCACCTAGGTTGTGCGCCTGTTCTTGCAAGATCGTTAATAAAATTCTTTTCTCCTCCACAATTGGGTGAGCTTTTTTTGTTATAGGTGCAGCTTTGTTTCTAACACTGGCTTACCATGCAAGCACTTGGCTTGCTGCATGGGCACTTGGTTTGCCACATGGGCACTGGCTCCCTATGTGGGCACTGGCTCACCACATGGGCATTCACGTGGGCACTGGGCTCACCGTGCAGGGACTCAGCTCACCATGAGGGCACTCGCTCGTTGTGCAGGCATGCTTTCTCTTCTTCTTTTTCACCAGGAGGCCTCAGGGATCGAACCTAGGTTCTTCCATATGGTAGGCAGAGGCCTTATCACTTGAGCCACATCTGCTTCCCTTTGGGAGGTTTTTGATGGCTGTTTCAATCTCTTCACTTGTGATTGACTTGCTGAGGTCTTCTATTTCTTCTAGGGTCAGTGTAGGTGGTTCATGTGATTCTAGGAATTTGTCCATCTCATCTACATTGTCTAGTTTTATGGCATACAGTTGTTCATAGTATCCTCTTAGAACTTTTATTTTTGTGGGGTCACTGGTAATGTCCCCTCTCTCATTTCTGATTTTATTTACTTTCATCTTCTTTTTTTCTTTGTCAATCTAGCAAAGGGTTTATTGATTTTGTTGATCTTCTCAAAGAACCCACTTTTGGTTTTGTTGAGTCTCTCTATTGAGTTTTTTGTTTGTTGTTTTGGTTGATTTTGTTCTCAATTTCATTTATTTCTATTCTGGTCTTTACTATTTCTTATTTTGGCTGCATTTGGGATTAGTTTGCTGTTCTTTTTCTAGTTCCCCCAGGTATGCAGTTAGATCTTCAATTTTAGCTCTTCCTTCTTTTCTAATGTAAGCATGAGAGCTATAAATTTCCCTCTAAGCATTGCCTTTGCAGTGTTCCATAAGTTTTAATATGCTGTGTTCTCATTTTCATTCATCTCAAGATATTTGCTGAATTCTCTTGCAATTTCTTCTTTAACCCACTGATTATTTAAGAGTGTGTGTTTAATCTCCATATATTTATGAATTTCCCCCTTTCCCATCCATTAGTGATTTCCAGTTTCATTCCATTATGATCGGAGAAAGTGTTTTGTATAATTTCAATCTTTTTAAATTTATTGAGACTTGTCTTATGACCCAACATATGATCTATCTTGGAGAAGGACCCATAATCACTTGAAATGAATGCATACCCTGCTGCTTTGGGATGTAATGCTCTATAGATGTCTGTTAGATCTAGTTCATTTATCATAATACTAAAGTTCTCTCTTTCTTTATTGATTCTCTGCCCAGATGTTCTATCTAATACTGAGAGGGGTGTATTGAATTCTCCAACTATTATTGTAGAAATATCTATTTCTCCCTTCAGTTTTGCCAATGTGTGCCTCTTGTGTCTTGGGGAACTCAAGTTAGGTGCATAAGTATTTAGTATAGTTATTTCTTCTTGGTTAATTGTCCCTTTTGTTAATATATAATGACCTTTTTCATCCCTTATAACAGTTTTGTATTTGAAATCTATTTTGTCCAATATTACTATCACTACTCCAAACTTTTTTGGTTACTATTTGCATGGAATATCTTTTTCCAAGCTTTCATTTTTAAGCTGGTTGTGTCCTTACACCTGAGGTGGATCTCTTTAGATGACATATAGATGGATCATAATTTTTAAATCCATTCTGTCAGGCTATGTCTTTCGGTTGGGGAGTTCAAGTCATTAACATGCAATGTTATTACTGTAAAGGCATTACTTACTTCATCCCTTTTGTCTTTCAGCTCTCTGTTGTCATACATTCTATTATCTGTCTTCCTATCCCTAGCTTACCCTTCCTAATAATCTTCATTTCTACACTTATCTCCAAATTTCTCATCCTTGATTTTCCTTTCAGGCTGCAGCACTCCCTTTAATATCTCTTGTAATTCTCATCTTTTGGTGACATACTCTATCAGTTTTCATTCATCTGTGAAGACTTTGAAGTTACACTTATTTTTGAAGGGCAGTTTTGTCAGATACAGAATTCTTGGCTGGCAGTTTTTCTTTTTTAGTACCTTAAATGCATCATACTACTTTCTTCTCACCTCCATGATTTCTGATGAAAGGTTGGCATTTAATCTGATTTAGGTTCCCTTATGTGTGGTGCTTTATTTTTCTCTTTCAGAATCCTCTCTTTCTGTTTTCTCCTTTCAGAATTCTCTTTTATGTTTATCTCTGGTATTTGTTATTCTGAATAGTACGTTTCTCTGGGTAAGTCTATTTGGATTTATTCTGTTTGGGGTGTGTTATCCCTCTTGTATATTGATATTTATATCCTTCATAAGGGTTGGGAAGTTTTCAGTCATTATTTCCTCAAATATTCTTTCTGCCCCCTTTCCATTCTCTTCTTCTTCTGGGACCTAATAATGCAAATGTTTGTGCATTTTGCATTGTCATTCAATACCCTGAGACTCTGTTTCATTTTTCCCATTCTGTTTTCTTTCTGTTCTCTTGTCTTTTCCAGTTCAGATGTTTTGTCTTCAAAATCACTAATTCTGTCTTTAAGCAATTCATGTCTGCTCTTATGTGCCTCTATAGTATTTTTAATCTCATCCATTATGTCTTTCATTCCCCTAAAGTCTGTTACTTTTCTTTGCAGGTTTTCAAATTGTTCTTTATGTGCATATATTTTCTTCTTAATATCCTTTATCTCTTTAGTCACATTTTCTTTAAATTCTTTGAGTTGATTTAGGAAAGTTATGTGATTATCACTGATTAATTGTCTTAAATCCTGTATCTCTTCAGGATATTTGGTTTGTTCCTTTGGCTGGGTTATCTCTTCTGTTTTCCTATTATGGCTTGTAATTGCTGATATTAAGCATCTGAATATGTTGGTGAATTTAATCTGATTACCAATTTCTTTCTCTTGTTTATTTTTTTTAAAAGATTTATTTATTTATTTCTCTCCCCTTCCTCCAGCCCCCCACCCCAGTTGTCTGTTCTGTGTCTATTTGCTGCATCTTCTTTGTCGCTTCTGTTGTCATCAGCAGCTTGGGAATCTGTGTTTCTTTTTGTTGCGTCATCTTGTTGTGTCAGCTCTCCATGTGGCCGGCACCATTCCTGGGCAGGCTGCACTTTCTTTTGTGCTGGGCGGCTCTCCTCACGGGGCGCACTCCTTGCGCATGGGGCTCCCCTACACAGGGGACACCCCTGCATGGCATGGCACTCCTTGCGACTCATCAGCACTGTTCATGGGCCAGCTCCACACGGGTCAAGGAGGCCCAGGGTTTGAACCGTGGACCTCCCATGTGGTAAACGGATGCCCTAACAACTGGGCCAAGTCCACCGCCTCTTGCTTATTTTTTGTTCACAACTCTTCTTTGATATTTGGCTCAACTTATTCTAAGTCTTTAAAATTGCCCAGCTTAAATAGTCAAAATCTGGGATTCACTAATGGGGTGCAGATTTTCTCCCATGGGTTAGGATACACAGAAAATTGAAAATAATTTTTGTTCCTGCAACTTACAGACCAGCCAGGAGATGGCACTTGTTAATATCACTTTCCAGACAGGTATTTCAGTCTCAGTTTTTCTGTGTTCCTGTGTTGAATCTCCAGAGCAGAGAGTCAAGGCTTGCTCTGCTAGCTGAATACACTGAAGAAAAGCCTCCTGACTCCCCCTCCCTTTTCTCTTGAAACAGCTGTCAAGGAGAAAGATGTCTGTTCCCCTCTTAGTTAGCTGCAGTGAGCCAGGGGTTTTACTCCAGCTAATATCCTGGGGATAGGGGAGGGGAGCCCTTCCCAGACACTGAGTGGGCTTGGTAACTCCCATTTGTCATTTCAGCTTCTTTGTCTCTGTGTCTCTCACCCTCCTGGGAGTTGTGTAGCACTGTCCTGGTCTGCTGACCCCAAAAGCAGGTCTCTCGAACAGCTTTTGGCTCTTTCTCCATTGTTTTTGTGAGAGCATTAAGCCCTGTCTGTTAGTCTTAATGCCATCTTCCCCAAATCCCCTCTCCAATATTATTATTTTTAAAAGCTTATCTATCTATTTATTTTATTCCCTTCCTAACTCTTCCTCCCTTGCTGTTTTTGCTGTCTGTATCCATTTGCTGTGTAATCTTCTGTATCTATTTCTCTTTTTGGTCTTCTCTTCTCATTGCTTTTCCTCCTCTGGGAGTCACTGGGATTCGAGCCTGAGGGCCTCTGATGTGGACAGAGTTTCCCTGTTAGCTGTGCCACCTCAGTTCCTGGTTTCTGCTGTGCTTCACCTTGACTTTTCCCTTTGTCTCTCTTTTGTTGTATCATCATCTTGCTATGTGACTCATTGTGTGGACACTGGCTCACCATGTAGGCACTCTCGTCACGTGGGTACTCAGCTTGCCCTGCTGGCACTGGCTTGCTGCATGTGCACTGGCTTACCACACAGGCACTGCCTCACCATGCGGGCACTGGCTCACTGCACAGGTATGCTCTCTCTTCTTTTTTTTCTTCACTGGGAGGCCCCAGGGATCAAACCCAGGTCCTCCTATATGATAGGTGGAAGCCCTATCACTTGAGCCACATCTGCTTCCCTCCAATATTATTTTGAAGTTACTCCCAGACATAATACAATTTAGTTTATACATATTTCCAGCATGCATCTGTAAATGATAAGGACTCTTAGAAAAACACAAACCCATTATCATTATCACACATAAAATTATCAATATCTTTTTTTTCTTCTTTATTTTCTTTTAAATGTTACATTAAAAAAATATGAGGTCCCCATATACCCCCCTACCCCACCTATCCCACCCCTCCCACATCAATAACCTCTTCCATCTTAATATCATCAAATATCCAGTCAGTGTTCAGTTAGGGCTCTCCATTAAAATTTTTTCCTTGGGTGGTTCTGCTTTACAATCAGGTTTTGGACTCATGGAATGGAAGTGGAGGGACAATTATGTAATTGCGTTCAGCTATTTTAAGAATGCTTTTTCTCCCATTATTTAAATGGGTTAATGTAGAGAAGGTTGGAATAATTAAAGCAAATAATGACAATCTGCTTTCTAGAACCACTGGAATGAATTGACTAGAATCCTACAGGTAGAGCTGTGTATCATCAGCGTGCTGATAGGAAACAGATGGCCCACTGAAATGGGGAGAGGCTAATGAAGGGAAAGTTTACAGGCCTCTGGGCCAAGGGATCACAGGGGAAGCTAGGTAGTCTAGGGCTATCAAGAACAGAAGACACTGCTTCCTGAAGGCTTCATGGGGAGCCAGCCATTTTTAGAACATGGAGCTGTCAGGCAGGGCTGTGGACTTTGGTAGAGAAACATGGTCTTGGCCGCCTTGTGGGAGTAAGTACCCTGACCTCTCTCTTCCTCCTGCCCTCTACCAGTGCCTCCCATTGGCCAAACATAACCAGAAGACAGAGGGCAAGGGAGCAGCCCACAAATATAATCTTCCTGGGGCATCCCATCCTCCTGGGTGGGCAGGATGGATTGTAAGTCTGAATACTACTCTGGACAATCTCTAATTTCTAAGAGGCAATTGTGCAGAGGGCAAAGGAAATAGAAAAAAGCAAATGATGGATTCCACCCACATTACTTAATCCAGAGGAGGGATTGAAGAGGAAGCTAATGTGTTTTCTCTGCCCTAAGTGCATCCTACAACTGAGAATTACTGGATAGTCATAGTGGAGGAAACATGAGGGCAATAGAGAGAATGTTCCTAGGCTCCTCTGGGGCTGTGTCCAGGGGCAGGAACCAGGTCAGTGACAAGAGCCAGGAGTCAAGGGTCCCCAGTTGGAGAGAGGTATTTCCAATGTGGGATTTCACAGAGACAAGTCCATGGTTCCTGGTACCATCTGTTTCTTCAGTTAGAGAATTGACTCCTCATTCATGTCAGCTATGTCTCCCATAGGACACTAAAGTGGGAAGGTTTAGCAAAGAAGGAAATCTATCTGCACTTGAGGGAGCCTGTGTTGAGGGAGGTCCCTGGAACTCCGGGTCTGGGTTTGGGTCAGGAATACATCCACCCAGCTTTAGAGGAAGACATCCACCCAGTTCATCTCACTAGTCCAGATGTTGACTGCATTTGGAGGTTTCATGGCAAGAACCCTCTCCACCTCCAATACTTGAGTTCCCTCTTTAAGCTTTCTCTCCAATTGTGTTAGGAATACAGGGACCTAGAGTCTTGCTTTGAGCCACCAGAGACCAGGACAGGAAGAGGCCTTGAGAAAGCATCTCTCTATTACCATGGACGCCCTCCCTATCCCCTTCCCAGCACACAGCAATGTCTTGGCCACCTTGGTCCATCTGTTTGTGCCAGATTCAATATGGCCTGCGACTTGGATTGTATGTGACTGTGTATGTTATGTATGAACCTGTGTCTCGGTGTCTGTGTGTGTCTGGCTGTATGAGAAATTATTTTTCTCAGTTTGAGAATGCCATGGAAATCATAAATGCAGCTGGATAAGCCCATGAGGATTCCTTTAGAATAAGGTCCTTTCATTTTACAGATGGGCAAACTAAGCTCTAAGAAGATGCAGTTCAGCTCCTGGATATATGCCCAAGAGAATGGAAACAAAACTCAGCATGTAAATGCAATGCCTTCCCCCCAGCGTGGGACATGACACCCGGGGATGAGCCTCCCTGGCAACGAGGGACCACTATCAACTACCAACTGATGATGCAACTGGAAAATGACCTTAACGGAAGGGTCAATGTGGATCGGCAGAATATCCATGTCTACATAAAATACCATGACTTTAAAATGCTGTTTGACCTAAAGTAAGGGGGAAATGGAAAGGAGAAATGAGTTTATATGGCTACGAGTTTCTAAAAAAGAGTCTGGAGGCTGGCAGAAGGATTGCCCTTATGCACAACTGAGCAGAGTCAGAGAGACAGATAAAGCAGATACAACCCCCAGATATTGGTTCCTGTGAGGGCTAAAGAGACCCATGGGAGTTATGGTCATGGCCAATGGGGTCAACTACCAGGGCAGATGGCCCCTCTTTGGAAATGGTGTTTATGTGTGATGAATCTGGACTCAGATGGGATCTCCCTTCATAAGACTTTCATGCTAATGTGCTGGAGGTGCAGTTAATGTTGGGGTTTAAGATATATTTAGGGGATTTGAATCTCTGGACTGACAATGTGATAGCCAGGTCCTGAGCCTCAACAGACTCCAGCACCTACAATCTGATCTATTGGACTTACCACACTCAGCTAAGATGGAGTTGAAGAAGGACAACCACCACACCATGGAGCCTAGAGTGATTACAACTGAAAATGGGAGGATTGCATCCAGCATCCATGTGGAATCTGAGCCTCCTCTTGACATAGAGGTGCAATGGACACAACCAATCCAATGTCCACATAGAAGAGGTGGCATTGGATTGGGAAAAGTGGACATGGTGGACGATGGGTATGGGGAAAGGCAGGAAGAGATGAGAGGTGGAGGCGTCTTTGGGACATGGAGCTGCCCTGGATGGTGCTTCAGAGGTAATCACCGGACATTGTAAATCCTCACAGGGCCCACTGGATGGAATGGAGGAGAGTATGGGCCATGATGTGGACCATTGACTATGAGGTGCAGAGGTACCCACAGATGTACTTACCAAATCCAATGGATGTGTCATGATGATGGGAACGAGTGTTGTTGGAGGGGGGAGAGGGGGGGGTGGGGAGTGGGGCTGAATGGGACCTCACATATATATTTTTAATGTAATATTATTGCAAAGTCAATAAAAAAAAAAGAGAATGGAAACATATTTCCTCACAAAGACTTGCATAAGAATAGTCATAGACTGTAGGTTTTATATTAATGTTAAATTTCTTGAATTTCACAACTGTACTTAATGAAGTTGCATAAGTGACTTCCTTGTTCTTGAAAATATACATGGAAATATTAGAGTGTTCAAGGAGCATGAGGTATGTAATGTATGCTCAAATATTTAGAGGATAGATAAACAAATGACAGAATGGTATAACAAATATGGCAAAATGTTAAAAACTGTTGTAAATCTGGCTGTCTGGGTAGGGGTATATTGGAGTTCTGCAAACTGGTTTTGTATCTTTTTTGCAAATGTCCTATAAATTTGAAATGACTTCAAAATTAAAAGTTAAAAAAGAATGGTCGTAGCAGCGTTATTCATAATAGCCAAGAAGTGGAAACAACCCAAATGTTTACCAACTGATGAAAGGTTAAACAAAATGAGGAATATTCACCCAGTGGAATACTATTTAGCCACAAAAAAATAATGGTATGTGTTACAATATGGCTGAACCTTGACGACATCATGTTGAGTGAAAAAATAAAACAGGCACAAAGGACCACATATTGTATGATTCCATTTATATAAAATGTCTAGAATACTGAAATATGTAGAGATAGCAAATAGATTAATGGTTGCCTAGGATGAGGTGGGGTGGGAGAAAAGGCAATGATGAGGGGGATGCCATGTGGGCAAATCACAAAGATATACTGGAAAAGTTGCCTGCTGAAGTCAGGACTAGCAGAACTTAGACTTGAGAAGGAACTGGATTTAGCTGGGTTTAATGATTCCACCCCAGGGTTTAAATATTTTTTATTAAACAAATTCTTAAATACTTTCATTGATATATGGTTCACATGCATACAATTTGCCCATTTAAAGTGTACAATTCAATGGTTTTTAGTATAGTCACACACTTTTAGACCATTTTCATCACCTTTAGCTATCACTCCCCTCCATCCCAGATTGCCCCACTCCGGCCCCTGGTGACGACTAATCTACTTTCTGTCTCTATATCTGGATAGTTCATATGGGTTAAGTCATATAATATGTGGGCTTCTGGAGTGGCTTCTTTCACTCAGTATAATATTCTCAAGTGGCATTTACGTTGTAGCGTGTATCAGATTTTTCAATTTGTGGCTTTTATCACAAGGTCCAGGGTCACTGCTCCATTTCTCACCATCTTCAGTGGGAAAGAGGAGAGGGTCAAGGAGAACATAATTCAGTCCTTAAGGGTAGACTCACAGTGGCACATTGCACTCCCACCTGCTTCCTTTGGTAACATGGCCGCAATTGGCTGCAAGTGAGGGTGGAGCTGCAGCCCATCCAGGAAACCACATGCCCTCTTCCTTTGGGAGAAGGGAAATAAGACTGGAAAGTCCACTAATAACCTTCCACAGCCAGCCTTACTGACAGTCCAAATATCCATGTGCATCTCCTTCTTGCTCATGAAACTTCCTCTCCTACTCCCCAGGCAAGACAACCAAAGTCCCATTGGGTCACCACATCAGGGTTAAAGCCCAGGATTTCTGGGGAACACACAGTCCTAGAACTAAAGGACATCTCATACCAATGGTGAAGTGGGAACAAGAGCACCCGAGCAAAAATTCCCATTCAGATAAAAGGAGAAAAGGCATGGAAATCAGTCACTGGTTCTCGGGAATAATCAAACTCTGCTGGACAGGAGCTTGACAGGATTCCAGCCCTGGCAGTGGAATAAGTTTCTTGGTGAGAACCTGGTTCTGTTTCCTGGAGGAATTGTCCTGGTCATCACTTTCTTAACCCTCTGGGGTCTCTTCCTTATAATTGACAACCCCAAGCTGCCTTGGGGAGGGTATCTTTTGGGGCTGTACACATTTCAACCCTGAGCTTGCTTTAGGGGTCAGGGGTCAGATTGTGGTTTCTTTGGCAATGTGATTCCCTAAAAAACTGGTCACTTAACTTTTCATCCTTTTTATGTGCAATTAACTAGAGCCAAACTAGACTTGTTCGTAAGTGTGCACACTCTCCTGCATGCACCAGCTCTGTGGTTGGCTCAGCCCCACACCCCAAATGCCTTATGCCATTTGAGATGATAGGTTGGGGGCCAAGGTGTCACCCTTGGCCTTTGGGTTTGACAACCATTGTCTAGAAAAATACTTTCTGGGAAGCTTTTGAGAAAGATGTGAAGTCAAGATATCTCTTGACAAAGCATCTTCTTTAGAGTCAAAGTTATCTCTTTGCAGTTTGCCTGAAATCATCTTTCTCTTTTAGGATCTTACTGAAGACAACACACAGTAGCAAATGGACTAATTTTCTAAAATTTTCTAACCAGTTTCATGAGTGTAACTGGTTCAATCAACATGTTCACATCCAAGGTATTGTGGATGGCAGTTTAATCAAATGTTTTGTTATAGCAGAGCAAGGGCCACTAGATTTCTGCTTGCAAGTAACAAGCAGGAAAAGAATAATAGAAGTAAGACCTAGATCAGGGTGCAGACAGTGCATCACAAGTGTCTGGATGGCAGCATCTGTGACAGAAACATAGGATATGCAGGACAAAAGGACACATAAACAGCTCTCTGTGGTGATGGCAGCCAGCAAGCTCAGACTGCATAGGAGAAAAATTTTAATTGTGTCAAACATGTCCAGATCATTCCATAGAGATGACTCTAAACAAGAAGGGAGGCTCGATGAAGTTGGCCCAGGCAAAATTAATTTTGTGGTTGGAGAAGAAATTTCCTCAGATGTTACATCCCAGAGGTCAGAGCATATTTTCATTCTCCAGCCACCTAGGCATGTGAGCAACTACAGTGAGGGGAAAATGACCATGACAAATTTTGGTCCTTCAACAGTAGTCTCAGAGTGGACCTTTCTCTCCATTGCAGAACTGGAAACAGATCCCGTGGTGGGAGAGTCTGAGTTCAGAAAATTTCTGAGCCTAAAGACACAATGGCATGGAAATTAGCCAAGTTCCTTGGACGTGAGAACTTTCACTCCTTCAGACTCAAAGCCAACAATGTCTTTAATACTGGGTATATTTTGAGAAATGGAAGGAGCTTGCCAATAGCCCTACACCCTTAGTAGCACCTTTGTCATACTTGGGCAGGACATCTGGTGCCTCATAAATGGCTCCTTCCCATGTGTCCCATTGCCAGGCGTTCTTTCTAGACTGTACTTCTAGATTCCGATTGTCCTTCTTACCTGTTCTATTTTGTGGATACTTAAATTCAGGGAGATAGAGAGGGCCCAGGAAAAGAGTCTGGGAGAGTACAACCGTTGAGAAAGAGTAATTAGTTTTCCAGAAGCCAAATGGAAAGTGCATCAAGGAAGAAGGTGGGAGCAACAGTTTCAAATTCTGCTAATAGGACAAGATGGGAATTGGGCATTGATTGTTGGAGTTATCAATATGGAGGTCATTTCAAGAGCAATTTCAATAGCATAGTGGAGACAAAATCAAGACCGGAGTGGGTTTAAGAGAATGGGAGGAGAGGAATTGGAGATAGCAAGACCAGATAACCCTTTTGCTACAAATGACATGAAGGTGTGGAGTGGCCTCTGGTAGGGGACATAGGGACTAGAGAAGATTTTTAAGGTGGAAGGAATTGTAACATATTTTTAGGCTTATGCTAATGACCCCCAAAGGGTGAAAGGTTGGTCGTGAGATAAAGGTGAGAATTTGAAGGCTTAGTCCTTGAGTTGGTGGTTAGAGATGGGATTTAGTGCACATCTAGAGAGAATGACTTAGATAGGAGCACAAGTAGCTTGTCTTGGTGGCAGGGGGAGCAGAGCACTTGGTACACGGATGTTCCTGCGGGATCTGGGGAAGTTCTCTTCGGATTCTCAGTATTTTTGGGGAAGAGGAACCGGATGAGCAGCGAGGAGGAAGGAGGAAGTGTTGGAGGTTTGTGGGGAGAGGAGAGGGCGTGTTGGTCACTTGGGAGAGTGGGAGGGTGATGACATGCATCGTGACTTGTGCAGTCAGGCAGGCAGCTGTGCTCTTTGTTTGACTAGGGGACCTATGAGGAAAGGACGGCGTGTGCTTCATGCTGGAAGATGAATTCAGTTTGGGCCGTGCTGAGTGATTTTGTCCTTTCCCCTTCGTCAATTTCTGGAGAGAGTTCTGGTTGTCATGACCAGGGGAGGGGCACCTGGCGTTTGGTTGACAGAAGCCAGGGGTGCCGCTCAACAGCCTACAACGTGCAGGAAAGTCTCCCACGATAAAGAGTGATCCGGCCCCAAAGGCCAACAGCACCGAGGTTGAGAAACCCTGCCCTAGAGGAAGAGGCTCAGTTTTCAGCTGGACATATGAGGATGAGGCTCAATAGAAGAACCTGTGAATATAAATGGGGGTCTTGTTCGCAAAAAAGATTGATTTAAGTCATGGTGTAGATGTCATCACCCAGGTAAACTGTGTCTGAGAGGAGAAGAGAATGCAGGGCTGTACACTTAGCAGCAGCAATGTTTAAAGAAAGGCACAAGAGGATAGGAATGTGGACCTAGAAGATCACAGTGGTAAAGGGAAAACCAGGAGAATGGGACGTTATCAAAGAAAAGGTAGAAAGTCTGCCGTGAAAAACGAGGGAGAGAGATGAAGCAACACAAAAGACGCGAAGCATCTGCTCGCTTTGCAGAGAGCAGTTGCAGGGGAGTGGTGGGACTCTGAGTACAACTGAAAAAGGTGAAGGAATAAATGGTAAAGGAGGGTCTACAATATACAGAGTAAAGGGTTCCAGGCAATGTTCTTCACAGCTAGACTTCATGGTTTGCCTAGAAGTCAAATTCCATTTTCCCGATTGGGCCTAAGGCAGACTGTGCGAGGCAGGTGATCCAGATAATCAAGCCCTTGATCAAGAGGGCGGTGGAAGTGTGGACCCTGCGAGACGAGCGCTTCTACTGGTTATGGGAGGAATGGTGTCAATTTTCTTTTTCTATTCTTCCCAAAATCTGTAGTGGTGGATTTAATTAGTCTGTTTAGATAACGCTCCTTCCCTTTATTTGCCCCAAATTCCCACCCCCCCAAACAAGCTTTTCTCACTGTGTGCCACCCATGGGTCTGCAGAGGTGGCATCTTGGATAGAGGGCACCACTCCACTTTTTCTGAAGATGGTGAATGTAAGAATCATGTATCTGGCTCTTGTACAGCCCCTAATCCAGGTGGGTCTGCTTGTGCCTTTGAAAGGGATCCCAGGTTACACACTCATTAGGTGACTATCAACAACTTGTAGTTGCACATCAGACACTCTAGGAGGCATTGCAGCCACAGAGTGCTGGGTATTTTACTGGTGTCTGCTGAACCCACGATTCTATCCTGAAGATCCCAAAGAGTCTCAGGCCATAAACCCCCTTGGTGTGGCCTCAGGAGAATATCAGTAAAAGGACTGGACTGGCCTAAAGTCCCATAAATTACATCCTTAACGGGAGCACTGCTTGTTAAGGATGTGCTCAGCTCTCTAGAGCTGGAGTCAGCTACAGGTTTTGAAATTTAAACTTTTCATGCCATAGCCTTTTGCCCGAGGAAATACTATCTTATATTTCCTGGAAAACTGTAAAGGGGTAGAAGAGCATGATTTCACAGCGTAACCCTTTTAATAGTTCAGAAAATTCGTTTTAAAACATAGGAGGAGCAGCTGTAGCCCAGTGGTTGATTGCCTGCCTCCTACGTCCGAGGTCCTGGGTTCAATTCCCACTACCTCCGAAAAAAGCAAAACAGAACAACAACAAAAAAACCAAACAATGGGGCTAATGGCAAGTCTGAGAATTTCAAACAAGCAGCTGACCTCGGTCACTGAACAACTCACACCGTAAATCAACATGGTACAAGACAGGGTTCCTTCCTTGGCTTGCGTTCTAGGTCCTTGGGGGAAAAGGAGGATCCAGGATGAAAGACATGCCAAAGCCCACGCATCCCGAAGCCGCCCGGCTGCAGTAGACCCACTTCAGAGGTATCTGTTTTGGTTTCTACTTGTCAAAGGGAGACACAGTAGTCTAAACTGCAGCAAAGGGAATGAACGGAGCAGAAAGCTCGAGGCCAGGGCTTTCCTTTAGTTCTAACTAGCAGGAAGCAGGTCGAGTCTTGCCTGAAGGAGACGCCTTCCTGGGGAGACCGTTCTTCACATGCTGTGCTGTGTCGACGTGATGCCTGCTTCAGGAAGCACAGGCGGACCAAAGCCTGAGAGTGTCACCAAGAGAACTTCGTGTCTCCGGCTCTCCTCCCCGAGGTGACTCAGCACAAGGCGGGACAAAAGGTGTCAACATTTTGGCACACACTCGTCATGCCTTGTCTGATTCCTCTTTGATGTTTCTCTGAAATCAGATGGGACATCCAGTGCAACTAGAGAGGGGCAATGTAACCACAGAGTTCTGTTAGGAGGAAGTCGGTGGAGAAAGAGCTTCTGCCGACATAAGGGGGCAGATTCCAACGGAATGGAAACCCTGAAAAGGGCCTGGTGCACATTTTATTCTTTCTGAATATGAGAAATCCATGAACAAAAATCCACCATAAAATGATTACCCCTTAGTCACACTGAGACTTCAGCGTGTCAGTGTCATACGTCTCCCTGTCCCAATAAACACAAACTCTTGATGTTTGTTTTAGGATGGCTTAGGGAACAATAGACACATAAATCTTGAGCCTTCCAATTCATGAAAACGGTGTATTCCTCTTTTTATTTACATTTTCTGTAATTTCCCTCAATAATATTTTGCAGTTTTCAGTATTGAAGTCTTTCATAGGTTTTATGATTTTATTTTATTTTATTTATTTCTCTCCCCTCCCCCCCTCACCCCAGTTGTCTGTTCTCTGTGTCTATTTGCTGCATGTTCTTTGTCCGCTTCTGTTGTTGTTAGCGGCACGGGAATCTGTGTTTCTTTTTGTTGTGTCATCTTGTTGTGTCAGCTCTCTGTGTGTGTGCTGCACTGTTCCTGGGCAGGCTGCACTTTCTTTCCTGCTGAGCGGCTCTCCTTAAGGGGCACACTCCTTGCGGGTGGGGCTCCCCTACACTGGGGATACCACTGCATGGCGCGGCACTCCTTGCTCGCATCAGCACTGTGCATGGGCCAGCTCCACACGGGTCAAGAAGGCCCGGGGTTTGAACCGCGGACCTCCCATGTGGTAGACGGACGCCCTAAGCACTGGGCCAAGTCCGCTTCCCTTTCATAGGTTTTGATAGTTTTGTTCCTAAAGTATTTGGTTTCTTTTAATTTATTAGGCATTGTAATAATATTTTAAAATTTCATTTTCCAATTATTTATTGAGAGTATCCAGGGACCTGCTAAATTCACATAACTATTAACTGATTATTTGTATATTTTATTCTGGATTTTCCATATACAATCAGATTATCTGTAAATGATGACAATTTTACCTCTTCTTTTCCAGTCTTTACATCTTTGATTTCTTTTTCTTGCCTGTTGCACTTTCTTTCTAGCATTTCCAATACAATGCCTTAACTCTCTGGGGCTCTCTTCCCCCAGGCTGCCTCTGGAATCAGCATTGGGAGGCTGTCCCTTCCGGACTGTACACATTTCAACCCTGAGGTTGCTTTAGGAGTAAAGGGTCAGATTGTGCTTTCTTTGGCAATGTGTCTTGTTAATCCTGTTAATAAACACAGGGGAAAGTGTTTTTTTTTTTTTTTGAGGTACCAGAGTCAGGTATTGAATCCAGACCTGGTATGTGGGAAGCTGGCACTCAACCACTGAGCCACATCTGCCCCCCTGAGTTGACTTTTTGTTTGTTTGCTTGTTGTTTTTCTTTTGTTTTGTTTTTTCAGAGGCACCTGGAACCCAACCTGGGACCTCCCATATGGGAAGCAGGTGCTCAACTGCTTGAGTCACATCTGCTCCCCAAATAATTTTTTTTTTTTACTTTTTTTTGTCTTTATGGTATCTTTGGATTTTATATTTTTGGTGTTTTTTTGTTTGTTTGTTTAGATTTTTTATTGTCAAGATGAATAGATCACATAAAATGTTACATTAAAAAACATAAGAGGTTCCCATATACCCCACTCCCACCCCACTCCCTGCTCCTCCCACATCAACATTCCCTTTCATCATTGTGGCACATTCATTGCATTTGGTGAATGCACCCTGGAGCACTGCCACACCGCATGGACCATAGTTTACATTGTAGTTCACACTCTCCCCAGTCCATCCAGTGGGTTATGGCAGGATATACAATTTCCTGGCATGTGTCCCAGCAATATCATTCAGTACAACTCCAAATTCCCAGAATGCTCCATATCACACCTCTACCTCCCTCTCCCTGCCCTCAGCAACTCCCGTGGCCACCGTCTCCACATCAATGATACAATTTCTCCCATTGTTAGAGTCACAACAGTTCTATAGTAGAATACCAGCAAGTCCGGTCCAGTCCATATGATATTCCTCCATCCTGTGGACCCTGGGATGGCAATGTCCACTCCACCTCTAATTTGAGAAGGGGCTTAGAATCCCACATGGCTGATGGATGTGATTCTCCTGCTTGCAGTTGTAGACACTCTTGGTTCTCTGGTGTGGTGGTTAACCATTCTCACCTCCCCATCAACTGATCTGGTGTAAGTCCAATGAACTGGAGAATAGGTGTTACAACTCTGCTGAGGCTCAGGACCCAGCTGGTACATGGACAGTCCAGAGATTCAAGTCTCCTGAACATACACAAACCTCAATGCCAATCACAGGTTCAGTAAAAGTGACAGAAGAGGCAGGTATAAAGAGGTCACATCTGAGTCCAACTCCATCACAATAAGGAGCACAAATTCCAAAGTAGGGCCCACTGGCAAGGCAATGAGCTCCAGAGCCATCTGCCATGACCATAGAAACAGGGTGTCTGTGTAGCCCTCAGGAACACCAGTACCTGGGGTGGTATCTACTTTGGCTATCTCTGGGATCCTCTCCGAAGAATTTTTGATTAAGTGTGATATTGGCTGTAGTTTTCTGTTTTTGTTTTTGTAGATACCCTGTATTTGATTAAGAAAGTTCCTTTTAATTCATAATTTGCTGAGTTGGTTTTTTTTTTAAACTCAAGTGGCATTGAATTTTTCAAATGCTTTTCCTGCATTGTATGATTTTTTATGCTGTTAATCTGATAACTTACTTTGATATTTTAACTGCGTAGTTGAGATACAATCCACATATCATACAATTCTACTTTCATAAGTCCCAAGAGTTCATGTTTCATTGATCAGGCAGACAGCTCCACTGTGTCTGCGTGGGAGGTCTCCTTTCCCACGCTCCCCCCTGTCTCATCCCCGAGAGCCCTCTGGAGGACCACGCTGAGAGACCCCCGCTTCCCCCGCTGTCTGAAGCTCCCAACAAAAAAGTAAATTATGGGGTTGATGCTGCTGTTCATGCAAGACAGAATGTCAACGAGATAGTAGGGAATGTTCAAGCTTTGGTGTCCACTCCACCAGGCTAAAACTAGCCAGTACATTCCAAAGGGAAGGCCACAGAGAAGGAACATGAGGACAGTGAGCAGGATAACGATGTACATCTTTGTGAGGTGATGTCGCTGTGACATACACTGCACCCTGACGATCAGAGTCAAGCTGGACACACACATCACAGAGACCAAAAGGAGAATCAACACAGCACTGACGTTGGTGAAATTGTAGCATGCCTGCTCACTGTAGCCTCTGAAGAGAAACCCACAGCTGTCTCCTGTCAGAGTGCACACCAACAGGGACTTGAGCCAAAGCAGGGTGCACACCACAGTGGACAGGTGCTTGGGTCGGGAGTAGCGGTACCAGCACGGGTAGAGCACGGACAGGCAGCGCTCAGCACTGATGGCGGCCAGGAGGCTCATGCCCATGGTGTACGAGGAAAAGGCTAATGGCGCGACCAGTTTTGCTGTGGGAAAGGTGGAGTAGAAGTGCCATTTGACCTTAAAGTGAAGGGTTGCCAAGGAGATGTCAAAAGAATTTGTCGAAATGTCAACCATGACAAAGAAGAGCTGGCAGAACAGGAAGGTGAAATCTGCTCCCGCCAAGTTGAGGATGTAAACAGAGAAAGCATTCCTTTTGATTCGGAAACGGAGGAGCCAGAGAATGGTCCCGTTCCAGAGCAAACCAAGGAGAGTGATGACAGCGGTGATGGGGAATGTGATCATGGCCAGCGTCCTGCTGCTGGTGGAGTTCCTGGGGCTGAGTGCGGACCCTGTGGTCATTCCTTCTAAGTCAGTGTTGTTGGCTAGTGGCCAGAGAGATGGAGTAGGAGAGGAGGCCATGTTGGCTGGACTCCAGTTCAGGAAGCCACAGCTGGATTTTGTTGTCTGGGATTCACCTGTGAACCGAAAGACATAGAGATGCATCAGGATGTACTTGGGGGCAACGATGAGTTTCATTGTTGCCTTCTCACTCCAAGGTTCCTAAATATCGAAGGACTCTGGGTAGAGACACATTTTATGGGACTATGCATTTGTAGAACTAATGAATGCCATAAGCAGTTGACTTACTTATTTACCTTTTCATGTGTGGTTTTCCTGATATTTTCCACTTGCCATGACCTCAATCTTCTCCAATTGCCACTTCCTTCCTGGGTACCTTCTCCAAGCTGGGCACGTCACTGCCTTCTCTTATTCACCCTAACTCCAGCCCTCTGCCTTTCATTCTCTCTCCCAATTCCTCTTTTCCTCACACTATTCTCTCTCTCTGACCTGAGTTTAGACCCACAGTGGGCAGTCTATAAGCTCCATCTCCTCTCAGTCATTTTCTGACCCTTTGCACATTACTATAAAAATGTTTCCCCCAAATTATGTTAGATCCTATTGAGAGAAAGGAGTATGATTAAGACACACTGATGTTGATGTAGAACTATTTATTACAGTTCTTCCTACATTAAATGTTTCTATTTTAACCTTTTATCTTTAACATTTCTTCCATCATCGAAAGTCCTGCTACAATGTGTAGCCCTCCCTTCCATGTGTGGCTCATTTTCCATTTCCTCTATGAAGCAATTCTTCCCTTCCCATCTCAGCAATTCTGCCCTTATTTGAGAGCTTGGTTTTGAATGTGAGCAGCAGACCTTCAGGCAACTGCTCCTAAGAGAATGTCTCTGCTCTGGTTTTTAAACATAAGGGGAAGAATCTGGCAGAAGCTACAATCTGAGCAGAGGTTCCTTTTCATGGTCTGTTTTGACTGTCCTGGAGTCAGTGACCTTTGGAACCTGTACCTGGGACACATGACTCAGCTTATTCTCCTACCCACTGGAAAGCACGTTCTGGGAGCATTGTCAGTCCTATGCGTTGTAGTAAACTTAGTCCTTGACCAGTGCCCAGCATGTACTGAATACTACTGATTTTTTTCTACTGAATGAATCTTTTTTGTTTTTGATTAGAGAAGTTGTGGGTTTATAGAACAACAATGCACAAAATACAGGATTCCCATATACTACTCTATTATTAACACCTTGCATTGGTGTGGTAGGTTTGTCACAGTGAATGAAAGCACTTTTTATCATTGTACTGTTAACTATAATTTGTGGTTCCATTTAGGGTTCTCTGTGCATTCCATGTATTTTTAAAAATTTAATTCTAGTACCACATATACAACCTAAAATTTCCTCTTTTAAATATATAATTCAGTTGAGTGAATGAATCTTGAACTAATTCTCCTTTGGTGCCTGTGTGTGGTCACTGTCATCCGGATAAATCACTGTCCCAGCTCCAAGAATATTGGAGGCCATGCCACTTCTCCCTGGGCAACCCGCTTGGCCCGAGAGTTCCTCTGGGAGGAGCCAGCGGCCCCTGCATGGAAGCCCTGCCCCACCCTCTGGATTTCCCCAGGGACTGGTCTTTCCTGATGTGGCCATCAATCCAATCAGCTTCACTCAGGCAGACCACCTAAGGGCAAGGAACCCTCCAGAGACTGTGCACACACATCTTCAGACCACCAGGTCTCAACATTCCAGGCTGGTGCCTCTTTATCTCCAGTGGTGCTAACACATTCTGGAACATATCAAACTCAACACAACCATAAGTGGACTTGTGGTCTGTCCCCATCCATTTCTCTGCCTGGATGCCCTCTCTAAGTCAGGTACCAGCACCTTCTCAGTCTGAAATCCCAGAGTCATCTCCATGCCTTTTCTCTCATGCCCTATGTTCAAATACTCAGCAAATTTTTTTGAATACACAGTGGTGAAAAGGGCATCTTTTTACAGTATGACCTGGGAAAAGTTCTCATTTCTAAAGTGATTGTGTGGGGAAGTGGACTTGGCCCAGTGGATAGGGTGTCCACCTACCACATGGGAGGTCTGTGGTTCAAACCCCGGGCCTCGTTGACCCATGTGCAGCTGGCCTATGTACAGTATTGATGCACACAAGGAGTGCCCTGCCACGCAGGGGAGTCCCCCGCATAGGGGAGCCCCATGTGCAAGGAGTGCGCCCAGTTAGGAGAGCCGCCCAGAGTGAAAGAAAGTGCATCCTGCCCAGGAATGGCGCCGCACACATGGAGAGATGACACAACAAAAAGAAACACAGACTCCCAGTGTGGCTGATAAGGATAGAAGCAGTCACAGAAGAACACACACCGAATGGACACAGAGAGCAAACAACAGGGGGGGTTGGGTGGGGGGAAGGGGAGATAAATAAATAAATAAATAAATAAATAAATAAATCTTAAAAAAAAATAAAGTGATTGTGTGGACCTAACAGGGTGCATTATGAAATAATGTTTTAAGATTTCCCGTGATCCTTCTCACAGTGAGGGATGGACAGATGCTCGAGGTTATCATTTACCACCTCTCAGTCCTAGTTTAGGTTCTCCTTTTCTCCTCCCTTATTGTTTGACATTCTCTTATCTTCTCTGGCTCCCAGAATGCCTTCCGCTATCCTTTTCACCCTCCTTGGCAGCACAGCTTCCTCTTGGAGACTTCAACCTTCTCAGATCCCATAGGTTTGGCATATTATGAAGTCTTCACCATTTGACCTTAAGGTACCCTTCTGCTCCTCTTGGGAGAGGCTGATGGTCTAGTTCGTCCTACAGCTTGTCTCTACCCAAACATCCCTTGGATATCTACACCACCATGCTTTGCTTTTGCTTTCCCCCTTTTTATGCATTTTCCCCTTTATTCTCATATGGGTATGAACCCATTCCCTCTCTCAAACAGCATCTCTTCAGCAAAGCCAGCCCTACTCTCCCTCTTCCACCAGATGCAATGCCTCCATCCATTTCCTATATACATTAGAGCTTACCATGCTGTGATAGCATTATTTCCAGATGCTCCTTTCTCCTCTGTGACTATGTTAGCCCTGTAGGGCAAGGGTTTTGATTTGAATTTCAGTCTTTAGCACAATGCCTTGCACACTTTCATTGATCTTTATGACTTCCTAATGACTTTGAAGCAGGAATGATTTTCTAGGATCTACTTAATAACCAGTGCTCCAATTCCTTTCTCCAGTTAATGGAAGAACTCTATGCCAGGTTTAGGTCCATTTACCACTATCACTTGTCCCCTTTTATTGGATATCTCATATTTTGATATCTCATATTTTGTCTTCTCTGAATGTTATAGCTCATTTGATGCTTTCCTGGACCCCACACTGCTTGAAGGCTGAGGCTTCTCCTGGGTTCCACACAGAGGATGTCTGAAAACAGTGCTCTAGAGGGAGCCCCTCATCGTTCTATGCCTCAGCTTTCCTGTTTAAATCCAGCCTCCCTCTCCCCCCAGTCATGACAAGCAGCACTTATTGCAACCTCCATCATCACCCTGCACAGATTTCACCACCTTCATTTACCTCGACACGCCTGTGACTCTAAGTCAGCCAGGAAGCGACTGGTGGCCCCAGGGCCCGTGGTCTGAAATGCTGCCTCGAGTGTCTACATGTCCACGTGAAAGCCAGAGCTGCTCTTGGCCAGAGGAACTGCAGGGCAGGGGTGGGGTAAGATCCAGCCCTGGGGTGAGAGGCATGCTAGGGACGGTGAACAGAGAGTTTTGTCTCAAGAAGTTCCATTGACAAGGGGTCACAGAAAAATTAGAAATATTCATGACAGGATGGGTTTGAGCATATTCCCATATCAATGAAAATGAGTCCATAGACAAGGAAAGTGCAAAGTATTAGTAAATGGCAAACAAATGGAAGGAACCTCACTCCCTCAGGGGTTTCCTACAGCCTGAGTGTAGCTGCCGCGAACACCTGTGACATCTCGTGAAGACCACTCTGCAAATGCCTCCCTTACCTTCCTCTGATCCCCTTCCTGAAAAGCAGGGGCTGTTTGCTTGAGAGGTTGGAACAGTCCCTGAAGGAAACAGCTCTGCCTTCTGTCCGGGAAGTCGCAGATGGAGGTCACGGGTGGCAGGTGGGACATGGGCCGGTGCTATCAGTTGATAGTGTCACGTGCTTTCCTGGGCAGGGCCCCAGCCCGTCAGACCCCCAGGCCTGGTGAGGAGTCCCTCAGGGCCTTATCTCTTGTGGCCCCTGCCTGGCCGCTCCTGTCTTGCCCCGTGACTGTAGGCAGATCTCTGTGGTTGGGTGGTTTTTCAGCAGTAGCAAATGTGCCCTCGTTCCTCTGTGGGACTCAGGAGATAGGCTGAGGCTCTTCTGGTGAGTCACTCCACGAGCTTCAGTGGGGTGAATGGGACTTTCCTCCTCCAGCGAGTTCCCTCCACATGTTTTCCAGGCGCCTTCTGAATAGCACCCCTCAGGGGTACAGAGCACCCAGCAGAGGCCCTGCCTCCAGTGACCGCTTTTTGCATGCGTGCTCACGTGTGTCTGTGTACATATCATGTGTTCCTCTATGTGCTTGTGTGTGCGTGTATGTGCTCTGTGTGTGTGGTATGTCTCTGTATAGCTGTATGTCTGTTGTGTGCACCTGTGCATATTTGTATTTGTGCACACACGCACATGTGTCTGTCTCCATGTCTGTATGCACATGTGTGCATGTGCATGTTTGTTGTATATCTGTGTGTGAGGTGTATCTGTGTATCTGCATGTGAGAGTTTGTGTGTGTACATGTATGTATGTGTCTCCCAGTGTCTGTACACAGTACATGTGTGCCCCTGTTTGTGTGTGTGTGCACACATGTATGAAACTGTTCTAGGAACAGATTTCACCATGCTTCCACTTCACAGTTCCCCAATTTCATACTGTGAATAACCTCCAAGGTTAATTCTGGCTACAGCTCCTCGTGAAAATGATGGCATGTTTTCCTGAATTTCTGCCTTAAAATATAATCATTTGCCTAATTGCCTTTGTCTCCCAATAGTGTGAAAATGTGCCTGAAGAGAGAGTCTGTGTTTGTGGAATAAAGTTGGAAATCAATAGGAGGTGGAAAAAGGAAAAATTCACAAATATTATTATATGGAGATTAAACAACATACTTTTATTTCATTTATTTATTTTTGACCAAAGTAGATGTATTATTAATCTAGTATGGAAGAACTTGTAATATTGATACAAAGATAGTGGTCACCAGAGGTTCTGAGGGGAGGTGGAGGGAAGAATAGGTAGAACATGGAGCATTTTAGGGACATCTGAATCAACATACTTTTAAATAATCAGTGGGTCAAAGAAGAAATTTTGAGAGAAATTAATAAATATCTTGAGGAAAATGACAATGAGAACACAACATATCAGCTCCTATGGGATGCAACAAAGGCAGTGCTGACAGGGAAATTTATAGCCCTCAATGCTTAAATTAAAAAAGAAAGAGCTAAAATCAATAACCTTACAGAGCTGGAGGAACTAGAAAAAGAACCGCAAACTAATCCTAAAGCAAGTAGAAGGAATGAAATAACAAAGATCAGTGCAGAAATAAATGAAATTGAGAACAACAACAACAACAACAAAAAAGAATTAACAAAACCAAAAGTTGGTTCTTTGAGAAGATTAACAAAATCAACAAACCCTCATCTAGACTGAGAAGGAAAAAAAAGAGAGAAGATGCATATAAATGAAATAAAAGATTAAAATGAGGACATTATTACTGACCACACAGAAATAAAAGAGATCATAAGATACTATGAACAACTGTAAGCAAAAAAACTAGACAATGTAGATGAAATGGAAAAATCCCTAGGAACGTATGAACAACCTACACTGGCCCTAGAAAAAATAGAAGACCTCAACAAACAAACCACAAGTGAAGAGATTGAAACAGTCATCAAACAACTCCCCAAAATGAAAAGCCCAGGACTAGATGGTTTCACAGGAAAGTTCTATCAAGCATTCAAAGAAGATTTAATACCAATATTACTCAACCTCTCCCAAAAAATTGAAGAAGGAATGCTACTAAACTCCTTCTATGAAGCCAATAGCACCCTAATACAAAAAACAGATAAAGATATTACAAAAAAAGAAAATTACAGACCCATTTCCTTAATGAATATGAATGCAAAATCCTCAGCAAAATACTTGCTAATAGAATCCAACAACACATTGAAAGAATTGTTCATCATGATCAACTGGATTTTATACCAGGCATGCAAGGGTAGTTCAACATGAGAAAATCAATCAGCATAATACACCACATTAATAAATCAAAGAAGAAAAATCACGTGATCCAACTGATTGATGTAGAAAAGGCATTTGACAAAATACAGCATCCATTCTTGATAAAAATGCTACAAAAGATAAGAATTGAAGGAAACTTTCTCAACATGATAAAGGCCATTTATGAAAAACCCACAGCTACATTGTACTCAATGGTGAAAGACTGAAAGCTTTCCTGTTGATACCAGGAACAAGACAAGGATGTCGTTCAGTATAGTGCTAGAGGTTCTAGTTAGAGCAATCTGGTAAGAAAAAGAAATAAAAGTCATCCAAATCAGAAAGGAAGAAGTAAAACTTTGCCTGTACACAGATGATATGATCCTATACCAAGAAAGTCCTGAAAAATCTACAACAAAGCTGCCAGAGCTAATAAATGATCTCAGTAGATTGTCAGGATACAAGATAAATACACAAAAATCCATGGAGTTTCTCTATACCACTGTGCAATCTGAGGAGAAAGTCAGGAAAATAAATTCCATTTACAAGAGTGACTAAAAGAATCAAATATTTAGGAATAAACTTAACCAAGAATGTAAAGCACTTGTATTCAGAAAACTAAAATTCACTGTTAAAAAAATAAAGAGGACCTAAATAATTGGAAGAACATTCCATACTCATGGATTGGAAGACTAAATATGATTAAGATGCCAATTCTACTGAAATTGATATACAGATTCATTGCATTCCTGATAAAAATTCTAACAGCATTTTTTAAAACAAATGGAAAATACAATTATCAAATTTATTTGGAAGGTAAGGGGTCCCAAATAGCCAGAAACATCTTAAAAAGGAAAAGAAAAATTGGAGGACTCTTACTTCTGGGCTTTAAATCACATTACCTAGCTACAGTGGTAAAAACAGCATGGTACTAGCATAAAGATAGACACACAAAGCAATGGAACCAAATTGATGGTTCAGAAACAGACCCTCACATCTATAGTCAAGTGATTTTTGACAAGCCTGTCAAACCCACCGAGCTGGGGCAGAACAGTATTCAACAAATGGTGCTGGGAGAACTGGATATATAGAGCTAACAGAAAGATGACCCCTATCTCACCCTTTATACAAAAATTAACTCAAAATGAATCAAAGACCTAAGTATAAAAGCAAGAATCATAAAGCTCCTAGAAGAAAATGTAGGAAAACATCTTCAAGACCTGGCGGTAGGTGGTGAATTCTTAAACCTTACACTTAAAGCACAAGCCATGAAAGAAAACATAGGTAAATGGGCCTTCTCAAACTTAAACACTTTTGTGATTCAAAGGATTTTGCCAAGAAGGTAAAAACGCAGCCCACTAAATGGGAGAAAATATTTGGAAACCACATATGCAATAAGGGTTTCATTTCCATTCTATATCAAGAGATTGTACAATAAATGTAAAGATCTCTATATGAAGAGATCATACAATAAATACAATAAAAGAGCAAACAATCCAATTTAAAAGTGGACAAAGGATTTAAATAGACATTTCTCCAAATAGGAAATACAAATGGTCAAAAAGCACATGAAAAAAAAGTTCCATATCACTAACTATTAGGGAAATGAAAATCAAAATGACAATGAGGCATCATTTCACACCACATAGAATGGCCATTATTTAAAAAGACAGAAAACAATAAATGCTGGAGAGGATGTGGAGAAATAGGAATACTCCTTCACTGTTGGTGGGACTGTAAAATGGTGTAGCCTTTGTAGATGACAGTTTGGCCATTCCTCAGGAAGCTAAATACAGAACTGCCATATGATCCATCAATTCCTTTACTAGGAATATATCTGGAAGAACAGTACACTATGACACGAACCGACATCTGCACACCAATGTTCATTGTGGCATTATTCACAATTGCCAAAAGATGGAAAAAACCCAAGTATCCATCAACCAAGGAATGGATAAAGCAAAATGTATATACACATGAAGGAATACTATGTTGCAGTAAGAATAAGTTAAATTGGGACAATATGATAACATGGCTGAATTCTGAAGACATTATGCTAAGTGAAGTAAGCCAGACACAAAAGGACAAATATAGCATCGTCTCATTAAAATATATGAACTAAATATGAAGAATAAATATATGGAGTTAAAACCTAGAGTAGAAGTTATTAGGAGATAATAGGAGGGCTGAGAAGGACTCTGATGTTTAATGTATGTAGAAGTTTTAATTAACTTTACTGTAAAAGTGTGGAAATGTATAGAGTTGATGGTAACACACTATAGTGAGCAGCGGTTTTTTTATAAATGGGAATGGGTTTGGAAAGGGTAGTCCAGGGATATAGCTGTCAATTGGAAGAAAGTTAGAGAATAATCTAGAGACTGAATAGCACAGTTAACCCAGAGGTCCACAATGAGAATTGAGAATTGAGATGCAAGAGTGTCTTTTGTGAGTTAGAGCACATGTTATATCACTATTGCAGAGTGGTGGGAATGTGGAGAACCATGGGAAAAATACAACTCGAGTGACCTACGGACTGTGGTTAACAGCAGTGCTGTAATATTCAGGCCTTTATGCCAAAGATGCACTGTGTTGATAATGGGGAGTATGGAAAAGTGTGCCAAATGTAAGCTATGGACAAGGTTGTACCTGATGCTATTATCTCATACCCTGTAATGAATATTCCACCATGGTGTAGTGTGTGGTGAAGGGGTGACGTATGGGAATTCCACACATGTGCATGATTGTTTTGTAAGTTCACAACTTCTGTAATAAAAATATATTTAAAAATAATAATTGGGTGGGTTGGGGGGAAAATATGCCAAATGTAAGATATGGACTATAGTTACTAAGATTTCGATGATATTCTTTCATAATTTGTAACAAATGTCTTACAACAATGCAAGGTGTTGGTGGAGGGTTGATGTATGGGACCTCTGTATGAAGTTATGCATGTTTGTTTTGTAAGTTCACAACTTTTACTATTGTTTATGTACGTTCATGTATGAATGATATACTTCAATAAAATTAAAAAAACATCCTACAAGCTGATCACTTTGGTATAAGAGCCCCTGCCTGCCACTCATTCCCTCAGGGCCCCACAAATCTCAAAGATGCAGGTAGTACAGCGTCATCATCAGGAAGCTCAGTCTCTGCTTAGAATTCTGACTCTGCCACTTCCAAAGTGTGCACACTGGGACAGAGACCTCAGCTGACTGGGGTTGACTCACAAACAGGGTAAAGAATCCTACCTACATCACACATCCTCTGAGCATGATGTGACCTAGCACACGTAGAAGACTTAGAAGAGGGTCTAGGGCCATTAGGTGTCCGCAGTGAGGCTGCATCTGAAGGTTTCCTGTCTGTGGATGCGTGAAGGTTGGTTACTTTGGAGTTCTGCATATGTTCAAGAAATAATTTCGTAGGGAATGGGGAGTTAAGACTTAAAATGTACAGAGTTTCTATTTGGGATGATGGAAAAATTTTGGTAATGGAAGATGATGACAGCAGCCCAACACTGTGGATGTAATTAACAGCACTGAATTATATATTTGAATGAGGTTAAAGAGTGAAATACTAGGTTGTATATACAGTACTAGAATAATAAAAAAAAAAATCCATGGACCTGCACACACACAAACATTGAACCCCGAGTTAAACCATGGGCATATGTAAATATGTATCATAGTACAATGATAAAAATGTGCTTTCATCAATTGTAGCAAATGTTCCACTCCAAGGCAAGGTGGTAATAACAAGGTGGTATATAGGGATCCTGTATTTTATGCATGATTGTTCTTTAACCCATAACTTCTCTAATAAAAAAGAAAAGGGGAGATGTGAGGCAAGATGGCATCAGACTAAGTGCACCACATCATCTCTCCTACGACGAAACAGCTGAGCGGGGGCAAAATCCTGCCTGAGTGAGTTGTTTTGGGAACCCACAAAGCAGGAGGCTTCTGGACATTGATCTGGAGAGAGTATGACAAAAAGAGTGATTGCTCAAGGTAAAACCGGGGTTTTCTGGTGCTTGTGGAGCTATGGGAAGGCTTAGCCCCTCCCTTAGGGCAGGTAGCCATGGCCAGTCGCACGCGGCATTCTCCAAACCCCGTGTTCCCTGAACCAGTGATCCCCTGACCTGCATTCCCTGAACCTGCGATCCCTGAGCCCATGTTCCCCGAACCCCGAGTTCCCCGAATCCACCTTCCCTGAACCTGCCTTCCCTGAACCTGGTGTTCCCTGAACCCTGAATCCTGGCATTTCACGAACACTGCCAGTCTCCGACAAACTCCAAGAGTGGGAGGGTTCTGGTAAAGGGTGCAGAGGGGTCCGATGAGTGTGGCTTCAATTGTCCGGACCCTTCTTTTTGAGCTTGGAGGAGCATGCCAGTTGGCTTGGGGAAAGGCTAGGAAGAGATGAGAGGTGAATCTGCTGAGGGAGCCTGATTTACCTAAACACCTTGGGTGTAACCCACCTGGGGGAGGAGGACAGTAGGAAGTACTTAGTAGGTTATTTAGGGTTCCTGGCAAGGTGTGGGTGCTCCCTCTCAAAAAGACTGAGAGTCATTATTTTCTGTGGTGAGTTGGCTCACCAGGGTCCTATTTGAGGCTTAGAAGGGAGCTCCCACATGGGCTTCCTGCTGCCCTGGGAGAAAGGGAAGTTGGGAAGGGAGAAAGGTGAAGGAGAGATTCTTAATTAGTTTGTTCAGTTGTAAAGAGTGGGTCCTGCCCTGGAAAGGGGACTCTTTTTGAGAAACAGGTCAACCTGGAAGGAGGGTTTGGCTCGGTGGAAGAGTTTCAGCCTTGAATGTACAAGGTCTCTGCTTCAGTTCCCTGCTCCTCTTAGAGTAGTGACCCACTGGGATGTTAAACATCTGGCTGATACATAGACATTATCCTTGTATCAGCTTCCCTTGGGTCTCTTATTTTCCTGAAAAAAAAAAAAAGAGATTACTTTTGTTACAAAATTTGACTTGGGGGAAGCGGCTGTGGCTCAATCAGTTGGGCTCCCATCTACTATATGGGAAGCCCTGGATTTGTGTCATGGGGCCTCCTTGTGAAGGCAGGCTCGCCCACATGCTGTGGAGAGCTGCAGGCCTGCAAGTGCCATGGAGAGCCAACTCAGCAAGGTGATGCAACAAAAGGGAGGCAAGGAAAACACAGAAGAATGCACAGTGAATGGACACAGAGAGCAGACAGCAAGCAAGTCACAAGGGGGGGCGGGGATAATAAAAAACTTGGCTTGGTTAACTCACTAAAATTCAATTCACTGCAGCGAGAAAGCTGCAGGGTGATTGATTAGTGAACACCAGCAGCCTGACAAGCTCCATAGGGGCTTGGGAGGGAAGTCTGGTTTATCTTAATGTTTGGTTGACTCCTTGTTGGATGGCTTGTCTGTTTTTTGTTTCTGTTGTTGTTTCTTGCCTTTCCTTCCTCTTTATCCCCCTATTACCCCCTGCTCCCCTTATTTTTTCTATTAGGTACAGTTTCTTGTTTGCTCTGCTTACTTGTCCTCAATTTCCTCTTTTCTGTGTGTACTGATTTTGGCTACCAATGCTTTCTCTTTTCCTTCCTACATCTTTCTGTCTTCCACATTCTGTTGTTGCTCTTACATTCCACCTCTCTTTGTTTAGCCCCCAATTTTTCTGGCTTTTTGTTTCTAACACATCTATTCTGTTTTCTATCTTTTATCAACTTTTTATGTTATTGTCCTTTCTTTTCCCTTTCCCTCTCTCCTGATCATGCTGGCCTTTTAATTCATACTATATTCTTCTCCATATTCAGTTTCCCATTTCATTGTAAGTACTCCACTTTTTTATTCATATAACTCTACACTCCTTACATGAGCTTAATATTCATTCTCCTGGGTTTTATATGGTTCTTCTGCTAACATTTACTATCAATACTACTATTATACTTTTTCTTTTCTTAACTCTTTTGCTATTCCTGGCCCTAATCTTTTTCCTTCAAGGGAACTTAGACAACAACAAGGAAATAGAACAAGAAGAATAAAGTATCAAAGAGAAAACTTAACACACACACACACAAAGCACATAAATAAAACCTGTAGATGGAGAAGCTAATCAACTGAACAAAACCATCAAGATAAAATGATGACCAGACAGAACCAAAAAATTACAAACTGTACCAAAAAATCAGGAAGACATGACCAAATCCAAGGAACAAGCTAAAAACCAGGAAGAGGAGCAGTACATTGAACAACTAACCTAAGCTCTCCAAACAAATACCATGGGCCAAGTTAATGAAGTGAAGAAGGAGATTAAGGATACCAAGAAAATGCTAAGAGAGCATACTGAAGAAATTGTAAATGTACACAAAAAGATAATGGATATGATAGCAATGAATGGCACAATCCAAGAAATAAAAAATACACTCTCAGCAAATAACAGATTTGAAGAGGCAGAGGAAAGTGATGTGGAAGACAGTACATCTGAAATCAAACAAATAGGAGAACTGATAGATAAAAAGACAGAAAACAAACATCCAGAGGACATAATGGCTAAAAACTTCCCAAACCTATTGAGGGAGATGGATATACATGTCCAGGATGTGCAATGCATCCCAAACAGTAAAAATACCAACAGGCCTACTCCAAGATATATACTTATCAAATTATCCAATGCTCAAGACAAAGAGAAAATACTGAAGACAGCAAGAGAAAAGAGAACCATTACATACAAGGGAATCTCAAAAATTAAGTGCTGATTTCTCCTCTGAAACCATGGAGACAAGAAGACAGTGGTAGGACATAGTCAAAGTACTGAAAGAAAAAAATTTCCAGCCAAGAATACACTATGTAGCAAAGCTGGCATTCAAAAATGACAGAGGTCAAAATATTCACAGATAAACAGAAACTAAGAGAGTATGCCAATAAGAAACTGCCCTTCAAGAAATATTAAAGGGAATTCTGCAGGAGGAAAGGAAAAAAAACAAACAAACAGGAGAGTCAAATTTGGAGAAGAGTGTAAGAAAACCTAAACAGATAAAAGAGAAATAAGAGCAACATGTGAAACATACCTAAATCCAAAGGAAATATGGCTAATGTAAATAATTCCTTGAAATTGATAACACTGAAAGTCAATGGATTAAATTCAGCTGTCAAGAGACACAGATTCACAGAATAGATAAGGAAATATGGCCCATCTGTATGCTGTCTACAAGAAACCCACTTTAGACCCAAGGATTCAAGGAGGTTTAAAGTGAACAGCTGGAAAACAGCCTTACAAGCAAACATGTACCAAAAATTGGCAGAACTAGTGTACTAATATTGGACAAAATAGACTTTAAATGCACAACTATTGTGAGAGGCAAAGGTAGACACTGCACATTATTTAAAAAGGGCAGTCTTTCAAGATGAAAGAATAATCACAAACATTTACGCACCTAACCAGGGCGACTCAAAATATGTGAGGCAAACACTGGAAAAACTAGGTGGAGAAAAAATTCCTCTACAGTTATAGTGGGGGACTTTAATACACCATTATCACCATTAGACAGAACATCTGAACAGAGAATCAATAAGGAAACAAAGACTTTGAATAATATATTAAGGAATCTGGACCTAATAGACACATACAGAACAATACACCCCAACACAGCAGGACATACATTCTTCTCAAGCTCACATGGATCATTCTCCAAGATAGACCATGCTAGGCCACAGAGAAAGTTTCAATGAATTCATAAAGATTGAAATCACACAAAATAATTTCTCTGACCACAGTGGAATGAAACTGGAAATCTGCAAGGCCCTGAGAAGCAGATTAGGCACAAAGAAATGGAAGTTGAGCAATACACTCTTAGATGAACAGTGGATCAAGGAGGAATCTCAAAAGAAATCAATAACTACCTTGAAACTAATGAAAAAGAAAACACAAGATATCAAAACTTATGGGATGCAGCAAAGCTGTACTGAGAGGGAAATTCATAACCATAAATTCATACATCAAAAAAGAAGAAAGAGCTAAAATTGAAGAACTAATTCCACACTTGGAGGAATTAGTAAAAAAAAACAAAAAACAAAAAACAAGAAATTAACTGCAAAGGAAGAAGAAAGAAAGAAATAACAAAGATCAGAGAAGAACTAAATGAAATAGAATATAAGAAAGCACTAGAAAACAAAACAAAACAAAGAGCTGGTTCTTTGAGAAGTTCAATAAAATTGACAAACCCTTAGCTAGACTAACAAAGAAAAACAGAGAGAAGATGCAAATGCACAAAATAAGAAATGAGAAAGGGGATATCACCACTGACCCCACAGAAGTAAAGACTTTCATAAGGCGATACTTTGAAAAACTATATTCCAACAAGAAGGACAATTTAGAGGAAATGGACGAATTCCTAGAAACACATAAGCAGCCTATATTGATGAAAGTAGAAATTGACGATCTCAAGAAACCAATCACAAGTAAAGAGAATCAGTCATTAAAAACCTCCCAAATAAGAAGAGCCCTGGGCCAGACGGCTTCACCAGTGAATTCTCCAAACATTCTGGAAAGATCTAACATCAATCTTGCTTAAACTCTTCCAAAAAATCAAAACAGAAGGAACATTGCCTAACTCATTCTATGATGCCAACATTACCCTAATACCAAAGCCAAACAAAGACAGCACAAGAAAGGAAAATTACAGACCAATCTCTCTAATCAAACCTAGATGCTAAAATCCAAAAGGAAATACTTGTTAATCATATTCAACAGCACATGAAATGAATTATACACCAAGTCCAACTGGGTGTCATCCCTGATATGCAAGAATGGTTCAACATAAGAAAATCAATTAATGTAATACATGATATAAACAGATCAAAGGGAAAACATCACATGATCATATTCATAGATGCAGAAAAAGCATGACAAAATACAGCACCCTTTTCTGATAAAAACACTGCAAAAGATAGGAAAAAAAGGAAACTTTCTGAACATCATCAAGGTTATATATGAAAAACGCTCAGCTAGCATCATTTACAAAGGTGAAATCTTAAAATCTTTCCTTCTAAGATCAGGAACAAGACAGGGATGCCCACTATTATGCCTCCTGTTTAACACTGTGATAGAAACACTTAATAGAGCACTGAAGCAAGAACCAGATATAAAAGGCATCCAAACTGGAAAGGAAGAAGTCAAAATTTCACTATTTGCAGATGACAAGATCCTATACAGAAAAGCCCTGAAAAGTCTACAACAAAGCTTTTAGAACTTATACATGAGTTCAGTAAAGTCACAGGTTGTAACATCAATGCACAAAAATCAGTAACCTTTCTGTACACCAATAATGAGCAATCTGAGGAGGAAATCAAGAAACAAATACCATATACGATAGTAAATTAAAAAATCAAATACCTGGGAATAAATTTAACTAAAGATGTAAAAGACTTATACACAGAAAACTACACAACACTGTTAAAGGAACTCAAAGAAGACCTAAATAAATGAAAGAATATTCCCTGTTCATGGATAGGAAGACTAAATATCTTTAAGATGTCTATCCCACTGGAACTGATCTACAGATTTAATGCAATCCTAATAAAAATTAGCACAGCATTTTTTACTAAACTGTAAAAACTAACTATGAAATTTATTTGAAAGGGAAAGAGACCCCAAATAGCCAAAGACATATTGAAAAAGAAAAACGAAATTGGAGGAATCGCACTACCTGACTTTAAAACATACTACAAAGCTATAGTGGTCAAAACAGCATGGTATTGGTACAAGGATGGACATGCTGACCAATGGAACTGAATTGAGAGTTCTGATGTAGAGTCTTGCATATACACTCATCTGATATTTGACAAGGCCACCAAGCCCACACAACTGGGAGAGAATGGCCTCTTCAACAAATGGTCCTTGGATTACTGGATATCAAAAGAATTAGAGAGGATTACCATTTCACACCTTATACAAAAATCAACTCAAGATGGATCAGAGATCTAAATATAAGAGCAAAGACTATAAAGAGCTTGGAAGGCAATGTAGGGACCTTGTAATAGGAAATGTCTTCATGAACTTCACATCAAAGCACAAGCAGTGAAAGAAAGAATAGATAAATGGGACCTCCTCAAAATTAAACCCTTTTGCAACTCAAAGGGATTTATCAAGAAAAAGAGAGCATACTCAATGGGAGAAAATGTTTGGTAACCATTTATCTGATAGGAGTCTAATATCCAACCTATATAGAGAAATCCTATATTTTGAAAATAAAAAGACAACCCATTTAAAAGTTGGGCAAGAGATTTGAACAGTCCCTTCTCCAAAGAAGAAACACAAATGGCTACAAAACACATGAAAAGATGTTCAAAACCACTAGCTATTAGGGAAATGCAAATCAAAACTACAATGTGATACCATCTTACTCCCATTAGACTGGTGGCTATTAGAAAAAAAGAAGACTACAAGTGTTGGAGAAGATGTGGAGGAATGGGAACATTCATCCACTGCTGGTAGGAATGCAGAAGAATCCAGACATTCTGGAGGACAGTTTTGTTGTTTCTCAAAAAACTAGTTATAGATTTGCCATATGACCCAGCAATTCCACTGCTCATTATATACCCAGAAGAACTGAAAACAAGGACACAAACGGATATATGCACACTAATGCTCATAGTGGCACTATTCACTATTGCCCAAAGTTGGAATCAACCCAAATGACCACCAAGAGAGGAATGGATAAACAAAATGTGGTCTATATATACAATGGGATACTACTCAACTGTAAGAAGGAATACACTACAAACACATGAGATAATATGGATGAATCTTGAAGACTTTATGTTGAGTGAAGCAAGCCAGGCATTGTAAGGCAAATGCTCTATGACCTCTCTGATATGAAATAAGCAGATCAAGCTGTTCAGAGAGCTAGAGACTGGATGATAGGTTTATAGGAAATTGGGGGGAGAGGAAGTTTGTTAGCTGATGCCTACATGGGTGAAATCAATGATAAAGTGGAGGTACATAGCTTGAGGGGGGTCTGGGTTGGGAGGATGGGTCAGATGGCCTAAGGAATTGGGGGGAGTGTTGGGGGGAGCAGATGAACATGGGAGATTCTTGAGTATGTGGCTGGAATTATAATGTTGAGAAAACTCTTTAGAAAATATGATAAGGAATGGTTACTTGTTTAAGATGCTTAATGGGGGCATCTGGCACAGGGGCAGGCTTCTAGAGAGTATGTGAGTGCTCATCTTGTCATAGTGTGATATATCATTGGGTGGAGACCCGTACAATGAGTGGGAAGTCTTATCCCTACCCTGGGGAGACCTGATGTTCTCAAATATAGGGAAGGGTGTCAAGAGAGAATTGCTGGCTACCAATGGGGGAGGACAGTCTAGTATGTCAAGCCCTCAGCATTGCAGCAAATATCTGTGAATCTGGTCCTTCAAGCAGTAATGCTTGGTTGTCACTGTGGGCCCTGAGGGGAGAGGTAAGGAGGAATAGAATAGATGGAAGGGGGGTAACTGGGGGGCAATGGAAGTAATCCACAAGATGATGCAATGATGGATATAGGACATGTTAAATTTCACCAAAAAGTTATAAAAATGTATAGTCTAAAATGTAAACCAAATTGTAACTAAAATTTTAGAAATGTGTACAGTCTAAAATTAAACCATAATGCAAACCAAAATAGAATCATGTTTGGTAGCTATGTTTCAATATCTGTACATCAACAGCAGCAAATATAACATGAATATGTAAAAAGATCATTGCTGGGGAAGGGGGAAAAGGGTTTGACATTGGATGTAAGGGAGTCCCCTATATTGCATATGTGACTTTACTGTGTTCTAAAACTTTTTGAAGAAAAAATTAAAAATTAAAAAAAAAGTGTGTAGATGCTGGGGAAGAAATGAAAGGAATTACCTTGCCGCTGTAAATACAGGGCAACACCTATTACAATGATGAAAGGCAAAATGTCAAAAACAAAGTTTTGTGATATTTTTCATTTTTTAATACCCAAATTTATTTTTTACTTTATTTTAGTTTTTCTAAATTAGTATGTATTGAATTTCTAATCTTTAATCCTAACATTACCATTTCATATTCCCACTAATTGAATTTGGCAGTATATTAAGCTTCATTTTTGAAGAAGTTTTGGACCGGAGAGGGGTTCAATTATGGCAGAGGAGGAACACTGTGTGGGATGTTATTGATGGGGGACACATGGTTGGGAGGGAGTTCTCCAGGTCATGTATATAGGGTATATAAAAATGTTCATATATTTGTTGGGTATTTTCATAGTAGCTACAGTTACAAATGACAACTGAGGGAGTGCTTAGTTCCTAACCAGGGGAGCTTTGTCACAATCCCCAATGGAACAGAAACAAGAGCAGGGGCAAAGACTAGTGAAGAATGATGGTCCAGTGATGAGCCCTTGATACTGATCACTATGCTTATGAGCCTGTATGCCTGAAATTTCAACTAGGCCTAGAGGTGTAGGGAACCTAAGAGTTACCTCCTGAGAGCCTCCATGTTGCTCAAATGTGGCCACTCTCTAAGCCTTCCTCTACCATGGGACATGACTCCCTGGGTTGAGCCTCCCTGGCACCAAGGAATTACTACCAATCACTAGTTGGTGATGCAACTATAAAAAGACCTTGAATAAAAGGGAGATAATGGTAAAGACAAATGAATTTATATGGATTCAAGTCTTCAAAAAGAGTTGGGAGGTTATCAGAGGGGTCGTGCTTACACACATCTCAGCAGGATCCCAGAGACAAAGTAGATACAACCCCAGGTACTGGTGCTCCTGAAGATACAGAGACACACAGAAGAATCCAGCCATTCTGGAGGACAGTTCAGTGATTCTTCAAAAAACTAGCTATAGATTTGCCATATGACCCAGCAATTCCACTCCTCAGTATATACCCAGAATTGAAAACAAGGACACAAACCAATGCATGCACACCAATGTTCATAGTGGCACTATTCACTATTGCCCAAAGTTGGAATCAACCCAAATGCCCATCAACAGATGAGTGGATCAACAAAATGTGGTCTATACATACAATGGAATACTACTCATCTGTAAGAAGGAATACAGTACAAACACATGGGAAAACATGGATGAATCTTGAAGACTTTATGTTGAGTGAAGGAAGTCAGGCATTGAAGGACAAATACTACTTGATCTTTCTGATATGAATTAAGCAAATTAAGCTGTCTCAGAGAGCTAGAGACTTGATGATAGGCTTACAGGAAATAAGGGGGGGAGAGGAAGGTTGTGAGCCATCACCCACATGGGTGAAATCTATGATAAATTGTAGATAAGTAGTTGTACGGTGAAGGGATAAGACAGGGCATAGGGTTATTACTGGGTGGAGCTTTGCAGGCTCGAGGGGGGGCCTGGGTTGGGAGGATGAGTCGGATGGTCTAAGAAATGGGGAGGAGTGATGAAGGGGGTGTACACGGGAGATTGCTGAGTATGTGGTTGAAACTGTAATGTTGAGAAAACTCTTTAGAAAATATAATAAGGAAGGGTTTCTGGTATAAGGTGTTTGACGGAGGCCATCTGGCACAGGGTTCACCTGGGGCAGGCTTCTAGGGAGTGTGTGAGTGCTCATCATGTCATAGTGTGTTATATCAGTTTGGGTGTTATGCCCCTATCCTGGGGAGGCCTGATGTTCTCAAACAGAGGGGAGGGTGTCTCTTGAGAATATGGGAGGCCCCCAGAAGAGGAGGACAGACTAGAGTGTCAAGCCCTCAGCATTGTTGCAAGTATCTATGAATCTTGTCCTCCAAGCAGTGAAGCTTGGTTGACGCTGTGGACCCCGAGGGGAGGGGGAGAGTGAAATAGAATAGTTGGAAGAGGGGATAACTGGGGGGCAATGGAAGTGTTCTGCATGAACCTGCAATGATGGATACAGGTCATGTTAAATATCACCAAAAATGTATAAAGGTGTATAGTCTAAAATGTAAACCATAAGGTAAACCACAATGGAACCGTGGTTGGTAGCTGTGTTTCAATGTCTGTACATCAGTTGCAGCAAATGTAACATCCACATATAAAAAGGTCATTATGGGGTAAGGGGAAGGGGAATTTGATGTTGGGTATATGGGAGTTCCCTATATTCTATATGTGACTTTACTGTGACTTAAAAAATTTGAAGACATATATATATATAATATATATATATGTATAAAATATATATATATATATATATATAAAAGGATGTGGACACTGAGGAAGAAATGAAAGAGACTGCCTTGCCACTGTGCATACAAGGCAACACCTATTGCAGTGATGAAAGTCAAACATCAAAAAAAATTTTTTATGATATTTTTCACTTTTTAAATATCCTAGTTTATTTTTATTTTATTTTTTCTAAATTACTATGTATTCTATTTCTAATCTTTAAACCTATCATTACTGTTGAAGCCGGCTGATAAGATAGGGAATCAATAGACAGATCTGGAGCCTGGCTGAGTCCATGTGGACATCAACAACCCTCAAGATGGCTGCTGGAAGACCCTCCCCAGGATTCTGTCCGTTAGAACAATGATTTCTTGTGGAAGCCAGGTGAAGCACTGTATATTCCCCAAAGACTTTATCACTGGGCCCTCACTGGGGGATTGATGGGGGTGGGGTATTCAATCAAAACAGCAAACAGCTAGAACCCCTCCCCTGCCATTAGCAAAGGGATGGAATAATTAAATGTTCAAAACTGGGCATGAGGCCTGAATGTGGTCTCTTGCCTCTAGATCCTGACTCTAGCTGCCTTCTCCCCTGCTTGGATCACTACGCAAGTAAACCTGGGGATTTATAATCTATAATGGGGACTTGTAGTCTGTAACTCACCTTCTTTATCACTTTTCAGCCCTGTCCTCTCTACCTGGGACCCATGATCTGTTATTTTCTCCCATTTCTCATCCCTCCTTGCCTGAATAAATTACTGGCCTAACTCACCTGACGTACTCTTGAAATTCATTTCTGCAGCATAGTTAAGAACGTAGACAAAATTCAGTATTTTCATGCCAATCTTAAATTTGGCAATATATTAAACTTCATTTTTGAAGAAGTTTTGGGTCACAGAGGGGTTCAACTATGGCAGGGGAGGGACACTGATGTTGGGGTATCATTGATAGGGATGCATGGGTGGGAGGGAATTCTCCAGGGCATCCATATAGGGTATAAAGTTATGTTCATATGTTCTTTGGGTGTTGACATATGGGGTAGAGTTTCACACAACAACTGAGGGGGTGCTGAGTACCTATTCCGGGAAATTGTCTCACTCCCCAATGGAGCAGCAACAATCCCCCAACGACAAGGGCAAAGGCCAGTGAAGAAGGATGGTTCAATGATGGGCCCTTGATACTGATGACAGATTATGAGCCTGTGTGCTTAGAGTTTCACCTAGGCCTAGAGCTGTAGGGTGCCTAAGAGTTACCTCCTCAGAGCCTCTGTGTTGCTCAAATGTGACCACTCTTTGGGCCAAACTCAGCGTGTAGCTGCATTACCTTTCCCCCAGCATGGGACATGACTCCTGGAGATGAGCCTCCCTGATGTTGAAGGATTACTAGCAAGCACCAGATGTGATGCAACTAGAAAAAGACTTTGAATAAAAGAGGGAAATTGTAAAGACAAATGAGTTTATATTGCTAAGAGACTTCAAAAAAGAGTCAGGAGGTCATCAGAGGGGTTGTGCTTATGCACATCTCAACAGGATCTCAGAGATAGTCAAAGTAGATACAACCCAGGCAAGGGTGCTCCTGAGATCTACAGAGACACACAGGTCCTACAGTCGTGATAGATGGCTCTGGAGTTCAGTGACTTGTTAGTGGGCCCTACTTTGGAATTTGTGCTCCTGAGTGCGATGGAGTTGAACTCAGATGTGACTTCTCTATGCATGTTTCTTCTGTCACTTTTACTGAACCTGTGGTTGGTGCTGGGGTTGGTGTATGTTCAGGAGACTTTAATCTCTGGACTGTCCATGTGCCAGCTGGGTCCTGAGCCTCAGCAGAGTTGCAACACCTACTCTCTGGTCATTGGACTTTCCCAGGTCAGCTAACAGGGAGTTGAGGATGGTCAACCACCGCAGCAGAGAACTGAAAGAGTCTACAACTGCAAGCAGGAGAATTCCATCCATCAGCCATGTGGAAGCTAAGCCCACTCTCAGTTTAGAGGTGGAATGGACATCACCATCCCAGGGTCCTCAGGATGGAGGAATAAAATATAGATTAGAATGGATTTACTGGTATTCTATGATAGAATTGTTGTGACTCTAGCAATGGAAGAAATTATATCATTGGTGTGGAGATGGTGGCCATAGTCTGAAAGCAGGAAGAGGGAAAAAAGAAGTGTAATATTGAGGCATTTTGAGGGCTTGGAGTTGTCCACACTGATACTGTAGGGACAGATGCAGGACATTATGTATCCTGCCATATCTCACTGAATGGATTGAGGGAGAGTGTAAACTACAATGTAAACTATAATCCATGCAGTGCAGCAGTGCTCCAAAATGTATTCATCAAATGTAATGAATGGGCCACAATGATGAAAGAGGCTGTTGATGTGGGAGGGGTTTGGGGAGTGATGGGAAGTGGGGTATGTGGGAACCTCTTATAATTTTTAATGAAATATTTTTTGTGATTTATGTATCTTTTAAAAAAGACAATTTATAATTAAAATAAATAAATAAAAACAAATTTAAAAAGAAAAAAGAAAGAACTGCTAGTATATTTTGGATTTCTACTACTGGTAATGGTTTTTGAGATAAGGTGGACAATTAAAAAACTGAACAAACTATACACAAAAGGTTGGTACAAGTCATCAAATTGCTAACAAGATAGGGAGCACGTGGTGGACCCAGATGCCAGAGAGGCCAGGAACCTGCAGAGGCACAGGGAGCACATGGATGCTTTCATCTTGGGATTGTACCATTCCTACTGGTTGGCTGAAGGGATCCACTGCCTCCTGGGTCTCTGAGACAAAGTAGAATGCATGGTCTAATGAGGATGGAGACCTTGGTTAAATACCTCACCCCCCACTGTGAGCTGGGACCGCAAGCGTCACACCCTGCGAGTGAGCTTCAGTCAGTTTCCCCCAGTCTTCACAGAAGTTTGCAGGATTGTTTCTTTTTTTTTTTTTATTGACTTTGTAATAATATTACATTAAAAATATATATATATGAGGTCCCATTGAACCCTACCACCCCCACCCCACCTCTTCTTATCTCCGTGTCCCAGGAAAATGATTCTTGTATCTTTCCCATATAAGCCACATGTCAGGTCGAATAGAGGAGAAAGACTGTGGATTGTTGTAAACTTAGTCGGGGCTGGCCCAACACATGGGCTTCCGCATCAGCAGTGAACTGGCTACCACTATGCTGAGTGGTGGAGTTCCAGGTAACAGAGGCCAAGGAACAGTCCTCAGTACTCAGCATCATTACATGGGGGAAGGGGTTCAGCAAGTCCCTTCATGGTGGTTGCTTAGGATAGACTGCTTTCAGCACAGAGGGGGCATGATTTGTCCTTGGCATAGACACTTTCTGGATGCAGAGTTGTCTCTTGTCCACAGTACTTTGTCCAGATCTACATAATTGGACTTACTGAACTCTTTTCTTTACATGGGATCTCGCACAACATTGCTTTGTGACTAAGGGATTCATTTCAGAAACCTTATCTTGTTATTAGCAAGTATTATTATAGAGAGAAACGTGTGTGGATGTGTGGTAGGTAACTGTGCAATTCAGCACCATTTCTACCCATTCTGTGCTCTCCCCGTCTTGCAGGGACTGGAATCTAGGAACTGCATTTCCCAGAGTCCCTTGCTAGGAGGCTTCCGGTTTAGAGTCCTACAAAGAGAAATGCATACGAATGGAAGACAGGAGAGGCAGATGCCATGTTAGTGGCCAGCAGACGTTGGACTTTAACAAGCAGCGTCCATGTGGTTGGGCATGAATCATCCACCTCCATGCCACAGCCATCTGTGATCTTCAGTCTTTCTTCCCTTTGACTCTTGCAAATTCCTGAATTTCTGAAAACTAGCATAAACCTCAAGCCAGTGACAATGTTCCCTGACCTTCCCACCATCAACACTTCCAATAAACTTATAAATACTTATAGGCATGTTCATTAATTAATTAGAAAATGAATTAAGTTTACCAAGGCTCTCAACATGTTCACTAAATCATGCATATGAGCTAGAATAGAAAAGATATTATCATATTCGTCAGGTATATAGGTACAGTACTTAACATTAATCAATGCATAAGTTCCTCTTTGAGCTGCACTTAATAGATCTGAGCTCCAGGTTTGCAATACCATGCTTGTCTCTCCTCACCCTAGACTCTAAACAGAAACCCGCAGCTGACCACTATCAGAGTGCACACCAATAGGGACTCGATCTGAAGCAGGTGCATACCACAGTGGACAGGTGTGTGGGATGGCCACCCTGGTACCAACATGGGAAGGGCATAGACAGGCTGTCTTCAGTGTTCACAGTGGCCAGGAGGCTCATTCCCATGGTGTATGAGGAAAAGGCTAAGGGGGCAACTAGTTTTGCTACAGGAAAGGTAGAATAGATGTGCCATTAGACCTTAAAGTGAAGGGTTGTCAAAGAGATGTCATAAGAATGTGTTGAAATGTCAATCAAAAAGAAGCTGGAAGAACAGGAAGGTGAAATCTGTTCCTGTCAAGTTGAGTAAAAGGAGAAAGCATTCCTCTTGATTGGGAAACCGAGGAGCCAGAGGACACTCCAGTTCCAGAACAAACCAAGGAGACTGATGACGACTGTGATGGGGACATGATCAAGGCCAGTGTCCTGCTGCTGGTGGAGTTCCTGGGGCTGAGTGTGGACCCTGTGGTCATTCCCTACAACCCATTATTGTGGGCTTGGCCAAGAGAGGTGGCCTGGAGAAGCAGCCATTTTGGTCCCTTCAAGCTCAGGAAGCCTCTGATGTGATGATGTATATCCAGCAGATTCACCTGCAAACACAGTAACATAAAAATACACCAGATTCTCCTTTGGGTCAAAGGGTTTTTCCTTTTATCCAGCCATCCACAGTTATTATAAGATTCCAAGTACTCTATGGATTATTTATAGGGAAATGTTGGGTACTATTTCTTTTGGAATGACTGAGGGCAGGCTTATGGTGTTGATGGCTTATACAATTTTGGGTACCCTCTTCAAGAAAAATAAAAGAAATGGTGAATACAATACTAAATAAGAATGTAAATGTTGACTTAGAATGAGACAAGAGGTAACAGCCAATTAAATATTTGAAAAAGCTGAAAAATCCTGCAAACATCACAAACTCCAGAACAATAACATAACATCTTAACGAACTAATTGCCTAACATATCTATGTAATACCTTTATTTCTTACATTATTTGACTTCATACTATTTCATGCATCTTCATGTGACAATGATTTTTCATCATTTTGGTGTGAAAGAATATAAAAGTAATTCTAATTTGCACCTAGCAAGGTTGATAGAAACTCGTTTTTTATTATTTGTTTTAGGTAGTTTGGTAGTTGGGATGCACAAAACAGATCATTTCACACACAGACATATTCTATGTTTATGCAGCTACATTTTTGTTCTACAATCATAGGACTCTGATAAATTCTGTTTTTTAGTATTCCCAAAAGATGAGAAAAAGTATGCTGCATTCATTTGTAATGGTATATTTTGAGTCATTGTATATGTTGAGTCATTCTTCTAAAGTGAGAATTTCCATTCTGACTAGAGGTTAATGAGAACCAGATTTTTAACTTACAATTTTACATGCTTGATCATTATTAGTAGAATAATTTTGCATGGGCTACATTTAGGATCTGTGTGTTTTAAAGCATGTCTGTCCTCTCCTCCATACATACTTCCAATGCTTGGAGCTAAAGTCTTATTGTTACCAAGATGATCCTCTTTGTATCATGATGCCAGGTGAGTTTGTGCAGTGGGCACTGGCAACTTGCTGGAAGACATTCTCTGCTAGGACCACCAGCCATAACTCACTCTAAGTTGCCATGATGTAATGAGACAGCTGGCTCTAACTCAATGCTACACAGCCATGATTGAGGGGAACTGCGGTCATAAGTCAAGTATAAACAGTGACTGCAAACCAAATAAATCCATCCAAACAAGATGATCAAGTTTATTTTCCCAGTAGTGGAATTCCAAAAATTCTCCTGGCCACACTCTGGTAATATTTACTAACTAGGAGAAGTGTGAAAAGAAGTAGTCAAGCAGGGAGCGCTTCACACTTGCTGTGTTTCCTCATCCTCCATTCACTCTTTTGGCCACCTACATTACCCCCTTTCCCCCACATCTTGCCATCATCCATCATCTACTGTTTCTCTTACATTCCACCTCCCTTTCTTTGGCCCCCAAATTGTCTGACTTTTAATTTCTAATACCTTTGTTCTGATTTCTGTCTTTTATCCACTCTTGATATTATTGTCTTTCTTTTCTCTTTCCCTATCTCTTGAAAACACTGGATTTTTAATTCATACTATATTCTTCCCCATATTCAGTTGACTGTCTCATTATAGGTACTCTACTTACTGCTATAACCCTACACAACTTACATGAGTCTAATACCCATTCTCCCAGATCTCACATTGTGGCTCTGTTAACATTTATTACCAGTACTACTTTATACATTTTCTTTTCTTACTCATTTTGCTCTCCCTGGCCCTAATATTTTTCTTCAAAGTGAACTTAGCCAGCAACAAGAAAATAAAGTAAGAAGAACAAAGTGACAAAGAGAAGACATAACACTTCACAAGAACATCAACAATTAATCCCCAAGACTAGACAAAGAAGTTAAGGAACTGATTAAATCTGTCAAGATAAAATGATGACCAGACAGCAACAAAAAACTACAAACCAAACCAATAATCAGGAAAACATGGCTGAATCCAATGAACAAATTAAAACCAGGAAGGAGAGCAGAACATCGGACAAGTAATTAAAGATTTCAAAACATATATTAGAGACCAACTTAATGAAGTAAAGGAAGAGATTAACAATATGAAGAAAACACTTGGAGAGGAAATTGCAGGCATATGCAAAAAGATAACAGATATGATGGTGATGAACACCACAGTTCAAGAAATCAAAAATACACTCTCAGCAAATAGCAGCAGATTAGAAGAGGCAGAGGAGAGAATTAACAACATGGAAGACAGACATCTGAAATCAGATAGTAGAACTGATCAATGAAAGATAGAAGAAATCCAGCTAGGACTTATGGACCTGAATGGAATGCAAAATGCACAAACATATCTATTATAGGCATCCCAGAAGGAGAAGAGAAGGGAAAGCAGACAGAAGAGGTGTTGGAGGAAATAATGGCTGAAAACTTCCCAAATCTACTGAGAGAGATGGATGTACATGTCCAGGAAGCACAACACACTCCAAACACCATAAATCCCAATAGGCCCACCCCAAGACATATACTTGTCAAATTCTCCAATGCTCAAGACAAAGAGAAAATTCTAAAAGCAGCAAGAGAACCAACACAAACAAGGGAGGCACCATAAGATTAAGTGTTGATTTCTCATCTGAAACCATAGAGGAAAGAAGGCAGTGGTGATATAGTTAAGGTACAGAAAGAAAAAAATTTCCAACCAAGAATACTCTACCCAGCTAAACTAGCATTCAAAATATTCACAGATAAACAGAAATTGAAAGAGTATGCCAACAAGAACCCTGCCCTTCAAGAAATACTAAAAGGAGTTCTGCAGGAAGAAAGGAAAAAACAGGAGAGGCAGAGTTGGAGGTGAGTGTAAGAGCAACAAAAAAGACAAAAACAGAAGGAAACAAACAAAATATGACAAACACAAATCCAAACAAAATATGGCTAACATAAATAATTCCTTGAAAGTAATAACACTGAGTGTCAATGGATAAAACTCACCTGTCAAAAGATTCAGACCAGGAGATTGGATAAGGAAATATGACTCATCTATATGCTGTCTACAAGAAACACATCTTAGACCCAGGGATTCATGGAGGTTGAAAGTGAATTGCTGGAAAACAATCTTACAAACAAACAATAACCAAAAAAAGGCAGGAGTTGCTATATTAATATCAGACAAAATAGACTTTAAATGCAAAAAAATTGTGAGAGACAAAGAAGGATACTACATAGTAGTGAAAGGGAAAATCTTTCAAGAAGAACGAACAATCATAAATATTTATGCTCCTAACAAAGGCACCTCCAAATACGTGAGGCAAACATTGGAAAAACTAAGTGAAAGAATAGATGCCTCTACAATTATAGTGGGAGACTATAATACACCACTATCAACTTTGGGCGGAACATCTCAAAAGAGAATCAATAAAGAAACAAAAATTTTGAACAGTATATTAGAGGAGCTGGATCTAATAGACATATACAGATCATTACACCTGAATACAGCAGGATATACATTTTTCTCAAGTGCACATGGATTATTCTCCAAGATAGATCATATGTTAGGTCACAAAGAAAGGTTCTTGAATTCAGAAAGATCAAAATCACACAAAATAATATCTCTGACCACAGTGGAGTGAAGCTGGAAACCTGCAAGGTCCAGAGGCCCAGATTTCACACCATGATATGAAAATTAAACAGCACACTCTTAGAGAAACAGTGGGTCAAAGAGGAAATCTCAAAAGAAATTAATAACTACCTTGACACTAATGAAAATGATAACACAACATACCAAAACTTATGGGATGCAGCAAAAGCAGTACTGAGAGGGAAATTTATAGCCACAAAAATCATACATCAAAAAAGAAGAAAGAGCAAAAATTGAAGAACTAACTGCACATTTGGAGGAATTAGTACAAAAACAACAAAGTAACCCCATAGGAAGAAGAAAGAAAGAAATAACAAAGATCAGAGAAGAACTAAATGAAATAGAAGATAAGAAAGCACTTGAAAAGATAAACAAAACCAAGAGATGGTTCTTTGAGAAGATCAATAAAATTGACAAACCCTTAGTGAGACTAACAAAGAAAAACAGGGAGAAGATTCAAATGCACAAAATAAGAAATGAGAAAGGAGATATCACCACTGACCCCACAGAAATAAAGACTATCATAAGAGGATACTTTGAAAAACTATATTCAAACAAAAATGACAATTCAGAGGAAATGGACAAATTCCTAGAAACACACAAGAAGCCTGTATTGAATAAAGAAGAAATTGATGATCTCAACAAAACAATCAAAGTAAAGAGATAGTAACAGTCATTAAAAACCTCCCAATTAAGAAGAGCCCAGGGCCAGATGGCTTCACAGGTGAATTCTACAAAACATTCCGAAAAGAACTAATGCCAATCCTGCTGAAACTCTTCCAAAAAATCGAAACAGAAGGAACATTACCTAACTCATTCTATGATGCCAACATTACCCTAGTACCAAAGTCAAATGAAGACACCACAAGAAAGGAAAATTACAGACACATTTCTCTAATGTACCTAGACACAAAAATCCTCAACAAAATACTTGCTAACCGTATTCAACAACACATTAAGCGAATTATACACCATGACCAAGTGGTATTCATTCTGGGTATGCAAGGATGGTTCAACATAAGAAAATCAATCAATGTAATACACCATATAAACAGAATGAAGGGGAAAAAACCACATGATTATATCTATAGATGCAGAAAAAGCATTTGACAAAATACAGCACTGTTTCTTGATAAAAACACTGACAAAGATCGGAATACAAGGAAATTTTCTGAACATGATAAAGGGTATATATGAAAAACCCACAGCCAACATTGTTTACAATGGTGAAATCCTAAAATCCTTCCCTCTAAGACCAGGAAAAAACAAGGATGCCCACTCTCACCTCTTCTATTTAATATTGTTTTAGAAGTACTTGCTCAAGCACTGAAGCAAGAACCAGATATAAAAGGCATCCAAATTGGAAAGGAAGAAGTCAAAATTTCATTATTTGCAGATGACATGATCCTATACATAGAAAACCCTGAGAGGTCTACAACAAAGTTTCTAGAACTCATAAATGAGTTTAGTAAAGTTGCAGGTAATAAGATCAATGTGCAAAAATCAGTAGCGTTTCTGTACAACAATAATGAGCAAGCTCAGGGGGAAATCAAGAAACAAATACCATTTACAATAGTCAATAAAAAAATCAAAAAGCTAGGAACAAATTATACTAAAGATGTAAAAAACTTATACACAGAGAACTACACAACACTGTTCAAGGAAATCAAAAAATACCTAAATAAATGGAAGGATATTCCCTGTTCATGGATAGGAAGACTAAATATTAAGAAGATGTCTATCCTTCCAAAACTGATCTATACATTCAATGCAATCCCAATAAAAATCAACACAGTATTCCCTACAGAACTAGAAAAACTAACTATGAAATTTATTTGGAAAGGAAAGAGGCCCTGAATAGCCAAAGACATATTGAAAAAGAAAAACAAAATAGGAGGAATCACACTACCTGACTTCAAAACATACTACAAAGCTACAGTAGTGAAAACAGCATGGTATTGGCACAAGGAGGGACACACAGACCAATGGAACCAAATTGAGAATTCTGATATAGATCCTCATATATATAGTCATATAATATTTGATAAAGTCACCAAACCCTCTCAACTGGGAGAGAATGGCCTATTCAACAAATGGTGCCTGGAGAACTGGATATCCATATGTAAAAGAATGAAAGAGGATTACCATCTCACACATTATACAAAAATGAACTCAAGATGGATCAAAGACCTAAATATAACAGCCAAGACCATAAAGACTTTGGAAAGCAGTAGAGAAGCATGTACAAGACCTTGTAATAGGAAATGGCTTCATGAACTTCACACTAAAAGCACGAGCAGCAAAAGAACAAATAGATAAATGGGACTTCTTCAAAATTAAAGCTGTCTGCACTTCAGACGTGTTTGTCAAGAAAGTGAAAAGAGAGCCTACTCAATGGGAGAAAATATTCGGTAACCATGTATCGGATAGGAGACTTACAACTTGCATATATAAAGAACTCCTATATCTTGAAAATAAAAAGTTAAACAACCCATTTAAAAAACAGGGAAAAGATTTAAACAGACCCTTCTCCAATAAGAAATATAAATGGCTAAAAAGCACATGAAAAAATGCTCCAAATCTCTAGCTATTTGGGAAATGCAAATCAAAACCACAATGAGATACCATCTTACTCCCATAAGATTGGCAGCTATGAAAAAAAACAGAAGACTTCAAATGCTGGAGAGGATGTGGAGAAATCGGAACACTCATCCACTGCTGGTGGGAATGGAGAAGGATCCAGCCATTCTGGAGGACAGTTTGGCAGTTTCTCAAAAAACTAGCCATAGATTTGCCATATGACCCAGCAATTCCACTGCTGGATATATACCCAGTAGAACTGAAAACAAGGACACAAACCGGTATATGCCCACCAATGTTCTCAGCAGCATTGTTCACTATTTCCAAAAGTTGGAATCAACCCAAATGCCCATCAACAGATGAATGGTAAAATAAAATGTGGTATTTACATACAATGGAATAGAACTTGACTTTAAGAACAAATACACTACAAACACACGTGATAACATGGATGAATCTTGAGAATTTTATGTTGAGTGAAGCAACCCATGCATTGAAGGACAAATACTACATGACCTCAGTGATATGAAATAAGTAAACCAAGCTGCCTCAGAGAGCTAGAGACTGGATGATAGGCTTATAGCAAATTGGGGACTAGAGGAAGGATGTAAGCTGACACCTATGTGGGTGACATCTATGATAAGCTGGAGGTAAATATTTGTACAAGGAAGGGATAAAATGGGGGATAGGGTTACCTTTGGGTGGGGCTTTTTGGGCTTGAGGAGGGCTAGGGATGGGAGGATGGGTAATATTGCCCAAGAAATTAGGGGGAGGGTGGGGCAACATACGAACATAGGAGATTGTCAGGTATTTGGTTGAGAGTATAATGCTGAGAAAACTTTTTCAAAAAATATAATAAGGAAGGTTGCCTGTTTAAGATGCTTAAAGGGGATAATATGACACAGGACAGGCTCCTAGGGAATATGTAAGTGCTTTTTTTGCCAAAGTGGGTTATATCATTGGATAGAGATCCATACAATGAGAGTGAAGGCATACCCATATCCTGGGGTGGACTGTTGCCCTCAAATAGAGGGAATTGTATCTCTCAAGAGAAATGGTGTCTCCCAGTGCATTAGGGCAGTTGAGCAAGTCAAGCCCTCAACACTGTTGCAAGTATCTCTGAACATGGCCCTTCAAGCAATGAAGATTGACTGTCACTGTGGGCCCTAAGGGGAGGGGGAAAGAGGTATTGACTAGATGGAACCAATGTAACTGTGTGGGCAATAGAAGGGTTCCACAAGAGTACCCAAGGATGGATATAAGACATGTAAAATTACACCAAAAATATAAAGGGGCTGATAGGCTAAAAAGTAAATCATAATGTAAAACACAAGATAACTAAAAATTTAGAAAATTGTATAGTCTAAAACATAAACCACGATGTAAACACAAACGTTACCTTGTTTGAAAGCTATTGTCTCAATATCTGTACATCAGTTTCAGTAAATATAGTATGAATATGTAAAGAGATTATTGCTGTGGAAGGGAAACGGTTTTATGTCCGATATGTGGGAGTACTGTATATTGTATATATGAACTACTGTGATCTAAAACTCCTGTGAAGATAAGCTTAATAATTAGAAAAAAGAAAGGAAGGGAAGCGGACTTGGCCCAGTGTTAAGGAGTCCGTCTACCACATGGGAGGTCTGCGGTTCAAACCCTGGGCCTCCTTGACCCATGTGGAGCTGGCCCATGTGCAGTGCTGATGCATGTAAGGAGTGCCCTGCCACGCAGGGGTATCCCCCATGTAGAGGACCCCCACGCACAAGGAATGTGCCCCGGAAGGAGAGCCATCCAGTGCGAAAGAAAGTGCAGCCTGCCCAGGAATGGTGCCACACACACAGAGAGCTGACACAACAAGATGACGCAGCAAGAAGAAACACAGATTCCTGTGCCACTGACAACAACAGAAGCAGACAAAGAAGACACAGCAAGTAGACACAGAGAACAGACAACCTGGGTGGGGGGAGGAGAGAGAAATAAATAAATAAATGCGGTCACCCCTCGGGCTGAAGTGTGGTTTGCTGGCCTGGCGGGGGAGCAGCCGCGGTAGGCCAAGCCGCTGCCCCCATAATAAGGTGGTTGGTTGGGTCCACCGCCACCCCTGAAGGAAGCTCGGCATGGGCGCAGAGTGCCCTCGGGTCTCCCCTTCTCGGCAACCATGCTTCCGCGGCCGCCCCTCCTCCCGGATGGCGCCACACGATGCCTGTGGGGCGGCACCCTTCTTCTTCTTTCTCCCTGAGCAGGCACAGGGCGGAAAATTCCAGTCTGCCCTTTTCCCCTCCCCTGACAGCAGCAACAGCCAGGCGTGGGCGGAAAAATCCAGTCTGCCCTTTTCCCTCCCCCCGACAGCAGCAACAGCCAGGCGTGGGCGGGAAACTCAAGTCTGCCCTCTACCCCAGCAACAGCAGCCACCAATCCCTAAACCCTGCCCCTTCCCCCAGCAACAGCGACAGCCAATCCCTAATCACCACCCCTCCCCCGTCCAGTACCGCCCACTGACCTTTCGCCGGCAACCAATCAGAACAGGGCGTGGCTTCGACCAATCAGCCTTCCCCAGCCCCTATAAAACTGTTGCCTCTCCCTCAATAAAGTGGACTTGCGTGTTTACCTTGTCTCCGCGGTAGTTATTCTGCCGTGCGCCCTCCAGTCCTGAGAGCCCCCGACAAGGGCCTGGCCTCCCTTGTCCCCAGTTCGTCGCCTGCTTCTCCGGGCGACCCCTTCGTCTCTGGCTTCTCCAGGCGACCCCGTCAGCCGTACCACGCAACCCCTGTGAGACTGACCCCTCGTCTGCTGCCAGACCAACCCCTCGTCCCAAGCGGGACCGATCCCTCGTCCCAAGCGGGACCGACCCCTCATCCTGAGCTGGACCGACCCCTCGTCTGCAGCCAGACCCCACCTCTACCGACCGAGCAAACCATCGCAAATAAATAAATCTTTAAAAAAAAAAAAAAAGAAAAGAAAAAGGACGTAGACACTTGGGAAAAGACGTAAGTACTTGCCTTGCCAATTTGCATATAGGGCAACACTTATTGCAGTCATGGAAGTCAAAAAATAAAAAACAAAGCTTATGCATTTTTAATTTTTTGATACCCCAATTTATTTTTACCTTAATTTTTCCAAATTAATATGTATTCTATATCTAACCTTTAAACTCATCACTATATTCCATTTTACTATTAATGGAACCTGGCAATATATTGGGCTTCACTTTTCAGGAAGTTTTGGATCACAGAGAGGTTCGACAATGGTAGGGGAAGAATACTGGTGTGGAATGTTATTGACAGGGGACACATGGTTGGGAGGGAGTTCTCCAGGGCATATATCCAGGGTACATAAAAATGTTTGGATATTTTCATAGTGGATACAATTAAAAACAACAACTGAGGGAATGCTGAGTTCCTAGCCAGGGGAGCTCTATCACAGTCCCTAAAGGAATAGCAACAATCCCCCAAGTGCAACGGCAAAGACCAAAAAAGAAGGAAGGTCCAACAATGAGCCCTTGATTCTAATGACTATGCTTGTGAGCCTGTGCACCTGAAATAAGAACAAGGCCTAGAGCTGTAGGGTGCCTAAGAGTTTCCTCCTGAGAGCCTCTGTGTTGCTAAAATGTGTCCAGTCTCGAAGCCAAACTCAGCATGTAAATGTGTTGCCTTCCCCCCAGCGTGGGACATGACTCCTGGGGATGAGCCTCCCTGGTGCCGAGGGATTACTCCCAAGTAGGAGCTGATGATGTAACTAGAAAATGACCTTGAATAAAATGGTCAACTCGGACCAGCAGAATATCTCAGTCTACATATAACCCCAGGAGTTAAAAATGCTGTTTGACCTGAATCAAGGGGGAAATGGAAAGGACAAATGAGTTTATATGGCTATGAATCTCCAAAAAGAGCTGGGAGGTGATCAGAGGGGTTGCCCTTATGCACACCTGAGCAGAGTCCCAGAGGCAGATAAAGTAGATACAACCCCGGGTATTGGTTCTTCTGAGGGCTACAGAGACCCACAAGTTCTATGGTCATGGCAAATGGAGTTCAGTGCCATGTCAGTTGGCCCTACTTTGGAGTCTGTGTTTCTGTGTGATGGAGCTGGACTCAGATGTGATCTTTGTTCGCAAGCCTCTCCTGTTACTTTTACCGGAACTGAATGTCTCATGATGATGGAGGAGATTGTTGTTATGGGGGAAGGAGTGGGGTGAAGGTGGTGGGGGGTATATGGAGACCTCATATTTTTTGAATGTAATATAAAAAAAATAAATATAGACAAAAAACAAAAACAAAAAAAAAAGAGGTAGTCAAAATGGAAAGAGAGGGTGATCCTGAGCCATTGGGGTTGAAATATTTTACTTTATATAGTTTACAAAAGTGACAACCAGGTTTAAAACTGCTGGGGGCCTTCCCAGGAGCTTGAGAGGGGTCTATAGAAGCAAGCAACCCCGAAAGTTCAGTTTCATGAACTTCATGGTAGACCTGCCTCTGTCCAGTACTATACAGAGTGGCCAGGTGTTTTGGATGTTAAGTCCTTTGGGTGATGAGGCACAAACACAGAAAGCCAGCTGAAATGCATGAACAGACAGCTTGGTTTGATGAAAGGGCCTGGAGAGGCAGAAGGAGAGTGAAGGCAGGGGAGAGTCCCAGGACTTACCTACCCTAGGCTGCTGCCAGGGTCTGTGCAGGAAGTGGGGAGGATCACATGTGGGTCCAGGGCTCTTGCTTTTATTGTGACCCAAAGAGGAGGGTTAGGAGTTTCTCATGGATACTAGCGATTGGCAGTTTAAAAATACATAGCATGAAAAGCAGAAGCAGCAAGGGCATTTGGAGAAGCTGAGGGTGCCTCTTATCTAAGCTATATGGAGACACATGCTTTCTAGTAAATTGTGTGGCACAAAAAGTCAAAAATGACCAGGGGTGTTCAGAGAAGAAGCACCAAGACCATTTGGAAAAGCTAAGGGCAACTGCTGTCATCCAAATCAAATTGAGGTGCATGTTCTTCTGGTTGTGGTCATGCCCAGGACAGCGCTAAGTGCAGTGGTCACTCAAAAGGGGAACTTATGACTAGGCAAAATGATGAGGCACCAAATATAATTTCTTTTATGCCATTACACCAAGATCCTGCTTTCCCTGGGACAGTCCTGGTTTACACTTGTCCCAGAGCAATTAGTTTCTAAGAGTGTCCTCTTCACTCTCTAAAGTGGTCCAATTTATAAGGTCCTCCTAATGAGAAAGTCTTTAGGTTATGTGCCATGGTTCCCTAGCTAGCCCTCCCAAGCCATGGTCTGGAGGGTTTTAACAAGTACCTGCTTCATTCCCTGGCCTTCAAGTCCTGGGTCTCTTCAGGGCATCATGTCTGTCCTGTGTCACTCTGTCACCCTCTCAAGATGAAGTTTCCTACTCAGTTTCTAATAACCTCAAATTCAAGCCTCTTCTTTCCTACAAATCTGCATGCTCAATTCCCATTCATCTTTTACTTGCAGCTTTCTCTAGGTAGTGTCAGGTAAACAGCTCTGTATCCTTGAAGTTACTTTTCATTAGCATTATGTTAGTTTCCAACAAATGTAAAACAGGAGTTATTCCAGTAAACATACTAACACTGTTGAAATTAGAATTATTATATGTCCACCTACACAAAATGTCAACCTTAGAGTAACCATGAGACAGATGTCAGAGTGAAGAGATGGGGCAGGCTCTTTAATTATGTCATCAGGCAGTCAGGGCTCTACATCCGTGGCTGGGTGTCTCTCCCTAGCCCCAATCTTCTTCCCACAGATCTAGCTGGCCCCTAAGTGATTTTGGAGATCTCAGATTCCATTTGAAATTGTGATCCACTCTCAAGTCTCTTATCATCTATCTTTAATTGATATCTCAGACCCTCAAGCTATACCTCAGAATAAACCTCGATTCCTCCCATTCAAAAAGTTATCTACCTATGACTACAGACAGGAGAATTGCATCCATCATCCATGTGGAATCTAAGCTCCCTCTCGATACAGAAGTGGAATGGACATCGTCATCCCAGGGTCCACAGGATGCAGGAATAAAATATGGCTTAGAGTGGACTTACTGATGTTCTACTATGGAAATATTGTGACTAATAATGCAAGAAATTGTAGCATTGATGTGGAGAAATTGGCCACAGTAGTTGCTAAGGGCAGGGAGTGGGAAGAAGTGTGATGTGAGGGCATTTTTGGGACTTGGAGTTGTCCTAAATGATATTGCAGGGACAGAAGCTGGACATTATATATCCTACCATAACCTACTGGATGGACTGTGAACTACAATGTAAACTATTATGCATGTGGTGCAGCAGTGTTCCAAAATGTAATCACCAAATGCAATGAATGTGCCACAATAATGAAAGCGGTTGCTGATGTGGGAGGAATGGGGTGGGAAGGTGGGGGTATACAGGAACCTCTTATATTCTTTTAATGTAACATTTAAAAAAATAAATAAAGAGATTGTAAAAAAAATGTTATCAAGTGGGAGTGGATGTAGCTCAAGCATTTGAGTGCCTGCCTCCCACATGGGATGTCCCAGGTTCGGTTCCCAGTGCCTCTAGAAAAAACAAAAACAAACAATGAGTGAAACAAACGATAAAATTAACTCAAGTAAACCTCCGTGTCTCCATGATTGAGCACCAGCTTCCCATATATGAGGTCCCAGGTACATCCCTCAGGCCCCAGTACCTCAAAAAAAAAGTTATCAAGTTCTAATGGATCTACAGTGGTAGGAACTAGCAAAAGAGGTAACATTACTTAACAATTTTTGTGAGGCCACGATAATACTGATTAAAAAAAAAAGACATAAAACAAAAATGGAAAATTGTAGACCAATCTCATTCACGGACATGGATACAAAAATATGAAGCAAAATATTGTGAAATAAAATCCAGAATTATACAAAAGTATAATACATCATGACCATGTTGATTTTATTTCAGGAAGGCAAAGTTGGGGCCCCATTTAAAAATTAATCAATGTAATTTGCCTCAGAACAGATTAAAGGAGAAAAATCCTATTATTACTTAAGAAATATAGAAATAGAGTTTGGAAGAAATGACATCTTGTCAAGATAAAAAGATTCAATCAACTTAAATCAGAAACTTAATCTGATGAACATATGATCACAAACATCATATTTAAAAGTGAAATGTTGAAAAGATCCCAATTGAGATGGGGCACTGCTCTTATTCATAGATCATTTAATTATGTACAGAGAAAATCCTGCAGACTCCTCAATTAATTTTTATGACAAATAAGACAATTTTGCATTTCTACATACCATTTGTGATGGTTTTGTTCATGTGTCAACTTAGCAAAGAAATGATGTCCAATTGTTTGATTAAGCAAACACTGGCCAAATTGTTCTGTGAGGATATTTTGTTTACTTAAATAATCAGTGAGTTGATTGCCTCTATGGCTGATTATATCTACAATCAACTGAGAGAATTGTTTTAGCAATGAGAGACATCTCATCTAACCTGTTGAAGACCTTAAAAGATGTGATTTTAGCAGTAAAGACAGAGAATTCCCATCTCTCTACTTCAGACCGTCAGCTTCTCCTGAGGAACTCATTGAGGAGCTTCATTGGAGGTCCTGGCTTGCAGCCTGTCCTACAGATTTGGACTCATGCATCCCCACAGTCATAAGAGACTATTTTATAAAATTTCATAATATTTACAGATATCTCCTGTTGACTCTGTTTCCCTAGAGAGCTCTGACTAATAATTGGGAGTGGTTCTTGAACAACGGAATCTTAAAAATGGGGTTTCTGTATTTGTTCTAGGGTTTTTGCAATTGATTTTCCATTCTGATTTGATTCAAGGGCAGTAATGATTCTGTTTCAAATAATCAAGAGGCCACTGATAGTCCATGGAGTGCATTGGCACTACCACTGGGTATGACCACTTCCAAGCTTATAAGAGACAAGGCTCTGGGTGAGAGAGTTTTTGATACCTTAACAAAATTTTATGGAGCTATCATGTTGCCTCATTGTTCCTAAATATGCTGGATATAGTTATAAAAGAAATAGATGAACTGAGGGCTTCAAAGTTCTAAATTAGTGCCACATGAATGATGCAAAAGTTTCTATCTGTACCCTGAAAGAAAGTCTTTGTTTTGTGCAGTTGCAGACTTAAGAGCTCTGAAAACCAGACCCAGAGTCTTATTGTGTGAATGGCAGTTACAATGGAAACTAAAATCTCAACCTTACAGGGTGTCTATTGTTAAAGTTAGGGCATTGATTGGAAAGAATGGAATCCTGAAAATTGAGATAGAGACATATGGGTTGATAATAATGAGGACACTGAAATCTTAGATTTTGCTGAGTCTTTGTCAGAAAAGCTTGTAATGGTCTGCCCTGAAGAAACAGCCACCCAACCTCCAATCTGCCCCAAGAAGTCTGCTATCCAGCCTCCACCTGAGGAGATTAACCGTGTCTCACAAGATGAAACTGTAACAGAATTCTCTGAGGTAATTGGCTTGCAAGACCCTTCTAATCCTTCTCCTTACCCACCCCTACCACTCCTCTTCTCTTCCAAACTTATAGCTAGATTGAAGTGCCAACAAGCCCCCAAAGGTGAGGTCAAAAGAGTGACCCATGAGGAAGTATGCTATATTCCAAAAGAACTGCATGAATTTTCCAATTTATATAGAAAGAAATCAGGGGAATATTTGTGTAGGAATAGACATTAAGAGAGTGGGATGGGACAATAGTGGAAGGAATATAAAGTTGAATCAGGATGAATTTATTGATATGTGATCATTAAGCAGAGATTCTGGATTCAATGTTGTAGTTCAAAGGTTAGAAAAGGCTCTAACAGTTTATTTAGGTGACTGGCTGAAACATGGATCACAAGATGGCCAACCATATCTGAGGTGGAGATGCCCAATTTACCCTGGTATACAGTGGATAAGTGGATCCAAAGACTTAGAGAGATTAGAATGTTAGAACAGATTTATCATATAAGACCTGCTCTCTCACCCCAGGAATGTCCAGAGGACCCACCTTTCACCAGGACTGTGAGGAATAAATTTGCGAGACTAACTCCATCTTCCTGAAGAACTCTGTGCCTGCTCTTCTCTGTAGGTTAGATATTATCATGGGAAACTGCTGTCACTGAACAGGTATCCTTGAACCCTATAGGGATGATCAGATCCTGGGATGGCAGAAGCCAAGTGGCAGCACTTAATCACCAAAGACAAGGTGGCTGTGAACAGCAGACTCAAAGCAGCAATCAAATTACTCTGAGTCACAGAGACCTATGGTGTTGGGTAGTAGACTATGTGCTACCTAGGATAGGCATTCCATTAAATTCTTACTTGATCTGTATATGTAGAAGAGTTCTAGGTCAAGTGAATTACAGAAACAGAGTCATGGTCCTTTCATCAAACTCAGAACTGAGACAGTTTACAGACACAGGGCCCCTTGAATGAGGGAATGACCAGGTCCCCTTGGATAAAGACCTTGTTACACGGCCAAAAGTTTATACTGTTAGAGGAAATATAAATGCTCCCCCGCAAAAACACATGAAAAAATGTTCAACAGGAGTAGCAATTATGGAAATGAAAATCAGAACAACAATGAGATGTCATCTCACACCTCAGAGAATGACCATTATTTAAAAAAAGACACCCTGCTGTTTTTGCTCTGTGTCCATTCACTGGGTGATATTCTCCTTTTTTCATAGCAAATTTTCTTTTTTAAATGTCTTTTTAAAAAAGATACGAAGATCACAAATAATTTACATTAAAAAATATAAGAGGTTCCTAAATACCCCCCACCCCCCACTCCTCCCACATCAACAACCTCTTTCATCATTGTGACCCATTCATTGCATTTGGTGGATACATTTTGGAGCACTGCTTTATCACATGGATATAGTTTACATTGTAGTTTACACTCTTCCCCAGTCCATTCAGTGGATTATGGCAGGATATATAATGTTCTGCATCTGTCTCTGCAATATCATTCAGGACAATTCCAAGTCCCAAAATGCCCCCACATCACACCTCTTCTTTCCTCTCCCTGCCCTCAGTAACTCCCATGGCCACTAGCTCCATATGTATGATATGATTTCTTCCATAGCTGGAGTCACAATAGGTCTATAGTAAAATACCAGTAAGTCCACTCTACTCCATATTTTATTCCTCCATCCTGTGGGCCCTGGGATGGTAATGTCCACTCCATCTCCAAATCAAGAGGGGGGCTTAGATACCACATGGCTGATGGATGCAATTCTCCTGCTTGCAGTTGGAGACATTCTCAGATCCTTGGTGTGGTGGTTGACCATCTTCACCTCCCTATTAGCTGACCTGGGTAAGTCCAACGAATGGGAGAGTAGGAGTTGCAACTCTGCTGAGGCCCAGGGCCCAGCAGGCACATGGACAGCCCAGAGATTCAAGTCTCCTGGGTATATACAAACCCCAGAGCCAAACACAGGTTCAGTAAAAGTGACAGAAGAGTATGTGTAGAAAGGTCACATCTGAGTCCAACTCTATCACACCCAGGAGCACAAATTCCAAAGCAGGGCCCACTGGCAGGGCACTGAATTCTACAGCCATCTGCCATGACCATAGAACAAGCCTGCATTCCCTGGACCCAGTGCTCCCTGAACCCTGGAATTCCCCTAGGCCACAGTCTCAGACAAACTCCTCGAGTGTGAGGGTTCTGGTGAGGGGGGCAGAAGGGTCCAAGGAGTGCAACTGTCTGGTCTCTCCTTTTTTTGAATTAGGAGGAGCATGCCAGCTGGCCTGGGGAGAGGCTAGGAAGAGAGGAGAGGTGAATCTGCTGGAACAGCCTGGTTTACATAAATGTCCTGGGATAGGGAAAATGGGTCTGGGAGAAGGTGGAGTCAGGCAATTAACTAGCCCTGTGCAACACACCTAAGGAAGGGGGACAGTAGGATATTCTTGGTAGGCTTCCAATAGCATATTTAAGGTTCCTGGCAAGGTGTGGGTGCTAGCTCTCAAAAAGACAAAGAGTCATTATTTTCTGTGGTGAGTTGTTTCACCAAGGTCCCTTTTGAATCTCGGAGGGGAGCTCTCACACAGGCTTCCTGCTGTCCTGTGAGAGAGGAAAGTGATGAAGGGAGAAAGGGGGAAGGACAGATTTCTAAGCAGTCTATTCAATTGCAAGAAGACTCCTGACTTGAGGTCTTGTCAGGTCTTTGTTGTTCGCTTGTTTTCTTGTCTTTCCTTCCTCTTTATCACCCCACTGCACTTTCTTTTCTTTTTTTTCTTTTTCTTTTTTTGTTTTTTTTCTATTAGGTGCTGCAGGGAATATTTCTTGTTTGCTGTGCTTCCTCATCCTAGATTTCCTCTTTTCTATGTGTATTAATTTTGGCTACCAGCACTACCCCCTTTCCTTTACATTTTTCTATCTTCCATCTTCTGTCGTTGCTCTTACATTCCACATCTCTTTGTTTAGCCCCCAATATTTCTAATGTTTTATTTCTAACACCTCTATTCTGTTTTCTAACTTTCATTCACTCCTTAAGTTATTGTCCTTTCTTTTCTCTTTCCTTCTCTTCTGATCACACTGACCTTTTAATTCATACTTTATTCTTCTCCATATTCAGTTTGCCATTTCATTGTACGTACTCCACTTTTTTGTTATAACTATAAACAGTTTACATGAGTTTGATATTCATTTCCTAGGTCTCACATGTTTTTTTCTGCTAACATTTACTATCAAGACTACTATTATACTTTTTCTTTTCTTACCTCTTTTGCTTTCCCTGGCCCTAATATTTTCCTTCAAGGGAACTTAGCCAAAGCAAAGAAATTGAATTAGAAGAACAAAGTGTCAAAGAGAAGACTAAACACATACACAAAAGCAGCACCTAAATAAACCCTGAGACTAGATGGAGAAGCTAATCAACTAAACAAACCCATCAAGATAAAATGATGACCAGACAGCAACAAAAAATTACAAACCATACCATAATCAGGAAGACATGGCTCAATCCAATGAACAAACTGACTCCGCAAAAATAAAGACTATCATAACAGGATATTTTGAAAAGTATATGACAATAAGAAGGACAATTTAGAGGAAAAGGACAATTTCCTAGAAACATATAAGCAGCCTACAATGATGAAAGAAGCAATTGATGATCTCAACACAAGTGAAGAGATAGAATCAGTCATTAAAAACCTCCCAACTAAGAACAACCCTGGGTCAGATAGTTTCACAGGTGAATTCTACCAAACATTCAGGAAAGAGCTAACACCAGTCTTGCTTAAACTCTTCCACAAAACTGAAATACAAGGAACATTGCCTAACGCATTCTATGATGCCAACATTACCCTAAGACTAAAGCCAAACAAAGACAGCACAAGAAAGGAAAATTACAGACAAATCTCTCTAATGAACCTAGATGCTAAAATCCACAAGGAAATACTTGCTAATCATGTTCAACAACACATGAAATGAATTAAATACCACAACCAAGAGGGTGTCATCCCTGGTATGCAAGGATGATTCAACCTAAGAAAAGCAATCAATGTAATACACCACATAAACTGATCGAAGGAAAAAATCACATGACCGTGAATATAGATACAGAAAAAGCATTTGAAAAATACAGCACCCTTTCTTGATAAAAACACTGCAAAACATAGGAATAAAAGGAAACTTTCTGAACATGATCAAGGGTATATATGAAAAACCTACAGCTAACATCATTTACAATTTTGAATCCTAAGATCTTTCCCTCTTAGATCAGGAATAAGACAAGGATGCCCACTCTCACCTCTTCTATTTAACATTGTGTAGAAGTACTTGCTCAAGTACTGAGGCAAGAACTAGAAATAAAAGGCATCCAAATTGGAAAAGAAGAAGTCAAAATTTCACTATTTACAGAAGACATGATCCTTTATATAGAAAGTCCTGAGAAATCTACAACAAAGCTTGTAGAACTTATAAATGAGTTCAGTAAAGTTACAGATTATAAGATCAATGTGCAAAAATGAGTAGCATTTCTGTACACCAATAGTGGGCAATCTGAGGAGGAAATCAAGAAACAAATACCGTTTACAATAGTAAATAAAAAAATAAAATACCTAGGAATAAAGTTAACTAAAGATGTTAAAGACATACACAGAAAACTAGACAACACTGTTAAAGGAATTAAAAGAAGACTTAAATAAATGGAAGAATATTCCCTGTTCTTGGATAGGAAGACTAAATATCATTAAGATGTCTATCCCACCAGAATTGATCTACAGATTTAATGCAATCCCAATAAAAATCAGCACAGCATTTTTTAATGAATGAGAAAAACTAACTATGAAATTTATTTTGAAAGGAAAGGGGCCCTGAATAGCCAAAACCTTATTGAAAGAGAAAAATGGAGTTGGAGAAATCATACTACCTGACTTTAAAACATACTACAATGCTATAGTGGCCAAAATGGCATGGTATTGGCACAAGGATAGACATACTGACCAATGGAATCGATTTGAGAGTTCTGATATAGATCCTCAGATATACATTCATCTGATATTCAACAAGGCCCCCAAGCCCACTCAACTGGGAGAGAGTGGCCTCTTCAACAAATGGTGTTGGGAGAACTGGATATTCATATGCAAAAGAATGAAAAAGGATTACCATCTCACACCTTAGATAAAAATCAGCTCAAGATGAATCAAAGACCTAAATATAATGGGAAGTGGACTTGGCCCATTGGTTAGGGCATCCACCTACCATATGGGAGGTCTGCAGTTCAAGCCCCGAGCCTCCTTGACCCATGTGGAGCTGGCCCATGCGGAACACTGATGTGCACAAGAAGTGCCATGCCTTGCAGGGGTGTCCCCCACATAGAGAAGCCCCATGTGCAATGAGTGCACCCTGTAAGGAGAGCACGAAAGAAAGTGCAGCCTGCCCAAGAATAGCACCACACACACACAGAGCTGACAGAACAAGATGATGCAACAAAAAGAAACACAGATTCCCAGTGCCGCTGATAAGGATACAAGCGGTCACAGAAGAACACACAGCGAATGGACACAGAGAGCAGAAAACTGGGGGGTGGGGGGAGGAAAGGGAGAGAAATAAATGAAAAATAAATCTTTAAAAACAAACAAACAAAGACCTAATTATAAGAGCCAAGACCATAAAGATCTTGGAAAACAATGTAGGGGAGCATCTATAGGACCTTGTAAAAGGAAATGTCTTCATGAACGTCACACCCAAAGCACAAGCAGCAAAAGAACAGATAGATGGGACTTCCTCAAAAGTAAAGCCTTTTGCACCTCAAAGGAGTTTGTCAAGAAAGGGAAAATACAGCACCCAATGGGAGAAAATATTTGGTGACCACAGATCTGATAGGAGACTAATATCCTGCATATATAAAGAATCCTATATCTAGAAAATAAAGAGACAAACAACCCATTTAAAATAGGCAACGGATTTGAACAGATGCTTCTCCAAAGAAGAAATACAAATGGCTAAAGAGAACGTGAAAAGAAGCTCAAAACCACTATTAGGGAAATGCAAATCAAAACTACAATGCCATACCATCTTATTCCCATTAGACTGGATGCTATTAAAAGAAAGAGAAGACTATAAGTGCTGGAGAGAATGTAGAGGAATGGGAACCCTCATCCACTGCTGGTGGGAATGAAGAAGGATACAGCCTTTCTGGTGGACAGTTTGGTGGTTCCTCAAAAAAACTAGCTATAGATTTGCCATATGACCCAGGAGAAGAACAGAAAACAAGCACACAAATGGATAAATGCACACCAATGTTCATAGTGGCATTATTCACTATTGCCAAAAGTTGGAATCAACCCAAATGCCCACCAACAGATGAATGGATAAAGAAAATGTGGTATATACATACAATGGAATACTACTCAGCTTTAAGAAGGAATACAGTACTACTAAGACATGGGATAACGTGGATGAATCTTGAGGACTTTATGTTGAGTGAAGAAAGCCAGGCATTGAAGGACAAATACTTCATGACCTCTCTGATATGAAATAAGCAAATGAAGCTGTCTCAGAGAGCTAGAGACTGGATGATAGGCTTACAGGAAAGGCAAAATGTGAAAAACAGTTTTATATTTTTCATTTTTAATACCCCAATTTATTTTTAACTTTAGTTTTTCTAAATTAATATGCATTCTATTTCACATCTTTAATCCTATCATTACTGTTTCATTTTCCTACTAATTGAATTTGGCAATATATTTGTCTTCATTTTTCAAGAAGTTTTGAATCACAGAAGAGTTCAACTATGGCAGGGGAGGAACACTGGTGTGGGGTGTTATTGATGGGATACACATGGTTGGGAGTGAGTTTTCCAGGGCATGTACATAGGGTATATAAAAATATTTGGATATTCGCTGGGTAGGTAGAGTTACAAATGACAACTGAGGGAGTGCTGAGTTCCTAGCCAGGGGAGCTCTGTCACATTCCCCAATGGAACATCAACAATCCCCAAGTGCAAGGGCAAAAACCAATGCAAAAGGATCTTCAAATAATGGGCCCTTGATACTGACAACTGTTTATGAGCCTGTGTGCCTGAAATTTCAACTAGGCCCAGAGTTGCAGGGTGCCTAAGAGTTACCTCCTGAGAGCCTCCTGTTGCTCAAATGTGACCACTCTCTAAGCCAAACTCAGCATGTAAAGACATTACCTTCCCCCCAGCATGGGACATGATTCCCAGGGATGAGCCTCACCTGGTGCTGAGGGATTACTACCAATCACCAGCTGGTGATGCAACTAGAAAAAGATCTTGAATAAAAGGGGGAAATGGTAAAGACAAATGAGTATATGGCTAAGAGACTTTAAAATGAGTCGGGAGGTCATCAGAAGGGTCATGCTTTTGTACGTCACAGCAGGATCCCAGAGACAGCCAAAGTAAATACAACCCCAGGTACTGATTCTCCTGAGGGCTATGGAGACCCACAGGTTCTACGGTCATGGCAGATGGCTCTGGAGTTTGGTGCCTTTCATTGGGCCTTACTTTGGAATTTGTGTTCCTGAGTGGGATGGAGTTGGACTCAGATGTGTCCTTCCTACACATGCCTCTTCTGTCACTTTTTAAAAAATTTATTGAAATATATCACTCATACAGAAACATACATAAACAATAAGTATATAATAGTTGTGAATTTACAAAACAAACATATGTAACATCAAACAAACATATATAACATCTCACCCTACCACCAATAACTTGCATTGGTTTTAAACCTTTTTAACTAATGATTGAAAAGCATTGTCAAAATATTACTATTAATTAAAGTGTTTTTCCCCTAACCAATCCAGTTGTTATTATCTTTATATCATTTATATGGCCATACATAAATAATTAAGTCTATAATAAAAGTTGTGAATTTACAAAGCAAACATGCATAACATCATATAGGGGTCCAATACATTACCCCTCCACCAACACCTTACATTGTCACGAATCATTTGTCACAAACTATGAAAGAACACTGTCAAACCTTACTACTAATCATAGTCCTTATCTTACATTTGGTGGGCTTTTCTGCAACCCATCCTATTATTTTTTCAATTTTTTTAAATGACAGAAGTCGTAAACTTCTACAACAATCATGCACATGTGAAGAATTCCCAAACAACACCCCTCCATCAACACACCACAATGTGGTGTGTCTTTTGCTACAGAGAAAATAATATCATCTGATTGTTACCATGTCCATAGTGTACATTTGGCTCACATTTTCCATACTGCCTCATTATCAACACAGTACATCTTTTGCATAGATGCAAGAATATTATATTATTACTACTAACCACAGTCCATAGGCCACTCCAGCTGTATTTTTCCCATGCTTCTCCACATTCCCATCACCCTGCAGTAGTGATATAGATTTGTTCTAGCTGGCAAAGGACACTCATGCATCTATACCATCAGCCACAGCTCTCACCCACCTCTTGTTTTACTGTACTATCCAGTTTCTAGATTATTCTCAAGCATCCTGTCAATTGGCATTTACATAACTAGACTACCATTTTCAGTCACATCCCCATTTATAAACTAGCTGTTACTCACTGTGTTACCATCCACTCTATACATTTCCACAAATTTACAGTAAAGCTAATTAAAACTCCTACATACATTAAACATCAGTAGTCCACTCAGTCCTTCTCTTATCTCCTTTAAGAATCCACCACATACCACCAGGTCTTGAAGATATTTTCGAATAATTTCTTCTAGAAGTTTTATGGTTCTTGCTTTTATTTTTAGTTTTTTGATCCATTTTGAATTAACTTTTGGATAAGGTGTGAAATAGGGGTCCTCTTTCCTTCTTTCAGCTATGGATGTCCAGTTTTTTCAGCACCACTTGTTGAATGGATTGTTCTGCCTGAGCTGTGTGAGTTTGACAGTCTAGTCAAAAATAACTTGACCATACCTGTGAGGGTCTGTTTCTGAACCATAGATTTGGTTCCATTGGTTTATTGTGTCTGTCTTTAGGCCAGTACCATGTTGTTTTTACCACTATAGGTAGGTATTATGATTTAAAGTCTGGAGATGAGGGTCTACTTTTCCTTTCTATGATGTTTCTGGCTATTCAGGACTCCTTACCCTTCCAAGAAAATTTAATGGTCATGTTTTCAATTTTTTCTTTAATGCCAGTGGAATTTTTATTGGGATTGCATTAAATCTGTATATCAATTTGAGTAGAATTGACATCTTAAGGATAGTCTTCCAATCCATGAAGATGGAATGTTCTTCCAGTTATTTAGTTTTTTTTTTTTTATTTGTTTTAACATTGAGTTGCAGTTTTCTGAATACAAGTGCTTTACATCATTGGTTAAATTTATTCCTGACTTTTTGAGTTTTGTCGGTCATATTTTATTTTCACCACTCTTTTGACACTTTTAATTACTTTTATTGATATAATCTTCACTTCTAGACTCTCTTCCAGGGCCCTTTCTCCTGTCTTTTCTTTTCAGGCTCTAGCACACCCTTTAATATTTCCTGAAATTCTGGTCTCTTGCTTAGAAACTCTCTCGGTTTCTGTTTATCTGTGAATATTCTGATTTCACCCTCATTTTTGAAAGACAGTCTTGCTGGATATAAGATTCTTGGCTGGAAAATTTTCTCTTGTAGTATCTTAAATAAATCAGACCACTATCATCTTGTCTCCATGGTTTCTGGTGAGAAATCAGCACTTAATCTTACTGGATACTCCTTATATGTTATGCATTGCTTTTCTCTTGCTGCTCTCAGAATTCTTTCTTTGTCTTTGGCCTTTGACATTCTGATAAGTATGTGTCTTGGAGTTGGTCTATTTGGATTTTTTCGGATGTGAGTACGTTGTGCTTCTTGGACAGGGATATATATCCTTCAATAGGGTTGGGAAATTTTCTACCATTATTTTTTTAAATATTCCTTCTGCCCCTTTTCCCTTCTCTTCTCCTTCTGAGACACATGACACATATGTTTGCATGTCTTTTGCTGTCATTTAGTTCCCTGAAACCTTGTTCAATTTTTTTCCATTCTTTTCTTCATCTCTTCTTTTGTATGTTCACTTTCAGAGGCCATTTCTTCAAACTCATGAATTCTTTCTTCTGCCTCCTCAAATCTGTTAATATATGTTTCCAATTTTTTAAAATTTCATTGATTACACCTTTCATTCCCATAAGATCTGCTATTTTTCTAGGTAAGCTTTCAAGTTATTCTTTGTGCTCATCTAATGTCTTTTTAATATCCTTAATCTCTTTATCCATCTCATTGAATTTATTAAAGAGATTTGTTTGAACATCTGTGATTCATTGTCTCAACTCCTTTATGTCATCTGGAGGCTTATCTTGTTCCTTTCACTGGGCCATAGCTTCCTGTTTCTTAGTGTGGATTGTAATTTTTTGTTGGTGTCTTCACATCTGGCTTACTAGAGTATTAATTCTGGGTGCAGTTTTTCTCTTTAGTTGCGGACTTCCTATCATTTCTCTCTTGCTGGTTGTGCAGTAGGAGCCAAGCATATAGTTGGTGCTATAAGCTGTGGAGGCTCAAGCTGCCCTCATTGCACCAGGGACCAGTGAAGCTTCCTCCAACTTTCTCCTTTGCCAGGGGTAGGGACAGAGTCACAGCTATGTGGAATAATCCACGTGCAGGCCTAGACTGTAGTTGCCCAGAGAGACTGATGGAGCTTCACATCCCTTTCTCCCCTGCCTGGGGCAGGGATGGGGTTGCAGGTGTGGGCAGCAATCTATGCAGTGCAGGTCCAAGATGACTGCAGTTGCCCTGGTAGACTTCTGATTTTCAGTCTATGCCAGCCAAAGTTACCTGCACTTACCTATATAGGCTGGTGCAGGGCTCCTCAGGCTCCTCCTCACAAGACGTGAGGCTGAAACCTAGGCTAGGGCTGCAGGCTGATCTGCATGAAAGAAACTGGTTCCTGTAGACACTGCGAGTTGCAGTCAGCATGGCTTCCCTCAGGCTGGGGGCAGAGACAGAATGGCGGCTACTGGCCTCTTTCTGACTTGGACTGGTTTTCCCCCCACCCCCATTCCCAAGGTTATCTCCTAGCCAACCAAGTCCACCAACCAGTAGCTGAAATTGGCAGCCAGTCATCTCCTCCTCCCCTGTTTCTGGGAAATGGAGCTTCCAATTCCTGTCTGAGGGCACACGGCGGACAGCGGGCGGTGTCAAGGGCGGACGCACAGCGGCGCGAAGAATGCTGCGGAGACGGAGAGTGGTGGCAACGCGTCTGCTTTATTGAGGAAGACAAGCGTTTATATAGGCTAGGGCGCTGGCGGTAGCAAGGCTAAGCCAATTAAGGAGGGGAACAGGCATGGGGTTCTCCAAATTATGGAGCGAGGCGGGGGTAAGGTGGAGGGACAGCAGGGACTTTATCGGATGCCTCTAGGGCGGCTGGGCCCGAGTGGCCCGAGCTGCAGTGCGCCAGAGCCCTCCTGAGGGGGGGGGGGGGGCGATAAGGGGCCCGCGCAGAGTGCCGGGCGGAAGAGACCGAGCCTGTACGGGGCTGGTCGAGGGGTCCGCTAAGGGCGGACGGAACCTGTCACAGAACAACTCCAGGGACGGTTCATGCTGCCAGACTAGGACAATCACCGGCCTCTGCAGCTTGGCTGGTAATTTCCCAGAGAGGCTGATGCAGGCCCCCACAGCTTCCTCCCTGCTGGAGGTGGCACTGGGACCTAGGCTAGAGCTGCAATATGATCTGGATGGGAAGAAGCCGGTCCCCACTAGCACTGGGAATCTCAATCCGCCCCGCTTCCTCTCGTGCCAGGCACGGAGTTCAGATGGCTGCCTCAGGCCTCTTTCTGACTTGGACAGTCTCAAATGTTAGCTGTACTCAGGATCATACTGTAGCCTGCTGAATTTCCTCATCATAGCTGAAATTGGTGCCCACATTCTCTTCCTCCCCTGTTTTGGGGAAGTGGAACTTTCAATTCCAGCCACAGAACAGCTGCTGAGGCAGTTTGTGCATCCAGTGGAGGATGGCACCGGCCTCTGGGGCGTGGAGCCTCTACTTACGAGTCTTCTCTGCAGTTTCCTCCTTTGACTCCCCCGAGGATGTTGCAGAATGCCCTTCTGGCCTCCTGGAGCCCCCAAAACAGATGCTTCAGCTAGCTCCAGAGAGCTCTGGGTGTTTGCTAACTGCCCTGGAGCAGGAGCTGACTCTAGGAGCTCCTTACTCCACCATCATCTTGCTGGTTGTCCTCTTCTGTCACTTTTACTGAGCCGGTGGTTGATGTTGAGGTTGGTGTGAACTCAGGAGATTTGAATCTCTGGAACGACCATGTGCCAGCTGGGCCCTGAGCCTCAGCAGAGTTGCAACATCTACTCTCTGGTTCATTGGACATACCCAGGTCAGCTAACAGGGAGGTGAAGATGGTCAACCACCACACCAAGGAACCAAGAGTGCCTGTAACTGTAAGAGGAGAATCACATCTATCAACCATGTGGGATCTAAGCCCCCTCTTGGTTTAGAGGTGGAGTGGACATCACCATCTCAGGGCCCACAGAATGGAGGAATAAAATATGGATTAGAGTGGACTTACTGGTATTCTACTATAAAACTATTGTGACTCTAGCAATGGAAGAAATTGTATCACTGATGTGGAGATAGTGGCCACGGTAGTTGCTGAGGGCAGGGAGAGGGAAGAAGAAATGTGATGTGGGGGCATTTTGGGGGCTTGGAATTGTCCTAAATGATATTGCAGGGACAGATGCTGGACATTATATATCCTGCCATAACCCACTGAATGGACTGAGAAAAGTATAAACTACGATGTAAACTATAATCCATGTGGTATAGCATTGCTCCAAAATGTATCCACCAAATGCAATGAATATGCCATAATGATGAAAGAGTTTGTTGAAGTGGGAGGAGTGGGGTGGGGTGGGGTGGGGTGGGGTGTGGGGTATATGGGAACCTCTTATATGTTTTAATGCAATATTTTTGTGAGCTATATATTTTAAAATATAAAAGATAATAAATAAAAAAGAAGAAATGAGTTGATCACTTATGATCACGCTAAGAAGGGAGAGATCTATGATTTTAAGCCCACCCTGGCTTCTGTCTGGGATATCCCTGCTAACCTGTATTCACTGCAAGCAAAGACTGGTCCATGGGGATGAAGCCTGGTGGTTTTCACATGAAAGCGGTAAAAGCATTGACTCATTTTCCTGGGCACTTATCTGAATGGTCTGGTCTCTCCGGGCTGCAGTTCAATTCTGAAGATTGTAGAGCTGTGGTAGAGGGTCCCGAAGAGCCCAAAGACTCCAGATCCAACATCTTCTGCAGCCTGAGCATTTGGGAGACCCTGGAGGAGGGGTAACTCATCTAGGTCAAGAGGGGTCAGGGTGACTTGCTCAGTATGATCCTGAGAAACCCACACATACTCCAACACCCCAGGCACATAGGCAGGTTCAGGTTTTTTTTTCTGGCCTGTCTTCCTCAAGGTTCTTCCCTGTCCTCTGATTCTGACCGGTGTACTAATGGGGGAAATGGAAGGCCCTTCTTCCTTCTTAATGCTTTCTTCTCTTTAATGCCTCTTGCCTCTTTCAGTCCAACCATACCCTTGGTTTAGGGAATGACCATAATCAAGGTAGAGAGATGATCCTAACAAGCTAGCAAATTGAGCACTTTGGTTTAATGCCACCTTAGGGAAGTAAATTGTTCGGTAAAGTCTAGGAGTTGGCCAATTCCCAGAAGTTTCCTTGGCTAGTCTGTAGCTATCTAGCCCTTTATGAACAGCAATTTTATTCACCCAGATGATGGCTAACCCTAGCACCCACCACCCTGCTAAGAAAAGCACATGGAATGCTAAATAAACTGTGGCATTGTCCTGATAGTGTCTGCTCACAAAGGTGCCTTGAAGAAAAAATGTATATTCTCAAATATCTACTCAGAAGCTAGACATCCTGAGGTCTTTGGGAGCCTGCATGTCAAGGTGAATAGTTGGCTGTGATTGGCACATGACCTTAACTCTAGAGATTCCATAGTCAAATGTGTTGAAACAGGTGGTTCTTATGTGAAGTATGATGTAGCGGAGGAGATCCATGATGAGATTTGGGTGGGCATTATATTAGCTGTAGAAACAATGACCACATGCTCTTAGCCTCCTGGAATTGGCCCACTTGAGACTGAAACAATGATAGCATTGAGATTCTTAGAAAGTAAAGGTAGAAAAAGGAATTAATTGTCCAGTATAGAGTTATTGCCAGTGTCGCTCAAAAGTAGGAAGGATAAAAGCAGCCACTCTAAGTTTTTTAGGCAGAAAGGGACTTACTGCAGGGGATTAAGTTTTTACCAAGGCTTGGAAGGGCTTCAGGAGTGACAGAGAAATTACCTCCAGCTTCAGGTTTGGGTGCTGCTGCTGTGGATGTCCACCAATCCAGAGAGTTGCTGCTGGCACCGAAGGATGACACCAGAGAATCAGGAAAAGAAAGAAAACATTTTAATGAAAATGCCTTCCAGCCTCAAGCCTAGGGAGTGGCAAGGAATGGAGACTCTAGCCAGATGCTGCAATGACTCATGTCTTCCAGAGGAAGAAGACATTCTATCTCTGGTTAACTTTTTTTTTTTAATTTCCTCTCCCCCCTTGCAGCTTGCTTGCTGACTGTTCTCTGTGTCCATTCACTGCCCACTCTTCTGTGTTTTTACTCATCTCCCTTTTTTTTGGGTCACCTCGGCTTTCTGTGGTGCTTGCAGGCAGGACAGCTCTCTGCAGCATGCAGGCAAGCCTGCCTTCACAAGGAGGTACCGGGACACAAATCCAGGGCCGCCCATATATCAGTTGGATGGGGGCCCAACTGACTGAGCCACAGCTGCTTCCCTCAGTTAACTTTTAAGTTCTTATAAAAGCACGTGTTGTTTGAATGACCTACACTATGCAGAGAATCCTGCATTGCAGAGGCTATGTTATAGATGAGAGCATGCATTGGGGGTGGAAATGGTTGCTGAGGGACAAGAATCAATATCTGGAAGGCCCCTAAATGACCTAAAGTTAGTCTCATACCAAGACGATCATCTAGGAGTCTTTGGGGTTCAGTGGGAATCACTCAGGAGCATGAGAGAGAGTTTCTGAATGCTGTGGTTGGGAATTCCCACATCTTCCACCATTTCATGGCAAACAGAAAAGCAAATACAGGAATATCCAATTCCCTTTACCCCATTAAACCACCATTTTATATCAGGTGTCAACTAATAGATTGAATATCAGGTTTGACCTTCCTAGAAAAAAAAAGCATTATGCTGCATGCAGTGTGACAGAACCTGCTAAACCACTGAGTCCCAGATAGCTGGGACCTATGTCCAGACATCTGCCTCAGTTACCAAGCACATGTCTGTATATAGTTGTACATAGCCTTTGATTTTTAGGTATTGCCCCAAGGACTCTTCCAATCCAATCCAGTCCAAAATCCGGACTTCTGCCTGGTCTTCATGGGACAGGGGAGACCTTTGCCTTTGTCCTTGAATGGATATCAATGAAGGGTGTGAGCCACAGAGAACATTGGTAAGAAGATGTAATTGGCTCAAGAGATTACATCTGTCACTGATAGAGGATGATGGAACACTGAAGAAAGCAGTACAGGAGATGGATATATCAGTTTCTTGGGTTCCCATAAGAAATTACCAAAACGATGTGCTTTGAACCAGCAGAATTTGTTCTCTCACAGTAGGGAGCCTAGAAGTCCAAATTCAAGGGGTCAGCATGCCCATGTCCGCTCTGAGGGCTCTAGAGAAGAACCCTTCTCTGCCTCTTCGAGTTGCTGCTGGCTCTCAGCAATCTTTGGCATTGTCACCAGAGCACACTTTAGCATCTTGTGCAATCTGGAAAGGCTGAGAATTTTTCCAAATCATTATAGTAAAACCCCACATTTTATTATAAGAAAAATGTAGAAACCAGGCCACATTTCTGCCACTTTATGACAAGCATCACCTTTCCTCCAGTGTCCAAAAGCAGGATCCACATTTCCATCAGAGATCTCAGCAGAAGCAATTTTAACGTTCATATTTCTAGCAACGTTCAGTTCAGGCCAGTATGTGTATCTCTAAGGTGATAGACATTGTCTCTAGAGTTCTCACTTCCTTCTGGGCCCCCACCAGAATCAGCTTTAGAGTCGATATTCCTACCAACAGTGTCTTCAAGGCAATCTCGGCTTTTTCTACCATGTGCCTCAAAATTCTCCCAGCCTCTACCCATTACCAGTCTCAAAAAAATTTCCACGTTTTTAGGTACCTGTTACAACAGTGCTCTGCTTCCAAGTATTAGTTTCCTAGAGCTGCTATAACAAAATGCCACAAACTGGGTGGCTCAAAACAACAGAAATTTATCCTCCCACAGTCCTAGTGACTAAAGTTCAGAATTGCGGTGTTTGCAGGACCAAGTTCCTTCTGAAGGCCCTGGGGAAAATCCTTGCTTGCCTCTTCCAGGCTTTGGTGGCCCCAGGTGCTCCTGGGTGTGTAGCTCCATCACTCCAGTCTCTGCACCTGGCTTCCTCACTACGTTCATGCGTCTCTGCCTGTCCAAATCTTCCTCTTCGTATAAGACACTCGTTACTGTGTTTAGGGCCCACCCTAATCCAGTAAGACCTCATCTTAGCTTGATTACATCTGCAAAGAGCCTATTTCCAAATCAGGTCACATTAATAAGTATTGGGGATGGGACTTGAACATATCTTTTGGGGGGATGCAATTCAAATCACAATGGATGAGGTGAAAATGCTATAACCATAACATTTACTCATTTATTTGCTCAAATGCTTATTTTATAGGAAAGTTTAGGGTTTTGTTATGGTAAAATGTGTAAGATTTGGCATAGAAATGGGCATTATATGATGAAGAGGAGATGACTAAATATGGCACCCATAGCCAAGCCTAATGTCCTTATGGAGGATACACAAATAATCAAAGATTCCTTATTTAATGTATGGCTAGGATTGGGAGAATCAGAAGGAAAAACTAATCATTACATTTTATCCTTTGTTCTCTTTTGAAAACAATACATCAATTGTTTTATAATGGGTTGGTTGGTTGTCATTTTTTTTTTTGTGTGTGCTCAAAAAGACTGGCCCTGTGGGTGTTAGTTTAAAAGAGAGACAACTTATTTCTCCTAATTATAATTCATCTGGATAGATTAAATTCTTTCCATAACAAGCACATTATCATTGTAGATGTTAAAAATATCTTTCTATATTCTCAGTATAAAGATGAAAGAGCTTTTGATGTTACCATGCTATTTTTCTTGCATATATAGCTTAATTAGAAGAGGATAATATGTCCACTAGTAAAAATCTGTAATATATGAAAATTTTTAAAAATACCCATACTAAGGCAAATACTTAAGAACTCAATGAATGATAAAATAGAACTGATAAATAGTTCACTTTGAAATTAAAACTGAATTCTAAATAACAACTGTGTCAAGGAGCACAAATACTTTGCTTTTTATGCTCATCATTCTTCAAAATGGGAATAAATAATATGCATATCTTTAGGCTTGCTGTAAGAATTTAAAAGAGCTTATATATCCATGTTATATATAACATGTTGTAATGTGAATTACATATATAACAGCACATACATGTATATATGTGCATATATATAGTAAGTATGTAACATGTACAGCTTTGATACATATTACTTTTTATATTTACTTTACAATTAGGCAGTAAATACACCATATTCATATAATTGCCACTGACATGCAGATGCACAGAAGGAAAATTAGTGTCCAAATCTAGGAATTATGAAATAAAATAGCATGCAAGACTTTGTAATTTCTAACAAGAATGTGTATGAGGAGATAGGAGAGACTGAATGGGGTCACACTATGTTTTCACAAGTACAGCATAAAATTCTCTTAGAAAGAGACACACCCACAGCTTTAGCCTTTGCACTGATTGCTCAAGTGAGTTCGCCTTAATGCTATTTCGTTTAATATGGACACTTTTCCCTTCCTCCTTTTAATGGTGCTTGGAAAGTTGGATTTTGGAGGCTCTTGTAGCTTTAACAGGGAAAAGGACAAGCAAGTCCATGAGGAGGGTATCCAGGGAACCATACCACAGGATCAGGCAGACAGCTCCACTGTGTCTGCGTGGGAGGTCTCCTTTCCCACGCTCCCCCCTGTCTCATCCCCGAGAGCCCTCTGGAGGACCATGCTGAGAGACCCCCGCTTCCCCCGCTGTCTGAAGCTCCCAACAAAAAAGTAAATTATGGGGTTGATGCTGCTGTTCATGCAAGACAGAATGTCAATGAGATAGTAGGGAATGTTCAAGCTTTGGTGTCCACTCCACCAGGTTAAAACTAGCCAGTACATTCCAAAGGGAAGGCCACAGAGAAGGAACATGAGGACAGTGAGCAGGATAACGATGTACATCTTTGTGAGGTGATGTCGCTGTGACATACACTGCACCCTGATGATCAGAGTCAAGCTGGACACACACATCACAGAGACCAAAAGGAGAATCAACACAGCACTGACGCTGGCGAAATTGTAGCATGCCTGCTCACTGTAGCCTCTGAAGAGAAACCCGCAGCTGTCTCCTGTCAGAGTGCACACCAACAGGGACTTGAGCCAAAGCAGGGTGCACACCACAGTGGACAGGTGCTTGGGTCGGGAGTAGCGGTACCAGCACGGGTAGAGCACGGACAGGCAGCGCTCAGCACTGATGGCGGCCAGGAGGCTCATGCCCATGGTGTACGAGGAAAAGGCTAGTGGTGCGACCAGTTTTGCTGTGGGAAAGGTGGAGTAGAAGTGCCATTTGACCTTAAAGTGAAGGGTTGCCAAGGAGATGTCAAAAGAATTTGTCGAAATGTCAACCATGACAAAGAAGAGCTGGCAGAACAGGAAGGTGAAATCTGCTCCCGCCAGGTTGAGGATGTAAACAGAGAAAGCATTCCTCTTGATTCGGAAACCGAGGAGCCAGAGAATGGTCCCGTTCCAGAGCAAACCAAGGAGCGTGATGACAGCGGTGATGGGGAATGTGATCATGGCCAGCGTCCTGCTGCTGGTGGAGTTCCTGGGGCTGAGTGCGGACCCTGTGGTCATTCCTTCTAAGCCAGTGTTGTTGGCTAGTGGCCAGAGAGATGGAGTAGGAGAGGAGGCCATGTTGGCTGGACTCCAGTTCAGGAAGCCACAGCTGGATTCGGCTGTTTGGGACTCACCTGTGAACCGAAAGACATAGAGATGCATCAAGATGTCAGCGGGGATGAGTATGGCTTCCATTATTTTCTACCTATCCCTGGATTCTATCACAAGCAGCAGATCCCAATGACTCCTCATAGGGATAGTTTGAAGATTAGTTCTATGAGAAAGTCCACTAGAAAGTCTTTCAATTATTTGAGGTACCGTCTTGATAATTGTGTGTTTTCCCAGACACTAGATCTTGGGTGGTAATGTGGAGGGTTCCTATGGACTCTTTGTTCCACTCCCCTTGGCTCCCAGGTTTTGAATTTCTTCTATTATAACCCCTTACCCTGATGCCCCATTTGCTTTTCCTTTCCAAGCCCAGCAGCCCAGCTTCTCCTCCTAAGTAGTCCAGCCCAAACCTGCTCTCCTGTCTATTCAAGACTCTGCATTGGCTCTTTTCTTATCCCTCACATCTAATTTTAAACTCCATGTTTAGGTTCAGCCTCAGTGGTCTGCCTTCTGGGCTTTTTTCTTTGTTTCTGTCCTAGACCTTTACTCATTAGCATTTGTAAGTGCTTTAAACAAATGCAAAATGTTTTCCTTCAAAGTAATGTTAGACAAAAACGTGGCCATCGTCAGAAGTTGTATGAAATCTGCAATATATTCCTTTCACTTTGCCAATGAATACCATACTTCAACCTCTGTGCCTCCTCCAAGACTTTCCAATTCATTTCCCCCCTCCTATCTGAAGAAACTCTTCCCTTTCCTTTTATGCCCTTCCTTTCCTTTTCCATCAACACTATCCTTAAGAGGAGAAAACTATTTATTATTATTATTTTAGATAAAATGCTCCTTTCAATACACAACAAATCTCTTAGAGCTAATAAATGAATTTAGCAAAGTGGTGGGGTACATCAACATCCAAAAATTAGAAGTGTTTCTATACATAAGAATGACCAATCAGAAGAAGAAATCATGAAAAAAATTCCATTCACAATAGCAACTAAAAGAATCAAATATCTAGGAATAAATCTAACCAAGATGTAAAGGATTTGTACACAAAAAACTACAAAACATTGCTAATAGAAATTAGAGAAAACATAAATAAATGAAAGGACCTTCATGTTCCTGGATTGGAAGACTAAATATCATTAAGATGTCAATCCTATTCAAAGCAATTTATAGATTCAATGAAATTCCAGTAAAAATTCTAACTACTGCCTTTTCAGAAATGCCTTTTCATCAAATTTATATGTAAAGGTAAGGGGCCCCAAATAGCCCAAAGCCATCTTGAAAAAGAAGAACAAAGTTGGAGGATTCACACTCCCCACTCATAAAATTTATTACAAAGCCACAGTAATCACAACAGCATGGTAGTGGCATAAGAACAGACATATAGACAAATGGAATTGAATTAAGAGCTCAGATATCACCCTTCACATTTATGCCCAACTGATTTTTGACAAGGTGGCAAAGAACACTTACCTGGGAAAGAACAGTCTCTTTAACAAATGGTGCTGGGAAAACTGGATCTCCATTTGCAAAAAATAGAAAAAGGAACCCCTAACTCACACTGCACACAAAAATCAACACAAAATGTATCAAAGACCTTAATATAAGAGCTAGGACTATCAAACTCCTAGAAGAAAATGTAGGGAAGCATCTTCAGGACCTTGTATTAGTCAGTAATTTCTTAGAGTTTACCCCTGTAGAATAAGCAACAAAAGAAAAAAATAGATAAATGGGACCTCATCAAAATTAAAAACTTTTGTGCCTCAAAGGACTTTATTGTAAAAGTAAAATGTCAGCCTACAAAATGGGAGAAAATATTTGTAACCCCTACACGGGGAACTGAGAATGCCTGCAACTCCAAGCAGGAGAATCACATTCATCAACCATTTGGGTCTAAGTACCCTCTGGATATAGAGGTGGAGTGGATATTACCAACTCAGGGTCCACAGAATGGAGGAATAAAATCTGGATTAGAGTGGACTTAATTTTATTCTACTATAGAACTATCGTGACTAGTAATGGAAGAAACTGTAGCATTGATCTGGAGAAAGTGGCCATGGTAGTTGCTGAGGGCAAGGAGAGGAAAGAAGAGATGGGATGTGGGGGCATTTTGGGGACTTGGAGTTGTCCTAAATGATATTGCAGGGACAGATGCTGGACATGATATATTTTGCCATAACCCACTGACTGGTCTGGAGGAAAGTGTAAACTACAATGTGAACTATAATCCATGTGGTGCAGCAGTGCTCCAAGATGTATTCACCAAATGCAATGGATGTGCTGCAATGATGAAGGAAGGAGTGGGGGTGTGGGGTATAAGGTATGCGGGAAACTTTTATATTTTTTAATGTAACATTTTTTGTGATTTATGTATCTTCAAAAAATACAATAAAAAATGGATGCTAAAAAAATAGATATTGGATTATGTTTGTAATCTGGTCTGTACCTGAGTGTGATTAAGTTATGATAAGGGCTTTGATGGGGCCACACAACTAGGGCATTGAGTCCCCACCCCTTGGTGGGTGGGGACTCCAGATAAAAGATATGGCAAAGGACAAAATTGAGGGGTTTTGATGTTGGAGTTTGATGCTGAAGCCTTAAGCTGGAGCCCTGGGAAGTAAGCTAACAGAGGAGAGAGACGCCAGGCCCAGGAAGAGAGGAATCCTGAGCCATATACCTTATAAAGGTTTTAATAGTCAGTATATATAAAGAAATCCTCCAATTTAACAACAGAAAGACAAACAGCCCAATTAAATGTGGGCAAAATACTAGAACTAATATCTCTCCAAAGAAGATATATGAATGACCATAAACCGCATGAAAAGATGCTCAACATTACTAGTCGTCAAGGAAATGCAAACCAAAACCACAATGAAATACCATTTCACACCCATTAGAATGGCCACAATTTTTTAAAAAAAGGAAAATAACAAGGGTTGGAGAGAATGCAGAGAAAGAGGAAAACACTCATTCATTGCTGGTGGCAAAGTAACATGGTGCAGCTTCTGTGGAATACTGCTTGACAGTTCCTCAGAAATCTAAGTATAGAACTACCATATGACCTGGCTATCCCACCACTAGGTATATACTAAAAAGAATTGAAAGCAGAGACTTGAACAAATGTTTGCACACCAATGTTCACAGCAGCATTATTTACAAATGCCAAAAGATGCAAGCAACTTCAGTGCCCATCAACCAAAGAATGGATAAATAAAATATAGTATATACATAAAATGGAACATTATTTAGCTATAAAAAGGAATGATGTCCATTCAACAGCAGTTATTGAGGACCAACTACCTCCCAAGAACTGGTCTGTAAAGATCTTTAGGGATATAACAGTGTGCAAAACAGAAAGAGTTCCTCAGGTCTGTTTTCCATCTAGGAAAAAGAAGGAAAAGTTTAGAAACACCCTTTCCAGTGCATTCAGGTAAGTCTCAGGTACAGGTAAGTCACTTGCTCTGCCACAGATAACACTGGGCCATGGAGCAAGTTTGTCAAACCGGGCTTAGGTCCCACCTCTGAGACACTTGCATGGAGCCCTTCCCTGAGCAAAGTCATTTACCTAAGAACATTTTCTTTTGTATTTATTAGAGAAGTTATGGGTTTACAGGATAATCATCCAAAAATACAGGATTCCCAAACACCACCCCACCACCAACAACTTGCATTGATGTGGAACATTCATTACAACTGATGTTGGCACATTGTTACAATTGTATTATTAATTAAAGTCTATGGTTTAACTTAGGGTTCACTGTGTAGTGTAGTTCCATGGAATTAAAAAAAATTATTCTGTTACCATAGGTACAATCTAACATTTCCCCCTTTAATTACATTCAGATATATATTTCAGTGCTATTAATAGCATTCACAACATTGTGCTACCATCACCACCATCCATTACCAAAATATTTCTATCATTCCAAAAAGGAGCCCTGTATGTATTAAGGCTTAACTTCCCATTCCCCATCTCCACCCTGGATCCTGATAAACTATATTCTAGATTCTGACTCTATGAGTTTGCTTACTTTAATTGCTTCAAAGCAGTGAGATCAGACAATACTTCTCCTTTTGTGTCTGGCTAATTTCACTCAACATGATGTGTTCAGGGTTCATCCATGTTGCTGCATGAATCAGGAATGAAAGATTCTCTGATGACTTCCAAATACAGGTTCCTTGCTGGAATTATATGGTAGCACCATGGCTCATTTCCTGAATGATGACCTCTATAAGTAGGCATTTGGGCTGGCAATATGGTGTCTTCTGTGTGCCATCAAGGCAGATGCTCAGTCAATATATACTCAATATATAATTTAATGAACAAATTCCACACACTGCAGGATTTGGAAGTGATTAAATGGTAGAGCATGAGCCCAAAAACATTTCACTTTTAAGAGTGAGGATGAGAAGAGTGCCCATTCATGAATTAGGAAAATGGTTTTAAATTTATTTTTTCTTTCCTGTATTTTTGTGGTAGACTAGTGATCATCAAAGAATGAGAATTATGTGCACTGCCCAAATTAGGGAGTCCTGAGGGCAGTAAATTATATGGTCATCAAAAAGGTATGTTCAGAAAAACTGTTACAAAAGACAAAGAAGGACACCATATAGTAATAAATTGGTCAATCCATCAAAAATATAACAATTATAAACATATATGCACCTAATAACAGAGCCCCAAAATATATGAGGAAAACATTGACAAAATTGAAGCAAGAATTGGGCAGTTTTACAATAATAGAGACTTTACTACACCACTTTCAATATTGAGCAAAACATCTGGACCAGGGGTTCTTAACCAGGGGTCCACAGACACCTGGGGTCCATGTAAAGATTTCAGGGGATCCATGTGCTAGGATTGAAAATTTAAAAAAAACAAAACATTATTCTTGTGGGGATGTGTTGGTGTGGGTGTGTCATAAAGCTATCTTCTGCTACATTCTGAGGAGTCTGTGGTTTTCACCTGACTGGCAAAGGGATTTGTGGAACAAAAAAGGTTAAGAATCCCTAATCTAGACAGAAAATCAATGAGGAAACATAGGACTTGAACACTACTATAAACCAACTAGACATAACAGATTATATATATATATCACTGTATATGTATATATATATATATATATCACTGTGGCAGTTTGGGATTATTTTATGAATTACAAAAAGAGAAAAATTATGCTTGTAGACCAATATATTCCTCTGGGTGTGATACCTTTTGATTGCATTAAATTCAGCTGATGTATCTTTGATTCATTAACTGTTAAGATTAGAGCTTTTGATTTGACTACATCGGCGGGTGGGACTCAGGTTGATTCCCCTCCCCCTTGCTTGGTTTGACATAAATGAACACACACACAGACATACAGGAAGAGACCTTGATGTGTGACAGAAAGGAGAAAGCACAAACAGCTGAGGCCCAGAGCAGAGGTGAGACTTTTTGCCTGAGAGCTTACAGCTGACATTCAGAAGAAAGTGGAACAACTGAGACAGATATAGGAAGCCTGGAAAGAAACAAGCCCTATGCCAGGGGAGAGAGGATTTCACTTACACATGAAGCCTCAAGAGGCTAGACTCACAGAGCTGCAAGAGGAAGAGGAAGCCCAGAGGGGAAGGCAGAGACCAGCCAGAGATCAGTGACCATCTTGCTTTACCATGTGGCAACACACTGGAATCAACAATAGTGGACTTTTGGAGTTTTGATGCTGGAGCCCTGGGGACAGAGCCAAGCCATTCACCTGATAGTTTGCAGCTGAGTTGACCAAAGCTCTGAACAGCTGAGAAAGTCCAGAAAGAAATGAGCTACAGGAGAGAGACAAGCCTACAGCTGAGAATGGAAGGAGCTGGGACCACAGAGCCTTAGGAGGAAGAGGAAGCCTGAATCCTCACAGAAACTAGGAGCCATCTTGCTCTAACATGTGGCAACAGACTTTGGTGAGGGAAGAAACTTATACTTTATGGCCTTGTGATTGTAAGCTTCTACCCTATATTGGTCAGCCAAAGCATTGCTGATCCAAAATACCAGAAATTGGTTGGTTTTTATAAAGGGTATTTATTTGGGGTGGGAGCTTACAGATACTAAGCCATAAAGCCTAAGTTACTTCCCTCACCAAAGTCTATTTGGAGCAAGATGGCTGCCAACATCTGCAAGGGTTCAGGCTTCCTGGGTTCCTATGTACCTGGGGCTTGCTTTTCTCTGGGTTCAAGGTTCCTTTCTTCCTGGGGCTGGTTTCTTTTTCCTCTGTGTGCTGACTTCCCAGGGCGCCAGCTTAAGTCTTCAGCATCAAACTCCAACATCAAAACTCCAACATCAGAAAACCCCCAACTCTGTTCATTGCCATGCTTTTTATCTGTGAGTCCCCACCCACCAAGAGGTGGGGACTCAATGCCCTCATCATAACTCAATCATGCCCAGGTACAGATCAGATTACAATCATAATCCAATATATTTTTTGGAATTCATAACCATATCAAACTGTTACATACCCCAAACAAATACCCTTTATAAAAGCTAAAAAACCAAACCAAATAAAAAAAGCAATAGCTGACTTTTGGAAGAAAGCATCTTGGCTGATGTCTTGATTTGGCCTTGGGACTCTAAGCTTTTACCCCATATAAATACCCTTTATAAAAGCCAACAGATTTCTGGTACTTTACATTGGCTACTCTTTGGCAGACTAATACCATAACTCTACCCAATAACAGGAGAACATTCATTCTTCTCAAGTGAACATAGATCATCCTCCAGGACATTCCATATGTTAGATACAAAATAAGTTTCAGTAAATTTTTAAAAGATTGAAATCATAGAAAGTATCTTCTCTGATCACAGAGGAATGGAATTAGAAACCAACAACTGAAGAAAAATTGTAAAATTAACAACTATGTGGAATTTAAGTGCATTCTTAAATGACCAATGAGTCAAAGAAGAAGTCACAAGGAAAATAAGAAAATTTTTAGAGATGAACAAAAATGAAAACACAACATACCAAAATTTATGGAATGCAGCAAAACAATTCTCAGAGGAAATTTTATAGCTGTAAATGTTTACATAAAAAAGAAGAAAGATCTCAAATCAATAACCTAACAACATCTTGAGGAGCTAGAAAAAGAAGAGCAAACTGAAACTAAATTTAGTGGAAAGAAAGGAATAATAAGGAGTAGAGTGGCAATAAATGAAACAGAGAGTAGAAAAACAAACAAGAGAATCAACAAAGCCCAAAGCTTTTCATTGAAAAAAATCAAATTGACAAAGCTTTGGCAGGACTGGCAAAGAAAATAAAGAAAAAGAAAAAAATGCAAATAACTGAAATCAGAAATGAAAGTGAGGATATTACTACTGATCTTGCAGAAATTAAAAGGATTATAAGAAAATGCTACAGACAATTGTACACCAACAAATCAGATAACAGAGATGAAATGGAAATATCCTAGAAACACTGAATTTAGCTAAACTAACTCAATAACAATAAAATATCTCAACAGACCTATAGCAAGTAAGGAGATTGAAATAGTAATAAAAACGCCCCCAGCAAAGAAAAGCCCAGAACCAGATATCTTCACTGGTAAGTTCTAACAAATATTTAAAGGAGAACTAGCAACAATTTTTCCCAAATGCTTCAAAAAATTGAGGAGGAGGGACCTCTTTCTAAGTTAATCTATGAGTTCAGAGTCACCTTTATACCAAAGCCAGATAAAGATAACACAAGAAAACTACAGCCCAATATCCCTAATGAATATAGCTGCAAAAATCCTCAACAAAACAGTAGCAACCTGAATCAAATAGCATATTAAAAGGATTATACACAATTGCTAAATGGAATTTATCTCAAGAATAAAAGGGTAGTTCAACACAAGAATGTGAATCAATGTAACAAAACATATTAATAGATGAAAGAAAAAAACACACAATTTCATTTGAAGCAGAAAAAGTATTTGGCAAAATCCAACACATTTTCTTGATAAAAAGAATAGGAATAGAGGGGAAATTCCTCAACATGATAAGGGCATTTATGAGAAAATCACAGCAACATTACACTCATGGTGAAGGACTGAAAACTTTCCCCCTAAGGTCAGGAACAGAACAAGGATGCCCACTTTCATCTACTATTCAACTATTGAAGCTTTAGCTAGAGCAATAGGCAAGGAAAGGGAAAGTCATCCAATTTGGAAAGGTAGAAGTAAGCTATTTCTCTATTCATAGATGACTGGATACTTAATATCAACAGCCTCAAAGAACCCACAAGTAAAGTAGCAGAGTTAATAAATGAATTCAGCAAAGTTGCAGGGTACAATATTGACACTCAGAAATCAGTTGTGTTTCTGTATGCTAGCAGTGAAAAATCTGAAATGGAAATAGGAAAAAAATTCCATTTTCAGTAGTGTTTAAAAGAATAAAATAAATAGGAATAAATTTAACCAAGGAGGTGAAATACTCAGACACTGAAAACTGTAAAATATTGCTTAAAGTTATTAATGACTTAAAGAAATGGCAAGACATACCATGTTCATGAATAAGAAGACAATATTGTTAACATGTCAGTACTACCTAAATCAGTCTACAGATTCAACACAATTGTTATCAAAATTTCAATGGGCTTTTTTTTGGTGCAGAAATAGAAAAGATGACCCTCAAAATCACATAGAATCCCGAGGGGACCCAAATAACTCAATCTTGAAGAAGAGCAAAATTGGATAGCTCACATTTCCTGATTTTAAAACTTACTACAAAGCCACATTAATCAAAACAGTTGGTAATGGCATAAAGATAGACATTTAGACCATAGGAATAAAATTAAGATTTCAGAAATGAACCCACATATGTACAATCAATTGATTTTTTAGAATGATGCCATTTATATTAAATGGAATAAGAATGGACTTTTGAGCAAATGGTGCTGGGAAAACTGGTGTCTACATGCAAAAAGAATGAAGCCATACCCTTCCCTTCACACCATACCCAAAAAAGGAACTCAAAATGGATCAAACACCTAAACATAAGAGCTAAACTATGAAATTCTTGGAAGAAAACATAGGAGAATACCTTTAAATCTTGGGTTTGGCCATGATTTTTAAGATATGACACTAAAAGCATGAACAGCAAAAGAAAAAAAACTTATGTAAAATCATAAAATGGACTTTGTCAAAATTTAAAACATTTCTGTTTTGTTTGCCAAAGAGTTGCCCATGCAAAGTATCAGAAATGTGTTGGCTTTTATAAAGGCTATTTATTTGGGGTAAAAGTTCATGGTTCCAAGGCCTTGAAAAGTCCAATTCAAGGCATCGTAAGAGGTGCTTTCTTACCAAGTCAACTGCCGTGTGTTGAAGCAAGATGGCAGGTGATCTCTGCCTGGTCTCTGCCTTGGCCTTGGGCTTCCTCTCTCAGGCTCAGCTGCTCCTCTTTTTTCCTGATTTCTGCTGCAAGCTGTTGTAAGGCTTGTCTCTTTCTGGGCCTCCTGTATCACTCTTGGCTGCTCTGTGCTCTTCCAAGATCTGCTGTGAGCTATCAAACAAAGAGCAGGGCTCTTTCCTCTAAAGGACTTTGCGCCTAAGCAATCCTCTCTCACACACTGCAGAATCAAATATGCTGGCTCTTTTTCTTCTGTCTGTCCCTGTGAGTCTTTTTATCAGACCCAGGAGGGAGTGGCGACTCAACCTAAGTCATGCCTCATGACATAGTTCAATCAAAAGCCCTAAAGCAGTTTTATTAAGTAATCTAACCAAAGGCCCCTCAATTCAATTTAATGCAAAGGGCATCACACCTACAGGAATAGGCTAGTTAACAAACATAGTCTTTCTCTTTTTGGATTCATAAAATCTCGAACTGTCACATTTTGTATATCATAGGACATTACCAGGAAAGTGAAAAGAATATATATAGAACTGCTATAACTCAACAAGACAAACAGCCCAGTTAAAGAATGTGAAAGGACTTGAATAGATATCTCTCCAAAATATACATATACAAATGGCCAATAAACACATGAAAAGATGTTAGCCATCATTAGTCATCAGGGGAATACCCAAATCAATACCACTTCACACTCTCTAGAATGGCTATTATTTAAAAATGGAAAGTAACAAGGGTTGGTAAGTATTCAGAGAAACTGGAACTCTTGTGCATTGTTGATGGGATTGGAAAATGGTGCAGGCACTGTGGAAAACAGTCTGGCTGTTTCTCAAAAAGTTAAAGATCGACTTACCACATAATTCAGCAATTCCACTCCTAGGCATCTACCCAAAATAATTGAGAACAGGGACTTTAACAGATTCTTGTACACCAATGTTCATAACAGCATAACTCACAACAGCCAAAAGGTAGAATCAACCCAAGTATATATCAATGGATGATTATATAAACAAAATGTCAAAATGTAGTCTATACATACAATGGAATATTATTCTGCTGCAAAAAGGCATGAAATTCTGAGACAAGGTAACACGTAAATGAACCTTGAAGACATGTTGAGTGAAATAAGACAGACACAAAGGAACAACTATTACATGGTTGTAGTAATACGAAATACCCAGAGCAAGCGTATTTATAGAGACAGAGAATAGATTACAGGTTACCATGGGCCAGGACATGGTGGAGATGTGTAATTATTGCTTAATGGATTGAGAATTTCTGTTTGGAGCAATGAAAAATTTTGGCATTGGATGTGGGTGATAGCACAATATTTGCATGCAATTAATATCACTGAATTGTATCCTTAAAAGTATTTAAAATGGAAAATGTTGAGTTGTATTCATATAACCACAATAAAATTTTTTAAAAAGCATGCTCAGTCCCAGTATATTACAGAGACTGTCTTTTATTTAAAAAATCTCAGAATTTTAAGTGGACATATAAATAACAACAAGAATCATAACTTCTAAAATGATAAAATAATATTTAGTAAAGATTATTTTAGTTATTCTAATCTCAAATTTTATCTAGCTGTTACTTTGGTCAAGTTATTCAAATTGTTCTCTATTCCAATTTTGTAGCTTCTGTAAATTAGGGAGTTGAGCTGGATTACCGCTAAGATTTCCCATGCCTCTAAATTTTACTTTCATCCTGTTCCAAATGCACGGCACACAGAGTCCCATTTAATCACCTCATATGAAGACTTCATTCCGACCAGCTTGATCCCTAATTTGTCTTTCCCATTTTACCCTGAGTGTGCACTTTTCTCTCATACCCCCTGGAACAGGAAGAAACACCAGCTCCCACATCTTGAGCTCCTTGATCTCTTTTGCAATGGTCCCAGATCAACTTAAGTGCTCTTCCCCCTCTTGACTATCCCACTGACTCAACTTCTCCAGACTAAGCTGTAATTAACAAAATTGCTTCCTTGTTTTCACTCCCAGTTCTCCTGCCCATTTTCCTTTTTTTTCCCATTTACTTGTTTCTTTCCATGTGTATCTGTATTATGTTTCCAGAGAAGCAATATTCTACTGAAATTATGTTGCCATCTTTAATCCACAGTACAAGAAACATATGCAGCATTTGTTTGTTTCTGTTTCTATTTACTTGTCATTCATCCATTCATCTATCATCTATCAATCAATTAATCAATCTGTCTAATTCTCCAAATATAATTTGGAAAAGAAGACATGTAACACTTTTGAGCAAACAATCTATTTCCCTCTCATCTCTACATTTCGCATCTAATGACTCTTCCTCTTGGAACGACCACCCTAGCTCTCTCTCTTGCCAGCCTTATCTTCAAGGCTCCACTAATCTGTGCCCTATGCCTTGCCAAACCTTCAGTTCCTCTCCATGAAGGGAGAGCTATGAGGTATTTTTGTAAGACACTCCCCATGGTGCACCTGACCTAGGAAAACCTGCCGTGTCAGCAAAGAGTTAGTACATGACTCTCTCTGGCCTTTCCTTCTGAGAGGATGTTCCTAGACAACAGTGCCTAAGTGTGGGGCAATATATCACCCCGAGATATCCTCCAGCCTTAGCTCATGCCCCAGTTTTTCATTCCCCGCATCTGTGTGACTATACCCCAGTGACTTCAGAAGTGGCTAATGGACCATAACTGATTCCGTTGTACCCCAAGGTCTTTGTTCCAGAGAGTCCTGGGACCCAGGAGATGTTCACCTTTTAGATCCCAGCCTTCACAGAGGTAGCGGCGTCCCCTTCTCACAGCAGCTCTGAATGACCAGCCTTCACCTCAAGACAGGCACCTTGGCGACCACTATGATGAGGAAGGCTGTTCAGGGTGCTTGGCGGGAGGTAGAGGACCCTTAGTCTAACACATAAACCCTTTCTTACATGATTGCACCTTTCATTTCTAGTCCTGAGTGCCAAACCCGTGCTTAAGCTGTATGGTCTCAGAGAGTCACCAGAAAAGCCCACTTTCAGACTCATGCATTTTGGTCTACAGGCAAAAACACTTTCTTTCTTTACTTGGTGATCATCATCTTACTTTAACATAGATTTTACTTGTCCCCTCCTCTGCATGTGCCTTCTCTGTTCACCATACTCCAAGCAGCTAATCTCCAGCTTCATTAAGCTCCCTCAGAAGCTTTTACAGACATGGATCGTGGAACCATTTTCATACCGAGCTGTTTTGCAAGATTTCTGTCTTCCTGGATAGGTTCTGTGTTCTTTGAAAGTCTGGGGTTCATTTTCCTCATTTTTGTACCTCTGGTAAATTAATACAGAACAGGGGTTCAATCCATACTTGTTGAATAATGAATGATATAACTTCTCAGGAGAAAGAAAACGATCTAGGTGGAGCCCCTCAGCCCTGCCCCTGGAACTCACAGAGATGATGGTTCTGTATCTGTCATTTTAGAAACCTCCCAGTGGTCTTCGCATGGCCACATACATCAGAGCAGACCGATGGGCTGTAAAATGCAAGCGTTCTAGTCTCTCTTATTAATGCCAACGGAAAGAAACGAACTTCCACAGCAAAGTAGAAAAATCTCAAGGAGAAGCTCTCGCTTGCCCTGGCATTGCTCCTTTGGCTCACATTTCCATACTCCCACATTCATAAGATGTCTTATAGCCACAGCACCTCTCCACACATATTCCTGCCCTTGCCCCCATGACTCTCTAAATTAGATCCATGGCTCTTCCCCAAGGACTTGGCTTAGTTCTACCTTTTTTCTTTCAGACTACATTTAATGGCATACTTGCTTGTCTCTGGTCCTGAGAACCCTCTTGCCTGGTCCAAGTCAAGCAGACTCCTCTTTGGGATGAAAATAAATATTCACTCCCCCCTACATACACACACCGCAGCAACATGACTCATGGCCTCTCACCTCAGGGTCCTGCTGGTACCTTAAGCTGTCAGGTTTGGATGATTTCCTCTTTGGTCTCCAAAGGGGGATGTCCTGGACAGAGCCGTAGAATCCTGATTAGTGAGAGCCTCAGGGAAACTTCTGTCCGTTCATTTACTTTCTCTCCATCACATGACTCCTGAAGCACCAGGAACAGGGATATCCCCAAGGTCTTCAGGAAATAGATTCCTAATGCCCCGTAATGTGTGATAAGGAGCTCCACAAGCAACTTATTTCACTTTATAAACTTTCCTCTCAGTGTCATTAGGAAGCCATAAAGGAAATGGTTCTTCATTACCACCATAATTGTTTTCCCACAGTTCACAAAAGCCTTTGCATGTGTTGCTTATTGTATCTCAAGAGAGTTTATTCTCCTTTTTTTCTCCATTTACCATTGCCACTTGGCATCTTTCCATTATGCTGGGCATTTAGCTTTCCTAAATGTTAAGGTGATGTGATGACTGCTAGTGCATCAGCAGTGTTTGAAGCTTTTATGATTTCCCTGTGTTCCACAACATTCACTAATTCTGGTGCTCTCTTTATCTTCCTACATATCTGAGATTCCTTCAGAGTCGTCTCCTTTCAGGCCAAAGACCTTCCCACAGCATGTCTCGAAGTTAGGGCCAATTTCTCTTAGGTTTTTTTCATTTGTCTTACATTTTTAAAAAATACATTTGTATATTTTGCTTTTATTTTTTGAAAGATATTTTCACTCGCTGTAGAATACTTGGTATGGTAGACTGAATCATGTCCCTCAGAAAAGACATGTATTTAGTGGGGGTTTGAACCCATTGTAAACAGTAGTTTTGAACAGGTTAAGGCAAGGCAGCTTGTACGGTCTTTGAAGGAGCTGTTTAGGTGTGGCTAGCTGAATCAGGGCGGGCCTCACTCTGTGTTACTGGAGGCGGTGTAAAGAGGACACAGAAGCCCCAGAGCAAGGAAGGAGGTGACAGCGATAGAAGCCAAGGAATGCAAGGAGGGCCTGAGGCCAGCATCAGAATATATGGACTTGGAGAAAGCAAACCTCCCTGGTATGTCGAGTTTTGTTTTTTTTAAAATTTTTATTGTTGTTTTAAAGATACATAGATCACAAAAAATGTTACATTAAAATACATAAGAGTTTCCCATATACCTCACACCCCACACCCCACTCCTCCCACATCAACAGCTTCTTTCATCATTGTGGCACATTCCTTGCATTTGGTGAATACATTTTGGAGCACTGCTGCACAGCGTGGATTATAATTGATATTGTAGTTTATATTCTACTCCAGTACTTTCAGTGGGTTATGGCAGGATATATAATGTCCAGCATCTGTTCCTACAATATCATTTAGGACAACTCCAAGTCCTGAAAATGCCCCCACATCTCATCTCTTCTTCCCTCTCCCTGCCCTCAGCAACTACCATGGCCAGTTTCTCCACGTTATTGCTACAGTTTCTTCCATTACTAGTCACAATAGTTTATAATAGAATACCATATTTTTATTCCTCCATCCTGGGGACCCTGGGATGGTGATGTCCACTCCACCTCTAACTTGAGAGGGGGCTTAGATCCGACATGGTTGATGGATGTGATTCTCCTGCTTGGAGTTGTAGGCACTCTGGGTTCACTGGTGTGGTGGTTGACCATCTTCACCTCCCTGTTAGTTGACCTGGGTAAGTCCAATGAACCGGAGAATAGGAGTTGCAACTCTGTTGAGGTTTAGGGCCCAGCTGGCACTTGGCCAGCCCAGAGATTAAAGTCTCTTGAGTATGCACCAACCCCAGCACCAACCACAGGTTCAGAAAAAGTGACAGAAGATGCGTTGTAGAAAGGTCACATCTAAGTTCAACTCCATCACACTCAGGAGCACAAATTCCAAAGTAGGGCCCTCTGACAAGGCACTGAACTACAGAGCCTTCCCCCAGTGTGGAACATGACTCCTGGGGATGAGCCTCCCTGGTGCTGAGGGATTACTACCAATCACTAACTGGTTATGCAACTAGAAAAAGACCTTGAATAAAAGGGGAAATGGTAAAGACAAATGAGTTTATATGGCTATAGGTCTTCAAAAAAAGAGTTGGGAGGTCATCAGAGGGGTTGCACTTATGCACACCTCAGCAGGATCCCAGCGACTGCCAAAATATGTTGAGTTTTGACTTCTTCTAGCCTCAAGGCTATGAGCCACTAAATTCATGTTAAGCGAAAACTAGTTTGTGTTATTTGCCATAGCAGCTCTGGCAAACTAAAAGTGCCAACAGCATTTTTCCAGCAGCACTTTTCCAGCAGCACATTAGAGATGAGGTTCCATTGTCATCTGGGCTTCGATGTCTCCGATTCAGTGACAGCTCTCATTGGAATCATTGCTTTCTGGTATGGAATGTGGGTTTTTCTCTGGATGTTTCCAAATTTATCTTTATCTTTATTTTTAGCAATTTTAATACAATATATTTTTAATATACATAGACTTTTAAAAGATTTCTTTGTTGTGGTTCACTGAGCTCCTTGAGTCTATTAATTGATATTGCTCACCAAATTTAAGAAAAAATGCTATTTCTCAGATTATTTTCTGCCTATCCTTTCTCTCTCCCCTTCTTATGGGTCTCTAATTACATGTATGTTGGAATGCTTAGTTATTTTTCTCAAATATTAGACTTTTTCATTTTTGAAAGTAGTTTTTCTCTCTGTTCTTCATGTTGGATAATTTTGACTTATCTGTTGCTCATGCCCTTTCTTCTGCCATCTCCAATTGCTTTCCTATAGTGACTTTTTCTGTTTTAGATATTGTATTTTTTACTTCAAGAATTCCTATTTAATAGTTTCTACTTCTCTTCTGAGGTTCTCCATGTGTGCATTATGACTCATTTTTAAGTGTTTGGGCATCTTTGCAATAGCTGCTGTAGAATCTGTTGGGATTGACTATGTTGCCCTGAAAAGACAAGTTCAAATCTTAAGGCACATTCCCGTGGGTGTGAATCCATTTGTAAAGGTGCCTTGGGTAGGTCAGGGAGAGCCAGGCTCACGTTGTTGCCGTTATTTCTACAATTCAGTAACACTTCTATAATACTCTAAACATAATTTTACCAGGGTTAATAGTAGTTTAGCTATTAATTTTTACCAATCACTAGTCTAAGCACTCTACATTTATTAGCTCTTTTAATCCCCACAACATTCCTCTGAGGAATGTACTATTATTATCCCAATTTTAAAGGTGAAGAAATTGAAGCTACTTCACAAAAATATATTGAGCATATAATATATGCCAGACTGTTTTCATGGTATACAATGGTGAATAATATGTACCAGGTGCCTGCTTTCCTTATTCTAGAGGAGGTTAGCAGAATATAAACAATCAAAAAATGTTTATAGTGCTAAGTGATATATAGAAAATTAAAATAGAGTCAAACAAAGTAGTCGTGGATCCTGATGAATTCATATAAGGTCTGGGAAGCCTCTCTGAGGAGGTGCCATTTTAGAAAAAAAGGAGGAAGATTATTTCAAATAAAAAGAAAGAACCCTTAAGTAGCTCGATGTGTTCTAGCTACAGGGAGATTGGTATAAGTTTTTGTAGAAAGAGGAGAATCAGATAATGTTGGACTGTTAACCAAGAGTGAGTGTAGATATGGTGACAATCACTTCCCTTCAGAGAACAATTACTTATTTTTAAAAAAATTATATATTTTTAAGATACATCAATCACACAAAATGTTACATTACACAATATATGAGGTCCCCCTATACCCCCATGCTGTGCAGCAGTGCTCCAAAATGTATTCATCAAATGCAATGAATGTGCCACAATGAAGAAAGAGGTTGTTGATGTGGGGACAATCACTTATTGATCATGTAACGTTTTTCAGACTCTGTTCTGGGTGGTGGAGACAGTGATGACTAAAATAAAGACCCCTCTTTCAAGGGAAAGTTCTCACTGACAGGTAATATTTGGTCAGAGGCCTAAAGGAAGTAAACAAAGGTCAGTGTACTAGGTAGACGACACAGGGAATGCAAATGTCCTGAGGCAGGATAAAATTCGGAGTGCTTAAGAAAGTCAAAGAAGCCGTTGTGGTTGGAGACGTAATCTTCGGCAAGGATGACAGTGGGTCTTAACCTGTTTTAAGATTTTAAGCTGCTTTAAAATCTTTGTTAATCTGTCAGCGTGTCGATTGGGAAGTATAGGAGACAAGGTCATGGCTGTCCTAGGAGCAAACTCTGAGGGACGCTGGATTCCATTGGCTGTTTCTAGTAGAGGTGTGGCACGGTTGGACTGACTTTTGTTTTCACAGATTTATTCTGTCTGTGTGTTGGGCAGCGTCCGTGGAAGTAAAGAGAAGGGTCAGGAGTCATTTATAATGAGCTCAGTTAGAGTTGATGGTGATGATGGTGGGGCTGCTAAGAGTCGGCCAGTTCCAGAAATACTTTTGAAAGAAGAGTTGGGATTTGCTGTAGGTCACTAGGAATGTGCTGTAGGTCACTAGGAAAGGATTATGCCAATGATTTGCCTAATGTACTGGAATGACTGAGTAGTGATTTGGGGAATTGAGAATCGGGTTTTAGAAACTTGAGGTGCAGATGTAGATTAGGCAGTTGAGTATATAGTTCTGAAGTTCAGGGAATGATATCTGAATTTCATTTGTTAAAGCAAAATTTGGCTGCTGTGTGGTAAGTAGTTGTCAAGTGGAAATGCCAACTGTCTGCTAGAAATCAATATTTTCCTCCAATTATCACATCTATTGAGTGTATAGATAGAATGCTAGGGGTTTTGCTTTGCAAATTAAGTACAAGGGAGAGGGGTGAAGCAGTTAAGAGTTTTGTAACAAAGGGAATGATGAACAATGATCCTACTTAGGAAGGATGGAAATGGAGATGTGAGGGTTTGGCCAGTGGATTGGAAGGCTAGAAGAGTAAAAGACAAACAAACCTTGGAGTGTTTGAACTGCAATTAGGAAGTAGTGGTCAGAGAGTTAGAGGCATGAAGTCAAGATCTGAAAGGAGAAACCGTTTTTGTGATAACAAGGTCCAAGTGACAGTCCTGAGAGTGAGTAGTTATGGAAGAGTGAAGGTCATAATTACTGGAGTAGAAGCCCTTGGAGAATTGCTAGACTCAGGTGTCAGATGGACCATCGCAGAGATGATGAATTCATTGTTAGGAGTGGTGAAAAGTAAGACACTGGTCCAGGGGCTGCGTTATCTAAGCATGAGCCAGCATGTCTTGGGGGCAGAGAGGTAAGTCCATGGCAGCAAGGGGGGGATTGGGAGTTGTAAGAAATGAAAATTAGTTTAGTTCTCACATAAAAGAAGAAAATTTTAATTAATGTAACCTGGCAGCCTACTGCCTCAGTCTCCCACTTCCAGGTTAAGCAGGAACAAAGGAAACCAGCTTAAGCCAGTCCTACAGGCAGTAAAAAAGATGCCCAAGAAAGAGCTAAGTCAATACCGATTCAGCACTAAATTCCATTCCTTATTTGGCAAAGGGGAGCAGGTAAAAAATTAAAATGGTTAGAATGCGATGGCGGAAGCGGTTAATCACAAACTTTTGCACAGCAAGTTGGATCTTCTCGGACAGGCTGTAACCTCTGAATATCCAGTCTATGGAGAAACAGAGGAAGGGCTCGCCTGGTAGGCTTAGTGGTGTAAATTGTGTTATTTTTCTTTGTTCAGGGCACCAGCTACGTTTTCTGGTTGTGCGCCCCTTCTTTCAAGATTGAGAATAAATTCTTTTCTTCTCCACAATTGGATGAGTCTTATTTTCTTCCAGGAGAAGATTTCTTTCTAACAGGAGTGACAAAGTCTGCTCCACGGTCTTCAAAAAACCATGTCTTATGAAGGAGAAAAGGTTATAATTGTTCTGCAATTTCAAATTGAGTCCTAACGAACTTACAAATTATATCCTTAGACCTTCCTATACCATTTTATTTTATTTTTTATTTTTTAGGAGGTACTGGGGCTTGAACTTGGAACCTGGTACATGGGAAGCAGGCACTCAAACCACTGAGCTACACTCGCTTTGGTATACCATTTTAATTCAAACATGAGTAAAACTCTAAGAGAATAATAAAGCAAACACCTCTATGGGGCTCATGAAGCATTGGATGCCTTTGTAAGTTCTCTCTTCTTACTAATTAGTTTGATCCCCACCACAAAACAATGAGGAACAGGGGGGTGACTTAGATGTTGCTCAATACCCCACAGTGACAACTGGGTAACACTCTTCCTCGTGTCAGGCTGTTCTGCTGTAGCGTTTGTTTTGAAAACAGGAATTTGTTCCAGGAGATGGGCTGGTGTTGTGTTTGGACACCCAGTGAAGGCCATCACCTCCATTCTCTGAGGACACAGGTGAGCCCACCTGGAGAGATTTGGGTTTTCACTGCACCTCTTTTCCTTCCTGTAGCCATCCTTGTTATCTCCTTGCTAGTGACTCACTTCCACAGCATCCTTTTACCCTCCCAAAATACACAAAGACTTCTGAGTTTCGATTGGGCACCATGCTTTTTATTTACGTATTTTATAATTGCCTTAGACCATAGGTCAGTTCAAGGAGCCAGTTCCAGACCATTGGGCAAGTCACTGGCAGAACACCAAGCAGTAACATTAAGGTATGTTTCCCTCCCAATTTAATTGCTTACAATAGTATTTCTAGTCTAAGCACTATTTTCAGGTACAATTTGGCAAATGGTATTTTTGTTTCAAAAATAAAATCTCCAAGACTTTGCAATGAAGACACATCTCCCACTTCATACACATACTTCTAGCTCATTCTAAAGTAAGATTCTTATTGAGGCATTGCTGTATGATTTGAGGAATGACAGTCAGCTTTATACTACTTTCTATTTTCTCTAATGTTAGATAGAAAGACATAAATGCACACCCACCTAAAACATACCCCCAGTTTTCCAGGAGCTTAAATCCGCCCTGATTGACCTAAAACTGGCTTGTCCTTATTTTTCTGGATGGTAGGATGGATGCGGGGTAAGTGAATTTTACACATTGCAGTGGACTGAATATTGACCCCTCAAAAGATGGGTCCATGTCTTATTGTGAATATGACCTTATTTGGAAAAGAGTCTTGGCAGATGTGATTAATTTAAAGATTTCCATATGAGATACGTCCTTATAAGAGAAAGGAGAGGGAGAGGTGCCACCAAGGCATGGGGGAGAAGGGCCTGTGGTGAGGGAGGGAGAGTGGAATTCTGCATCCAAGGGCACTGAAGCTGGCAGAGGCCAGGAAGCCTCCTCCCCAGAGTCTCGGGAGGAAGTGTGGCCTGTGGGCACCCCGATTTCAGACCTCTGGCCCCCAAAACTCTGAGAGAACCACTTTCCCTTGTTTCAAGCACCTGCGGTCATTTTTTACGGCATCACGGGTAATGGAGACGGTCCCTGTCAAGCTTCAGACCGAATGTTCATGAGTTGGAATTCCAGCCTCCAGGACGCCCATGTCCTCCTGCTTGCCCAAGGGAGGGTGGTTGTACTAGTCAGCCAAAGGGGTGCTGATGCAAAATACCAGAAATCAGCTGGTTTTTATAAAGGGTTTTTATTTGGGATGGGAGCTTACGGACACCAGGCCATAAAGCATAAGTTACTCCCCTCACCAAAGTCTATTTGGAACAAGATGGCTGCTGACGTCTGCGAGGGCTTGGGCTTCCTGGTTTCCTACGTTCCTGGGGCTTGCTTTTCTCTGGGTTCAAGGTTCCTCTCTCCCTGGGCTGGCTTCTCTTTCCTCTGCGTGCTGACTTCCCAGGGCTCCAGTTTAAGTCTTCAGCATCAAACTCCAACATCAAAACTCCAACATCAGAAACCCCCAACTCTGTCCTTTGCCATTCCTTTTATCTGTGAGTCCCCACCCACCAAGGGGTGGGGACACAACGCCCTACTCATAACTCGATCATGCCCAGGTACAGATCATACTACAAGCACAATCCAATATTTCTTTTTGGAATTCATCAAGTATATCCAACTGCTACAGGGGTGCCTGATGCCCTGGGCCTCCCAGAGCTGTTTCTCCAGGAGGCGGCCCAGCAGATAGGGTCTTTCTGCTGTAGTGCTGTCACCAGGGGCCTGTGGGTTTGGTTTCACAGCATTCTGTCCTTTAGTTACACGCTCCTAGTTTCACACATTCAAATACAGACATTTCCCCTTTGGCAGTCCCAGAGCACAGGGTAGCTGAGGCCGAGCTTGGAACGGGCTCTCCTTCAGGGAGAGTGTGTGCGCGTGGGAAGTCGAGAGCTTTGCATTTCAAGGCTTATCGGTACTTCTGAAACTCTTGGGCAGAAGAGTGGCTCCCACGTGCCTCCTCAGGGGTTCCCCCAAATCTCGGGCTGCCTCTCCACATCCTCTTCCCCTCTCCAGTCCCTCCTTGTTCCTCTGGCTCTTTGGAGAACCTCTGAGGGATCTCTGCAGCCTCTTTTGTCTCAGGCTCCCCACAAAGGAAAGGGGGATGGGGTTGGCACTGCAGAGGACAGAAAGATGTGTCAAGCGACAAGCTGTTTCTTTGCTGTGCTGTATGTGAAAATCCTAATCCCAAGGGCAGGAACCAGAGAAGAAGCAGGGGGAGCAGAATGACAGTGGTGAGCTGCTGGGAGCTGAAGTCCAGGGTCGGATTGGATGTGTTGGGAAGACTGACAGGCCCAAGATGCATGTGAAGGTCCCTCCAAGGTCAGAGCTCACTTCTGAATAGGAGGTGCCCAGGTCAGCCGCAGATGGAGAAGAGGATGGAACAATGGCACAGGGTGCCGACGGTGGGCAGAGAGGTCTGCCCCACCGAGCAGAAAAGTCAGCACTGTCGCCAGGAATGCAACCTTGGGAGGAATCATGGTGAAGAACAAGGAAAACGAGGAAAGTGTCTTTTCAGGTCACACCGTGGTGCAACGGAAAAGGATGAAAGCAGAAGCAGCCGAGCTGCAGGTGGAGCTGACGAAGGGCCTCCTCCACCAGAAGCTGCGAGGCTGCAGGACATGCTGCGGCCCACCAGCCCCTGAAGAAAAGGGGGATGATGCCCCAGGCATGACACGTGAGACCTTTGTGACCTGGGCCGTGGTTGAGTTTGGCGCTGCCGTTTTCTTGGTCCCATCCTTGGAAGTTAAGGAGCTCCAGGGCTTTGGTGGAGAATTGAGCCCATGCAGGCTGCAACCAAGCTCAGCAAAACTCTTCTCTTCACCTGGAAAAAAAATGAAGGCAGAGAAAGGAACCAGGTCTCTGAGAAGTTAGCAGTGCCCTTTCCAAGACCGTGGCTCCAGCTTGAGAAGCCTTCACAGACTCTGGCTGGAGAAGAAAGGAGGGTTTGGTCAACAAAGCGATGGAAGGAGGCTGTTTCCTGAGACGTAACGTCCTGTCTCAAGTATGCTCCTAAACAGAAGGTCCTCCTCTGGGGTCCTGTTTTGGGTGAAAATGGAGATCCCACTCTTCCCAGGTATAGGGGAGTTCAGGGGACCCCGAAGTCTAACCGCCTTGTCCCAGGATTCTCTCCCTGGGTAAACAGGAGACAGACCCCGTAAATGTAAAGCTCCAACTGCCTAACTCCTTTTGCTCTGCGCAAGCCTCCATCTTCGCAGTGCCCCATGCGCAGTCTTCTTCCTCCTCTCTCATCTAAATTACTGCCCAGATGACTGTTTTTTGTACCTTTACAACCTTGCCACCTGAAGGAAAAATTCACAAAACTCCCCACCCAAAATAGGATCTATCGAAGCTCACAGATAGAACTTTGCATTTTTCATTCTGAATTATCATAGAACATTTTACACCATTAGTAGTTTTCAAATTGTTAGCTAACCTTTTAAATTTACCATTTTTTTCACTCTCACTTGAGGTATTTAATCTTTTAAGGATTTGTGTTTGTTTTTACTTTTCGTTACAAAATCCCTCGTGTTTTTAACGCAGATTTTTCTTTCTCTCAAACACCTTTTCCTTTGGGAATCTCTTTTAACCAGCCTATTCTTAGGATAAAATACCAATATTTGATTACTAACATAAAGGTATATTATTTTTTTGTTGTTATTTATTTGTTTATTTTTTAGCAGGGGCTGGCTTTTATTTACACAGATATCTTCAAGCCAGCTGCAAGCACAAGCACCTTGTCCTGTGGCGTTCACGCCTTTCTCCAACTAGCCTGACCTCTTCAAAGGCGTCCTCCTTTATGGCCTCTCTGGGCCTGACACATACTGGATATACAACTTGTGGAAAAGTAAAACTGTAATTGCTTTCAGCTTATTAATAAATGTTACTTGGTTTCATTTCTGGTGTCATTTCCACTTTTAATGCAGTGTCCCAAAACATCAGAACCTATGATAGGATGGATAATGGCACAACAAATATTGATGGCCATGATTTTGCCCAGGCAACAAGAGGCAAACTATGTAGACTTCAGGAAAATACAGGGTAACTAGAATTCGGAGGTCTTCAACATTTTCTGTTAGCTGCCACAAACATGTGCCAAGACCAAACTCTCTTTCTGAAGTCCTTCCTCTTCCCCACCCCTGCAGCTTTGAAATAAGAAAGGAAATAAATAATTTTCCCTAAAAGATTTCTCCCTCCTTTTTTCTTCTTTTAAACAGCAACCTGAGAGGTTCCGTAAGGATTCAAAGAATAACAATTTTGAAGCTAGAAATAGAAGGACAGTCTGAACAAAAACATTTTGATTAAATGCTTTCATTTCATACCTTGGTTCTATGAAGGAAAAATTTACAAAGTGTAGAATACATTTTGTCCAGGTAGAGTATAGTAATACATTTAGGCAAGATTAAATTTATAATTAGAAGACAACTACTATTTTTGGGATTACCTGTAAGGAAAACAGGAAGCCATGTCCATGTACATATTTATAGACTTAAGTGAAAAGAGGCCAATCTGGTTGCACTTAATGTTCTTTGACTTTGGCTGAATCTCTATTCTTTTAGAAAGAGAATGTAAGTTCTTGAAAGGGAGGGACCAGATTTTCGTCAGCTTTCGGTTTCTCCAACAGCTAGCATAGTTTTTATTTAAAAAGCCACTCACAAATTTGTTGACTTCAATGAGAAAACAAAAAAAATTTTTTTTAAAATTTAATGACAGTTGCCTACAGTGGCACTGGACCTGAACTTAATGTTCAAAAACCTGCCATTCATACCATTTTGGAGTGAAACTACTAGGGAAAAGGAAAGAGAATTAAATAGTGCCTTAATATAGCACTAAAGCCTCCAAGTCTATAAAAGTAAGAGAGAATTTTGATACCATTTTTAGTGAGTAAAAATGACTGTTATTTAAAATATATTTTAGTGAAAATACTTCTTGCAATGTTTAAATAAAAAACAATGGCCTTTCTTTTTTTTAATCTGAAACTGCTCTGGCATTAGGACTTCATTGCTTCCTGCTCTGCAGGTTTTAGGTGCCACCGCACGGCTAGTCCCCGGTGCTCTGGAGGCACGTGTTAGACATGTCTTCCTCAGCTGGAAGTCCTTGTGGCAATTTCAGTGGCTGGATTCGTATCAAACGTTTAACCACTTTCAGTTTTGCATTCAATGAAGGGATATTCTTGTGAATTTGAGGAGTACGTGCCTTTTCTAACCAAGCATCTTTATTATCTCTTTTCCCCACTATGGACGGCCTTTTACACCTTTATTCTGGTAACAACATGCAGTTTAGGAGGGTGTTCTGGATCCCCACCACACTTTTCATGATCTGCAGGTGACATCTGAGATACCTTATCTGGAATTCTTGACCTGGTAAATTTGTGACAAATCCAGTCTGAACAAATGAGGGACTCCACCCCTTTGGTCAAAGTCTGTAGATTGTCCGGGGGTCTCTGAACCATGGAGCGCAAAATCCCTGCCGTTCAGTTTGGGGATTCTCTTCTGGGGGAGTGGATCGTGTGATGCGGTCGAGTGCCTGCTTCCCAGGTGCGAGGTCCCAGGTTGATCCCCCGTGCCTCCAGCGCCCACAGCTGAAGGGGTCGAGAAGCCAAGTTATTCAGTTGACACCCCTCAGCCTGAGAGACCCCAGAGTCCGGAAGCTATGAGGTTTTTTTTTTTCATTTTTTTATGTTATAAGAGTGATGCGTGAATATATTTTAATTTAAAGATTACTGACTGCATTAAAAGATTGAATTCTTTTTGATTGATACAGCTGTATAGTGTTCTTTCCCACTCCTAAAGGCAGCAACTCTTGTCTGTTTATTCTGCATCTTACTATGTACACATGCACAAACATATATCCTTATTCTTAACTGCATATTTTTTATCACATGGATATATAATAATGGACTTAGCCATAGTCCCCTTTATAGTAATTCGGGAAATTTTATTACCAAAAGCAGTAAATATCTTTGTACATGACATTTTCCAAATACTTGAGGATTTCTCTAGGCTGGATGAAGAAAACGTAGCTGCTGGTCATTGAGTTATTTATTTATTTTTATTCATTTTTTAAAAATATTACATTAAAAAAATATGAGGTCCCCATTCACCCCCACTGCCCCCACCCCACCACTCCCCCCACAGCAACACTCTCCCCCATCATCATGTCACATCCATTGCATTTGGTGAGTCCATCTCTGGGCATTTCTGCACCTCATGGTCAATGATCCACATCATAGCCCATAATCTCCCACATTCCATCCAGTGGGCCATGGGAGGACCTACAATGTCCGGTAATTGTCCCTGCAGCACCACCCAGGACAACTCCAAGTCCCGAAAACGCCTCCACATCTCATCTCTTCCTCCCATTCCCCGCACCCAGCAGCCACCATGGCCACTTTCTCCACACCAATGCCACATTTTCTTCTATTACTAATCACAATAATTCATGAATAGAATATCAGTAAGTCCACTCTAATCCATACTCTATTCCTCCATCCTGTGGACCTTGGAATGGTTGTGTCCACTCCACATCTATGTCAAGAGGGGGCTTAGATTCCACATGGATGCTGGATGCAATCCTCCTGCTTTCAGTTGTAGGCAGTCTTGGCTCCCTGGTGTGGTGGTTGACCTTCTTCAACTCCATGTTAGCTGAGTGGGGTAAGTCCAATAAACCAGCGTGTAGGAGCTGAAGTCTGTTGAGGCTCAGGGTCATTGAGTTATGCACACACTACATTTTAGTAGGTCTGGCAAATGGCCGTTGTGGTTCACACTGTGCCCTAGCGAGGGGGTGGGGACCCTGTCCCTTGCCCATCCCTCCCCGTGATGGCTCCGCCCAGCCCTGCTGTGCTGCCTCTTTCCTGCATCTCCTTCCTCACCAGCCAGGCAGGGACCCCTCAGAAGGAAGGCTCCCTTCTCAGGCCACTGCGGGACTCCTTTCTGGCAAATGGGCTGTAGGTGGAAGTGGGGGACCGCTCCAGGGCAGGGGCTCTAAAGTCAGACCCTGCCTGGCCCTTGGTCTTTCTTCAGTCCTGCTGGTGGAATGCAGACAGGGCTCCTTGGGTCTGGAGGGCAAAGCTCGATGCTGAGGCTGGAGGAAGAGGAAGATGGCATAGCCTGGGCACGCTGACTGCCGGATCCACACACCCGTCTTCAGCTTGGGGAGTCCTCTTGGCAGGTGGGAGAAAAGCTAAATTCAAACAATCAGCAAAATACAAGTGCCAGTGCAAAGAGCATGAGGCCCCAGCACCCAGCTCCTTCAATGATCAACGCCAGCCTGGTCGGGGTCCAGCCCCGGCCCCTCCCTTGTCGTCCCCCACTTCGTTACTGTGAATGACTGTGAGTTAGTTTGAATTACTTTGATTCCAGACATGATAACTGCATCATTAAATATTTCAAAATGTTTTACTAAAAGATAAGGGCTCTTCGCTTGAATTGTCACAATATCCTTATCACACATAAAGTAACAGTGATCCTTTAATACCACCAACTATTTAGTAGTCATATTTCCTCAGTTATCTTTCGCTTTTTCTTTCACATTCTTTTGAATGGAGATCCAGAGGAAGTCGACATATGGCTTCTGGTTGGTGCATCTTGAAGTCTCTCTTCAGCTTGAGATTCTCTTTCCAGCTATCATTTTCATTTGCAATATTGGTTTTAAAACTTGCCTCACCTGTCCTGGAGCATTTCTGCAGGCTGTCTTGTATTGTCGGCGTCCCTTGTCCCTCCTGTAGGTTGGCAGGTAGAGGTCTGGAGGCTTGGTGAGATTTGGGTTGCTGAGATTTCTGTGGCTGCATCCTGAACAGTCACGAATTTAGCGGCTGAGGGGATTAGCTCACGGTGCCGTGGCTCAGAAGTCTAAGCGGGCTCAGCTGGGGCCCCTGCTTTGACTCTCATGAAGCCTAATCCAAGGTCATCTCAGCTGGACCCTCGTCTGGAGGGTTTGGGGGAAAATCCACTTCCAAACTCATTCGTGTTGTTGGCAGGGTTGTAACATTGTCTCTTGTTTACAAAGATTTTCCAATGCAAATGTCATAAAATAAATATTTAAATTTTGTTTGAGTCATATTTATTCATTCTTCATATTTAGTACTTTAATTATTTGAAATTTGATTTTGTCAAAATTGTGGTGACTTAGCTTCTTTACCTTCTTTTCTTTTATTTCCCCCCTCACTGATGAGCCAATTGTCCTAACTTGATAATTGGTTCACCCTAACTTGATTTATTAAATATTTAGTCCTTCTCCGTTGATGAAAATGACACACCCATTGTGTGCAAAGCTACCATAATCAGAATGTTTTCTCAGTTATGCTGATTTATTTGTTTAATACCACAACAATACATGGTATTAAATGCTTCAATTTATAATATATTTTGACAAGGCCCCCCTTTTTTTTGGCCCCCAGGTTACTTGGCTCCTCTTCCATACTATATCATGCATCAGAACTTAAAATAAGTCTGTCATGTTCCAGGAAATTCCCGTTGCTTTGGTTGCGGTTTCATTGGGACAACGTTAGGGAGCTCAGGCGTCTTCGTAATGTTGGGTCTCCCAGGGCGCCCGGGCACCGGGTGAGGGGCCTTGGGGGGTGGGAGTATCAGCTGCAGAGGGATGAGTTGATTGACAGGGGCCCACCACCCTTCCTGCAGGGTCCTGACAAGGGCCCCGTTGCTAACACCTCGCTGAGACGGCTCCTTGAAGGTCAGGCAGGAAGGGGGCCTGGCCTAATTTGAGATGCTGGCCCTGCAGGTGGAGACGTGAGGACGGGGCAGGCGGCTCGGAGGAGGGAAGTTTTGAATGGTTTCCTTAGTGAAACCAGACCTTCCACGCCGCTCTGTGACTGACACTCAGCAATGCAGGGGTTCTCCGCCTGGGGGCACGGAAGAGCCAATTAGGTGACACCAGAGTCTCAGAGAAAGAGCTAATTGCTAAGCACAAAGCAAAGAGGCCCGCTGACTTACTGGCCATAAATTTGTCTCCCTGAACTGGAGAAGCATTCAGTGTTTCACAGCACCCCAACAAAGGCGGACTGGCTCAGGGTGATGACGAGCTGAGAGAGTCTAATGAGAGAGCCTGCTTAAGATTTATTACGAGCTTAGTTTATAAGGTTTAAAGTTTAGGCCACTGCACCAGTCAGGGGGCCCAACTCTGATCAGCACTGCTTGAGTTTAGCAAGATCAGTTGGGAACTTGGGGTGGCCCATCCTGGGCTGACTCATTTTAATCAACAAGGGGCCCCGTGTAAGGGCAGCCCACTTCAGGGGCGACGGGCAAGGGCACCCCGTTTCAGGCTTGCAAAATCGGATCAGGAGATATGCATGGGGACAGGAACAAGCTGTGTCGTCATCGTCCGGCTCCCGGGGAAGGTAATGCAGTTTCAAAACCCAGCACCAGAGTTAAAGAACCGAGGCATGTGGTGACGGTTCAGTGATTCAGAGTATCTGCTGCCAGTCTGTATCTGCTTATATGTAAATAGAAGATATCCGCTTCCGGCTACTTATAAAGCCCAACCAGCAGCAAGGCTACACTTCAGGGAGCTATCATAGTTATTGGTATTTTATTTGCCTACATTGCAAACTATTAGGTTAGCAATTGCATAAAAAACAACCCAGTGAACTAAAACGTATCTTTTAATATTTCGATTACATTATCTGGGAGGGGCCAGAAGGCGCCTCCTCTGAGGGGCAATTCGGAATGCACAAAATGAGGAGGCACACGGGAGGGGAGGGGGCAGTGGCAGACGCGGTCCTTGACGCGTGCTTTCCCATATTCCTGCAGGGGTCGGGCTCAGGTGGGTGGAGGTGACCTGCGGGCACTGAATTGTCTCCTAGAGCCACCAAAATGAGGCGCCGTCAACGGGAGGCTTAAGCCTCTCAAATGTGTCACCTACTTTCGGAGGCCTGCGGTCTAAAATCGAAATGTCACAGGGCCGCGGGGACCCTCCCTCTTGACTCCTCCAGACTCTGGGACCCGCCGGCCTCCTGGGTGCGCCTCAGCACGCGGATGCTGCCCGTCTCCACTTCCATCATCACCGGACATCTCCCCCGGGGTCTCCTCTTCTTGTAAGGACACCTGTCACCCTGGATGCGCTCAGTATGACCTCATCTTAACGAATCACGTCTTATTATTCCCAAATCAGGTCTCATCCTGAGAGTCGGGACTTCAGCATAGGCTCTTGGGGAACACAGTTCCACTCACCCGTCAGAGGCAAGGCGCCTGGCCTTGCCAAAATCAACAGCAGGAACAGAGGTTTCCAGGGCACTTGGACCAGACGAGATCGAGCCACGGCGAATATTTAACGGGGGTGCGTGTGGTTATCTACGTGCCTGGGTGAAAGCCCATAGAATAAAAACTTTCCTGGAAAGGGAAGGATAACACGGAGGTTGCTACATTTGTCTGAAAGCCCCGCAAACTCACGGTGCTCTTTCAGCTGGGTGTATACACACGTTCCCACTGTGAATTCAAACTAATGAATGCAATGAAAAGAATGCAATTAGTAAAGATGCCGTGTCTGCTGAAACAAGTGTAAAATGAACATCAGTTGATCTCTCAATATATACCAGTGATTTCATTAGTCACTATGAAGGAGCAAATCTTTAGAACTTTACAAAGTAGAGTAGACATGAAACTTGACAAAATGAGCCAGTTTACAGAAACTGATGTTTGTGACTGTTACTATATGGCCCTGGACGAGATCGCTGGCTTCTCTGTCTCTCAGTTTCCTGACCCATGAAGTGGGAAACAAGAGTGCCCACCTCACATGGCGTTCTGAGGGTTAACTGGGAAAGGGAGAAGAATGGGGCACACGGCCAGATGCAGAGCTGCTTTTTAAATTTTGTGAATGGGCTTTCTGCTCTGTTCCCCACCTCAGTTCCTCTAAGTTTGTAAGAAACGAAGATTAGTTTAGTTTTCACATAAAGGGAAAAATATTAATTAATGTAACCTGGCAGCCTACTGCCTCAGTCTCCCACTCCCGGGTTAGGCAGGAACAAATGAACCAGCTTAAGCCAGTCCCATAGGCAGTGAAAAAGATGCCCAAGAACGAGCTAAGTCAATACCAGTTCAGCACTAAATTCCACTCCTTATTTGGCAAAGGGGAGCAGGTGAAAACTAAAATGGTTGGAATGCGATGGGGGAAGCGGTTAACACAAACTCTTGCTTAAAAAGTTAGATCTTCTGGGATAGGTTGTAACTTCTCAAGTATCCAACCTATGGAGAAACAGAGGAAGGGCTCGCGTGCTATCCTTAGGGGTATAAATTGTGCCATTTTTCTTTATTCGGGGTGCCAGCCACATTTTCTGGTTGTGCGCCGGTTCTTGCAAGATTGAGAATAAATTCTTTTCTCCACAATCCGGGGAGCCTTATTTTCTTCCAGAAGATTTCTTTCTTACAAGTTCTCCTCGTTCATAGGCTGCATTTTATCATATCTGCTTCATATCTGGTTTGTTCTTACTCATTTGGATTTCCTCTCTATTTACATTTTAAATCACTAATCCCAGGTTCTGATTTGTCAAATGGGTTTTTCCTTTTCAAATAGATTAGGCAATGCTTTAGAGATACTTTGTTCTCTTTTACTTGGTTGTCATTTGTATGCTTACTTTAATTTTGATTATAAATTTGGAGAATGGCTCTTCAATTTGATGCCTTCCTTCTTCTTATCCAAATGTCTGTCAACAGGAAGCACTTGCTATGAAGAAGTACGAGCTTCTGGTTCGTTACTGAATATTTGAAAGATATAATTATTTATATTCTAATTTGTTTTTTGGAATATGTTTTCCAGAGATAAAAAAAATCTGTGAAATAATATTCTTCTTTTGAGATTCAGCAGTTTTCAAATCCCCTTTTTATAAGGTCTATGCTATTTTTCTCACTTTTTAAAGAATGTTGTCTTGGACCTCAAGTTGAAAGCCTATTTCAATTTTACAGGCTCACAAGTCAAGATATTAAAAGTGGTTATCACTGACTGATGCTCTAAGTTTCTTTTATAGTGCTACTGTTCAATAAATTCTTAAGTGAACACATACTATTTTTTAATAAATAAAATTACTTAATATATTTACAATTATGTTTATTATGAGGTCTTTCCCAAACTTATGTGTGGAAAAGGTCAGTAAAGAGCAAGGGTTAAGAGCACTGATTTTAGAGTCAGGTAGACCTGGATTCAAATGTCATCTCTACAGTAACAACCTGTGCAGCAACAATCCCTACCCAGCATTCCCTGAGTTTCCATTTTCCTATTTAAAAATGCAATTATTTCTATTTAGTTTATGAAGTTGTTTTAAGAATAAAGTGAATCAAAATATTACAGTGCTACATATATATTAAGTTCCCAAAAATGCACAAAGTAATAACGATGAGGATGGTGATGATGGTGATGATGGTGATGGGGATAGTGATGATGGTGATAATTCTATATTCTTTTTTTTTTAAGATTTATATATTTTTTTCTCCCCCCTCCCTCCATTGTCTGCTCTCTGTGTCCATTCACTGTGTGTTCTGTGTCTGCTTGTATTCTCATTAGGCGGCTTCTGGAATGGGAGAGAGGCAATCATTCTCTTGTGCCACCTCAGCTCCCTGGTCTGCTGCGTCTCTTATTGTCTCTCCTCTGTGTCTCTTTTTGTTGTGTCATCTTGCTGTGCCAGCTCTCAGCGTGGGCCAGCACCCCTGTGCAGGGCAGCACTCTGTGTGGGCCAGCTCGCCACATGGGCCGGCTTGCCTTTACCAGGAGGCCCCGGGAATTGAACCCTGGACCTCCTATATGGTAGACAGGAGATCAACTGCTTGAGCCACATCTGCTTCCCTGATTCTATATTCTTAAAGGGAGTCACGTGAGTTTGGCAAATTCTTGATGGGAGATAAAGTAGATAGTCCGCTATTTGCAAGTTTTTGCTCAAAGGTGGTCCTTGTGGGTGGAAGATGAAGATAAGTACCCGCAAAGAGGAAATCTCTTGGCAGTGTTTTGGCTGGCTCTCTGCTGTGCGGGCCGCTCTCCAAAGAACCATGTTTCAGAGCTTTTTCAGGGCTGGTGGGCAGACTAGTCTGTGGGGAAGAGAGGACTCACCATCCTCCACTCGTCTCCCCGATCTGAGCAACTTTTACCAGCCCCCTCCTTCAGGGGGGTCTCCGGAGAGATGACGCCAAGTCTACTAGCTGCCTTGCTCCCACGGGATGTTCTCCATGGAAAGAGAAGCCAGTGGAGTCTGCGTGTGTGTTTTATAATGTCTTCCATTTACTCTAAGTATGTCAGTAGGAGCAGAGTCCTGGGAACGCGTGTGAGTTAAACATCTAGCTTAGGGTAGGTAATTTTTGGGTGACGTGTCTTAATCATAAATTTGAGGTTCAGGGTAGTCAGTTAGCATTTGAGAAACCCCATCCAAGAACCCATCTTCCAAAGGTGCGACAATAAGCACTAAGAACTGTTCCATAAGTTTGCAACTTATGTTCAGTGATTAGCATAAAGGATGACTGAAATAAATGTTCCCCCATGTAAGGGCGATGGTCAGCTCACGGGGCTGACGGGAGGGCTACGAAGTCCCTTGTGTTAGAAGGCAGCAAAGGCTGGCAAGCGCTCAGGCCTTTCAGCCTGTGTCCTCTGTATGTCAGGGTTCCCTGGTGCTTGATCCAGCTGGAAGGCCAGCAGGTCTCACTGTCGGAGTATTCAGGAAAGCAGAGACCAGACCTTACAGGAAGGGGTTCTAGCCTGAGGGTTTTGGGTGTGTGCCTGTTGATAATGTTTGCTGTGTGTAGAAAATGTATAACCATTGTATTCTGTCTCCCCTCCCCCCAGTTTCCCCCCCCCCCCCTTACAAGGTTATCCAGAGAGGACAGAGCTGCCTCTACTACATTACCAGTTCAGAACCATCCACTTGATTGCTTCCCCACCCTCAAATGCATTTATTGGAAGCCTTTCTGTGTTTCTGGGTTGGGGCTGATGATGGTTTTGAGTGAACAGGTCAAAATGTAAAATTTCTCCTTGTCTTTATTATTTTGTTCTTTGCATTATTTAAGTGTGATTCTTGAATGGGTGGACTGCAGGCGCATCCTCCCGTGGTCTTTCTTGTTTGATGCTTTTTAAATGTTCTCTTGTTCATAAGCAACACAGTCCTGGTCATGTGTTGACCTTCTATTTTATATTTACTCGAAAGATGCAGTACTTGCTATGGGCTAATCCCTGTTCTAAGTGTTCTACAAATATTAACTCCTTTACCCTTTGGGGTAGGTATGATCTCTTCCATTTAACATGTGAAAGCAGAGGCGTTTACTTGATGTGTCCAGGGTTGGGTGGCCAGTGAGCAGCAGGGTCAAAAGCAGCCTGGACCGTGAGCCTGTGCTCATAACCGGTATGCTGCTCGTATTCATTTTTTTTTTGGAAGTTACTGGGGATTGAACCCGGGACCTCGTACATGGGAGGCAGACACTCAACCACTGAGCTATATCACTCTCCAGGGAAAGTTGCTTTGTTTTTGTTTTTTGTTTTTGTTTGTTTTGTTTTTATGAGGTACCAGGTATCAAACCCGGGACCTCATACATGGGAAGCAGGTGCTCAACCACGTGAGTTACAACCGCTCCCCCCTTCCTTTTCATTCTACAGGGTTTTTTTTTTGTTTTTTTTTTTTAAGATTTATTTTTATTTATTTAATTCCCCTCCCCTCCCCCGGTTGTCTGTTTTCTGTGTCTATTTGCTGCGTCTTGTTTCTTTGTCCGCTTCTGTTGTCGTCAGCGGCACGGGAAGTGTGTGCGGCGCCATTCCTGGGCAGGCTGCGCTTTCTTTCGCACTGGGCGGCTCTCCTTATGGAGGCACTCCTTGCGCGTGGGGTCCCCTACGGGGGACACCCCTGCGTGGCAGGGCACTCCTTGCGTGCATCAGCACTGCGCATGGGCCAGCTCCACACGGGTCAAGGAGGCCCGGGGCTTGAACCGCGGACCTCCCATATGGTAGACGGACGCCCTAACCACTGGGCCAAAGTCCGTTTCCCGTACTCGGCTTATTTTTGCAAGCTGATGAGAGCAGTGCTGAGACACAGGGAGCAGTCAGGAACCGTCTGCTGCACTGCCGGGGGCGGGGCAGGTGCCCCCTTTACTTTCCGACTCGGCTCAGAGCCCGCTGATGCCGAGACTCGAGCGCGGGGCAGCGGGCGCACGAGGAGCGGCAGCCCGGGAGCAGCCGCGCCAGGCGGAGTAGCTCGGCCCTGAGCAGCCGCGGGTCCGGCCCTTGGTGGCCCTTGACGGGGGGCTCACAGGGTTCCTCGCTGAGCCGCATCTCTTCGGGAACGCAGCCAGGGTGCTGGCGTGGGTGGGGCCTCCATCTCGAGGCTCTTATTTCCATGTGGGGATCCCCGCTAGACAGTGGTTCTCAAAATGTGGGCTGGGGACCCCTGGAGGTCCCTGACACCCTGCCAGCGGGTAAGAAAGGTCCAAATCAAAACTCTTTTCATAAGAATTCTTAGACATCATCTGCCGCCCTCACTGTCATCCACTCACGGGTGTACCGTGGACTTTTCAGGGGTGCAGTGGCTTGTGATATTGCCACAGATTGATGGCAGAGGGAACTTTGGGAACCCAGCTCACTTCTATTAGGTCAGGCATGAAAGATCTTTTCTTTTCTTTTCTTTTTTTTACACTTTAAAAAAAATCAAAGTGAATAGATCACAAAGAATGTTATATTAAAAAACATAAGAGGTTCCCCTATAACCCACTCCCCCCACCCCCATCGTTTTTGTAAACTGTAGTTTTTAAAGATATATACATCTCAAGAAATGTTACATGAAAAAACTTAAGAGGTTCTCATATACCCCCCACCTCCCCACCCCACTCCTCCCACACCAACAACCTCCCCCATCATTGTGGCCCACTCATCGCACTGGGTGAACACATTTTGGAGCACTGCTGTACCATGAAAGACCTTTTCAAAAATGAAAAACCATGCCACTCTTCCCACTAAAATCCTATTTTGGGAGAAAAATAGAGTTATTTTTCATTAGAATATTTATGTTAATATTTAATGGATTTATTCTTGCCATTTCAAACGAAGTAATCAATGAACATTTTCAAAGTGTCTCAGTTATCATTTCAAATACAGCAGATATCAATAGATATAACTGTACCCACAAAAGTTCTTTGGGGCCCTCGACAATTTCTGAGTCTGAGAACGGCTGAGGGTAGCAAGCCCCAGGCTCTGCCTCGCCCCTCAGCCTTCGTTCCGGGCGGAAGGAACCCGCATCAGACGAGTGGGTTTGGGAGAAGCAACGAGGAGGTGAGTGCGCTCTGCTCTTACAGGCGTCATTCCGCAGCGGGTTCCTTCCCCTTCCAGGAGAGACAGGAAGGGTTTGCCAGGATCGAGCTCAATCTGAGGTGGCATTTTAGGAAGTCCATTTGTCAGACTTTCAAGCAAAATTCTCCAATTTAATTATTTTTCTTTGTTAGAGAGGTTGTGGGTTTACAGAACAATCATGCCTGAAGTACAGGGTTCCCACATCCTGCCTTGTTATTAACACCTTGCAATTGGTGTGGAGCATTTAAAAAAAAATTCTTATTTAATTCCACCCCCCCCCTTTTTTTAGGGTTTTGTAAGCCAATTTTGTAGTTTTATTTATTTTCTTTTTTTATTATCTTTTTTTAAAAGTTAATAGATCACACAAAACGTTACATTAAAAAACATAAGCGTTTCCCATATACCCTACTCTCCACCCACACCCCCATCACTTTAAAAAAATTTTTTGAAAATCATAGATCACAGAAAATGTTACATTAAAAAATAGGTTTTCCCACATACCCCACCTCCACCCCCCCACTCCTCCCACATCACAAAAAATATTACATTAAAAAATAAGAGGTTCTTATACACCCCACACCCCACCCCACTCCTGCCCCATCAACAACTTCTTTCAACATTGTGGTACATTCACTGATGATAGCATATTTTTGTAATTGTACTATTAACTATATTCATGATTTAAATGAGGGCTCACTGTTTCTGTAGTATGGTACAATGAATTTTTTTAAAAAAATTATTCTGTTAGCATATACACAATTTAACATTTACTCTTTTAATCACATTCAAATCCATATTTCAGGGCTGTTCATTGCATTCACAGTGCTGTGCTACCATCAGCGCCATCTGCTACCAAGATGTTTCCATCATTCCAGATGGGAACCTGCACAGCTGAAGCCTTAACTTCCATTCCCTACCCCAGCCTGGCCCCCTGGTAACCTATATTCAAGATGCTGACTCTGTGATTTTGCTTATCCCAATTATTTCAAATCAGCGAGATCATACGATATTGGTCCTGTTGTGTCTGGATTATTTCACTCAACAAGATGCCTTCAAGATTCATCCATGTTGTAGCCCATATCAGGACTTCATTCCTTTTTGCAGATGAGTAATATCACATCGTATGTCTAAACCACATTTTATTTATCCAGTCATCGATTGATGCACACTTAGGTTGCTTGCATCCTTTGGCAATTGTGCATAATGCTGCTGTGAATATCAGTGTGTAAATACCTGTTCCAGTTCCTGCTTTCAGTTCCTTTGGTAACATACCTAGTAGTGGGATTGCCAGATCATGGTAGCTCTGCTTAGCTTTCTGAGGAACCGCCAAGCCAACTTCTTCAAGTGACTGCACCATTTTATATTGCCACCAGCAATGAATGAGTGTTCCTATTTCTCTGCATCCTCTCCAACACTTGACATTTTCCATTTTTTAAAATTTTTATTTCATTTATTTCCATAATTATAATATTATTTCCATCTTTTTGGGCATTTTGGGCTTGGTTTAAACTTCTTTTTTTTTCCTTTTTTTTTAATTGACTTTGTAATAATATTACATTAAAAATATATATGTGAGGTCCCATTCAACCCCACCCCCCCACCCCACCTCTCCCCCCCCGAGCAACACTCGTTCCCATCATCATGACACATCCATTGCATTTGGTAAGTACATCTTTGGGCACCTCTGCACCTCATGGTCAATGGTCCACATCATGGCCCATACTCTCCCCCATTCCATCCAGTGGGCCCTGTGAGGATTTACAATGTCCGGTGATTGCCTCTGAAGCACCATCCAGGGCAGCTCCATGTCCCAAAGACGCCTCCACCTCTCATCTCTTCCTGCCTTTCCCCATACCCATCGTCCACCATGTCCACTTTTCCCAATCCAATGCCACCTCTTCTATGTGGACATTGGATTGGTTGTGTCCATTGCACCTCTATGTCCCAGATATTGGTTCCTTTGAGGGCTAAAGAGACCCATGGGAGTTATGGTCATGGCCGATGGGGTTAACTACCAGGTCAGATGGCCCCTCTTTGGACATTTTCCATTTTTAATAGAGTCATTCTAATGGGTGGCAAATGCTATCTCATTTTGGTTTTGATTTGCATTTCCCTGATGACTAATAATGATGAGCATCTTTTCCTATGCTTTCTGGCAGTCTATATATCTTCTTTGAGAGATGTCTAGACAAATCTTTTGCCCACTTTTCAATTGAGCTGTTTGTCTTTTTGCTGTTAAGTTGGAGGATTTCTTTATATATTCTGGATATTAAATCTTTATTGGATATGTGGCTTCCAAATAATTTCTTCCATCACGTAGTTTGTTGTTTTACTTTCATGATTAAGTCCTTTGAGGTGCAAAAGTTTTTAATTCTGATGAGGTCCATGTGTCTATTTTTTCTTTTGTTGCTTGTGCTTTGGCTATAAAGTCTAAGAAACCACTGCCTGTCACCAGGTCCTGAAGATGCTTCCCTGCCTTTTCTTCTAAGACTTTTATAGTTCTGGTTCTTACATTTAGGTCTTTGATCAATTTTTAGTTTATTTTTGCATAATATGTGAGGTAAGGGTCCTGCTTCTTCTTTTTAAAAAAATTTTTCTTTGCAAATGGTGATCCAGTTTTCACAGCACCATTTGTTTAAGAGACTATTCTTTCTCAATTGAGTTATCTTTGCCACTTGTGAAAAATCAGTTGGTTTTAAATGGAAGGGTTCATTTCTGAGCTCACAATTCAATTCCATTGGTCTATTTGTCTGTCCTTATGCCAGTGCCATGCTGTTTTATTTTCTGTGGTTTTGTAATAAATTTAAAGAGTGGAAAGCATGGGTCCTCCAACTTCATTCTTTTTCAAGATGGCTTTAGTTATTTGGGGTCCATAACCATACCCTATAAATTTGATTATTGACTTTTCCATTTCTGCAAAGAAGGTTGTTGGGATTTTAGTTGGGATTACATGGAATCAATAAATTGCTTTGGGTAGGATTGACATCTAAATAATATATAGTCTTTTAATCCCAACGTGGAATGTCCTTCCATTACTTTAAATTTCCTTTGATTTCTTTAAGCAATGTTTTATAGTTTGCTGTATACAAGTTCTTTACATCCTTGGTTAAATTTATTCCTACATATTTGATTATTTTAGTTGCTTTTGAGAATGCAATTTTTTTCTTGATTTCTTCTTCTGATTGTTCTTTGCTTGTGTATAGGTACACTATTGATTTTGGGGTGTTGATCTTATACCCTGCCACGTTGACGATTTAATTAATTAGAGCTAGCAGTTTTGTGGTGGGTTTTTCAGGACTTTTTCTGTATAAAGGAACGTATTATCTGTAAATAGGGTAAGTTTTACTTGTTCTTTTCCAATTTATTTCTTTTTCTTGCTTAATTCCTCTGGTATGAACTTCTAGTATAGTGTTCATAGTGTTGGGGACAGCAGCATCTTTGTCATGTTCCTGATCTTAGAGGGAAGACTGTCATTCTTCTGCCAACAAGTAGGATGTTAGCTGTGGGCTGTTCATATATGCCTTTTGTCATCTTGAGGAAGGTTACTTCTATTCCTAATTTCTTAATATTTTTTGTCAAGAACGGATGCTGAATTTTCTCAAATGTCTTTCTGCATTAATTGAGATGATCATTTTTTCCCTTTATTATATTAATGTGATGTATTACATTAATTGATTTTCTTATGTTGAACCAACTTTGCATAACTGGGATAAATCTCACTTGATCGTGGTCTGTCATTCTTTTACTGTGCTCTTGGATTTGGTTTTTTTAGTATTTTGTTGGGGATTTTTGTGTCTATATTCAGAAGAGATACTGGACTGTAGTTTATTTTGTTTTGGTATAAGGGTGAAGTTGGCCTTATAAAATGAATTAGGGAGTGTTCCTTTCTCTTCCATTTTATTGGAAGAGTTTGAGCAGAATTGGAGTTAAGTCTTCTTGGAATGTTGGTAAAATTTCCTGTGAAACTCTCTAGTCCTGTGTGGGAAAGTAGCTTGAGTTTGAATGTGGGAACCTGGCTTGAAGTTGAAATGTTTTCATAATGCAGATGAGAAGTGTGGGCTTAGGAAAACCAGCCTTGACTAGAAAGAATGCTGCTGGTCAGCACAAAAATTGTTTGCGTGTGGAGATGTTTGAACTCTGTATGGCCTGCTCCCTAGCAGTGCCGGTGCTACAGCTTTACTAACAAGCAGGCTTGAAAGTACACATAGAGAACCACTGCTTTGTGATTTCTAATAAATACAATGTGCAAACTAGGATCGAGGCTCTCACTTCCAGAAGCTGTTGAACCCCCGGGTCCCGTCTCTATTTCCTCTCTTGTGTCTTTCTTTCTGTCCTTTATTTCCTCAGTTCTGCGCCGCCGTCCCTTCGTGCGCACCCGTTGCTGAGCTGGTTTCAGCAGTCCTGGGCTTTTCTTTGGAGGGAGGTTTTTGGATACTGATTCAATCTCTTTACTAGAAATTTGTTTTTGAGATCTTCTATTTCTTCTTGACTCAGGGTAGGTAGTTTTTACGTTTCCAATAATCTGTCCATTTCCTCTGGGTCATCTAGTTTATTGGAGTGCATTTGTTCATGGCATCCTCTTAGAGTCCTTTTTACTTCAGCGGGATTGGTAGTGAAGTCCTTTCATTTCTGACTTCTATTATTTGTATCTTCTCTCTTTTTTCTTTGCCAGTTTAGCTAAAGGTTTGGCAATTTTATTGATCTTTTCGAAGATCCAACTTTTGGTTTTGTTGATTCTATTGTGGATTTTTTTTTTCTATTTCATATATCTCTGCTCTGATCTTTATTATGTACTTTCTTCTGCTTGCTTTGGGTTTAGTTTGCGCTTCTTTTTCTACTTCCCCAAGTTTTAAAGTTAGGTCTTTGACTTGAAGCCTTTCTTCTTTTTTTAATGTAAGCATTTAGAGCTAAGAATGTTCCTCTCAGCACTGTCTTCGATGCATCCCATGTTTTGGTATGTTGTATACTCATTTTCCTTCACCTGAGGATATTGCCTAATTTTCCTCGACTTCCTCTTTAGCCCATTGGTTGTTTAAGGGTATGTTGTTTAATTTCCACATATTTTTAAATTTTCCATTTCTCCCTCTGTTATTGATTTCTAGCTCCATTCTATTGTGGTCAGATCATATAGCATAATTTCAATACTTTTGAGTTTTCTGAGACTTGTTTTGTGACCAAACATATGGTTTATCCTGGAGAATGGTCCATGTGTACTCGAGAAGAATGTGTATTCTAATTTTGTTGGGTGAAATGTTCTATATATGTCTGCTAGGTCTACTTGGTTTAGAGTATCATTCAAGTCTTGCATTTCTTTATTGACCACCTGACCAGATGTTTTATACATTATTGAAAGTGGTGTACTAAAGTCTCCTGCTATTAATGTAGAGTCATCATTTTCTCCCTTCAAATCTGTCATTATTTGCTTTATATATTTTGGGGCTCTGCTGTTATGTGCATATACATTTATAATTACATCTTCTGGCTAAATTGCCCCTTTATCAATAGAGAATGACCACCTTTGTTTCTCATAACTGTTTTTGACATAAAGTCTATTTTATCTGATATTAGTATAGCTAGTCCAGCTCCCTTTTGGTTACTACTTGCATAGTATGTTTTTCTATCCTTTCATTTCTAACCTACTTGTATCTTTGAGTTTAATGTGAATCTCTTCCAGGCAGTATATACTTGGGTCATGCTTTTAAAAAACAAACAACCAAGAAATACTTATTAAATCACATAATAAAATGCCCCATGATATGGAAAGGCAAGTTTGATTAATTCTTCTGTACAGAGCTGACCTTCAAGGATCTCTCTTCCTTCTGACTGCTTTGTTATCCCTAGTATAGTACCTTTGTCCTTATCCCACTCTCCTCACGTTCTCAAGGTAGTTGCTGCAGTGTTGGGGTTGCAGACAGATACACCATCATGAGACAGAAAGGGTCCTCACTTCGTCTCTCTTTTTTAGTAACATTTTTTACAGACTTTCCTGATATCTCATTGCTAAGAATTAGTTCACATGTCCTTTTTAAAATCAACTGCTCTCAAGGAGAAAAGAATGATCAAGATTGACCAGGACTTATGAGGATTCGTCCTTCTTGAGTCACCTTTGGGAGGAATGAATAGCTGAACAAAGGAAGGGGCTGCCAGGATGGAAGGGTGGGGGTGGGATGGGTAGGGGGACCATACCACATAGAACAATGTATCATCAAGAGAGCTGGTGATACTTCTCACTGAGATGGGGTAAAAACAGTTCTGCTGAAAGCTGGAGAAAGCTAATTGACTTCTTAAAAATCAGCCACGTTGAGTCATGCTTTCTTCTCCATTCTGCCACTCTCTATCTTTTGACTTGGGAGTTAGTCCATTTACAATTAAAGTCACTGTTGATAATGAAGGGCTTCCTTCTGCCATTTCTCTATTTAGCCTTTGCATGTTTTATACCTTTTTTGTCCCTCAGTTCTTCTGTTAATGTCTGCTTTTATATTTATTGGCTTTTTTTAAACTATAGTGTAACAAATTGAGTGTCTTCTCTTTCCTATCTGGATAAATGATTTATTTTCCTTGTGGTTACCATGGGGCTAAAATTGAACATCCTAAATATGTGATAATCATATTTGGTTTGATACCAGTTTAACTTCAATAGCAGTCACATACACTGTTCTTATATCCCTCCATCCTCCCACCTTTTTTGTACTCATTGTATTTATACTCATTACAAATTATATTTTTGTACATTGTATGTCCAAAACCATAGAATTATCATTTTTTTTGCTTTTAACATATTCATACCATATTTACTGAAACTGATGTACAGATATTGAGACAATAGCTTTCAAACAAGGTAACATTTGTGTTTACATTGTGGTTTATATTTTAGACTATACAATTTTCTAAATTTTTAGTTATCTTATGTTTTACATTATGATTTACATTTTAGCCTATCAGCCCTTATATATTTTTGGTGTAATTTTACATATCTTATATCCATCCTTGGGTACTCTTGTGGAACACTTCTATTGTCCACACAGTTACATTGGTTCCATCTATTCAATACCTGTTTCCCCCTCCCCTTAGGGCCCACAGTGACAGTCAATCTTCATTTCTTGAAGAGCCATGTTCAGAGATACTTGCAACAGTGTTGAGAATTATCATTTTTTAAGCATTTGCATTTTAGTACCTATAGGAAGTAAGAAGTGGAGTTACATACCAAATAATACAATTCAATATTACTGGCATTTATAATTATCCAAATGATTACCTTAACCTCAGGGCATTATTTCTTTATGTTACCTTGAATAGCTGTCTAGTGGTCCTTTCCTTTCAGCCTGAAGAACTCCCTTTAACACCGCTTATAGGGAAGGTCTAGAGGTAATGAATTCCCTCAGCTATTTTTTAAAGCTGGGAATATCTTAATCTCTACCTCATTTTTGAAAGAAAATCTTGTTGGACATAAAATTCATGGTTGGCAGTTGTGTTTATGTCAACCCACTGCCTTCTTGCCTTCATGGTTTCTGATTAGAAATTGGCAGTCAATCTAATTGGGACTCCCTTGTATATAACATGTTGCTTTCCTCTTGCAGCCTTCAGAACTCTCTCCTTGCCCTTTGCATTTGGTACTGTGATGGAGTCTATTTTTCTTCATGTTATCCAGTTTGGTATTCTCTGGACTTCTTAGAAGTGCATATTTATATATTTTTTGTTAAGTTTGGAAAGTTCTCTGTCATTATTTTTGTTGAATATTCCTCTGCCCATTCTTTTTTCTTCTTCTGGGGCTCCCATAATGTGTATATTGGTATGCTTGATGGTGTCTTAGGCTATACTTTTGCTTTTGTTTTTTGAAAAGTACTGGAGTTTATTTGAAAGTTGATATTTTGTGCAAAAGAACAAACCCAATTGATACTGTTAACACAGATTTTTAAAATAATTTAATGCAGGGTCTTAAAGTTAAGAGAACACTTTGGCATCCATTCATTCTGTTACTGATTCCTTACAAACATTCTGTGCAGTAGGTGGTATCTGATTTGTGGATGAAGAAATCTTTGCTAATGTAATTTATTTATTCATTTAGACACTACTATGTGTCAAATCATATAAGGGTTAAAAATGCCAGAAATCTAGCACTATAACCCTCTGCTTAATATATGAATCAGTTATCAAAACAGGACAAATCATGTGTCTCAAAAAGTAAATAAAATATATGAAGATAGTCTGTGAGGTAATTCTAATTTTGATATTTTCTAGGTAGACTTTATAATGTTGGTATTTTTTCTCAATTTTAGAATACAGGCAAATTTTAATTTTGGGATAATACAGAAAATGCTTCATCTTTATGCCAGGATGTAGGATTCTTTTGCTATTGAGACAGCTACAAATTTTCTAAAATTAATACTTTTGTCATATATTAAACATTTGTATATTGTGCTTACAAAAAATGTATTCTGAGTAGGTTGATATTGAAAATTCTTTTCTAAGGAAATTACTGTAATGCCTATTATTTTCAAAAATGTACATAAACATTTCTGTGGAAGACCTTCTCCCTAAATTGAAGCAAACTATAAGCCAAATAAAGATATATAAATATATTTTTGCTTTTTTTTTCTATTAAGCTCTATTCGTTTTCTGAGGTTATTGTCAAAATCTTGAATTATAGCTGGACTTTAGTTATGAAATGAATTGAATCTACTTTTACCAATATTGATCTAACAAAATTGCAAAATTCCTTCAATTCATAAAATAGTCATAGAAAACCTGGTCACTTAAAATCTCCTCTTGCACGGTTTGATGGTTAGGTTCATGGGTCAACTTGGCCAAGTGGTGGTGCCCAGTTGTTTTGTTAAGCAAGGACTGGCCCTGGTTGTTACTGTGAGGGCAATTCATGGACTTAAATCATCAGGAGGTTGATCTCACTATGGCTGATTATATCTAAAATCAACTTAGGAGACATCTTTGAAGAGTAAGAGACATCACATTCAATCAGTTAAAAGCTTAAAAAAGAGAATTAATGAATTCAGCAATTAGAAGATGGAATTTTCATCTCTATTACTTTTGCTATTTATAATTCTTTTTTCTTTCTGCTCCTCAGCCTGATTTATTTCAAGTGTCTTGTCTTCTAGTTCACTAGATTCTTTCTTCTGCCAACTCTAATCTTCTCTTGAAAACTTCCTGGGAATTTTTCATTTCAGTTATTGTGGTCTTCAACTCCAGAAGTTCTGTTTGGTTTCTTTTTAAAATTTCTATCTCTTTACTAATGTTCTCATCTTGCTCCTTTATTGTTTTCCCAGTATCCTGTGGTTCTTTCTTTGCATGTTTCTTTATCTCCTCAAATATTTTTAAGATCATTTTATAAAGGCCCCTGTTTTATGTGTTCACATTCTCTTCTTCTTCATTGGTGTTTTCTATTTTTACCTACATCTTTGGATAGACCATCATTTCTTATTTGTCTTGTCCTCATTGCATAGTGTACATTTTAATATTTTAAAATGTTAATTCTGGGATTTATTCCCCAAGATGTCTGTTTCTTGATTTTGTATCAGCAGGTAATAAGACATACTTTCTTGAGCTTCAGTCCTCCTATCATTCCTGACATCTGGAATGACATCAAGGTGAATGAAATGTGTAGGGTTTCCCCTGTCTTTCTGGGCTTCTGTCTTTTCCTGGGCTTTTACTTTTTAGAGGTTTTTGAGTTCTCCTGCTTGTAGAAGTTTGGTTGTCCTGTCTGGTTCCCAGGAGACAGACCACCCTCTCCTGGGTGCTTGAAGCTGGCTAGTCTTTTTCCTAGACTGTCTACCACTATAGTTTCTTGTACTCCTTTTATAGTGTCAAGCTGCTTTCCCTGGAGGGCAAATTCTGGGAGGAAGAGCGTACTAGAGATTTTCCCAAGTCAGCCTTTCCCAGTTAAAGCAGAGCCAGGGCCCATGAAGGAGGCACAGACTCTCACCAAACTGCCTTGGGGAGGGAATTGGTAAGGGCACCAAGAGCTTCTTCCATGTTCCCCAAACCTGAGCTTTCTTGAATGTCCAGCAAATGCAGCCCTTCAATTTCCTGTCACCTGCAGTCCTGAAGCAGTAGAAACTTAGCACCTGGTGAGTTAAAACAACAGCCACGCTCAGAGTTGGGCACCCAGCAATCAAAAGCCATCATCAGAGATCAGCTGTGCCCACCCCTGATCATGAGGAAAAGGATTTTTATGTTCCATTCTGTCACCAGTGAACTAGCCAGTGGCTGGACCCCGTTGCAGCCTGCTATGAGAATGGGCACTGTATAGAGAGAGCAATTTATTGTTTACCATAATTTATCAACTTCTTCCTCCCACTCTTCCCTAGATGCTGTACAGTGTTCTGGCCTCCAGAGTTTCATCTCCAGTTTAATTTTATGAGTACTTGGGCTAATGACTAGTTCCTCATCTAATGCTATGCTCTTTTTTTCTTTATTCCCTCCCTCCCTCCCTCCCTTCCTTCTCCTTTACTGTCTCAATAGCTCAGGAGGAAAAGGAAGGAGGGTTATTTACTTCCACTAATAATACAATATCAAACCTTGACATTTTTGTTTTCCATTGTGAGTAGGAAGATAATAGGCTGATCAAGGAGTGGTCACATTGCCTGTAGCTAATTAGCTGCAAGGATAAGATTCATAGCCACATGGAAAAGGAAAAGGGAAAATGTGCTAACCCTCAAGGGAATCGTTGGCCCAGACCAAAAGTGATATGGAGTTCCCCAGTCATGTCCTTCTCCCGAATACAGGGACCCAGCCATGCGAGGCCATCCCACCTCGTTCTTCCTTGTCAGGGTATGGCAAGGAAGAACCTTGGAAGCTTAGGCTCCGTGCACTCTGGACGTGGAAGAGCCAGTCTCGACCTGGGGGCATGATGTCTCAAGCAAAGTGGAGCACAGACCTGGATAGGATTTACAGAAAATCTGTGAAGACAGTACAAGAGTTCCCGTATCCCTCCCATGCAGTTTCCTCTATTATTATTAACAACTTACATGTTAGGGTACATTTGTCATGATTAATGAACCAATACTGATGTGCTATTGTCATCTAAAGTTCACACTTTATTCGGATTTCCTCAGTTTCCCCCAAGTGCCTCTTTTCTGTTCCAGGATCCAGGACGACCCATGGCATTTCATCTTCACGCCTTCCTAGCCTTCTCTTCCTTGTGACAGTCTCGTGGACTTTCCTTGCTTCTGACGACCTGCACAGTTTTGAGGAGCCCAGGCCAGGGGTTTCACAGAACTCTCCTGTGATTTAACTGCGTGTTATTTGGAGAGGAAGACCCCAGAGGTGAAGTGGCCTGTCATCCCAGCATATCAAGGGCATCTACTGTCAACCTCACTTGTCACTGTTGACGTTGACCTTGAAGCCCTGGCTGAGGTCGTGCTTGTCAGGTGTCTTCACCGTAAGGTGACTCTTCACTCCACTTCCATCGTGTCCGCTTGGGAAGGACTTCTCTAGGGGCACCCGTGTTTTAGAAGCAGGAGCTTCACTCTGCCTCCCTGACAGTGGAGGATCTACATAAATTATTTACCTCGGTAGGATTCTTACTGAACTTCTACAGGGAGACCAGCTCGATGAGCTGTGACCACCCAAGGCTAACTCCGAGCAAGCTCTTTTCTAGTTCCTCGAGTTATTTGTAAAGACACGGATCATATTGATTATTTCAAAGAGTGGTCTTGTTTTCCCTGAGTTTCCATTGTATTTTTTAAAACTGTGACTCAAGTCTTCTGGGCTTGATCAAGTTTCCTAAGGACAGAGAGAAGCTTTATCGACCCTGGAGGAGAAAAGACCCAATGTCTATTTTGCAGTCATCAGTTCCTCCGGGGTTTTCCACTCTCTATGCCTGCAACCAGAGGTGCCACCTCTGGCTCTTCAAAGTGGAGATGTGCATTCTGCAGTGTGAACATTTGGGCAATATGATTTTTAAAAAAAGCATGCCTGGCAGCTGCGAGGGACGGTCCCTCAGATGAGAAAGGCCACCAAATCCCTTACTGCCAACAAATTACTACGCCTCTTAAATGCCAGCACTACTCGCAGCATTGGGATCTTTCTCTCAAACCTACAGTGATAGGTCAGGCGCAGTGCTGGTTCCTCTTTAGACAGTCCCTTCCACGCTGGCACCTGGATCAGAGGCTTGGAGCAGGGCTGCCTCCTGGTCCGTCCTGGCAGGATGGCTCTGCCAGGCTCACGGTCCCGCTTCGCCAGCACGGTGCTGTGGATGCTGTGGGGCGGGGCCTCCCTCGTCTCCACACTCAGGGGTGGAGCCGTCCCATTCAGCAGGGAGCTGCGCTTGCATGGACTTAGAGACGGTCACGGGAGCTGCTGAGGGTAGGGAAAGGGAAGAAGAGATGTGATGTGGGGGCATTTTCAGGACTTGGAGTTGTCCTGGGTGGTGCTGCAGGGACAGATGCTGGACATTGCGTGTCCTGCCATGGCCCACTGGGTGAACTGGGGGAGAGTGTAGACTACGATGCAAACCACTATCTATGTCATGCAGCAGTGCTCCAAGATGTACTCACCAAATGAAATGAACATGCCACGATGATGCAAGAGGTTGCTGATGTGGGAGGAGTGGGGTGAGGGGGGTGGAGGGTATATGGGGACCTCATATTTTTTTAATGTAACATTTAAAAAAAAAAAGAAAAAAATTTTAAAAAAAAAGAAAAGAAAAGCAGTTTGAAGATAGACTGTATTACTGAAAGAGATAAGCATGTCTTCAGATTTTAATCTGATCCACACTCAATTTAGTTGTTTACTTTGTCAGGAAAAAAGAAACAAAGTACTTGCCTGCTTAGTTATGTGCTTGGGTTGGGGAGCATCTCACCCAAGCACACTCCAGCAAACCAAATAAATTTAAAGTGAAAGGGAGACTTTCGGATTAATATGTGGTATCAAACTAGGCAACTCTCCTAAATTTGCCTTCTAATTAAATAAATATAATTTGCTTCTAAAAAAAAAAAAGGAGCTGCAGGTGGCTGCTTGGCCAGGGGCTCTGGGCAGCCAGGAGGGAACGCCCCCTTCTCATCTCAGACTAGGGTATCTGCCACCCTCTCCCCAAACAACAGCATCAAAATACACAAATCAGGAGCCATTGCACACACTGGTGCAACATGACACGAATTAGCCTGTCGCAATCATTCTGATTTAAATCAGACGGAAATGAATACGCTCAGAGAAACAACATTCTATGAATCATTTTCCTAGACACGTTTCAATCATTGCTTTAATGTGTATCAAATTGTATATGTTAAAGAGTAGAATGCACGTTGTTTACCAAAGGACTTGGCTCATTTACAAAACTCATCAATTTTAGTCAACTAAGAAAAGCATATGAATTCCTCAAAATAGTCATGGTACAAGTTACATTTTCCAGCCAATTAAAAAAATGTTATACATAAATTACAAAAAGACTCGATACCCGAGTTTTAGTTACAAGATGGATACACGCTGGAGAGGCAGAGAAGGAAAGTGGGTGTGGAAGCTGGCGTGGTGGGTCATGGGAGTCCTCAGTCTGTGGGTTACCCTGAAACTGGGCAGCTGGAATATTCCAAACGGGGTGGCATGGCGATGCAATGGGAGTGAGCGAGGGGGTGGAGGGCTCCAGCGCAGCGGTGAGCAGGGGGCTGAGGGGCGGAAGTGGGCGAACCCGGGGTCTCAGCTGGCAGGACCTGGCAGGAGTGGCTGGACTGAGTGAGGACACCGTTCCAGGTTAAGTGGAGGGCCTGGACAACAGGATAGACCTGCCTTTGTTTGGAACCTGGAGGAGGCAGGGTGGGAGGAGCCTGCGCCAAAAACCACATCGCGGCCCTGGACGTCCAGTTTTAGGTCAGTCGCTGTTTCACAAAAAGAGAAATGACTTCCCGATGAGGCTGTCATTTCATCATTTCCCTGCTTTTCTAGGAAACAAAGGGTGGAAGCGCGTAGGCTGTAGATGGGGTGGGCCGGGGTGGCATCAGGGTCAGGCACTAGCAGAAGAAGCTTCTGTCCAGGGCTGGTTGGGAAGGGAGGGAGGGCAGGGGGCGAGGCCGCGACCTGGAGCGGGGCAGCCGGAGTGCGGGGGATGTGTGGCCTTTGGGAACGCTGAGCCTGGGCAGGTGAACCGGGAGTCCTCTGCTCCCTGCCCACGTTCTGGGCGCTTCCTCGTGGGCAGTGGGGACCCCGGTGTGACGAGCACGGAAGCCGTGCCTCCCCCGGTCCTGACAGCCGCGCAGGAAGCACGGGCCGGTGTCGGCCACGCAAGGAGCAGAGTGAGCCTGCCTTTGGAGGTTCCAGCACGTCCTCCCTCTCGGTCCCCTGGGGCCAGCAGATGGGCTGCCTGTGCCTCCCACAGGGGGGGAGGGCGGCAGAGGACGCGGACCTTTACTCCCAGCCCCGAGGCCGGGTCTCTCGGGCGCTCCTCCCTGCCTCCAGGTCCCTCATCACGGCCCGCTGGAAGGCCGTGCTCAGGGACTCCTGGTCCCTCGCATTCCCCAGGTACCCAGCGAAGAAGTAGACGGCCAGGTGCACGGCGCCGACGGCGCTGGACAGCAGCAGCAGGAGGTCCAGCGTGAGCCTCAGGTCCTCCTGGCCCAGCAGGCACCCGACGACCACGGCAGGCAGGCCCCAGAGCAGGAACGAGGCCAGCACGGTGCCGACGGCGTGGCGGAGCCCGCGGGACGCCCCGGGCGGCGGGCAGCACAGGCCCCTGGCCGTCAGGGCCAGGCCGCACAGCGCCATCACCGCGCAGAGCAGCAGGTGCAGGGCCCCGACGCCCGCGTGGAACCCGTCACAGCCCCGGGGCTCCCCCAGCGAGCCGCAGACCCCGGCGGCCACGTGCACGGCCGCCGCCAGGGCCCAGGTCAGGGCGCGCACGACGGCAGAGGCGCGCCGCGGGCTTGGGCGCGGGCCCCGGGCGGGACGGAGGCCGCAGAGCAGCCTGTCCAGGCCCAGCGCGGCGAGGAGGCCCAGCTCCGCCGTGTCCGCGAGGCCGGACAGCGGCTCCAGGAGGGCGGCGGCGTGCGGGGCCGCCCCGCGCGGGGTCACGAGCATCGCCTCCAGGACGGTCAGAGCGGTGCAGGAGAGGCCGAGGATGTCCGCGGCGGCCAAGTGCAGGATGTAGGCAGCGTGGGGGCTGCCGTGGGCCCGCGAGCAGAGCAGATGGGCCACGGCGCCGTTGCCCGCCACCCCGCAGAGGGCCACCAGCACGGTGACGGGGGCGACGGCCTCGAGGAACACGGGCCACCCGCGGCCTGCGCTGCCCGCGGTCACGTGTCCTGGGGTCCCCGCCTCGCTGTCCCAGGGCAGGGTCGGAGGCGAGGCTGTGGGGAGCTGGTCCATGAGCGCAGGTCCTGGGAAAACAAAGGCCTGGTAAGTAACCAGCTCTGGCCGGGAGGCGGGTTTCTCAGCCTCAGTGGGGACCCCAGGATGTCAGCTGGGCTCGCCCTCTGCACCCTCGCTCCCTGACTCCTCTCCCCTGCTCAGCGCGCCCCGTGATGCTCAGTGTCTGCTGGCCATCGGCGTTTCCCGGCCCTGAAGGCTGCAGGAAAAGGCAAGTGTGTTCACCTTTGCCCCACGGATGTTTTCCGGCGCGTCCTACATGGACAGTTTTCACGACGCTGTTTAGGTGGGGAGAACGGGGTGACTCCTTCCACCCTGAGATTTCCAAGCCTCCGTGAGTCCTCGACGTGGCAGCAGGGATACGCCCTGGGCCTCTGCCCTGCTACTCTAGGCCCCCCACTCTCTCGCAGGCAGATGGCCTCACCGTTCCTCTAGCAGGCCACCCCAGGACCTTTGCGCATGCTGTCCTCCGGCCTGGAAGGTCCCATCCACACCCCCAGGCATGCCCCATGTCCTGGTCTTTGCCCCAGGGCTGCCCGTCCTAGGAAGCGTTTTCTGATCATCCTGTTAAACACTGCACTTGCCAACTGCTGATGTTCTCTGCAATTTCCTGGCTTGTTCCTGCAGGGTCCCCACCCCGGGGGTGTGAGCTCCACGCGGGCCGGTTTCTTTCTTAAATGGTTACTGCAGCTCTTGGAACAGCGTTGGAGCTGGAGAAGGCCCTGGGGACCTTCAAGGACACCTGCAGAGGGTCTCACGACGGCCGGTCACACTCAGTGAGCTCTAGTGGCTTCCACACACCTGACCAGGCTTTATGGGGCCCCGAGGGGATGCACACCTGGGCCCTAGGAGCAGGCTCCCAGCTCAAATGCTCCAGCAGCAGCTCTTTGTGGGGTTGCAGGGCGGTGCCCACCGTTTGCCTGGTGTTGTGGGCTTACCTGCTTGTTATTGTAAATGTTACACCTGTTGAATGTTGCTGTTGTTAGATGTTGCAGTTGTTCCCTGTTATTGTAAATGATGTTGCAGTTCAGGCAGCAAACAGCTGCTTGGTAGTTTCACAATAAATGTGATGGGAAAACTAGGGCTGGGGCTCCCAGTTCCAGAAGCTGTGAGTCTCCTGGTCCCAGGTTTGTCTTCCCTCTTGTGTCTCCACCTTTATTTCTGTGTTGCCTTCCCTTCAAACCAACCTGTTGTGAGCTGAATGCAGCACCTGGGACTTGACCGGTTTTGGTTCTGACTGGTTTGTGTCTCGAGCACCCCTTTAGCCCCGGGAAAACCGGGACAGTTGGTCACCCTCTTGGAAGTGGAACTGCAGGGGAGGGCGAGTCCCCGCATCTGAGAGGTGGGCTACTCCCCGGGGCCCATGCAGCTGGGCTGGGGGCTGGGGGCCTCACTTCATCAGGGGAATCCCAGCTTCACCCCTTCCTTGGCTCCCTTCAGGAGGCTACTTGAGCTCTTTCTGCCTCAGTATCCCCATCTGAAGAAAGGCTGCGATGAGAACTTAATGGACCGAATTGTGTCCAGATTTCAGACAAATGACACCGACCTGGTCCCACAACCCTGGGCCGGCGCCGCTTTGCTTCTGGCTCATGGAAACCACGTGTGTTACAGGAACTGGAAAGCACATCGGGGGATCCTGGGCACTGCCAGCCACAAATGGACGCATCACTGGGGTGTAAGGAGGACCGGAGGGCGGCTCCGAGGGAGCCCAGTATTTGAGCTCTCCCTCCTTGCCAGGATTCTGGAATTCCATTCAGCGGGCTGTTCTAACAGAGCCTGGGCCCTTGCCGCACCCGTGCCCCAGCGCCTCTTATTGCGGTTCTGGGAGTACTGCAGAAACTGGCTCAGATCTTATCTGGCCATGTGATGAGGCTTGGGGAAGCAGCAGTTGCCCACGGAGACCTCTGGGTAAACCGCAGTGCTGTGCCCTCGGTCAGGGCGTCCCGAGCCCACGAGGATGAGAGAGAAGCCAGCAGGGGGGACCCGCACGCACCTCACAGCAGCCGGGGCGCCAGGCGGGAGGGAGTGGGCGCTGGTCCCAGCAGGAGGAGGGGGCTTACCAACAGAAGTGATTTCAGGGAGACGTAGAGGCCCCTCCAGAGTGAAGACCCTCCTTTGAAGGGGGGGTGGTCTCGGGCAATCTACTCATGGACGACCAGGCTGGCACCTGGAGACCACCGTGGAGCTGGAAGGCGAGTGGCTGCTCTCATGGTCGAAGGGGCCCGCGCAGCTCCCCTTGGGGGGAAGCCCCGGCCCCGGGGCGCAGAGCCCTATGCGGGGGCCCACGTAATGGACAGTCGCAGACCCTTAGGGGGTCTTGGAATCGTGGTTTCCGTGTTGGGTCCTGAGCCTCCCCGAGGCGCCGGCCCGTGGTCGGGGAGCAGGCCCGTCGGCGCTGCTCCCTGTGGCCGCGGGAGCTGTCCGTGGGGGCGGCCGGGCAGCGAGGCTGCGTTTGAATCTGGGTTGAAGCCGTTGCTCTCCTAAGACATGAGCTTCCTCCCACCCTCTCTAATTTTTATTCGAGGTGAGATTCACATCACATAAAGTGAACCATTTTAAAGGGAACGCAGCATTTAGCACATTCTCAGTGTTTTAAACCACCGCCTCCATCCGGCTCCCAGTCATTTTCATCACCCTACAAGGAAACACAGACCCCACGACCCGGGCACCCCTGGAGCCCCTCCCACACTCCCTCCCCCGACAGCCCTGGCAGCCCCCTCTGCCCTCTGTCTCTGTGGACTTGTGTGTTCTGGATATTTCATATAAAAGGAACCAGGCAATACCCAGCCCTCCGCGGCCGCCTCGCTTCGCCTCGCACCCTGAGTTCGAGGTTCACCCGCGCTGTGGCATGGAAGGCTACTTCCTTCCCACGGCAGGGAGGCTTGCCCCCTCCTCCCGGCCATTTAGCTGGCTAGCCAGTCAGAACTGAGCCTGAATGGGGGTGGCTTCAATAAGAAAGAAATATGAACATAGCAGGTAAGCTGTAAAAGCACCCCCAGGTCGAAGGCCGGGCCTCGGAAGCAGCCACTGCCACACTTCTAAGGGACGCGGCCATGCTTCTAAGAGGACCGGCTGCACTTCTAAGAGGACGCGGCCACACACCCCTGCCCTGGGCAGTCAGCAGAGTCTGTGGGCGAATGCCAGCCAGGGGCCTGGGGCAGCGCAGCCCGGCAGAGGGTAGAGATCCAGGCCCCTTCGAAGGCACCTTCCTCGGTAGAAAGCAGGGAAAATGTCTCTCCGAGTCAAAAAGGATTGAAATGAAAAAGACAGATCTTTTCTCATACCTGGGAGGTCTGTTGGGGCAGAATCGGAGCTGCAGATGTCAGTGTCACGAGAGCGAAGTGTCCTGCGCCCACCCCCGGCTCCCTGCTTTGACCTGGACGCCAGCAGAGGGCACGCGTGTCCTGCACGGGGGCGCAGTCCTCTGTCTGCGGGGACCCAGGCCGGCCTCTCTGGGTATCTCCAGCCCCATCTGGCTCTTTCGGCCCCTCCGCCCTGCCCAGCAGTTCCACTGAAAGGAGGAGGATGGTTGAGAGAAGTCGCTGCCCGTCTGTGCTCCTCTCCCGTCTGCTGTCCCGCTGGAGGGGGCCTGGGGCAGCCTGGAGGTGCAAGCACTCAAGTGTGTGCCTTTCCCTTTGCTGGAAATAGGGCAGTACTGCTTGGGCAGGAAGGAGGGAGAGGTTCCTGTAAATCTGTCTCAGAACCTCATTTTTGATTCATCCTGCTGGGCAGATAGATGGAGCTATGGCTCATTAGGGCAGAAGTGACGAGGTCTGCTCAGTGCCCCCCCACCGGCCGCTCGACTGGCTGAGGCTGAACGAGGGAAATAAAAGGAACCATCTATTCCCTCCTAACTTCACCCAATCAGTCAATCAATTTCAATTAATTATCTCCAAGTCAATCGAGAGATCAACCCAGGAATCAAGACAATGGTCATTAAAAGAGAAATAAGACTTTTATTTCTCACTCATTAATGAGCTTTGAGCGCTTTGGTGTCACCCAAGGCACCTGCTCATCTGCCACTCTCCTCAGGAAGTGAAGCTGCCCTCCCGTTAGCAGGCACCTCCCTTGAGGCTTATCACTTAGCAGAGAGAGCCTGGAGGATGAGATTCAACCCTCTCTATCTGATTTTACATTTCCGTCGCTCCAGAGAGAAACCTCATGACCCTTTGCAGTCATTCCCTGTTCCTAACTTTCAGGTATTTTCTAATCTACCTTCAATTGCTATGGATTTGCCTTTTTTTTTGGCCATGTCATTTAAGTGGAACCATTCGAGATGTGGGCTTCTGTGACTGGTTTCTTTCACTTAGCAGAAAGTTTTTGAGCTTCATCCATACTGCAGCATGCGTCAGTTCTATGCTCCTTTTAATTTAATAGTATTCCCTTGTAAACTGTCAAAGAAAATCATCAGACAGCCATTAAAATGGCAGGGCAGACTTTATTCCAACTGCAACAGAGGAGAAGAGAAGCCAGCAGGAGTTGGCCTCAACTCTAGCTGGTATAGAGGAAGCTACATTTTTTTAATGGACACAAGAAGGAAGGGAAGTATTCAGTTCCCTGTTCAGGCACATTCTGTGATTGAGCAGTAGGGCGTCACTTATTAAGAGCTCAGGATGGGGTCAGGGTCCTCCCAGGGACACGGCCCAGCCTTAGCAGAGTCCACTCTAAAGTTTGCACAAGTCCCTAATGCAATGTTTGGACACATTACATGAGGCCAAGGAGTTTCTTGCAGGGATTCATAACAACATATTATTTTTTATCATTTATCATTAATGGATATTTGAGTTGTTTTCACTTTTGGGGTATTACAAAGAATACAGCTATGGACATTTATGTGCAAGTCTTTGTGTGGTCATGTGCTTTAATTTCTCTTAGAGTGGGATACTGGGTCATAAGGTAAATCTATGTTAAACATTTTAAAAAATGTCCCAACTGTTCTCCATGGTGACTGCATTTCTACCAACAATGTAGGAAGGTTCTAGTTTCTCTGCATCGTCATCAGCCCTTGTTATCTGATCTTTTAAGTATTACCATCCTGGTTGGTATGAAGTGGTATTTCATTGTGGTTTTGATTTACATTTCCCTGATGCCTAGTGTTGTTGAGAATCTTTTTGTTTCCTTATTGACCATTTATATATCTGCTCTGTAGAAATGTCTATTCAAAATGTTAGCCCATTCCTGAATTGGTTTGTCCATCGAAAGAGCTCAATGTATGTGCCACACTGATGAAAGAGATTGTTGATGTGGGTGGGTGTGTGGGGGTGTGGGATATGTGGGAACCTCTTATATTTTTTAATGTAACTTTTTTTGTTATCTATGTCTTTTAAAAAAAGACAATTTAATAAAAATAAAGTAAATTATTTATTAGACTCCACTCTAATCCATATTTTATTCCTCCATCCTGAGGACCCTGGGATGGCTATGCTCACTCTGCCTCTAACTCAAGAGGGGGCTTAGATCCCACATGGCTGAAGGATGGGATTCTCCTGCTAGCAGTTGTAGACTCTCTTGGTTCCCCAGTGTGGTGGTCGACCATCCCCACCTCCATGTTAACCAACATAGGCAAGTCCAGTGGACTGGAGAGTAGGTGCTGCGAGTCCACTGAGGCTTGGGGCCCAGTCAGGACACAGTCAATACAGAGATTCAAGTCTCCTGAGTACACACCACCCTAGTGCCAACCACAGGTTCAGTAAAAGTGACAGAAGAGGCATGTGTAAAGAGGTTGCATCTGAGTCCAACTCCATCACACTCAGGAACACAAATTCCAAAGTAGGGCCCACTGACATGGCACTGAACTCCAGAGCCATCTGTCATGACTGTAGGGCTTGAGTGTCTCTGTAGCCCTCAGGAGCACCACTACTTGGGTTGTATCTACTTTGGCTGTCTCTGAGATCCTGCTGAGGTGTGTGTAAGCACAAACCCTCTGATGATCTCCTGACACACTTTGAAGTCTCTTAGCCATATAAACTCATTTGTCTTTGCTGTTTCTCCCTTTTATTCAATGTCTTTTTCTAGTTGCATCACCAGCTGGTGCTTGGTAGAAATCTCTCTGTGCCTGGGAGGCTCATCCCCAGGAGTCATGTCCCACGCTGGGGTAAGATAATGCATTTACATGCTAAGTTTTCTTTAGAGAGTGGCCACGTTTGAGCAACATGGGGGCTCTCAGGAGGTAACACTTAGGCACCCTGCAGTTCCAGGCCCAGTTGAAATTTCAAGCACCCTGCAGATTTTTTCTTTAAGATTTATTTATTTATTTATTTCTCTCCACTTCCCCCACCCACCCTGGTTGTCTGTTCTCTGTGTCTATTTGCTGCATCTTCTTTGTCCGCTTCCATTGTTGTCAGCAGCATGGGAATCTGTGTTTCTTTTTGTTGCGTCATCTTGTTGTGTCAGCTCTCTGTGTGGGTGGCACCATTCCTGAGCAGGCTGCACCTTCTTTCGTGCTGGGCAGCTCTCCTTACGGGGCGCACTCCTTGCGTGTGGGACTCTCCTATGCAGGGACACCCCTGCGTGGCAGGGTACCCCTTGCGCACATCAGCACTGCACATGGGCCAGTTCCACATGGCTCAAGGAGGCTTGGGGTTTGAACTGCGGACCTCCCATGTGGTAGGTGAATGCCCTAACCACTGGGCCAAGTCTGCCGCCACTCTGTAGATTTTTAACATTACTTTATCTCTAGATGTTTTTACCTAGAGGACTTATTCTGGGAAGAACCCTCCTCCCTCACTAAGAAAAATTTTCCAATTTTTTCCCAGTTAAAACAGGATTAGAGACCCATGAAGGGGGGATCTAAATTGGTTCCAGACTGCCCTGGGAGGACACCAAACTTCTCTTTGATACCTCCTCAAATCTGTGCTTTCCTGGCCTGCCCAGAAGATGGCACTCTGCTGCTAGCTGTTCCCTGCTGTTCTAAGGTGAATTGTGCCTTTAATTTTCAACTGATCTGCCATTGCTCAGACCATCGTTGAGACAGAGACTGCCAGCTACTTTTGGCTGGGTTGGTCGAGACTGCTGCTCAAATCCCAGATCCTGCAATCTGAATTTTCTAATCAAAAGCAACAGCTGATACCTGACCTTGCCTCCTTCTTTACCTGGGGAAGAACTGCTCTTCAGCAAACTGTTGCCCACTGCCCCAGAAGTTACTGTGTCTCTAAATCAGTCCACTTCTTCTCCTGCCAGGGGCAGGGCTCAGTCAGAGGCTGCCAAGTCCTTTCTGTCCAGGGTGCATTGAAGCTGTAGCTCTCCTCAGAGCAATCCAAATTCACTATTCAATAGCTGCAGTGGTGCCAGCTGTGCCTCCACACCGTTACTAGGAAAGAGGACTTTTCTTTCTAGCCGGGGATGGTGTATTAGTCAGCCATAGAGGTGCTGATGCAAAATACCAGAAATTGGTTGGTTTTTATAAAGGGTGTTTATTTGGGGTAGGAGCTTACAGATGCCATAAGCATAAGTTACTTCCCTCACCAAAGTCTATTTTCACGTGTTGGAGCAAGATGGCTGCTGACGTCTGCCAGGGTTCAGGCTTCCTGGGTTCCTCTGGGCTCAGCTCCTCTGTTTTCTCCACAAGGTCAGCTGTAGACTATGAGGCTCTCTAGGCTTTGCCTCACTCCACAAGGTCATCTCTAGACTATCAGGTGAACGGCTCTGTCTCTCTTCCTGGGGCTCCAGCTTCAACATCAAACTCCAACATCAAAAGGCCAACAGTAAAAGCCCTCCAGCTCTGTCCTTTGCCATGCCTTTTCTCTGTGAATCCCCACCTACCAAGAGGTGGGGACTCAATGCCCTAATGACATGGCCCAATCAAAGCCCTAACCATAACTTAATCACGTCCAGGTACAGACCAGATTACGAACATAACCCAATTATCTATTTTTGTAATTCATAACCATATCAAACTGCTACAGGTGGCTCCCAAAGCAGCCTGTCATGCCAGTGGGGTTGGGCACCAGTCTCCACAGTGTGAAGAAATCTACTCACAGATCTTCATCAAAGTTTATCAATTTCTTCCTTCTGCTCTTCTCTTGATGGTGTACAGTGTTCTTCTGGTCTCTGGGTTCCCAAACAGTTCTTTCACACAGTCCTGGCCTGTTTACTTGCTTCTCTGGAGAACAAACTGAGTCCTGGAGCTCCATACTCCACCATCTTACCCTCTGAATGTTAACTGATTTTTGTTTTATACTTCTTGTCTCTCCCTTCTTTCATTACTGTCCTCCCTTTTGTTTAGATGATCTTTTGTAATGAGCCATTTTAGGTCACTTATCCTTTCCTTTTATGTAGATTTCTTAGATATTTTCTTTATGGTTAGCATGGGGATTACATTTAGCAAACTAACATATGACAATTTATTGTGTGTTGATTTTAACTTGACTTCAATAGCTTACACATTTACAGGATTTATATCCCTCCCTTTTATGTTGTTCTTGTCACAAATTTTATCTTTATGCTTCGTGTGCAGTTACAAAGACTTACAATTATTTTTATGCATTTGAATTTTCAGCCTTATAAAAAGTAAAAGAGAACATTGCAAATAAAAAATGAAGTAATACTGGCATATATGTTTACCTATCTTTTGTCACTAGAAATCTTTATTTCTTCATCTACCATCAAGATACTGTGTAGTGTCTTTTCTTTTCAAGATGAAAAATCATTTAGCACTTCCTATAAGGCAGGTTGTCTAGTCACAATGAAATCACTTGGTTTGTGTTTATCCAGAAATGTCTTAATTTCTTCCTCATTTAAGATACAACTTTTTCAGATGTATTATTCTTAAGTAACAGTTCTTTTTCAGTACTTTAAATATATCCTCTGTGTTGGTTTGAATCTTTCATGTGGACCTCATAAAATTACTTTCTTAAATCAAATCTATTGTCAATCTTTGATTAGATTAAATCAGGTAAGGGCCATTAAGGGTGTGTTTTAATCCTCTTACTGAAGTCTTTTATAAACGGAATAATAAAAGCTGCAGACACAGAAAAAAAAGCTGCAGAGCCAGAGGATGGAATCAGTAGAGCACAAAGGTATGAAAAGAGGCTCCCAGGAGGCTGAAAGAGATGAAGTTCAAAGGACAGAAAGCCTCTTTATATCAGCTGTGTCTGATCACCCACAGCTACAACTTGGTGAGACAGCATCTCTTGATGATGCCTTCATTTGGACACTTCCATGGCCTCAGAACTGTAAGCTTTGACCCTAATAAATTCTCATTATAAAAGCCAACCCATTTCTGATATATTTCTCCCAGCAGCTTTTAGCATTCTAAAATATCCTTCCACTTTCTTCTGGCATCCATGATTCCTGTTCAAAAATCAGATGTTAGTCTTATTAAGGGTCCCTTTTATGTGATACCTTGCTTCTCTCTTGCTGTTTTTAAGATTCTTTGTCCATGCCATTGGACAAGTTGATCACAATGTGTCTTGATGTAGATCTGTTTTGGTTCATCTTGAATGACATTCCTTGAGAATCTTTGATTTGAATATTCATATCTTTCCTCACTTTTATGTCACTATTTCTTCATAGATTTTTTTCTGGACCTTTTTCTCTCTATTCTCCTTTTGGGATTCTATAATGCATATATTGCTACACTTGAAGGTGTTCCACATGTTCCTCAGGTGCTGTTCTTCTTTTCTCATTCTTTTTTCTTTGTAGTCCCCATCCTGAAAACAATAGTTTTCAAGTTCACTGAACTTTCTTCTTTTTCCTCCAATCTTCTCTTGAAACTTTCTATTGAATTTTTCACTCCATTTATTGTACTTTTGAGTTCTAGAGTTTCCATTTGGTTCTTTGATATATTTTCTATCTCATTAGTGAAATTCTTATTTTGTTCACATACTGTTTTCCTGGTTTCCTTTTTTTCTTTGCTGATGTTTTCCTTTATTTCTTTAATCCTATTTGTGAAAGTTGCTCTAAGATCTTTGATTAACAATTTCAGAGACTGTGCTTCTTCTCTAATATTTTCTGTCAAGTTATTTTTTCCTGTTACTGAAACATACTTCCCTGTTTCCTTGTATGTTTTGTAGTTTTCTGTTGAGAACTGGACATCCTGAGTATTATGTTGTAGTCACTCTGGAAATCTAGTCTCCTACTCTTCAGTCCACTAGACTAAGAATAGGAGAAAAAAAAAAGAAGAGAGACAGGAAAATAAAGAAAAGAAAAAAATACTAACAAACAGACAAATACCCATAAAAATACAAGAAACAAGTATAATGAAGTGCACTACCTCTCCAAGCCTCTTGTTATGTTGGTGGGAAGCCAGACGCTCTTGCTTTCAAGGTTGAAACCTAGGTATGTGTCTCAGCTTATCCTTCAGGGATATGCCATACCCACAAATATGAAGCAAAGAAAGAAAACAGTCTATCCAACCATAGGAAAAATAAAAAGAGAAAGCGTTCACTGGCTCTTTTTGTCTCTCTAGATGCCAGTGCATGACCAAAAGATGCTTCCAGGAGAAACTGAGGCTAGTGTCTGTGCTGGGTCTTCAGGGAGCTGCCAGAGTAAGCAACACAAGAAAGAGAGAGAAGAAACTCAACCAATGAGAAATTGCACTGGAAGTTTAATTTTTGGTAGATACTGGAATGAGGTCAGACGCTGCTGCTGTCTAGAGGGCTAAAATCAGACCAGAATCTGTGCCAAGTCCTTAGGGGTCTACCGGGTCAGGAAACACCCACACACAGAAAAAAGCAGCTAAAGAAGGTGCACTAGCTCTTACATCCAGGTGAATGTTGATGGGAAGCTGTAAGTTCTGCTGCCCAGACAGCCGGAAACTGGGACCAGTTTCTTCACTGGTCTCTCAGGTATCCCCCAGACCTTCTGTGCCCTTTTAAACCTCTGCTCAGCACTCTTTTATTAAATTTACTCACTCAGAGAAATTATTGTGTAATACAATTTCTAGTTAAGTCATTTATTCTCTTTCTGTGAAATCACCGAATATTATTTCTCTGCATGGCTACCTTGACTGATTGGTACCTATTGATGGATTGATGATTGTCTCTTCTTTATCTTTTGAGAATATTTACTCTGAATTAGAACAGGGTTGTTATATTTCTTGGTCAGCTCTGTATTGTTGGTACCTAAAACAGTGTACATAAGGCATTCCCAGTAACTATTTACTGGACATAATGAATAAATGGATGATTGAAAAATGAATATGAACGAAATGCTTAGATAACACACATTTACAACATGGTTCATGTCACAAGCTTCTAGATGCTCAACAAAACCATTTCCCTTCCCCTAGTAACACAGTTAAATAACATCTCTTAGCCCCTCTTGCACTTAGTTGAATAAGTACTGAGTTATAGTTAATATCCATTAGTGGAAGTGACGAGTGTGGCTTCCATGGGTGACCCATAAAAATCTCAATGCATAAGCCACCATGCTCTTTTCCTCCAAGGGCTGCTGGAATGCACAGGGCTCAAGGATGATGTTGGAAGTCTTGGTCTAATGTCAGAGGAGCCAGAAGAGGGAAAGGTCCAAGTTCTCTAAAACATCACATGGAGGAAATTTGCCTGCAAATAAGGGACATCCATTTTAAATTTTAGGACACTGAGGAATAATTTGCTATTTTGTTTAAGCCATTACATATTTTTGGATTTTTTTGACTCAGCAATTTAACTGTTACAGGAACTGATAATGCTTAATTGGCACAGTTTCTTTTTGGGGTGATGGAAAAGTTTTGGTAATGAATGGCAATGATGGTAGCACAACATTGCGAATGTAATTAATACCATTTAAGTGTATATTTGAAAATAGTTAAAGTGGGAAATTTTAGGTTGTTTACATGTTACCAGAATTTTAAAAAGCCTGATGAACAGAATAAGAATAAAAACAGATTCAATGATGAATACAAAAATTTTAACCTTGAACTGGGAGGCTGACTGACAAGAAATAACAGTTGGGAAGCAAGTGTTTAGAAAATAGATAAAAAATTCAGAGGTAGCGATTCCTTCTCTGCATTGTAAGATTATTTGTCACAACTTCCTCCCTTAAGCCCACAGCTCCAAGAGAAATGAATGAAAGTGGCAAAATTATTATTGTGTGTTGGCCATTATTGGCTGCACTTATTAAGATATGCAAGACAAATAAAATATTTGTCTGGTTTGCACACAGTTAAAGAAGGGAAGAGATTTCAGAAATTAGAAACCTCATACTGGTTTGGAAAAGTTGACCACCTCTCAACCCTAAATAGTGAAAGACAGTACTGGAAAGGTTTTGACTTACAAATCCCTACCAAGAAGCTTCAGTTACAAAAGAGTCAATGACTCAGATTATGGCAGAGCTTCCAGACAGTCACTACTAGAAAGAGAGGGAGGAAAGGAGAAAGGGAGAAAAGGGAGAGAAGGGAGAGAGAGAGAAGGACAAGGAAGCAAAGAAAAAAAAACCACCTAGATATGAGACTCTTTCTAGGAAATAATTTTGGTGTGGTTATTGGCATTTGCAAGAGTCATGAAATAAATAGATCCACTAAACTTTTTCTAGAATTTCTGGAGAATCCATGGACATGGATTTTAAAAAATCCTTTGACTTTCTGAAACTTAAAAAAGAAACCTAAGGATTGTGGGAAGATGGCATCAGACAAACAGGCAGGGCTCAATGTGCTCACAAAAACAATGCAAAAAGAGCCAAAAGCTGTCTGAGGGATCTTCTTTGGGGGTCAGCAGACCAGGACAGTGCTACACATCTTCTAGAAAGGTGAGGGACAGACAGACAAAGGAGCCAAAACAACAAACACGAATTACTGAAACCCTGCAGTGGCCAGGAAGGGCACCCCCCATCCCCAAGATATTAAGCTGGGTTAAAACCCCTGACTCACTGCAGCTGACTGAGAGCAGAACAGACATATTCCTCCCTGTCAGCTATTTCAAGGGCAAAGGGAGGGTGAGTCTGGAGCTTTGCTTCAGTGCATTTGGTCAGCAGAGCCTGCTTTGAATCTCTGTCATGGAGATTCAACACAGGAACACAGGAAAGCCCAGACTGAAATACCTCTCTGGAAAGATGTGCCAATAAGGGCCATTACCTGGCCAGTCTGGAAATGGCATGGACAAAACACTGGTGTTGGTTCTCTCTGCAGCCTGATTTCGATAACTTAAGCTGGGCATTTTAAAGACTTAGAATAAGTTGAACCAAATATCAAAGAAGATCTGTGAACAAAAAACAATAGGCAAGAGAGAGAAAGTGGCCATCAGAATAAGTTCACCAACATGTTCAGATGCCTAGATATCAGCCAAAAATTACGAGCCATACTAGAAACAGGAAGAGATGGCCTTGCCTAAAGAACAAACCAAATATCCTGAAGAGATACAGGATTTAAGACAATCAGTGATAATCACACAATTCTCCTAAATCAATTCCAAGAATTTAAAGAAAATATGACTAAAGAAATAAAGGATATTAAGAAGAAAATGGGTGAGTATAGAGAACAATCTGAAAGCCTTCAAAGAAAAGTAACAGACGTTATGGGAATGAAAGACAGATGGATGAGATAAAAGATACATTAGAGGTACATAAAAGCAGATTTGAATTGCTCGAAGACAAAACTAATGATTTCAAAGACAGAACATCTGAATTGGAAAAGATAGGAGAACAGAAAGAGAAAAGAATGGAAAAAATGGAACACAGTTTCAGGAACTTGAATGACAATGCAAAAATACACAAATATTCACATTACTGGTGTCCCAGAGGAAGAAGAGAATTGAAAAGGAACAGAAAAGTATTTGAAGAAATAATGGACAAAAACTTCCCAACCCTTATGAAAGACAGAAATATCAATATCCAAAAAGGAAAATGAACCCAAAACTGTATGAATTCAAATAGACCTACTCTGAGATATCTACTACTCAGATTGATGAATATCAGAGATAAAGAGAGGATTCTGAAAAAAAGCAAGAGAAAAGCAAAGCACCACATACAAGGAAACTCAATAAACGTAAGTGCTGACCTCTCATCAGAAACCATGGAGGTGAGAAGTAAGTGGTATGATGTATTTAATGTAATGAAGGAGAAAAACTGCCAACCAAGAGTTCTGTATCCAACAAAACTGTCCATCAAAAATGAGGGTGACTTTAAAGTTGTCACAGACAAACAAAACTGATAGAATATGTTACCAAAAGACCAGAATTACAAAAGATGCTAAAGGGGAAAGATGCAACCCAAAAGGAAAAAAACAAGGATGAGAGATTTGGAGAAGAGTATAGAAATGAAGATCATTAAGAAGGGTTAAACTAAAGGGTAAGAAGACAGACAATAGAATGATTTGAAACATAGAATGACGGACAAAATGAATGAAATAAGTAATGCCTTTACAGTAATAACATTAAATGTTAATGGCTTGAATTCCCCAATCAAAAGACATAGACTGATAGAATGGATAAAAAATATGAATTATCTATATACTGTATACAAGATACCTACCTCAGACATAAGGACACAACCAGTTTAAAAGTGAAAGACTGGAAAGGATATTCCATGCAAATAGTAACCAAAAAGAGCCAGCGTAACAATAGTAATGTCAGACAAAATTGATTTCAAATGCAAAACAGTTATAGGGGATGAAGAAGGTCATTATATATTAACAAAAGGGGGCAATTCATCAAGAAGAAATAACTATATTAAATATTTATGCAACTAATCTGAGTGCCCCAAAATACATGAGGCACACACTGACAAAACTGAAGGGAGAAATAAGTGTCTCTACAATAATAGTTGGAGACTTCAATACACTCCTCTGAGCATTAGATAGAATCTGGGCAAAGAATCAATAAAGAAGCAGAGAACTTGAATAAAATGTTAAATGAACTAGACCTAACAGACTTCTGTAGAGCAGTGCAGCTTTAGGGTGCACTGGACACACATTCTTTTCAAGTGCTCATGGAGTCTTCTCCAAGAGAGATAATATGTTGGGTCACAAGACAAGTCTCCATAGTTTTAAAAATATTGAAGTTGTACAAACACTTTTCTCTGATCATAACAGATGAAGCTGGAAATCAATAATGGATGGAAAAAGGGAAAATTCATAAATATATGGAGATTAAACAACACTCTCTTTAAATAACCAGTGGGGCAAAGAGGAAATTGCAAGAGAATTCAGCAAATATCTTGAGATGAATGAAAATGAGACACTGCAAAGGCAGTGATGAGAAGGAAATTTATAGCCCTCCATGCTTACATTAATAAAGAAGAAAGAGTCATTAAAGATTTAACTGCATACCTGGAGGACTTAGAAAAAGAACAGCTAATGATTCCCAAACCAGGAAAGAAATGGTAAAAATAAGAGCAGAAATAAATGAAATCGAGAACAAAAAAGCAACAGAGAAAATCAACAAAACCAAAAGTTGATTCTCTGAGAAGATCAACAAAACTGACAAGCCCTTAGCTAGAGTGACAAAGAAAAAAAGAGAGAAGATGCAAATAAATAAAATCAGAAATGGGAAGGGGTACATTACCCTGCAGAAATACAAGAGATCATAAGAGGATACTATGAACATCTGCATGCTAAGAAAACTAAATGTCGAGATGGACAAATTCCTAGGAACACACGAACCACCTACACTGACCCTAGAGAAATAGAAGACCTCAACAACCAATCACAAGAGAAGAGTTTAAAACAGTCATCAAAAACCTCCCAAAGATGAAAAGCCCAAGACTAGATGGCTTCATAGGCGAATTTTACCAATCATTCAAAGACTATCTAATACCAATCTTGCTCAAGCTCTTCCAAAAAATTGTACAGGAAAGAAGGTTACAAAACTCATTCTATGAGGCCAACATCACCCTAAGACAAAAACCAGATAAAGATACTACCAAAAAAAGATTACAGACCAATATCTCTAATGAATATAGATTAAAAAATCCTCAATAAAATACTTGCAAACAGAATCCAAAAGCACGTTAAAAGAATTATACACCATGATCAAGTGGGTCTTATCCCAGGTATGGAAGGGTGGTTCAATAAAAGAAAATCCATTTGTGTAATAAACCACATTGATAAATTAAAGAAAAATCACATGATCTTCTTGATTCATGCAGAAAACGCATTGGACAGCATACAGCTAGTGAGCAGTGATGGCCACCTGTCTCCCATAGGTCCATTTCCTGAAGAGAAAGTCTTACCGCAGCCACCTTGTTGCTGTTTCAAGAACAACTCTTGAATGTGGAAGAGTTGGACAAATTAAGTGTTTATTTTCGTTTGTGTCTTTCCAGATGATGACCCATTTCTGGGCTGATGGGGAAAAGGCAAATCACCCAGAAATTCAGGACTTAGATCTGAGTACACTGAAGGATGGAACTTGGGCTGTCTTTTTCCTGGGAGAGGAAACAATGATGGGATTTATACATATCAGTCACTCAAGTGCAGACTCACGTGGAGCTTTCTTTTGTAGCCTGGATCATTATCTCTTTCAGTCTAGGTCACTGGAGAAGGGACAGCCCACTATTCTCTTCATCAACCTAATACTATCACATGATTAAAAAAAAAAAAAGCATCTGCTGTTGTAGAAGCATTATGAATTTTTGATCTGCTTATCTTATCATAGCAGTCAGTTAACCCTAACTAAGGGAGCCTTCTCCTCATTCCATATCCTTTGATTCTAGAATAGTTGTACGCTATCAACACCTGTTTTAAAATAATTACATTTATTTCAGAACTCTCCTATGTTATCTTAACATGCATGTTCTCCTGGATTTGTGGAAACACAAGTTGGATGTGTCAAAGACACCTGGAAAAAACCAAGCCATTAATCTCTCTCCCTAACACTTGATTCATTTCCAGTGTTCCACTCTCAGTGAATGGCTCAATATTCATCCTTATTCTCATGCTAGAAAAAATGCAACCCTCCACTGAATCCGCAACTTTTTATGTTAATATCTTCCTGGCCTCAAATCTAACCACTTCTTCCTATCTCTGTTGCATTGTGTTCTGAAGTTCCCACAAAAGTACTTTGCCGTTTGCCAATCCCTTCTTGGTCCTTGTGTTTTGAAAGAGCTGATAATAAAACCTCTTTGCTCCCTAGTCAGAATCAATCGAAGCATAGAAGCCAGAGTCAGACAGATAAAGAATTTTATCTTTGTCCTTGTCAAGTTGGTGAAAAATGTGATATAGTGTGTGGACAGAGCATCTTCTGTGCACTTCCTGACTTTTAGCCTGCACCGAGAGATAAGTGTTTGCTAAGCAGATGTTACGGGCAGTTTGGCTGCCTCACCCTGGAGTTCAGTATTCAGGGAACTTTCCAGAGTTTTTCTCTTCCTGGTTGGGGTTTCTGGTGCAATGGCTAACACCCACCAGGGACCCAACTCCCTCCTCTGTCATTGGTAAGAAGGCGTAAGGAGTGGAGCAAGAGGTCAGAAGGTTTCTCTACTGGAGATCCTTCTTCGTAGAAGTAGAAGAATGAGAATATCAGCCTTTCCCCTACTTTTCCAAGGATTTTGCTTTCATCATCAGTTTGGGGTAAACATGAAGCCCACGTAAAGCAAAAAGCAGCTCTTCTTTTCCTTAGATGAGGCAACAGGGAATGCAACGTTCCTGCTTCCAGATTCCCAGTGCCACTTACTTAATTCCAAATGTTGTTCCTTTTGGGCCCATGCTAGGAAAACTTCCAGGCACAGACCATTATAAACCTCCGAGTATTCAGAGATAAGTCAGAACAGTCAGTTATGTGATTTAAAGTTCACAGATGGCTGACAGCTCTCCCTTCCTCAGAGCCTCTAAATACACATGCTGTCCAACACAGGCAAGAGTTTAAATACCATTCTGAGAACTTTTAGGTAGGCTGCAGGAGCTTGCAGCAGGCAAAGCTTCTGCTCCAACCTTTGGGAAAAAAGCAGATAATTTAAAAATTTTTATTTTAAATCCTCAGAGAGATGTGGAAGGACAGAGAACTCGGACTAAAATTCAAGAGAGATCAGAACTTTTCTGAGGTGACCTCTGGGGACATTTATGGATTCTGGGTAAGAATAAAGGATCGAGCTTACCCGAGGAAGAAAGCTTCTGCTGAAAGAGAAGTCTGTGCAGCCTTGAGCAGGCCCTGAGCTGAAGTAACCACGGCCCTTCTTCCTGGGGAAACATTTGCGGAGTTCTGGAACTCTGAAGCAGTCAGGGAAATGAGAGCAACCACTTCTGACCGGAAGGGTAGAAAATTCTGCAACCTTGTGACTCTTGGGAAAGGAAGGCCAGCTCGGGAGGGATCAAGCACGCTCCCGACCTGCCCCATCAGGCTCTGCCAGGTAGGAAGCGAGAACGCAAATCTGGTTGGGGCTCCACAAAGTGAACTTCCCCAACAAATCCCAGGACGGAGGAAGTTATCTCTGACAGCCTCTCAAGCCAACCTTGGTGGGGGAGGGGGCGTTCCCAAAGAGGAGGGGAGAACCAAAGGTGGACGTCACCCAAAAACTTACTAAAACCAGCGCTGAGGCAACGCCACATCAGTATCTCCAGGCACTTGCTGCTTGAGCTAAATCTAGACCTACAGTTCCACGTAGTTCAGTCACTACTTTTGGCCAAGCTTGCCACAACAGTCATAGAATTTTAGGCCTGTCTTCAGGAACACTCTTTTTTGTTTATTCATTTGTTTATGTATTTTCAAAGAAGCTTTAGATGACATAAATGTTACATAAAAAATATAGGGGATTCCCACATCCCATCCACCCCCTCCCAATCGCCCACATTAACAACATCCTTCGTTTAGCCTGGTCTGTTTGTTACAACTGATGGACACTTACGGAAGCAGTATTACTAACCGGGGACTAGTTTACATTATAGTTTATTAACACTCTGTTCCATGCAGTTTTGTAGGTAATGACAAAATATCTATTGCCTGTATCCGTCATTGCAATGTCATGCAGGACAATTCCAAAGTCCCCATATTACACCTTTTCTTCCTTCTCCCTCCCTTCAGAGCCTTGGTGCCCACTGCCTTATAGACGTGACAAAAGTTCCTTTTCATAAAGGCTCTGAGCAATTAGGAAGGAAATCCAGGGTGCATTGCTGAGATGCTGAATCTAGACTACCCCTCCTTCAGGCGCCCCTGATCTCGTCCAGGAAGGAGCGGAGGGCTCGCTGCCAGCAGAATGGCAGTTCCTCTCCTGCTCTGCTGGTGCCTCCTCTGGTGCCCAGAGTCTCTGGCCACGCTCTCAGCCGTGGTGCTGGCTTAGCGTGGTCACTAATTCTGCGTGCTCTGTAGCCTCAAGTCTCTGTTCCTCTTGATTTAGTTTTTAACATGCCGCTTCCATACCTGTGGGCAAGACTGGTAAACCTCTGGCACGTGCTCCAGCACATTGGAGAGAAGGGACAGAAGGCACGTGCCAGGCCAAGCTCCAGGATGCATGTCCATCTGGATACAGCCTTCGAGGGTGCAATTAGAAAGAAAAGGTGTCAAAGGAAGCTGACTCAGATAAAGTAACTTAATACTGAGGGCCAGTGAAAACAACAGGAAATAGTATATTTCAAAGAATAGCAATAAAAATATAGACTGATGTGCTGAGACCAGCTCAAGTTTGCACAAAGGGAAGGTGAAGCAGAACTTCAGAAATAAAAGGACAGAAAGAAAGACACAAGAGAGAAATTAAAGATGGGATCAGGGGGCTCAACAGCTTCTGGAACTGAGAGCCTCGATCCTAGTTTTCACCTTGTATTTATTAGGAATTACAAAGCAGTGGTTCTCTATGTTTACTTTCAAAGCTGTTTGTTTTTAGAACTGCAACATTTACAATATGGAAAAAGTACAACATCTACAGTACTAGGAAACAGGTCATACAAAGATCAAATGCCTTCTCATGAGAACAATTTTCGTGCTGACAAGACAGTGTTTGGTCTAGTCAAGGCCCGGTGCTTCTAAGCCCACACTTCTTACCTGCATTATGGAAACATTCTAACTTCAAGTCAGGTTCCCACATTCAAATTCAAGCTATTTTCCCACACTGATGGGTTTTGTACAATATTCATGAGCGCTGAGTAGCCAGACAATAAAGAAACAGGCTTTCCCAGTTCTAACTGCATCATCACTGCCCTATGTGCATGAAGATTTATGGCAGAAAATTTTCAGTATCTCTTGACTTTACCTCTTGCGAAACCCTTTCTTCAGCACTTAGTATCATCAGGTGTCTTAGCTGAGATTTGAACTCTTTGATAAACAGGGATGTAATTCACCCTCATATGCTTTCCTTGACCCCGTCTTGAGCCTTACTCTCAAAATAGTTGTCCATTTTTAGTCCCAGCAAGCCTGGATGGCACCACAGTTTGAAGCATCACAGGACAAAAGGGCTGGGCCACCTTTCCCCAGCAGATTCTCTAGGCTCTGAGAGGCAGGCATGGCCTTTCCATGGGACTTGAGGGTGACAAAGGTAAGTAATTGTGTACCTCTTATGTCTGTATTAATTGGCTAAGATTCCTATGGCCAGTGTCATTTGTAGTATCTAAACTAAGTATCCATCCCCTTTCCTGAGTTCAGACAAAACTTGAATATGTCAAAATTAAGTGCAATGATTTCTGTGGCTTTCTGCTAGGTATCTATTATGTTTTTAAAGAGGTTTCCAGCTAATCAAAGCTATCATTTTTTTTAATTAGAAAAGTTTTGAGCTTACAGAAAATGTCTGCATCAAATAAATGTATTTTGTTGCATTCAATAGGATTTTTATGTATATGAGAAGTTTTCCCTTTAATAAATTGAACCAACTTTCTTTTCTTGAGATAAAGTTTAACTTAGATGAAATGGTATATTGTTATTTTAAAGAGGTACTGTCGGAAAGCGTTAAGTTAAGTTTGGTTTTCACAAAGGGGAAGCTGGAGCCGAGGGAGGGAAAGGGGTTCTAGGGGCTTTGGCAAGACAGAAATTTGAAAAGTGGTGCCAAAACAAGGGGTAGCCAATGGTGAGAAGTGAGGGCGGGGCCAAAGCAAGAAGGGCCAATGGTGAGAAATGGGGGCGGGGCCAAAAGTGAGAGCAGCGCCAAATTTGAAAAGCGCCAGGAATGAAGGAGGCACCAAGCCGCCCGGCCAGCAGGAGAGCGCAGGCGCGGGCACTCAGCACCCAACCGGGGAGCTGGGACAACTCGGATAGGCTATAACCCCTCAAGCACCCAGTCAGTGGGGAGCAGGGGAGGGACCTGCATGTTGGGTTTGGGGTTTCTTGCTGTTTGGTGCTCTGGCCATTTTATCCAGGTCGTGTGCCTATTCTTGCAAGATGGTTAATAAAATTCTTTTCTCCACCACAATCGGGTGAACTTTCTTTTTCTTATAGGTGAAGCTTTCTTTCTAACAATCCTGGATTTCAACTGTCAATATTTTATACTGGGACTTTGAACAGATCTTCATGTAAAATTGGTCTGTTTCTTTCCTCCTCCCTCCTTCCTTCTCTTCCTTCCTTTTTTCCCTCCTTCCCTCTTTTTTCCCTAGCTTCCTTCCTCATTTTCTTTTTTATCTGTCTTTCTATTTTGCTCTTTATTTTGAGTTTCTGATTCTCCTAAACTAGACTTCTAAAGTTGTTTGGAAAGCAATCCATATTTTATCTAGGTAATATTTTTTTAAAGCTTTGGTAACAAGCAAGCATTTAGATATTTATAATACTATGCCTTTGCTAGTGCATTTTTTTCATAATTGTCTAAAAATTTTTTTGAATTTGAATGTGTTTGGGGAAGAGATGCTTGTGAAAATACCCAGGATATCTGTTTCAGGCACAGCGTTCACAGTGAGGAAGAGAAGTTCTTGTTCAAGAATCTTAAAGGACATGAATATGACCAAAGAGTGAGAGCAGAAGACAGTAGCAAAGGGCGGCTGGGCGGGCAGGCTGGAGCCTGATCACGAGGGGGTTGGAGAAATGGATGGTTTCGTTCTGAGAATGATGCAATGCGGTGACTGTGTTTTAAGAAAGGCCTGCCCTGCCCTGATTAAGATTCACAGGAGTCCTCCGGTTCAACAGCACCTTCCTGTCTCCAAGAGGATGGAAAGGAGAAGGCAGGCGCGATGGGAGAGAGGAGCAGGAGTTCACAGGGGCTGGCCGCCTGGGCCCCGGGCTGTGTCCTCCCACTTGGCAGCACCACCAGGGAGGGAAGACCATAATATTCCTCACTGCTCAGTGCTACAAAGGAGGTTTGTTTCTTTATTAAAAATACTTACAGACTACTCACTGAATTCTCAGATCAAAAAAATGGTTCTAAAGGACATAACAAATCACAGTTATTATGATCATTTTATTTTCAATAAATTATTGGTCTTATACTTCTGATAACATTTTTATTACTTAGGGCTCCTTACATTATGTTAAAAGCTTTTATCCAGATTGCTATGAAGCTTCTATAAAGGTCACTTTCTAGCTGTATAATATATCATTGAAATGATTTGTCAAAAAATATTAGGCATAAGCCTGTTAGTGGCTATTTATGTTGATTCAATTTTGCTGCTATAAAAATATCAAAAAAAATTAAGAACATGTTAAACTATAGCAAGGTGGCAAGATACCAGTCAAATGCACAAAAAATAATCTATTTATTACACCAGCAATAAATAATCCAAAAATGGAATTAAGAAAACAGTTCCATTTACATTGGCACCAAAAAGAAGATAATACTGAGGGATAAATTCAACAAAACTGTGCAAAACGTAAACTCTGAAAATTACAGACATTGTTGAAAGAAATTTTAAAGACCTAAATACATGGAACGACATCCCCTGCTCATGGATCAGAAGACATCTTGATGATAATACTTCCAAAATGATCTACAAAGTCAATGCAATCTCTATCAAAATCCCAGCTGGGTTCTTTGCAGAAACTGAGAAGCTGATCATGAAATTCCTATGGAATTTCAAGGAATCTAGAACAGTCAAGCAATATTGAAAAAGAAGAATGAAATTGGAGAACTCACACTCCCCAATTTCAAAACTTACTTAAAGTCTACAGCAATGAAGATTATGTGGTACTGCTATAAAATGGGCATTTAGATCAATTGACTAGAATTAGTAGTCCAGAAATAAGCTCTAGTATTTATGGTCATTTGGTGTTCAACAAGGGTACCAAGACAATATAGTGGAGAAAAAATAGTTTGCTCAACAAATAGTGCTGGCACAATTGGATATCCACATGCAATAGAAGGAAGTTGGACCTCTTTCCTCACAACTTACACAAAAATTAACACAAACTAGATCATCAATCTAAATAAAAGAACTAAAACTATAAGACTTTTAGAAGAAATATAGTAGTAAATCTTTGTGACCTCAGGTTAGCAAAGACTTCTTAGCTATGACACTAAAAGCCCAAGTGACAAAAGAAAAAAATAGATAAATTAGACTACATAAAAATATAAAATGTTTGTGTTTCAAAAGACATGACCAAGAAAGTGGAAACACAACATAGAGAATGGGGCAAAATATTTGCAATTCATGTATCTGCTATGGGATTTGTATCTAGAGTATATAAAAACTTTTTTTTCTATTTTTGTAAGTTCCTCTTTTATTTCAGTGAAAAATTGAGGTCAGGAGGAAACTATGGATTTTCAGGAGACTTCAGGGAAAATTAAAGAAGGGAAAATACTGCCCAAGTAGATTTTCAAAGTACCATCATTAGTATTTTTAACCTACTATCTATTTTAAAATATTTTTTTCATCATTAGCATTTGGTTATATATTGGGTTTGGGTAATGACCTTTTACTAGGGAGTCAAATCTCATTTCCTGAATTTCGTATTTGGGAATCTCATAGCTTCTTTTTTTTTTTTTTTTAACATATTTTTAATTTATTTTTAAGAGATACTTATATTACATAAAATGTTACATAAAAAAATATAAGGGATGCCCATATGCCCCATTCCCCACACCTTCCACCCTTCCCTACATCAACAACTAACTCTTTCATTAATGTTGTACATTCATTGCAATTGATGAACACATTTTAGAACATTGCCACCAGTCATGGATTATAGTTTGCATTGTAGTTTACATTCTCTCCCACTCAATTCTGTAGGTAATGGCTGTATATAGTCTATATAGTGACCCATATCTGTCATTGTAATGTCACTCAGGACAATTCCAAGTCCTGAAATTGCCCTCATATTATACTTCCTTGTCCCTCTCCCTGACTTCAGCACCTCCAATGATCACTTTCTTCAAATCAATGATAAAATTCCCCCCAATGCTAGAATCATACTAAGTCTACAGTAGAATACCAGTTAGTCTACTCTAGTCCATATTTTTTTGTTCCCCAATCCCGAGGATTCTGTAATGGTGATCCACACTCCACCTCCAATTGAGGGGCAGATTCTGTCCCATGTGGTTGATGGATGGGAGTCTCCTGCTTGCAGTGTAGACTCTCTCAGTTCTTGGTGTGGGTGGTTGTCCATCCTCACCTTCTTGTTAGTTGTCCTGGGTGAGTTCAATGAACTGGAGAGTAGGTGTTGCAACTCTGCTGAGACTCAGGGCCCAGATGGCACTTGGACTTCCCAGAGATTCTAGTTTCTTGGATGTACACCTACCAACTCCAGCACCAACTATAGGTTCAAATAAAGAGGACAGAAATGACGTGTGTAGAGGAGTCATATCTGAGTCCAACTCTGTCACGCCAGAGAGCATAAACTCCAAAGTAGTGCCTACTGGTGAGGCACAAACCACTGGAGCTATCTGCCATGACCATAGGACCTGCATGTCTCCAGAGCCCTGCTATTTGGGGTAATATTTTCTTTGGCTGTCTATGAGATCCTGCTGAGATGTGCATAAGCAGTACCTCTGGGAAGACATCCCAACTCATTTTAAAGTCTCCTAGTCCTATAAACTCATTTTTCTTTACCCTTTTCCCCTTTTATTCAAGGTCTTTTTCCAGTTGCTCACTGGTGTTCAGTAGTAATCCCTCTGTGCCAGGGAGGCTCATCCCCAAGAGTTATGTCCCATGCTGGAGGGAGGTAATGCATTTATATGCTGAGTTTGGCTCAGAGAGGCCACATTTGAGCAACAAGGAGACTCCCAGGAGACAACTCTTTGGCACCCTACAACTTCAAGGTCAAAGGCTCATAAGGATAGTCTTAAATATCAAGGGCCTATCAATGGACACTAGTCATTGTCCCTGTACTTGGGTGATTGTTGCTATTACATTAGAGAATGTGGCAGAGCTTCCCAGGATGGGAATTCAATATTCTTTCAATTACTGTGTGAATCTCTACCCACTGTGGCAATGCCCCGCAGGCACCTGAACACATTCATACCCTAAATGTATGCCCAGGCAAATCTCCTCCCTTGGATCCCCCATCACTGACACCCCACACTAATGATCCTCCCCTGCCACAGCAGCAACCCTTCTGTGTTCCAAAACCTCCTCAAAAACAAAGCCCAGAATATCACCAAATATAATTATTAGGAAGATGAAACAACAGGTCCAAACATAAGAAACAAAATACATAATACTATAGAAAAACTGAAACTAAATTTTTTTAAAAAGGAATATTAAAAAAATAATTAAAATTTTTTGATGTTTTGCCTTCCATCACTGTAATATCTGTCATCCTGTATGTACAGTGGGATTTTCTTCCATTTCTTCCCCAGTGTCCTACTTTTCTTTTCATTTTGTCTTCAAAGAAGTTTTAGGTCACAGTAAAGTCACATATAGAATATAGGGTACTCCCATACACCCAAAATCCTCTCCCCTTTCCCCTCTCTTGAATCAACAACCTTTTTTCATGTGGATGGTAACTTGCCACAACTGGTGCACAAATATTAGATTACATAAAGAACTCTTACAACTCAATGGTAAAAAGACAATTTAAAAATGGACAAAGGATCTGAATAGATATTTCACCAAAGAAAATATACAAATGGATACGGAGCACATGAAAAAAAAATGTTCAAAATCATTAGCCATCAGGAAATGCAGATCAAAACCAGAGCATGATGCCTCTCCATGCTCACTAGCATGGCTGTAATAAAAAAGACAGTACTTACAAGGGAGTGGACAAATTTGGAATCCTCAAACACTGCTGGTGAAAATGTAAATTGATGCATGTGCTTTGGAAAGCAATCTAACAATTCCTTAAATAGTTAAGCACAGAGTTCCCATCTGCATCAACAATTCCACTCCTAGGTATATTTGCAAGGTAGAGGAAATCTTATGTCCACTCAGAAACTTGTACACAGATGTTCATAGCAGCATTACTCACAACTGCTAACAGTTAGAAAAAAAATAAGCGTCCATCAACTGATGAGTGGATAAATAAAATGTTACAATAGAACATTATTCAACAATAAAAAGAAATGAAGTACTGGCACCCTACAACATGGATGAACCTTGAAAACATGCTAGTGAAAGAATTCAGCCATTAAAGACTATATATTGTGTTATTCCACTGATAAGAAAGGTCAAGGCTAAGCAAATCTATAGAGACAGAAAGTAGATTAGTGATGGCCCAAGCCAATGGTGAATGAGCAGATTGGGGAGTGATGGCTAAAGGGTATGGAGTTTCTTTTTGATGTAATGAAAATATTCTAAAATTGATTGAGGTCATGGTTACACAACTCTGACTTGTACACTTTATATGGGTGAATTGTATGGTGTATGAATTATGTAACAATAAAATGATTAAATAAAAAGAAAATTCAAATTAAAAAAGAAAATTTTAGACAATTGTGAAAATTGTAAAAGAAAGTCAGGCTCTCCCCCTACCACAAGCATAGTATCATAAATGCTTCTTCAAAACTTTATTCATTTTAGCCTCCATCAGTTATTTTCCAACTCCATAATTTCTCCTGTATCTAGTGAGCATTCTACTATAAGAAATTTACCTCCTCCCCTTTTATTTGTTTTGCCTATTTGTTTATCTTTAAGAAACTATATATTATTATTTTGCTTAATGTGTTATGATTTATCAATATATCTATTTATTTTGATGCTCAAACTATCCCAGATTTGGTACTGGAAGCCCCGTTCAAACAGGTCCTTGTGGTCTCTTGACATGTCCACATCATTATTTGAACACTTCCTTATTTTCTATGCAACAAATGTGTTCCAGGGACACTTTGTATTTTCCCAGCCCTTGCATTGCTCTTGCCCTGCTTCCTTTGTGGGTAATGATATCTAGGAAAAAAGATCTGGCCACAGAACTTGCTCTTTACTGCTAGAGTGACATTACTTCTAGGAACTCTCACTGGGCAGAGTTAGGAAGTTTATATCTATCCATCTCTCAATCTAGTCTATCTAATCATCATATCTGTATTTCTACATCTATATCTGTAAGGAGTATCAGTATAAGCTCATGGTTTTAATATATATCCATCACTTTGTTGAAACCATGAATTCATATTGATACTTCTAATCCACAAGTAACATTTTTCCTGTTTCAGTATTTGTAAACTCCTTCTTTAACAATGTGATCATGCTTCCAATTCAATATATTAACATATTTGTTCAAGCTTGTAATACACAGAACATGGCTTCATATTTGCTAACTTAGATCACTGCAAGAAGTAAACCAGTAACTAGATCCCAACAACATTTACAGTTCCCTTCCAAGCCAAAATTTACATTGCTCTCCATTTCTAAAGTTTTGTCATTTCAAGAATGTTATATAAATGTGTCACACACTTTATAACCTTTTGGGTTAATTTTTACTCAGCATAACTTTCTTCAGATCCAACCAAGATATGTGTATCAATACTTCAATCATTTTTATGTAGTCATATTCCACGATATAGCTATATCAGAGTTTGTTTAACCATTCACCTATTGAGGGATATGAGGGTTGTATTCCGTTCTTAGTGACTTCAAATAAAGGATCTATGAATATTTGTGTATAGGTTTTTGCATGAATGTAAGTCCTAATTTTTCTGGGTAAAGGCTTAGAAATGTAATTGCTAGACCATGTAACAAGAACATGCTGACTTTTGTAAGAAACTGTTAAACTGTCTCCCAGCATGGCTGCATCATTTTACAGTCTGACCAGCAGAGTGTGGGAGATCCAGTTTTTCTGACTCCTTATCCACATTTGGTATTATCACTATTTTTTATTTTACCATTCTAATAGGTGTGTAGTGATAGCGCATTGTAGTTTAATTTGCATTTCCCTAATGCCTAATTATCTTGAACATATTTTCATGTGCTTATTTGCCATCTATAGGCCTCCTTCAGTGAAATGTCTGTTCATTCTTTTGTCCATTTTCTAATTTGAGTTTTGAGAGTTCTTTAACTATTCTAGATTCAAGGTGTGAGTGGTTTGCAAATATTATCTTCCAGGCTGCAGCTGTGTTTTCCACATTCTTCACAGGGTCATTAATAGAATAAAATATTTTTTATTTTGATGAGGTCCAATTTATGAACTTTTCCTTTTGTGGATCATGTTTTTGGTGTCAACCATAAGACCTCTTTATATGGCTTAGATCCCGTGCATTTTCTCCTATTTTTTTTTTCTTTTTAATAAAAGGTTTAGTTTTATGTTTAAAACTCATGATCTATTTTGAGGTATTTTCTTTTTTTTTTTTTTTTTTTTTTAAAGATTTATTTATTTTATTTAATTTCCCCCCCTCCCCTGGTTGTCTGTTCTTGGTGTCTGTTTGCTGCGTCTTGTTTCTTTGTCCGCTTCTGTTGTCATCAGCGGCACCCGCTTCTGTTGTCGTCAGCGGCACGGTAAGTGTGGGTGGTGCCATTCCTGGGCAGGCTGCTCTTTCTTTTCACGCTGGGCGGCTCTCCTCACGGGCGCACTCCTTGCGCGTGGGGCTCCCCTACGCGGGGGCACCCTTGCGTGGCACGGCACTCCTTGCGCGCATCAGCACTGCGCATGGCCAGCTCCACACGGGTCAAGGAGGCCCGGGGTTTGAACCGCGGACCTCCCATATGGTAGACGGACGCCCTAACCACTGGGCCAAAGTCCGTTTCCCTTGAGGTATTTTCTTGTATAAGATATGAGGTTTATTTAGGTCAAGCTTATTTATTTATTTATTTCTTATGGATGTCTAATTATTCCAGCACCTTTTGTTGAAAAGATGGCCTTCCATTTAATTGTTTTTGCATCTTTGTTAAAAATCAGTTGGGCATCTTGCTGAGATTCTTTCATTGTATTTTAAGCTATGTCATGTTATCCTTTTTAGTAGTTGTTCTAAGGTTTATAATATGCTTCTTAACCTGTGAAAATCCACCATGAATTGATACTATACACCTCTACCTATAATGTTACAACAGCAAAAAAAGTCAGAAAACAAAATGTTATTACGCCATTACTGCTGTTAGCAATCTTGGCTTGGTTTCGTGTCACACAGAGAGCTTTCTGTATGCTTTTCAATGCTCCTGCCCAAATTGGCACCATTTTTCACTCAGCAATGCAGATGGTGCACCCCCATATCCACTCTACCTGGTCCCCCATTTCATTCCCTCATAACATGTTGTTGTATGTTTTGTTCTAGGACGCAACTCCATCATTACTTGGTGCTTATCTGCTGTCGTTTATGTATATAGCAAATGTTTCCTATGGCTTGCCTTTTTAAGCTCTTAAGAGTGTCTTTTTGTTTGTTTGTTCTGCTTTGTTGTTTTTTTTTTAAATTAGAGAAGTTGTAAGTTTACAGAAAGATCAAGCAGAAAATACAGAGTTCCCATATACCCACCCCATTTTTATTATTTTGCATTAGTGTGGTACACCTTTGTTACAATGGATGAGAGACTATTCTAATAATTGTGGTATTAATTATGGTCCATAGTTTGCATAAGGTTCACAGTGTTGTAAAGTCCTATTGTTGTTTTATCTTAAAATTTTTATTCTAGTAGCATATATGCCACCTAAAATTTCCGCTTTTGATCACATTCAGTTATATAACCCAGTGATGTTAATTATGTTCACAATGTTGTATCTTTTGATAAACAAAAGTATAAATATTTATGTAGTCAAATTTTGCATCTCCTCTTTTCAGCTTAGTGAATGTTGCATTGATTTTAAGAATGAAAATGAAATCATGAAAACAAGTTCTTACATCATCATCGAAAGTGTCTTATCTTTCATATTTAAGTTTTCAGTCTACCTGGAGTTGGTTTTTGAATACCATGTGAAATAATTTTATTCCACCTTATTTCCACTTCTCTACAGTGCTGTCTTTGTCAGAAATCAATAAGCCTTTCTATTGTTTTGAAGGAGTTCTTTATATATTTGGAGTAAAGGACCTTTGCTGCACTGTAAATATATTCTAATATATTCTACGTGGTTTGTTTTTTCAGCCTATTTATAGTGTAGGTGGAAAAGAGGCCTTGATTTTCAAATATTCACACTCCATATTTCCTTTACTTCTTAGAGTTTTATGTATCTCGTTTAAATAAAACCTCCCTTCCCCAGGGTTAGATTATCACATGTTATTTTCAAAAACCTATATAACTTTGATTTTCACATTTAGATATATAATCCTCTTGCTTTGACTATTTTTATATTGTGTGAGGGAGGAGTCCCATTTCATTTTTTCAGTACGGAAACTTAAAATGTCTCAGGATCATTTGAGAAATGAAAATACTCTTCTTTCCCCACTTTTCTGTAGCACTTATTCTGACAAGTTGGATAGACAAATATGAAGGAGTCTGCTTTTGAACTGCCAATTTGATTCCATTGATAAAATTTTTGTGCCTATGAATATGCCATATTGTCTAAATCACTATAGCTTTATGCAAAGATTTTTCAAGAGTATATTAACTGTATTTGGCTATTTGCATCTTCATATAAATTTTAGAAAGCTTTTCAAGCTTTTCAATGGGGAAAACGGTGTTTCGTGTAGGACTGCATTGAATTAGTTTAGGAAGAATTGATACTTTTATTATATCAATTAAGCTTTACAATTGTTACCATGTAATTGTTAATTATTTTTGTTGAACTATTTCTAAGCACCTAAATTTTTTGATGCAATGGTAAATTATATCTTTTAAAAATTTACTTTTCTCTTTCTGGGTGAGAATATAATAAAATACATTTAAATAATGATGGTTTATCAAACTTGCTAAATTCTTTATAATTCTGGTGGCTTATCTGTTTATTCTTTGAAGTGTACTGATTCATGTTACCAACCATTTTCCCTTTGGATTTTTGCAATTTTATTTATTTTAGTGCATCGCTGCCCTGGCTAGGAATTCCAGCACAATATTAAACAGCAGTGGTGAGGGGATTCTTGAGGCCCTTTCACTTTTCATTCTTTACCACAATATTGACTTTGTCTCAAGTAGGGGTGTTAGGATGTATCTACATGTATTTATCAGCCAAGTACTTAAGAAACCCTTGCCTCCCAGTGTTTCCCGGGAGAAAACGAAAGCTGTCCATCCCTTTCATTGTAGCAAGAAGCGCTCGATTCCCTGGATTGGTGGGGGGGACACTGTCTGGGCCAGAACTCTGCACAGCGGGGGCTGACCGCCATTGGCGTGGCGTGGGGGCCAGGGGGCGTGTGGAGCCGCTGGTGGAGCCACAGGCAACCTGACCACAGGGGCCTGTGGCCACAGCCAGTGGACCCTGTGGTTCCCGACAGAGCAGTACGGTTTGCCACAACCTCTGCAGTTAAAAATAATACATTTGAGAGTGGCAAGCTGGCATCAGCTGCCACGGCAGGAAAAATCATCCTTACTTACCCGGTGCCCCAGTCATTGATGAGGACGCTTGGTCTCCCTAAAAAGAACCCACAGTGCCACCCAATAGTATCCTATTCTCCTGTTTCCTAGGAGTCGTGTTTAAAATTGGAATTTAAATATTTGGTAAGATCCCTTTTGATTCGATCTTGTTCTGCGGACAGTTTTTTGTTGTTGTTAGAGACGACGTGGGGGTTTTTTATGATTCTTTCAAGTCCTGTAATGGTTTTATGACTATTTAAATTTTGTATTTATTCTTGAACCAAGTCTGGAAAGTGATACTTTTTCAAGCATTGCATCCATATCATCTAAAATTTCAAATTTATTGACATAAAGTTGTCCAGAATATCTACAGTCTTTTACCATCACAGTCTCTATCATCATCTCCGCTTTTTTTGTTTCTGATATTTTGTTTTTGCACATTTTTTCTTGGAAAGCTTAACCAGTAGTCTGTCAAATGAAATAGTCTGCAAAATCCAGCATGTGATGTATTCGCTGGGTGCAGTGGATGTGCCACAATGATGGAAGAGTTTGTTGAGGTGGGAAGGGTGGCATGGGGGTGGGTGGGGGGACCTCATATTTTTTAAATGTAACATTTAAAAGAAAATAAAGAAGAAAAAAATATTTAAAAAAAACCCAACATGTGTTTCATTGGCCTTGTTGTATGCATTTTTATTTTTGCTAGAAAACTGGTCATTAGAAAACGACCCAGTTGATATTATAAAAAGTTGTCTCGGGCCTATTTTTGTGGTTTGACACTTAGCGCACAGGCTCTAACAAGACATACTATTACTGAAATCCAGGGTGTTCGTATGTGCCATGTGTCTCTTGTCGTGCCCCTCCACTCAGCTGGAGCTCTTAGTGAAAGAGGCAGCTGATTGTTGGATTTCTGTTTGTGTGGGTCTCAGCTAAAATAAAGTAAAATGTACACAAGGCCCTTGGCGATTTTCTTCATAAAACTTTGTGGTTAAATGTGATTCACATAGTGGGGGGTATGGCATCTGAATAGTTCAGGGAACAGGAGAGAGAGAGAGAGAGAGAGAGAGAGAGAGATCCGCTACAGACTGAGTGTGGTAAGATGTTAAAGCACAACCCATCTTCCTTCAGAGCTTCTTGGCCAGTTAACTAAATGCAGAGATCGTGTCTGAAGGTGACTTTTATGGGACAGTGTTGTTTTGCCCATGAGTGGCCAGGGAGCTGTGGGGGTTCAAGAGTAACTCCTGCCTTCCTGGTGCACCTTCTCTGTATTTTAGGAGTACTGTGACTCTGGAAACTTGAGGAGGGAAAAAACCACCCAACAGGCATGCCTGGTTGACCTCCTGCTGTTGATTTCTAAGCACACGGTTCCCAGGGAAAGTTTCCAGAACGCAGACCCGACCACCTTGCAGCAGCACCACATGACCTCATCTGGTACATTAAGATAGAAAAACCTCGAGGGTTTAATGGTTTGTGATGGAAACACTGTCAGGGAACAGCAGTCTCTCTTCATGGTCAATTACTCCATTGTGATGCCGGTTGTTTTGTGTGGACTGGTGGGGAACGCTCCAGCTTCCGGGCTTCTATGTGAAAAAACTTCCTTCTCCATCTGTCTCGTTAATTTGGCGAAGGCTGACTTCATCGTCCTTGACTTTATGTCTCTATTTGTCATCATGGAATATCGTGGAGCTGCCATCTGTCTTGGCCGCACCTTCCTACCCTTGTGAACCTGGTTACCTAATCCTCATACACGGCGGCTGAGTTTCCTGGCTGCCTTTGGCACCAAGCACTGTCTGTGTGTCCTCTGCCTCACCTGACACTCATGCTGGCATCCGTGACACCCGTCACCCATCATTTGCATGCTGCCTTGAACCCTTTCCCTTTGCACTGGTGTGCTGAGAGTGGGCACTTGTTATCGGCTACAAATATCCTTTCCTGTAATGCAGCCTTTGTTGCCTGCTGCTGTCATTACCCTTGGGGCAGGCACGAAATGTGTGACCCGCGCCACCCTGCTTGTCCAGCTCAGGGCCTGCTGCCCCAGCAGCCGGGCGCTTCCCACCTGTACGTTGCTCTTCTGCGCACAGGCCTCACGTGCTGTTCCCTGGGGCATCGGGTGGTATTTGTTAGGCTTCTGCATCTATGTGGCTCCTCTATTTTGCATCACCATCTTCCTCTCCTGTGTGAACAGCAGCTCCCACCCTGTCATTTTTCGTTTTTGTTGGGAGCCTTAAGAAAAAGAGAGCATCAGGGGAGGAAGGTGAGCTGGGGAGTTTGCCTTACACTCTTCCCCTTCTGGTATTTATTGCTAGATTTCTATTGCTAATCTTTTATGTAGGAGTTTTACATGAGTATTTATGAGACATTTGAACAATGAATTATTGTGGGGAAATACTGTGGAAAATGCAAGGGACTACTGAAATAGGTGATCATTAAGAAACCATATCTTCTGCGTGTGCCTAAGAATCCAGAGGGAAGTAGCTCCACCGTGAAGACTCAGGATCCCCGCCTTGTAGGGGGTGGGAGGGCAGACCAGGTAGGCTGTCCAGGTATTCCAGGAGCTCAGAGCCCCACCTCCTGCCCTTGACTCCTCTGCTGACCCCGTCTCCTCCCTTTAGACCCTGATGAATCCACTGAAAGACTCCGGGTTCCTGTCGCTCCTTCCTTCAGGTCGAACTTGAATTTATCTGCATCTACTTTCTAACACAGCCTCAGGTCCCTACTCAGACTGTGCCCAGCATATTTTAACAGGCAGGATCTGCCCTGCTTTCATTGGGAATACCTAACCCGAGGCCAACAAGTTCCCTCGCTCTTTTTCATGTGCTCTTCGTCCTTTACTACATATAAACCTTTATTCATAATTTTACTTGAACATGAACTTCCTTTAATTTTTTTTTAAAGATTTCTTTTATTTATTTCTCCCCCGTTTCCCCCATTGTCTGCTCTCTGTGTCCATTCGCTGTGTATTCTGTGTCTGCTTGTATTCTCATTACTCAACTCCGGGAATAGATCCTGGGACCTTCCGGAGTGGGAGAGAGGCGATTACTCTCTTGTGCCACCTCAACTCCATGTTCTGTATGTCTCTTATTTTCTCTCCTCTGTGTCTCATGTTGCATCATCTTGCTCTGCCAGCTCTCTGTGTCAGCAGACACTGCTGTGCGGGGCGGCATTCCCGCATGGACCAGCACTCTGCATGGGCCAGCTCGCCACATGGGCCAGCTTGCCCTCACCAGGAGGCCCTGGGCATTGAACCCTGGAGCTCCTATATAGTAGATGGGAGCCCAGTTGTTTGAGCCACATCCATTTCCATGAACTTCCTTTCATTTTGAAAAACCTCCCAATCCTTTAATGTCCAATGAAAGCCCTTCTTCAAAGTCCACCTGTGTAACTCCACCCATTAAAATCATCTAAACTATCATATTTTAAAAAGTAAACTACATTTTAAATTGAAGTATAATGTATGAAAGAAAAGTGGTATATAACTCTTTGACTATTCACCTATATAACAGGTGACCAACTGAAATTATGAAAGTGGGGAGAGGAGAGGAAAGGAGAGGAGAGGAAAAGAGAGGAGAGGAGAGGAGAGAGAGAGTGAGAAGGAAAGAAGGAAGGAAAGGAGGGAGGGAGGAAGGGAGGGACGGACGGACGGAAAAAAAACACATGGCAGCTCCCATAACCCTTCTAGTCACTTTCCCCCAAGAGTAACTACTCCCTTGCTTTCTAGCATAATAGATTGATTTTGACTGATTTTGATCTTTATATAAATACAATATTTACTTTATGCAGTGCCTGAATCCTTTCAACAAGATTGTGTTTGTGATTCATCCATTCCCTCGCCTGTAATAATAGTTCCTCATTCTCGTGATTGTGTAAGTCTCTTGTAAGAATATTATACTATCTATTGATTCTCCCTTTGATGGATATTGGTGTGGTTTTCAGTTTGGGGCCTGTCCTGACCATATCTGTCCCTGTCTTTTGGTAAGCAAGTGTATACTTTTCTATTGGGTGTAAGTCCAAAAGTCGATCTGCTGCATTGCGGGGCATGTATCTGTTCCACTTTTGTAGACTCAGTCAGACTATTTTCCAAAAGGTCTGAACCAATTTACAATCTTATCCTCATGCTACGCAATTTGCACTTGTTTCATATTCTTATCAATATCTGGCTTTGCATTTTCATTTTTGTCCTTCTGATAGATGTGTAGTGATACCCCATCATTTTAATTTGAATTTCAGATGTGACCAGTAAAGTTGAGCAACTTATAGCAATTGGCCATCTGAATATGCTGTTTTTTAAAGTGCCTGTTTAACTCTTTTGCCAATTTTTAAAAATTTGGTTGCCTACCGCTTTTACTTATTGACCTGTAGGGGTTCTTTATATATTAGTAATGGGATGATGAATAGCAGATATGGTCTTCAACTCATTGGCTTGTTAGCATCTCGGGGAAAAAAGTTTTAAGTTTTGTTGAATATATAGTATTTTTTTAAGACTGATGCTCGGTCTTAATTCTTATGTTTTAAAATATGTTTCAGGATATCCTCAATATTGTCTTAAATTTTCATGATTGCCTGGGCTATTCTTGACCCTTACATTTCCTTACAAAATACTTAATTTTTAAAATTTCTTAATCTTATAAGAAATAACACTGAGATTTTTATTGAATTGCATTGAATTCATAGTTTAATTTGGGAAGAAATGACTCCTAATATTTAGTTTTCCAATCTTAATCCTTAAATGAAATATTTCTCCATTTATTATTTGTTTAATTTCACACAGGAATGTTTTCACTATTTTTATTGTAGGTATCTTGTCCATATTTCATTAGATTTATTCTTAGTATTTTGCATATGTGATGCTATTTTTAAAATTTTTTTAATTTTTTATTGAAGTATGTCATTCATACATAAACAAGAAGTGTATAGTAAAGATTGTGAACTTATAAAATAAACATACATCACACAGGGGTCTCATACATCACCCCCCACCAACTCTTTGCATTGTTGTGAAACATTTGTTACAAACTATGCAAGAGCATCATCAAAATACTACTACCAACTATAGTCTTTATCTTACATTTGGTGTATTTTTTCCCCCAACCCATACTATTATTTTAAATATATTTTGTTACAGATATTGTGAACTTGCAAAACAATCATACAGTTGTATAGATTTCCCATACACCTCCACACCCTGGTGGAACATTTGTTACAGATTATGAGACAGTATCATCAGACTATTACCACCAATCATGGTCCATCCTATGTGAGGCTATTTTAAGAGGCACTGTTTTACAATTTTATTTTATATTTTTGTTGCTGATAAACAGAAATAAAATTTGTTATATATTTACCATATATTGAATAACCTTGCTAAATTCACTTATTCAAATTATTTGCCTAGAGATTATTTTTGGTACTTTGGATCTTTGAAGGTAATTTTAAGTACTTTTTACAAAAAGTATACTATGTACGGTTTCATATATAGAAGAGCTTACATGTTTACAAATGTGTTTTGGATCTTTAGAATACATAATTTATTCTTAAAACATACAAGCTGAAAACAGACATTTGAAACTCAGTCTCTAAAAAACTCCATAAAAATGTTTGGGTGATACATTGAATTGACCTAGTACCTTTTCTTCTCTTTGGCAGATAGTACTGAATCCTCATCAATAATTTTTAGTAAATTCAACAGCTTATCTTTAATTGTCTTCTGTGAATTGTCAAAATAGTCATTTTTCTGGTAATAAATACATTCTTTGTCTCTAGATTGCTTCCCTTCTGTATGGATATGAATTTAACACAACAATTTTGCATAGAGTTCCAGGAATCTTAAAAATATCTTTTCAGTGATCCATTAAAAAGACATTTCATATCCAAACATATCCAAAGATCAGTTTTGCCCTTGGATAAATTTTTGTCAACAAGAGCTTTCAAGAATATCCTTTTCCCAGTCATTCAGTTGTCACTTTCCTTCTGTAATTTAAATTTGGAGGATGTGCTACAACAGCTATGAAATACATGAAATTCTTTCCTTCCAATCCTTCTTTCTGTTTTCTTGCTTATTGAATTGTATAGACAGTACAATGTTGAAAATAAATCGAAATAGATGGAATTCTTGTCACTTTTCCAATCTTAAAGAAAATGTTACACGTCACCATTAAATATTTCCATATTTTTTTTGTATTCTTTACCAGAGTAATGATATTCCCTTACTTTCCTAGTTGTCTTAGAATTTCTATTTTAGAATGACTGGATATTCTACTCTTTATTTGTTTTTTCTAAATTGTAAACCCATTCTATAATAATTTACTTTTTCTTTTTTATGTTAATACAATGAATATATTGATTGATTTTTTTCTCTGAGCAATCCCTTATCATCCTGGAATAAACATACCTAGTTTATGGTGTGTTATCATTTTAAATATTGCTGGATTTATATTGCTACTAGTTCATGAGAGATTTCTTTAAATGTTTATGAGGGATTTGGTTGTAATACTGCTTCCTGTGTTGTAATGTCATCTGGAATTAATGTGTCGTGACTCAGTGCTCTTCTATTGCCCTGCCTGTGTTATCTTCTATTCAGGGACCTCAGAACCAATCCCTCCAAGGTTATAATCAAGGAAAAGTGCACTTCCCTTGACCATCAATCACTCGATCTTCAACCCTTGGCTTAAGAATGGGGCCTTTATCTTTTCACTTTGATGTCTGGAAATGTCGCCAAGTCCTTGAGGAAAAACATCACTCTCAAGTCTTTACTCATCTCTGAAATATTCCCAGGAACATTCCAGGCAGACAGGAAGATTGCGGTTGCCTCCTAAGAAGAATCAATATCTCCCATCTGGTGTCATGGTAGACAGGCTTCTGTGCGGAGGTTGATCAGTCCTTTCGGATCTTCAGGGAGTTGCTCCTTCCGCAGAAAGAATGGTACATGGGGATTGAGGGTCTCAAAATTTTCAGCCTCATTTGTCTCTGCCCAAATGTCCCCATTCTATATCTGGACATCTTTCTTCTTCTCTACTAGTCATCTAACAGAAACATAACAGACCTGGTACTAAGGGCCGAACTCTGTAATCCTTGCAATCTTGCCCTGGGCTTGCTCCCAGCCACAGCTTCTCGGTAACTACAGGAGCCTGGACATTTCTTAGCTGCCATCAAGACTCTGGTTTTGAACTTATCTCTTCAGATATTTATAGCCTCCAGTTTGCCTTTTTTCCTGTGTATGTTCTCTAAGGCCATTGAAGGAATCCATATGACACCACCATCTTTGTAGGATGATTATCTCCGTTAACAACTGAGTAACCCAGCTACTTGACATTTCCAGTTGCCGTCCACTTAAAATTCATCGTGCACCACCACCAGGATGATTTGAGAAACTTGGAAACACTGCTTACTTTGGCTCTTAGTGTTTCTCCCCCGACCCCTTCCTCCTAAGGAGATTATCTCTGCTCCCAAATATGTAAACAACCAATCCCAAAATCTCAGTTGTGGGCCCTATTTGGTACCAATTCCTATGTATTCAGGGTCCAAAGAGAAGATATATGGTACATGCAACATGGGTAATTTTAGCAAGATTTTTTTTTTTTAGTTTAGTTTTTTTTTTTTAGTGTTACATTCAAAAAATATAAGAGGTCTCCATATACCCCCCACCCTCCTCACCCCACTCCTCCCACATCAACAACCTCTTTCGTCATCGTGGCACATTCATTGCGTTTGGTGAATACATTTTGGAACACCTGCTGTGCCACATGGATTAGTGGTTTACATTGTAGTTTATACTGTCTCACAGTCCACCCACTGGGTTAGGCAAGCTTTTAATGGCAAACAATAATGGATTATCCAGTACCCCAAGGCTAGTAACAGAAGGAGCAGTTTATCAAGACTGAAAGAGCAAAAGGTAGGGGTGATTACCGGAACCTAGAGAAGGTAAGGTCCTCCCAAAGGAGCTCTGGCTTTCCAATCCTTTTTTTTCCTCTTGGTAACATGTTTCTGTCGATGCTGCTGTTCCTCATGACATCCAACCCCCTTAAGGTAAGGAAGATGCATCTCACATGGAAGAAGTAGGTAGGAGCTTCTATCCACAAACTTTGTACCCACTGTGTAGTGTCCCCTTGGCTCCTACAAGCAACCTGAGGTGCCCTGTCCCACATGGTCCCACCTGGTCCCACCTGGTCCCACCTACTGATGTCTAATTGTTTTATTCCTCTCTCCTGGCTTGTGTCTAAAGCAGAAGGGAAGTACCTCAAGTCCCATCCCATTTGACAATGGGGTTAGATGTTGAGTATTGTGAGTTTTCTTTTTGATTATTTATTTTGTTCTGAAATTTAAATATTCAAATAGAGAAGATGTAGTTTTATATTAAAAATGGTAACATGGTAGAGAGAGGCAGGGGTTATAAATACTCTAACCTCAACCTCCTTCTGCCCTCTGATCTCCTGTAAGTTTCTTTCATTGGTCAAGATCAATCAGAGGAAGAGAAGAGAGGTCTCAGACACTGTTTCTTTGGACCAGTCTCTTGGGGCAGGGAGAAGGGTGAAGGGGATGAAGAGTGGACCTGGGGAGGTAGAGAGGAGATGCCCAGCACAGGGGCCATGTCACAGCTTCTTGTCTGCACTCTCTCCTCTGATATATGATGCTACTGATCATTAGGCTCAAGTCATCTAAATCCATGTTTTCTGAAATGTCCTTGGGATTCTTTGTAGGGACTCTCATGATATGATCAGACTCCTCCCACATAATGTACTTCTCACACTTTTACATTTTGGGGAACCAGCATGATTCCCTTCAATCACAGTAAAGTTCACAAAGAAAGAAATGTTAAACAACCCTAGGCTCAGGTTTTAAAAAGATGGGCATCTCTGTGTGAAGCAAGCTTCTCTGAGACCAAATCTGAGTGTGCCATTGCAAGGCTTCCCATAGAAGGCTGTTTGTGCCTTTCCGTTAAAGGATAGAAAAGATTTTCGGTTAGAAGTACTTAGGGCTGCAAAGTAAAGAATCCTAACTTCAACTGACTTGAATGTATCATAGTGTTGTAGATAGGGCTGTTTCAAAGTTATTTAAGGTGGTGACACAATGGTATCATTAAGAAATGAGATTTATCCACTTTCAACTTTGGTATCTTCAGGATATTGTCCTCATTCCTCATTTTGCATGTTTTCCAAATGATCAAGGTATGACCTCATATCTAGAATATGATATAAAGAAGCAGCAAAAGAGAACTTCCTTTCTTTTTGCCTGTTTCTATATCTGAGAAAACTTTTCTTAGAACCATCCTTGCAGTGGACTTCCTGCTGGTATCTTTCCAGCCAGAATTACTTCACAAGGTTGTGGCCAAACAACCACCATTCAAGAGAATGTGTCAGTTGCCACCCAGAACATAACCCTTAGTTTAGCCTGCAGAGTGACAGTGCAACCTGGGGAAGATATTAGCCAGAAATAGGAAGAGGCAAGTGGACACTCAGTACTGACAGGTCATGCCACAGCCTTCTTGGCTACTTCCAAATTACACATGCTGTTTGTTAAAATTAAATTTAAAAATCACATCTCTATGAAACGCATTCACTTCTTCCTGAAGATTGTCCCTAGTGTCATTTTGCGACTGAATCTAGCTCCAGGCCAGGACCTGGGCAATGGCGTTTATTTCCATTACTCCCATGAGTGTCCCTCACGGTTACCTGCTCTGCAGTACGGACAGAAGGAGAGCACATATCATCAGCAAAGTGCGTGCTTTGTTCCCCCAAGCTGACAATCCTTTGTCCCTCTCCTTGGAAAGGCTCACCTTATCCATTTTTTAAGAGCACACTGGTGTCTCCCTTGAGAGTTGCCACCTTTTCCAGTTCACTCCATGACTGTACCTGAGATGAACCTGGAGGTGAAAACCCCTTCTGAGGTTTCTCCTGTTAACAGCTCCATTTCTTCAGGCATGAGTTCAGCCTGTCTGCCTTGGGGTTGAACGTTCAACAGGATGTTGTTGGACGTTTTGTTAAGTAGTTGATTTTTGTGGGTTTTTTTTATTTCACTTACTTCCTTTTTACTATTTATGTATGTGAGGCAACACTTCATTAAAAACTTCTCTTCTATTTGGCTCTCAAAAATTCCTTGGAAACAACCACATCAAAATATCCCTAGATTCGTTATTTTTGGTGTGAGACTTCCTATTGCCCACCTATGGGCATTGGTTCCTGTCAACTGACACTTTAAAGGCCTTTTCCTTGCGGTGGTTCATTACAGAATCCGTTGGTGTGGAAGTGCCTGAAATCTTTGGAGTAGATGTGACTGGGTTTTCTGTCCTGGGAGCACGTGAAACCAGCGGGATTGGAAGGGGCTGTGGGCCCCGGCTCATCTGTGTTCCACTGCTGTAAAACTTCCCCTTTCTCTATCTCTGCACTAATTTTGGCCTGGGATATAATATACAACTTTGACCTCCCTGGAAATACCTACATTAAAGGTCTTTTATTAAATTTATTTGCCCACCAAAGCTGAGAATATCTCACCTTACAAAAAACACGGCTTTGTTACCAGATTTTGTCTACGTTCTTGGCTATGCTGCAGAAATGAATTTCAAGAGCACGGTGGGTGAGTTAGGCCAGTAATTTATGCAGGTAGGGAGGGAAGAGAAATGGGAGAAAATAACAGATCAGGGGTCCCAGGTAGAGAGGAACGGACTGGCGAGTGATAAAGCCGGTTGATTTACAGACTACAATTCCCCATTATAGATGATAAATGCCCAGGTTTACCTGCGTAGTGTTCAAAGCAGGGAGAGAAGGCGGCCAGAGTCGGGGTCCAGAGGTGAGAGAGAGCACATCCAGGCTTTGCATCTGCTTTTTGAACCACTAATTATATCACCCCCTTGCTAATGGCAGGGGAGGAGGTCCAGCTCTGTGCTATCTTGATTGATTGCCCCACCCCTCAGTCCCCCGTGAGGGCCCAATGGTAAAGTCCTTGGGGAATATCTGGGGCTTCTCCCGGCTTCCAGAGAAAATCTTTTGAAGGGCAGGATCTTTTTGGGGGGGGTGGTCTTCCAGCAGCCATCTTGGGATTATTAATGTCCACATGGACTTCTTGCCAGGTTCCAGATCCATCTATTGATTCCCTATCTCACAAGCCGGCTTCAGTTCTGTTTCCCTTTGTGCAGGCCATCTTAGGTCTTCGCTCTTTACCAAAGGGCCCCCTGAAAGTTTCAGGAAGAGTTCATACAGGCTAAGATCTGAAACATTTTCAATCGACTTTACAACAAGGAAGTGTCTCTGTGCAAGTCTGTGACAAGACACATCAGGCAATACTTTTGCCAGTTTCCTGGTGTTACAGAAAATCTCATCAACTTTATACTTTGCACTTTTATTGTCTTTGCTCAGTGTTACCTAACCCTGTCACATAACCAGTTCTATACATTAAGACTTGTAAATGCAGGACCTCAATTCTTGGTCAGTCAGATCATAGGTCATTTAGGATGTTTTCTGCTGCAGGAAAAAGAAAGCCACTACTAAATGAAATTAAACAATAAGGGACTGATTATATTTCTGGTGCCAGGGGGCTCCAGAGCTGGTTAAAGACAGTCAAGGATGTGAATTCCTTTTACCATTGAAAGCGGAAATACCTGTGGCATTAGCCTCACGGTCGATGTCTTTATTTTGTAGTTTAATTTGGCCACAGGGGCATAAGGTTTAGCTAAACTCCAAACTACGGAATGTTCTTTATTAGATCCTCTTATCCTGCCACCATCAACTTCTAACTGATATTGGAACATTTGCCTTGCCCCACACATAAGATTCTTGTTTCCTGGTTCCTTTTACCCTCACCGCTCTAAGTGCCCGTGACAATCGACAATAAGACCTCTGTTAAATGCCAGGTGTCAGGGAAGTCCCACTTCCAAGCCGGCTTTCACCGTAGCAGCTAAAAAGGTTTTTCACTGTTCATCTGTATCCTATGCTTTTAATGTGGGATTCTAGGAAAGACGATTAATGCAAGAGACAAAGTATTGTGATGAAGGCACTGGAAACCAAACCTGGAACCTCTCATGTGGGAGGCAGGCACACAACTGCTTGAGCCACATCCACTCCCTTAAGGCACAGTTTTGATTAGGATATTGCAAAATCTGGACTCGAGACCTCTGGTTTTGTCCAAATGCTAAATCCTAACAACAAGACCACTGGTCATCTTTCATTAATTATGTTGCTCCTTACCTGGTTGGCAGTGAGGAGCAAGGAGTTCGATGTTGTTGAACTTGAAACAGGCCCTAGGGAAACCAACCTGGGAATGCAGGGTAAGAGTAAGGCATGGGGATCTGGGCTAGTGCTGTGCCTGGAAGCGGAATTTAGAGCAAACTCGGGAATCAGAGCTTTGCGAGATTTTTGCTGGTGGCCATGGGAATACATGTCAAAGGTTTTGAGGTCATGTCTAGCTGAGCTTGGGATGACTTGGGACTTAATAAGGAAAGAGGTCTATAAAGGAGGAATGCCAAAAGAACCAAAAGAAATAAAACAAAATGAGAGGTGAAAAGGTCAGTAAAGTGATGTTCTCGTACCCGTCTTGTACTCACTCTGAACCACGAGGACTGAATGTCTTGGAGTAGCTGTCTCCTTCCAAAGACCATCTTATTTTGTAAGACTCTTAAAAATCTTCAGTTTGAAATTTCCAGCAGCTTCAGAAATCCATGCAGCACGAAGGTGTTGTCTTTTCAGCTGGGAAACGCGAATCCTAGGACCACCTTTTTGGAGTTTAATGGCAGTGTCTGTGGTCACATCCTTTCCAGGATGGCTCAAGGGCAGCTTTTCTCTATCTTTTTCTGTGTGCAAGGTGACTTGGTTATAGGTCATGAAGAAAGCTCTTGGGGATATCTGATGGAAATGTGGCTTGGCTATACTGAAAATGATCCTGGGCATACAAGGAGAGTCTTTCACAATATTTATTAATGAGCTTGATAATGAATAGGAAGTGGAAGGTGAGATGCTTAAACTTACAGTGTCTAGTTGCCTTTGTCTCTAAAGGTGGGGAACATTAGTGCTACAAGGAACACTTTATATCACAGCAATTGTGGTTGTCCTGAAAGTTTAACTGTTTTAAGTTGCAACATTTCATTATTCCTTTCAATTTTAAGCGATGATTGAGGGTGAGAAGGACACATAATTTCTGTGTAAGGGATAGCACTATGCAGATCCTCTTTTTGTGGCCCTGGTAAAACAGGTTACTCTATCTTGAAAGGTAGATAGAAACTCCCCAAATAGGAAATGCAAAATTTAGGAGTATCTTTGCAACCCTTACAGGCTGTTGCCTTTCAGGAAGGTCATGCTATTTCAAATTGGGTAGCGGTGGTAAACAGACACTCAAAGTGGACATGAATGGCCCTGCTTCCTGGAATTCACACTTTTGTGTAATCCTCTCACCTTGAGTGTGGATGGGACTTATGACTTCCTTCTAACCATCAAAGATGGCAAAGATGATGAGATATAAATTATTACATGCATGTGCTTACACCGCATAAGATTTTAATGTCCTTCTTTTGGGGAGTTCCTCTTTCCCTTGCTGGCTTTGATGAAGCAAAAGGCTTGTTGGAAGAACTGAAGATAGCTTGCAAAAACTGATAGGGAAGCAGATGTAGCTCAGTGGTTGAGTGCCTACTTCCCAAGCATGAGGTACTGAGTTTAATCCCCAGTGCCTCCTTAAAAAAAAAAAAAAAAAAAAACTAACGGTAGCCTCCAGCTAAAGGCCAATAAGAAAATGAGGCCCTCAACCTCAGCTCTGTCAACAGCTGCCTAAGCTTGGAAGTGAGTCCTTCCCTGTTTGACTTCTGGATGAGAATTCAGCCCTGGATGACCTCTTGATGGCCACAGCGGACCCAGAAGATATGCCTGGACTCCTGCCCCACAGTGGTGTGACATAATAAATGTGTGCTGTTTTAAGCCATTACATTTTTGGTGTTGTTCCAAAGCAATAGAAAATGGATGTGCAGTTGCTTGACTAGGGAGGCACATAATGTTTATTACAAACACAGTTTGTGGTGGAAGAAGTTTTAAAAGTACATTTGAATTGGACTTTGAGGTTTGGTTCCTGTTCATGTCCCCCTTTACAATGAATTCATGGGATTGTGCACTTGATAGATGTGACATACACCAGAAACATTCTCTGCAATATAAGTGATGTTTTCCTATCAATGTTTATTTAAAATATTTTAAAGCTCGTCTCCACTTTGGTGATCATGGCAGGTAGCTCTTTGCTAAGCTCCATCTCAGATCGTTTGGATCAGCCAGTGGCCATCATTGTTGCATCAAATTTCATCTTTATGGAGTAAGCACTCAGATTGTCCACTCTTTATTTCATGAGTCAGGGTCTTAAGATCAGATTTTTTGGGGCAGAACCCAAGAAAATACCTGGTTTTGAGTTGTTTTGTTTTGTTTTGTTTTGTTTGTGTGAAAATCATCTGAGCAGAGACAGATCCAGATCTGACTTCTGGATTTGGGTTCCTGTGAGGCTTGCACCTTATGATAGCATTTTCTTGGGTAAAAGTAGGGCCTCTAGGAGAGCTTTAAAAGGCATCCAAGTAGAGGTAAAAATGCCCTCTGTTTACAAAGTATGTCATTATTCTGAGAAGTGCAGACACATAGCTATGATTAGTGTAGATGCTTACCAGCTCGTCCTTGGCTACTTGACACATTTTGGCACATGCTACAATTCAGCGATTTTGGCAGGTTTGCCTTCTGAAAAGGGGTTAGGCTTTATCAGAGGTTCCTGATTTGTGATCTCAAACCCTGCCTGGAACATTCCCTGGTCAGTTATCAGATAGGATTCAAGTACAAACCAACAGAGATTGAGATTTTCAAGGTTTTTTTTTTACCAAAAAAATGAGTATGGCAGAGAGTAGGTTTTCAAATGTAGGGTTCCTTTTTCTTGGAGAGGAAGAATTCAGAGAATTATAGTGGTGAAAAGAAAGGAGAGAGTGTAAGAGCAGCAGGATTTTGTAAGAGGCCAGACTGCTGGCTGGGAAATTCTGTATTAATTTCAGTTAGAATGAGAGTTTGAACCTCACAAGGAACCACTAGATTTAGATATGCCCCCATAACAAAATCAGAGGAAACATCTACAAGTCAGCAGCTGCACTAACTGCTCTTAAAGTAGGGGAAGTCGGGTTAAGCGTTACATGTAGAATCCAATGATTGAGTGCAATAGGACATTGTTATGATAGAACACTCAGAGTTTGACCTTCTCACTCATGGACAAAAAGGAAGAAGGGTGTAAGTCAATTAGGATCGCTCATGGGAGGCAGAATTTTTAGGGCTGCCTTATGGTACAGACTGCTGATTCTGGTGGGATTCCCAGAAAAAAAAGGGTTTGGGAACTCCTTTTTTTTTTTTGTTAAATTATAAAGAGGGATGACTGTTATTTCAGAAAAGTTAGATAGCCAATGCCGTAAGGTGCCATAGGCCCTGTTTCCTCTTGGTGACTGGTGGGGGGAGATCATGGAGACAGACAACATTGCATTACACAGCTGTTTGCCTTCTCTAACAATTCTAAGGCCAGGAGGTGGAGGCAGAGATTGGAGTGATGTGTCTACAAGCCAGGAAGGCCAAGGATTGCTGGCCATCATCAGGAGCTGGGAGATCCTCCCTAGAGCCTCCAAGAAGAACCAGCTCTGGCCTCCAGAACCATGAGAGAATGAGTGTCTGTTGTTTTAAGCCACCCAGTTTGTGGTAATTTGGCAGCAATAGGAAACTATTGCATACAGTTTTGGGTTTAGTCAGGAAAATAGTTTAGACAAGTCTAGGAGAATGCATTCCACTGTTTTAGTTTTATTAAGAAAAATTGGCTCTCGAGCAAGGGTCCTGCAGTGCTTAAGATTATGTAGGAGCTGCAAAGGAAACAGCTCTTGGTCATGTAGGAACTCCAGGAAACATCTTAGCCTTTTCTACTACATAAAGCAACTCCCAAATCCAAGGGGCTTATGATAAACAACTTTTCTTCTCATGTTACCTGTCAATGGCTGGGGATTGTCTGCTGTAACTGCTGCAGCTTCAATAAGATCTAAGTCATCAGACTCCAACATCAAAACTCCAACATTAAAAACCCTCCAACTCTGTCCTTTGCCATGCCTTTTATATATGAGTCCCCACCCACCAAAGGATGGGGATGGTGGGTGGGGACTCAACACCCTACTGGCAAAAGAGGTTTACATAATCACTTAATCAAGTAAATCTGTGAATCCAATATAATCTAATATGTCCAGAGGAGAAGATCAGTTTGCAAACATAATTCAATATTTTTTTTTAGATCATCAATAATATCAAACTGCTATACCAGAGAAGTCTGACTGGGTTCTTAGACCTCCATCAGTGGAAGTGGTGCCCATAAAAGCCGTGCATCCTGGGAGAAAGGAAGCCATTTCTCTTCCAGCTACCAACAGCAATGGTGCTGCTCCGAAAGCTCGAGAGCCACACTTGATTATAATAACTACATCAATTTTATGTAGAATTTAATAAGGGAATCCTAAATTATACACTTGATACAACAACCTTATGGGGTAGAGAAGGTCTTTACTTTATAGATGTAGCCGCGTCTCGGGAATTGAATCATGGTTCCCACAAAAGTCATGTTCAGGTCCCATACCCTGGTCCTGTGGGTGTGAACTCATTTGAAAATAGGACCTTTGAAGATGTTATTAGTTAAGATGTGCCCAAATTGAATGAAGGTGGGCCTTAGTCCAGCATGGCTGAAGTCCTTCAAGCAAAGAAAATTGAGCACGGAAAGAGAAACCATGGGGAGAAGCTGGAAGCTGGATGTCAGTGGAACTTGGAAGAGAAAGAAGATGCTGCCATTCGAGAGAAAAGCCAAGGAACCCCAAAGATTGCTGATCGGCCAGAAGATACTGCCCTCAGGAGGAAGCCAGCCTTCTAGCCTGTGAAACCGTGAGCCGATAAATAATTCCTGCCGTTAAGCCAACCCACTGTGTGGTATTAGTTTTAGCAGCTCTCTATGGCAGCTGCTTATTAGTGTGCATAGGCAGCTTGCCTCTCAGAAAGAATTGGCTTAGTGTAATTATATGTCTCTGAACAGGTGATTTACCTCCTCAAAAAAAGAGAAAATGCCTGCATCTCTTCTCTCTGATGTGCAGAAATGAGGCTTTGTATGACCCTGGAAATCTGTTTTGCTGACTTTGAAGTCCTTTCCCACGATGCTGGGGTAATGTTTTGCTACCAACTCACCTGGCCTTTCCTTCCTGCTTTCTTTTCATTAGTGCAAATACAATATTTCTCTTTCCACCTGTTTACTTTTAGCCTATTATGATAGTTTTTATTTGCCGTGTAACAAAATACCACACACTTTATAGTTCAAAACATCTATTTATTAGCTCCTAGCCTATATGTCAGAACTCCAGCTGTGTTGTCTGATGAAAGTGTCACAGTGCTGATGCCAAGGTGTTGGTTGGACTGAATTCTCATATAGAGACTCTGGAGGAAAAACATCTGCTTTCGGTTCATTATTTTATTTTAGCAGAAATCAGTGCCTTGAGGTTGTGGGACTGACATGCCCATTTCCTACCTGGCTGTCAGCCGAGGGCTGCTCTGGCCAAGTGGAGGCCAGCTGTGGTCTGTGCCTTTGGACATCTTTTTTGCAACTCAACAAGGGTGTGTCGGATCCTAGTGCTTAAAATCTGTTACTCTTTTCTGCAAATAGTCCAAACTTTCTGATATTTAAGGGTTCATGTGATTAGGTCAGGTCCTCTGTTTTGCCATATGACATCACCTAATCACAGGGATAGAATCCAATATATCTACAGTCCCACGAATTTTGCAGAGCATGCATGCCTTGTAGCAGAAAGCTTAGGCCTCTCAGAATTGTGCCTATAACTCATTTATTTATTTATATTTAAAGCAGGTTTTTTGTAGACAGCATACATATTATATCTTCCATGTCTCTGCTTACCACCCTCATCCTTCCCTGTATGTCCACACATAGAATATGCTACAGCTATGATAAAAGTGTTAATGTTTTTGTCTAATTCGTCAACTGTGTCCTATATGGGCCTGTTTCAATAGACAAATATTTTCCTACTTAATGGTCATATTTTCTTTTTTCTTGGCATGTCTAGAGACTTGACACTGGATGTCAGATATTTTTACCTTGTTGGTTCCTGGATATTTTTGTATTTCTATTAATATTCTTGGGATTTGTTCTGGGATGAAGTAAGCTACTGGAAAACTGAAAATTGTTCTTTTCATGGCTTGCTTTTAAACTCTTTCAAGCTTTTTCCTTTTTTTTTTTTTTTAGCTTTCACTTATGTATATGGTACATTTCTTTTTATCAACAGGTTTGTTGGATGATGCATAACTAGGAAGAGTGTGTACTCGACATCTGTTTTCACCCTAGGGATACAAATTAGCCATTGCCAAAGACGTAGGCAGATCAAAGCTGTTCAAGCTCTGTACAAGCTCATCCTGACCTCTGACCTGGCCTGACGCCGCTCTTGGAATCATCAGCCCTACTGAAATCAGGGAACCCTTTCATCGTGGGCTCTCCATCATCATCTCAGTCCTGTTAAGAATATCCAAACTCAGCTTCCTCAGTGTTTCAATGCTTACCTGTCAATTATTTTGTGATTTGAAAATCAAAATTTCCCTTTTAGGCCTCCTCATTGACCCAAGTGGGAGACTGGGTGAGCAGAGACTCATGACAGATTCACTCAAAACGTGACTTCCTTTAGATGCCTTTGTCTACACCAATAAATCTCTATTCCCTTAACTGCATCCTAGTGTAATTGATGACCTTTGTTTATTATAAGATGTGTAGTTAATCCAATCCACATTTTTGTTAACGGTGACCCACCAGAACAAGGATGACTCAAATCCTGCAGCTACCTGATTTCTAGCTTTAAATACATTTGGGACTCCCCGGGGAACTCCTGTACTATCAGATAAATTTGGTCATCAAAGGAACCAGGTAAACTTCTTTCCTTTCTCTTTCCCTGGTTTTGTGTTTCTTCCTCTTTTTCAAATGCCAGGGTGAATGGGATGGCCAACTGAACCAGAGCACAGGGTCCTCCCCACTTCTCAGGTGACACCGGTCGGAGGATGCCCTTTCCTCAGTACCCCCAAAGGTCTGCTCGGGGTATGGCCAGGCTGGAGAACTTGCCAGTACTATCCTCGCTCACGTTCCATACTTGTGTACACAGGGCCACGGTCCCAAGGTCCTGGAGCCCTTTTCCCCATCTAGAGAGACAGGCAGAGGGACTTCCTGGACCAAGGCGGGAAGCCGGTATGGCTTTGGTATTTCCCTTTTTGACAGGAGGGAAGAAAGAGGACGAAGTACCACAATTTTCACCAGGAGTAGCATTCTGGAAGAGGAGCACCATGCACTTAACCTCCCTTTCATGCTCTTCCATACCTAGAGGAAAGGGTACAATACGAGCTGTGGGCCAGCCTGTTGCACAAGCGTTTCCTGTGGTATTTCTGAAGGGTTGGCTGGAGAGGGCGTTGTCGATGTCGTATCTACAGGGGGAGGAAGGACTCGGATACAGAGCCTCCCCCGAGGATCTTTACCTGTAACGTCTGCTCCCATTCCATAAACTCCATCGACCACTTGGTCCCTGCCGCTGCTCCCAGTTTCTAATTTGCCTGCTTTCTTAATAGTTACTACTACTGGATTGCACGGAAGACTTCTACAGTCTGGCAGTGTATTACCTTTATAAAAGGTTATTTTTACCCTTTAATGGCCTCCTCAAACTTGATGAGACCCATCCCATATTCACAGTCCATCCCTTACACTGGGTAGTCCACCATACATCGTTCTAGGAGGGGCAAGGGGGGGCTCGACTAACCATTCCCCCCTGGCTCTGGGCATAGCTCTGGGCATAGCTATTTATTTTCCCCACTCAGCCATCGCCGGTGCTCCAAATTCCCACAGTCTATTACTTGGCAGGCGTCAAACTGCACCGTCTGGGACTCCAGACCTTCAGTCACATTTATAACTAATTTGATGGGGCTAGTTGCTTCTTGGGTTTGAAACATCATGGCTAGTAAGATTATTTTCACCTGTAACTTAAGGTCTGAATTCTTCCTTTGGTATTCCGAGAGGACTAGGACCATTGTTGACTGGAATGATACCCAGCTCAAACCCCAACCCACCCAATTATTGTCTTTTCAGTGTGATCTTTAAGGGATCTGAGGCTGAAATTATTTTCCAAGACTCGGATGAAGTCACTGGGTACTTATTATCTAGTTCAGGTACTGGTGCCTTTACTGGAGTGTAGTGAGTCCAGCCTTGTTCTGTCATTCGGATGGCCATTTCACTTGTCAGCAAAACTTGATAAGGTTGGTTGAAGTTTGGACTCTTTGCACAACTTGATTAGGACCCAACTGCTCGGTTGGTGTTGATGGACAGTGAATTCGAGAGGCAGGGTCTGGGCCAGCACACCACAATGCCTGAGGGATGACAAAGTAGAGGAGAAAGCCAGTATATAATTCTTAAGGAAGAGATCCTTCAACTCTAAGGAAGGGAGGTCTCCAGTCCTCCTAGGAAAATGCAAGCCAAAAAGCATTTCGTAAGGAGAGATTCCCAGCTCTTTCCTAGAGACAATTCTAATCCTCAACAGGGTTATGGGTAAGCACTTGATCCAGAGTAACTTTGTTTCTAAAACCAACTTAGAAAGATGCTTCTTTGAAGTCTGATTCATTCTCTCCACTCTCCTTGAAAACAGCAGGTGCCCAGGTGTTTGGAAGTTTCATGCAACACCCGGGCTTTGCATAATATTCTGGAATACACAAGATGTAAAGTGGCTGCCATTGTCTGTGTTCATATTTTCCACTAACCCATAATGAGGAATGATTTCTTCGTGGATAATTTTAGAAGTTCTTGATGCTATAGCTGAGGTCAGAGGATATTCCTCCACCCATCCTGTCAAATGATCTACAATAACCAAAATATAATTTAGTCAACCCATTGGGGACATTTCAGTGTAATCAACCTGAATACTCTGGAATGGTCTGAGGCTGGGCTCCCTCCCACCTTGGCAATTGCTTTCTTAAACCTTTCTTATTGATCTTTTGGCAAATTATACTTCATTCATTTATTTGTTTAGCTACAGTATAAAGGCCCACACATCTAAAATACTTAAGAACCACATCACACATGGCCTGTACCCCCGAATGACTCCCTTGGTGTAAAGCTGCTAATACCTCTCTCATCACTTGTTTATTCAACATTTGCCTGCCATCCAGGAGGAGCCACCTCCCTTGATCATCTAGGGTCACTCTAACTGCTCCAGCTCTTTCACCTCCTTTTCAGAGAATGTAGGGACCCCAACAACAGACCATAGCCTAAACCTGGTCTCCTTCCTTTGGAAGGAATCTGAACAAATGGTGGCAAGGGTATCAGGATCATCATCTTCAAAGGGGAAGTAAGGGAGGTTTCCCTAGCCTCTCCATCTGCTAACTTATTGCCCTTTGCCTCAAACGTATGACCTTTCTGGTGTCCATTTACATGCACCACTGATATTTCCCTGGGTAAAAGCAGATTGGCCAATACTTGTTTTATTAATTCCCCATGGACTAGCCCTTTTCCTTTGCTGTTAATCAATCCCCTCTTTTCCAAAAATTTTCCAAAGGTGTGGACTACCCCAAAGGCATACTTAGAGTCAATATAGACTGTACCACCCTTTCCCTCTAATGATTTGAGGGCTTGATTTAATGCATACAATGCACAAGTTTGAACTGAGCAGTCATTGGGCAATGGGCCAGTTTCTTTCACCTCACAAGTTAGTCAGGTCTGATACTCATTCAGGTCTCAACAGTCATGCTCAGGAGCCTCCATTTGGTCAGGTCCTTCCAAAGGAAGGAGACCGGTTTAGGCTGTGGTCTGTTGTCAATACCAAGTCAATACCAAGTCTGTTGTCAATATCCCTTAGGATAGCCTCATACTCCAGCATTCGGGAATCAGTCAACCACCTTCCCGCTTTCTGAGACAGGATAGTCTGGCCTGATGAGGGGTGCTAACAGCTAAGGCCCCCCTGAAAGTCAGCTTCCTGCTCTCTTCTACCAGGAGAGCGGTTGCCACCACAGCTTGGACGCATCCAGGCCATCCCCTGGAGACAGGATCCAAAATCTTGGAAAGGAAGCTACAGGTCTCCTTTGACCTCCCCAGATTTGGGTCAGAACCCCCAAGGCTCTCCTTTTATCTGCTGTAACAGACAGATGGAAATGTTTCTCAAGGGAAGGGAGGGCTAGAAAAGGGGTCTGCACCAGCGCCCGTTTGAGCCCCTCTAAAGCCTCTTTCTCCCCGAGAGCTCACACCTTCATTCTTACAGGGGTGCTGAAGGACGATGGTCACTCTTCTGTAACTGCTTCCCACTGGTTAGGGGCAGCAGACTTACCTGACAAGGTGTAAAACCCTCCTGCTATTCTATCATGGTTGGAGGAAGATGACTATGGCACCCTGGGTGAAACTGGCTGAAGTCCCTGTATGGCTAACAAGATGGAAGAAATAAACTTAATTAGAATTTTGAGGATATAGGGTTTCACAGAAAGGATACTGGGCCACAGAAATAGGGAAGGCCAGGCACCTAAAGGCTGAAACTTCTCAAAGCTGATGGACTTTATTTTGCAGGTTTTCATCAGAAATTGGTTTCCAGGCCCTGGGTGAGGAAAGGTTACTCACAGACTATCTTGATGGGGTTAAGCTGCAGCAGATCCCAGCCACCTCGTTTGCTGTTTCCTTCCTGGTGGGAAAATGCTTAGCCCTGGCAGGATGGCATGTGGGTTTGCCAGTCCTCCCCAGGATAGGAGTGGGGCAGGGTTTAGACTAGGGGCTAAGAGAGAGACTTGGATTAAGCACGTTCATTAACTACTTAGAAAACGAGGTTTACCAGGACCTTTTAACATGTTCAGTATCCCTCTGCATATGATCTAGAAAAGATTATCACCATAATCATCAAGCATATATCTAGAATAGGAGAGATAGAGGTACAGTACTTAATACCAATCAATGCACTAATGAATGCATAAGTTTCTTTTTGAGTTGCAATTAATACATCTAAGGTCCATATTTGCAACATCATACAAGTTGTCTCTACATGGGAGCAGGCCATAATGCCAATTATGTTTACCTTCTACCCACAGTACTCTGGTGATCATTGCTCCACTTGGTATGTCCTTCACACACCAGCACGCTGCAGCACTGTTGGCCCTAGAGAGAAGCTACGATTGTAGGCTCCAGGACTCCACTGGCCTAGTGCATAATGTCCTTCAGCATCATGGAGATTTTTACTTCTACACCTTCACCATGATGACATTAATTAACAAGTATTTTACTTCAGCAATACAGATCCCTAATGGAATCAAGATTATCTTTCTTTACCGCCACTTTAATATGCAGATTGAGGTGGCCTCTGACAGTGTTTCCTGTTATGAAGCTACTTTTTGTTATTAAAATCAATTCAATTTCTGTTTAATAATGACTTACTGGAATTAGTCATTCAAACATTTTGTTTTAAGCACCGCTTCCACAAACTTCTCATAACTATCCACAATCACATAGACAATAGTTGCTTCATTTCAAGACTAATTCCACCTTCACAAAACACATTCGCTTCCTTAATGCTACCTTCTGCAATACCTTCTACAACTTGCCATGTGCATTCAAGTTCTGTCCTACATATTTCCATTCTGATTTTATGAAAACCAGCTATCTTATCTTAGGAAAAAACACATTCATTTAAACAAACTTATCAAATTTTAGTGAGTACTCCCACAAACTTTTTATGCCTTTCTCTATCTATTTGAGTCTCATATCCCTCATTCTGTTCTGTGAAAAAAGAATAAACTATTCATCTCAATTAGGCATTTCAAAGATTTCCATACTTTCTTTATTAATATATATATGTGCTTTTTAGCCATTTGAATAGAACTCTTTTAAGAGTTTTCATTGTCAATTTAATATTACCACCTGGAGGTATTAAAACATACACTGAACAACAGGAAAACACAAAAAGAATTATGAAAGCAAGGTTGGCATGGAGCCAATCCTTACCTGCCCCATATTTGGCCAGAATACATCGGGCGGTCATTTCCTTTCCCTCGGTCTGATTATTATCAGTCCAATATTCCAAAATCCTCCCTAATGGACTATCTGGAGGAATGTCCCCCGGGGATCTTACTGATACCCCCTCCAGTAGACTGACTGCCTCTACTCCCCATTCTGAGTCTTGTCTGGGCTTCTTTCAAGCCCAGACTCATCAGAATTTCCCCACCACCAAGGCAATACTTAACTCTCTTTTCTTACCTTGGCCCATGCACAGGGTTACCTGGTCACTGAGAGGCAGGTTTTCCCTTCCCCTTTTCTCGTCCACAATCAGCAGATCTAAGTGTCTGGTCTCAGGTCCTTCCAGCTGTCAAAGGCAGGCCCCCAATGGAGTCCAAGACCACTCAATCAGCGGGATGTGCCTTCCCCTTTTCCACCCCAGGGGTCCCCCTCTGAAGCTTTGGATCCTGGACAAGCCCTCAAGATTGTTAGAAAGAAAGCTGTACCTATGAGAGAACAAAGGCTCACACAATTGTGGAGGAGAAAAGAACTTCATTAATGATCTTGTAAGAATGGGCATGTGACCTGGATAACATGGCTGGCACACCAAACAACAAGAAATAGTGATATTTAAAACTTAAACCTAACACGCGGTCCCTCCCCTGTTCCCCAGTGAGCGGGTACTTCAGGGGTTGCAGCCTATCTGAGGCGTCTAACTTAGTTTCACAGTTCCTGCTCTCAGTTGCCCCTCCCAGGCTCTCCACACTCCGTGGGCTGGGCCAGCTGGGCGCTGCTTTCACTCCTGGCCACTCTTCAAATTCGGCGCCGCTTTCTCTATCGGCCCCACCCCCACTTCTCACCATTGGCCCCCTCCTTGCTTCACGCCACTTCTTCAAATTCCTGGTGGGCCAAAGCCGCTGGAACCCCTTCCCCTCCCTCCTCCAACAGCAGAGTTGGCTCTGGTTTCCCCTTGGTGAAAATTAAACTTAATCCTTTCCTACGCTTCCAACTCTGCCTGTCTTCACATGGTTTACTCACAAATATAGGATAACTTATAGTTTAAAGAATCTACTACTGCTCTTTATCAACTTAACAGAAGAAGAAAAAATAATATGCTTACAAGAAAGCATCTAAAAATTTCACACTCCTTCAGGTTAGCGAAAATAATCTTGTTCAGTATTTATTCCTTATGGTATATTATATCACATCATGTTATGTTATGATATATATTTTTTAATTCTTTCCTTCCTTCCTTTGAAAAACTTTCATTCATAGAAGGATAATTGAGTTACTGCCTCCTATGTTCCAGACAACCGAACAACAATGAGATACAGCAAAGAGCAACATCAGCAAATATTCCTGACTGTGGGGAATATGTATTCAACAGGTAAATGTAAAACAATAAATAATACAATACATAATGTATGTAATTTTCATGGTGGTAAACAGGTTGGAGGAAAACAAAGCAGAAAACGAGGACCAGGGAATTATAGGACTGGCCAATCTTTACTTTCCACCTGCTTAGTTTAATTCTATTGGGAAAGGAGGAGGGTTGTGCTCATGATATATCTTTTGGCGTCTCCTACTTCTACATGCCTCTGTGGACAACATAAAATGAATGCAAAATGACTAGCAGATGGAGTTTGAGAAGTTATTTTTATCTCAAGTCTCAAAAGGGCTAAGGTCATCTGAATGGACTCAGAAGATAGTGGAAGGAGTGTTTAAAGGTGTGATCCAAGGAATAAAGCAAAGACCTGTTCAAAAGCAGCCTCCTATATCTTCCTATAGTTGTGTCACTTACAGGATGTTGGCATCTTCTCCACACATTCACGAAATATTAGCATCACAGATAAGGAGGTAAAAAATTGTAGAACTAAAGGAATAAAGAGACCACCATCTACTTAAATAGAAAACTTTATCAATCTTCTTTTATTTTAAAAAGTACACACTGAAAAGAAATAGAGAGCAATAATACAAAATTAAAAGTTGCATGATAAAAAAACATATATGATCTGAAACATCATGGAGGACAGAACAAATCATGTCTTCAACCATACAGTAAGTCTTAAGGAAATGCAAATAATAAAATGCTGTTCATCATATTCTTCGTACACAATGAAATAAAATATACAAGTGGAATTTAAAGCAAAAATAAGCATATAAAAGGCAAAGTCATGGAATGTCAACTCTAGGCCTTGAAAGAGTATTTTAATATACAGATCTCAAATTAATAAGGGTGAAAGAACAGGTATATACTTAAGGGAATGGAATGTTTACTCAAACAATAAAGGGGTATTATTCAACCAACTTACTATGCACACAGCATTGGAACACAGCAACTGAATTATGAGACAATGTCTTCAACCCCACAAAACTTCTCATCTGCTGGTTGAAGTACACAATAAAACCAAAATAGTGACAGTCATGCAAATTGTGACAAGAGTAATTATTTTAAAAATAATAATAGGACCATCTAAGTAGGAAAAATAATTATGAAAAATCACTTAAAGAAGTTGACTCTTAAGTAGGGAAGAAAAATTGAAAAGACAAAGGCATGGAAAGATGTGTGTGACATATTCCCCAAAAGGAAAAAAATTTTCAAAATGGATTTGTCTCATTTAACAAAAGAAAACCAATTAGGAAATGTCTATTAAGTAAGAAAGAGAATGAATTGTTTTAAATGGGAGAGGGTGAGGGTAGTTATACAAGATATTTTAGTCCATGGCAAATATTTGGCATAATTCTGATCTAGAGAGGAAGGTTTAGATGGTGCAAGTTTTTAAAGAAATATATTAGATATAATGCAGAATATCAGTAATAATCCATATTGAATGATTATACATACTTAAATAAAATTCAATGTGCCCTACATATTCATAGAGTTAATTAATCCCCACAACAATCAAGCTAGAGAAATAGTATATTGTTCACCTCTTTTGCAAGAGGAAACTGAGGCACAGAGAGTGATTTGCCCATGGCCACACAGCTTTTAAGGTCAGATCCAGAATCTGCACAAAGGCAATCTGGTTCCAAAACCCACAGTCAATAAGTCCTCCTGTTTAGAGAATTAGGAATTATGAATGAAGAAAGCTATCCAATGAGGAAACAGATAAGGAGAAGCAACTCTGTGGAAGGACCTTGAGGAAGGCTCTGGAATTATGACTGAGAGAAATGAACCGCCTTGATGACCGTGTCATGGGTTCCACAGATGCTAGGGATGCCTGACCGGGTTCTCAGTTCCCTTATCAGTGGAAGTGGTGCCCTTGAAAACTGGATATACTGGGTAGAAAGGAAATCATGTCTCTTACCACCACAAACAGGAGTGCTTCCTCTGAAAGCCCGTGAAACCAGTGTTTGATGAGAAGAATGACAACATTTGTATGTTAGGCCTGAGTGTGTATATGTGTGTGTGTAGATTTTGTAGGCTTCAGCAAACACCTCTTACATTATTAATTTGATACCAGAACATTCTAAGCCGAAAGGGTGGTGTCCCTTTTATACTTTATAGCTGTTCCGAGGTGCGAGGAGGGACGTCATTTGCTCGGGTTGGCCCTCTGCTCCATTGGAAGAGGCTCGCCAATGTCCTGGGTGGAGCCCGGCAGCCCCATGGGGGCTAAGCCTCCTGCCTTTTGTTCCTCCCCGGCTCCATCTCATCTGATAATGCCCATTGGAGAATCTCTCGCAGAGGCTCCTTCAGCCTCTTTCTCCTGGAGCTGCCCACAAAGAAGTAAATGATACGGTTGGCACAGCTGTCCACAATGAAGAATAAGGTGGTTAGGAAGGAGGCAACGACTGTGGACTTGGTATCTAACACAAGGAAGGCCTTCTGATTAGGTTACTTCAATTAAGCTGTGCCCCAGGGTGGGTTTTAATGTTCTTACTGGAGTCCTTTATAAACAGGATGAATATAGAGAGATAGAGAGAAAACCACAGAAACTGAGAGAGAATGTCATGGAACCAAGAAGCTGAAAGCCATGAAACCCACAAGAGAAGGAAAAGACCAGCAGACACCACCATATGCCTTGTCAGTGAGAGAAGCCAACGATTGCCAGCAACTGGTCTTAGGGACCAAGTACCATCTGATGACGGCTTGATTTGGACATTTTTTCCAGCCTCAAAACTTTAAGCTTATAAGTAAATTCTCATTATAAAAGCCAACCCATTTCTGGTATATTGCATTTTGGCAGCCTAGTAGATCATAACAACCTTCTTTGAGTTTATGTTCACTGGGGAGCTAGCCAGAAACAGAGAGAAGCATTTACATGTTGATAAATGCCATGAAGAAAAAGTTTCCTAATGGATAAAAATTAATTAAGGGGAAAGAGATGTCTTTCTGACAAGTGAGATCAGGAAAGCTCCCAGACAGTAATTTAAAGACCTGAATGACTTGATGGAGTGAGCTGTGTCATAATCTAGAAGGAGAGGTCCTCAGGAAGATTCACGAGGTTTACACCCCGTGGGCTGCAGATGGTTCTATTTTGATGTTCTTCCATTCTTATGTCTATGTAGTGCTTTTCATAATTTGACCTCAATTATTATTATTATTATTTTGCTTCATGTATTAGTAAACCTCACAAACCCCCTTGCAGTTCTCCAGCAAGGTAAAGGATTGTAAGCCATATTAGAGATTGGAGAATTTTCTGGTGGCCGTGAAAAATTGTAGGGTGAGGAGCAGACAGGCAATCTGTAGAGATGCACTGAGCATCTGTTCCAGAAGTTGAGGGTCCAACTACAGCTTTCTCTTTCAACCTTTGGAATTCTTATCACTATTTTACAGAAAACCAAAATGTAGCCAGATGTGAATCTACTCATGTGTTGTGAACAGATGCCAAGAACCTGTTTGAATGGGAGAGTCCTGATTGAATGCAGTTGTGTATCCTGAAAAGGAGAGTTTTGCTCTCTCACTCTCTCTTTTCAAACTTCTGAGGAGAAGCCAACAATTCACACAGAGAAAATTCTACACAATCTGTACAGTGTGGGTAGGAACCGATAGGGGCAGTAGGAAGCTTGACAAATGAAAACCACTGGGCTCAGGGATATTAAATTATCCTTTCCTTGGAATCCTGTGTGCTACTAATGAGCCTCTGATACCTTAAGACCACTTATCAGGACACGCTGATAAAAAGAGAGAGGAATATTTCTGTAATGAAAAAGCATTTAATTAAGGAACCAGGATAATCAATGGAGGGTCTAAGGATTTGTTTCAAGTTCACCGAGATATAAACTGGGGCTTGGCAAACCTCCCATTAGCCACCAACTAAGGACACAGTCTTCCTCCTTCTGACCTGAGAAGAGCCAGGTATGCAGGGACCAGAGGAAAAGAGAGAGTCAGCAGCTTCAGAACTGTTGCACAGCCACTAATGAGCAAGGATGGGAACCTCAGCCCTTCTGTCTCAAGGAAAGTGAAGTGCCATCCTGCTATTCCTTAACATTCCTTTCCAAGGGCAAGCCATATACCTAAAACCTTAAGAAACCAGATTCTGAACTTAGAGGAATATAAAAGGAGGGTCATATGTGGAGAAAGCACACCTGTCCTCTTACCTGTGAGGTCCTTCTCAGTGACCAGGAGGAAACCAGTCTCACGGCAAGGCCCAGATGAGACCAGAGACTTCTTTGTGGACTGATGGCCTAGAGGGCTGTGAGCTGCCTCTTGAGCTTTCTGAGATGCATGACCTTAGCAAGTTCAATCAGCATATCCTCTGTGTGGAACTCTGGTCAATCAGAGATGAGGCTGTTGTTAACTACAAGAGAGCTATACCAGTATTCCAAGGTTCATCTCAATGTCACCCGCCTCATTGCACCTTCATCTGCACAGACATGCCCTTAATCCTTCCATTTGGTTCATTTTGCTTCCTCCAGTCAGAGGTCAACAGTACCCTGTGTAGCCCTTTGGTCTGTTGCCCTAAGAACAGGAAATAGGGGCCTTAGGTGAGTATTTCAGACACAGAGATGGATGTGCTCACTTTTCCCATGAGCCTAGCATCATGTCATTGCCCGTGATAAGTAAGAGACCAAGATTAAAAGAAGAGAATCCCCACTGAAAAGAAGATTATACTTCACTTGAGCAGATAGAAGCCACTGAGGGACATTCTAGCACAGCTTCTGCACAGTAAGGACAGTGGTGTGGGTCTTTCCTCACCTAGTGATAGGGTCCCTGGAACTTAGTAGGCATCCAAAATGTTTTTGGAATGGATATCCCTCAACATAACAGACATGGGATGTCCTGGGTCCCTCCACCACACTATCATTTGTGTGTCACTTCTCAGACAAGGACAGCATGTCTTTGAGAACTCTGCCTGTCCATTAGGAATGTATCCAGTGCCTCCCTCCAATGTCTGCCTGCCAGGCTTGTGCATCAATTTGTAGCTCGTGAACTGGAGACATGTTTCACCTCAGCTTATTGCCATGATGGCTTATTACTCCTTTATCCTTGATCTCATTTCCCAACTTCATTCTACTAATGCACATTTATAGATTATTGATCCTAAACTGAGGTATTCTGAAGGATGACGTATCTTAATTAGTTATTTCAAATTCTTTGTTCCAACACAATTTGTCCTCATGTAACAACTGCCAATCATTCAATTATTCAAATATGCAGGTTCTGAGCAGCCCATGGAGTCCTCTGACCCAATCCCATTTGACCTTTCTTGTTGCCTGAATCCTGTTTGTGGCAGGCACTGAAAAACAGAGCCAACCATGCATATTCACTCTGAAGAGGAAGACTTGCTTGGCTGCGGGGTGACATCTTTAGTGACATCATCTCACCTGTCCCATACATGGATGTCCCCTGGCTTTTCTTTCCCACAAACCCACAGTTATTACTGATGCGTGGTGAGGGCGTGGTGACCCCTCCATCCCGGCTACCGAGTCTCCTCCACGTCAGCTGGAAGGCACAAATGAGCCCTGGACTTAAAGTGCTCTGTTAATGCTGTTTCCCTGAACCTACCTCATGGGAGCTTGTCATGTACCTCTGTGATCTATTTTTCTTGCAAAATGGGAAGCTGGCCTCTTGGAAGGGTATGACTTAGTGTAATTATCTGTTTCTGAACATGTGAACTATATCTTCTGAACAAAGTAAAAAACCTTCACCTTTTCCTCTCCTATGCAGAAATTAGGCCTTTGGGGCCTCTGAAATTTGTTTCCCTGTTCAGAACAACTCTGGGCTCTTCCAGAATTGAAAGACTTAGTTTACTTTCACAGATTCAAAAGAATCTGTTCTTTTGTCTCCTTCAGAGCTTTTAGTTTGGATCCAATTATTCTCATTGGGCATAAGACCCCTCCCTTCATGAAACCCGTCATCTCCTCTCTGTCTCTATGAAATTTGCTCATTCTAGGTATTTCATATAAATGAGTTCTTACAATATTTGTTCTTTTGTTGCTAGCTTATTTCACTCAACATGTGTCTATAAGGTTCATCCATGATGTAGCATGTATCAGAACTTCACTCCTTTTTACAGCTGAATAATATTCCATTGTTTGCATAATAAAATCTTTCTGGGATTTTGATAGGAATAGTTTAAGTAGCGTGGGTAGAGCTGCTGAGACCTTCAGTCTCGCTGTGCTGCACACCACCAGATGAGCAAACTCTCAGGCGTACACGCTTTAGGGAACACCCTAAAGATGACACACCGGCAGAGAGCGGAAGCGATCAAGCGCCACCCTCCTGCCTCCGTCTGTTGGCAGACTATCCAATTAAAAAATTACACACAAGCTACACTGCGCTAGCGCCAATAGCTAACTAACACCCTGCCATTTATTCTATATAAGCCACTGATGCTGCGCAATAAAGTAGATTCGTGTACTGAACCGGTCTCCGGAGTGCGTTTATCTCCGTTGTCCTCACCCCAGCGGGTAACTGAGTTCAACAAAGTAGGATATAAATTTGGGGAGAATTATCATCTTTACTATGTTGATTTTACAATCTAGGAATAGACTATATCTCTCCATGTATTTAGATTTCCTTTGATTATTTTCATCAGTGTAGTGTTGTTGCAACCTAGAAGACACGGGACATGGAGACTGATTGACTATAGACAAAGAAAGATTTATTGAGAGACTCTCCCAATGGAGGGGGTCTTAAGAACAGACTTTAGCCCCCCCCCCCCCCCAGCATGGTGGGGGCCTGAAGAGAGACTTCAGCCTACTCCTGGAAGGGGGGGACTTGAATTTATACAGAACTTTCCTGGGCAGGGAAATGATAGTTGGGGGGGGGGGGGTCGAGGGTCTGAGTGAGATGCAGGGGCCAATGGGAAACCCTTGTCCCGATAGTGACTAGAAGATAGTGGGTTAGGGAGTTATAGTTTCTTAGAATGCTGCAGGAGCAGATGTTTCTTTGTTTTCTAGGAATTTTATCTCCCTCTGATATGCAGGTAGGGAAGGTTCCCATTTCCCTTTACTCCCGCCTCTAAGGGGTTTCTTTGTTTAACCTGTGGGGAAGCGCCGTGCCCTTGGACGTGTAGGCTTAGGCGGGATGGGGTTAGCCTTTCCCAGTGCATAGCAGGGGAAACTGAGCTACAGCTTGTTAATTATTGCAAACCTCTAACATATTTTTTAGCTTCATATGTATTTACTAAATTATGTACCTCCTTTTGATTATAAAACCATTAAATCTTAATTAATATGGTTGGTAGTAAAATATAATTCATTATACAATTTTCCTGAATTGTAAAATGTTGACAAATTTAGGCATATTAATAAGAGGTTAACATAGGTCATTACCTCACACTACCCACTGTAGTGTGAGTAAAAGCTGTAAATATAATAAGTATAGAAATGTTTAAAAATGAAACCATTCAATACTACTCTAAGGAAACATGGATTCACTTCTCTATTATCTTACATGTAAGAATTTTATAACTATAATTCAAAACACAGAAACCATAAGTGCTTGATAAATTCAACTATAGAAAAATGTTTGCATGGCAATCATAATAACACCATGAGCAAAGTCAAATGACAAATGAAAATCTTGGGAACAGCATTTGCAGATAAAACAAGAGAAAAAAACGTATATTCTTATGTAGAAAGATTTAAGACAATTGCAGAAATAAGAGAAAACAACTCAGTAAATAAATTGGCAAAATATAGGAGTAGATTTGCAAATGCTGTTGTGTGTTTATGAGTAGATGATTCAGAGAAAGAGAAACACAAATAGCCCCTAAAATTATGAAATATACTCACCTGGAATCAAAAAAGGGAAATTAAAATTATTCTGGTAGGCAATTTCTTGACACTCATATGACTAAATCCAAAAGATTAACATCAAACTCTAAAGGAGAGGTTGTGGAGACTGGCACTTGGCTGAAGGGAGCAAACTGTGCAAGGGCAGGTTTACCACTATTGTCGACTGTCCGCCACTCAGCAACTCCACGCCTAGAACCCATCTCACATCAACACACAATATGGGTTTTTTTTTTAAGGTTTATTTATTTATCTTCCTTTCCTTTCTCTCTCCCCCGCTCCCCTTCCCCGCCCCGGTTGTCTGTTCTTTGTGTCTATTTGCTGCGTCGTCTTCGTCTGCTTCTGTTGTTGTCAGCGGCATGGGAATCTGTGTTTCTTTTGGTTGCGTCATCTTGCTGTGTCAGCTCTCCATGTGTGCGGCACCATTCCTGCGCAGGCTGCACTTTCTTTTGTGCTGGGCGGCTCTCCTTATGGGGCGCACTCCTTGCGCGTGGGGCTCCCCTACGCGGGAACACCCCTGCGTGGCACGGCACTCCTTGCGCGCGTCAGCACTGCGCGTGGGCCAGCTCCACACGGGTCAAGGAGGCCCGGGGTTTAAACCACGGACCTCCCATGTGGTAGGCGGATGCCCTAACCACTGGGCCAAGTCTGCTGCCACAATATAGTTTTTTAACTGTTTAAGCCTACTTGTTGATTTGCCTTGGTATTTCTGTCAAAAAGTCAGTTAACTACATATGTGTCAGTTATCTATTTCAGGACTCTTCTTTTCCATCAATCCATTTGTGTCTCTTTATGCTTGTGTCCCACTGTTTTGATCACTGTAACTTCACAATAAATCAGGTTGTGAACAGAATTCATCCAAATGAACAAATAATGAATTTGAAAACTATTTGTTTTCATTTGAGTTTCCATCTTAGAAAACAACTCAACCAAGAGTTTATTTCAGCCCTGTGATACTGTCCAGCAGGAGAGCAGGTGCTGCAGGGACTCTCTCGGTGAAGACATTGTTCTGGGCTGGTATAGCATGGCTTTACTGGTATTTAACCGGTTTTTAGTCTGATGAGTTTTTTTTTTTCATCTGTATATTGGTTAAATACAGAGTTTCACAGTAACTCATCAGTGCCACCTACTTGATCATTATCAGCATTTCAAGCAATTCTGAGGGAACTGCTGTAATCTTCCATACTCTCTCGCTGGAGGGCCCCACTGGAAGTTGCATATACTTTATTAGTGAGAGAAATATTTTTTATTTCCCCAGGCTTGCAGGATCACTTGTGTTTTACCCTTTTGGTAGAAAAGAACTTCCCTTGGCACTTTTTTATTATGCCCTCACTCCAAGGATCAGCAAAACAATATGGTGACTCTTGAATTCTCCACTATATGTATCCCAGTTATGTATATGGAACTAAAAGAAATAACCACAGCATAAATTTATGGACAGGAGACCCACCTTGTACAGTGTCATGCCAAAACTCCATTGATCCCTTATAAGCTGCAAACTCTTGTTCTGACTGGTAGCCCATTCTAGCATTTTATTCCTCACAACCAGGCATCTCTAAAGCCTCTTAATTCTGAGTATTTTCCTAGCCTGGAAACTATGGTGTTTCAACCCAACTCTTGAAGGGCACGGGTCAGGGAAGCTGCAAGACCAAAGTAGTCAGTACAAGAGTCTGGCATGAGTGCTTTTGAGATTTATAGACGGTAGAGGATCTCCAGGAGCTATAGGCCGAAGAATGAAAGTAGCACTTCACAAAGAACTGAGAAAAGGGTGTGTGTGTATGCAACATAAGGGGTTTCAGAACAAAGACATTCCATAGGGTATGAGAAGAGTTTCTACAAGAGTTGCATGGTGTGCACAAACGGGGTGTTGGGTGGTGGTGTTGCAGGAAGGGAGTGTACAGCCTTGAGAAGATTGGAGTGTGCAGCACTATCTGCACATTTCTTTTACTCCCTGGAGCGTGTTACTTTTTAACTGGGGAGTGTCCAGGTTATGCTGGTGGCCACATGCGTTAGGTTGTGTTTCGCTTGTTTAAGCAGGGAAGTCTGGGCCCAGGGCTCCCACATCTGGTAAATGTCCACAGATTCCTTTCAGGAAAGTTATGAGAAAGTATTTGCATTACTTACTGTGACAAGATTAAAGTCTTCTAAAGGGACTTGCACGTTTCTTAAATGAAAGGATTTTTTATGTAGTAGTGGATGAGAGGCCATGACATTCTATTATAATAATATTATAATAACTTCTGGTTATTAACAATTATTGTTGTTAGGAATATGTACAATTAGGAAGAAATTGTAGTCTGATATCCCTTTTCAATCTAGGGATACAAATTATCCACTGCTAAAGACCAATGCGGATCACACCTTTACTTCTCCTTTCTATACAAGATCAACCTGACTGGGACACAAACAAGCTGCTAATTGTGTAGCCCTCATGTCAATCTGGGAACCCCTCATTCCTATGGAAATCAGGAAATTCTTTTACTCATGGTCTCCGTTATCAGTAATTCTGGTCTGTTGAGTGCCTCCTCAACTAAGGTGTTCTAGAATTTTGATGCTCATTCATCAATGATTTTTAAAATTTGGGATTGGAGTGCCCTTTTAAGCTTCCTCATTGACATAAGTGAGGGGTGAGTGGGCAGGAGATCCTGCTTTGCCTGGTATAAACTCTGGTTTACACCTGTTGTCCCAGAGTAATTAATTTCTAGTCATGTCTTTTTCACTCTCTAAAGTGTTGCAGTTCAGATGATGAATCATAAGGTTCTCCTAAGGAAGAAGTCGTTGGGTTATGCGCCATGGTTTCCTAGCTAGCCCCTCCCAAGCCACGGTCTGGAGGGTTTTAGCAAGAACCTGCTTCATTCTCTGGCCTTCAGGTCCTGGGTCTCTTCAGGGCAGCCTGTGTGTCCTGTGCCACTCTGTCATCTTCTCAAGATGAACTTGTCTACTTAGTTTCTTATAACCTCAAATTCAAACTTCTTTCCGGCAAATCTACATGCTCAATTCTCATTCATCTTTTACTCGCAACTTTCTCTAGGTGGTTTCAGGTAAACAGCTCTGTATCCTTGCAGTTACTGCTCATCAGCATTCCATTAGTTTCCAACAAATGTAAAACAGGACTCATTCCAACACAAACACTAACACTGTTGAAATTAGAAATGTTTATTGTGTTTCTACTTACATAAAATATTAATATGTTACCATGAGACAATAAACGTCAGAGTGAGGAGGTGGGGGAGAGGCTGTTCAGTTCCATGACCAGGCGGTCGGGGCTGCACACCCCGAGCTGGCTCCTCCCCATAGACTTGGCTGGTCGCTGAGTGATTTTGGCGATCTCAGACTCCATTTGAAATAGTGATCTGCCCCCAAGTCTCTTCATCTATCTTTAATTGATACCTCAGACCCTCAGAATAATCCTCAATTTCTCCCATTCAAAAAGTTATCAAGTTCTAATGAATCTACAGTGGCAGAGATTAGCAAAAGAGGTAATTTACACAAAGAATTATGTGAGGCCACCATTATACTGATTCCAAAACAAAAAGACGTATAACAAGAATGAAAAAGTATTGGCCAATCTCACTCAGGAACATGGATACAAAAACACTAAATAAATATTAGCAAATTGAATCCAGAATTATGAAAAAGTGTAATACATCATTATTATGTTGGTTTTATTGCAAGAATGCAAAGTTAGAGCCCCATTTAAAAAAACCAATCAATGTAATTTGCCTCAGTAACAGATTAAAGGAGAAAAATCATTATCACTTCAATAAATACAGAAATAGAGTTTGAGAGAAATGACATTTAGTCAAGATAAAAAGTCTTAAAAAACTTAAATCAGAAACTTACTCTACAAAACTTATCACAAGCATCATATGAACAGTGAAATTTTGAAAATGTTCACTTTGAGATGGGGAATGAGATTATATACTCTTTCACTACTTATGCCCAACATTATACTTGAGGTGCTAAGCAGTGCAATACTGTTTGTAAAGATTAGAAAGGAATAAATAAAAGTTCTTATTTATAAATAATTTCATTATATATATAGAATATCTGGAGGAATCCTCAGTTCATTTTTGTGACTAATAAGATACTTTTGCCTTTCTACATATTTAAAATTAGAAAGATGCCACTTAAGATAATATTAATAGCAAATGCTTTGGAATACATCTTTAAAATGTGCAAATATTCTTTACAGGAAACAAAAGATTTTAATCAATTAAAGAAGTCCAAATGAAATGGAGAGCTATATGTTCACAAGTTGTAAAGACCCAGGTCTCCCCCAAATGGTCTATAGTCAATGAATCCCCAAAATACCCACGATGTTACATATGTATGTATATGTACGTTTTGGAACTTGATGTATCAGTCACAATCCTGACAGGAAGTAGATGACACACACAAATGGAATAATTCAGTAGAGTTTAATGGAGGCACCATTCACAAGATTATGGGCAGAGTGAAGGGAAACCAACAGGGGTAGATCACCACAGGCTGTCAACAGCAGAGCAGCTTTCCAGCCGCAGTTCAGAAGTGGCAAGGAGAGGTGGAGTCCCATGACTGGGAAGGAAAAGCTGTATCTGTGGGAAAGAACTAAAACAGGAACTGTAGATTTTGACTTAGGAGCTCAGTCATTGTCAACCTGCAGCTCAACAGGGAGCAAGTCAGTGATCTCCGACCTCACTTTCCTTGGACCCTTCAATTACCTGCTGGTGCTCCAGTGGATACTAAAAAAAAAATTGGAATACATGGTCAGCATCATGGGGCACAAAGCAGGTCAGAAAAAATGGAGAATGATCCAGAGGGACCAAGCACAAACTCTCAAACACACTGATGAGCTGATTCTAAAATTTATGGAAATGCAGAGGGTCAAGAATAACTAAGATATTGTGGACAAAAAATTAATGTAAGAGGACTTTTCTACTGTATGCCAAAACCTTTTTAAAAGACAGAGTAGTTGCCAAGCCAACTCAATGAGGAAAAAATAGTCTCTTCAAAACATGGTGCTGGGAAAATTGGATATCCATATGCAAAAGAATGAAGGTGGACCCCTAACTCAAATCATATGCAAAAATTCAAAATGGATCAAAGACCTAAATATAAGACTCCAAATACAAAACTCCTAGAAGAAAGCATAGGGAAGCATCTTCAGGACCTTGTGTTAGGTAATGGTTTATTAGACTTTACACCAAAAGCATGAGCAACAAAAGAAAAAAGGGAAGGAGGCTAAAGCCTTCAGAGAATGAAGGAAATGACTGGGAGGTGATTAGATAATGGCAGGAAAAGGGACGCAGGTAATGACAAAGCCTGGATGCATTTGGCCAATGGTATTGAACTTTTTGAACAGGAATTGAAGAAATGATTTTATAGGGGTTACATGGAGCCCAGTGTTTCTTGGGTTTGGAAGAAACCAACCTCCACCTGGGACTGCTGGAGGAAAGCGAGGGTCCTTAGGGCATCACCAGCCTTCACAACAGATAACAAGTTGAAGGCTAGTCCCAGAGAGGTGTTTCAGGTTTGAAAGTACTGGTTGTTTGAGAGGGCAAAGAACAACACTTTAGAAGGTTATTGGATTATATCAGGGATGTTCTAAACAACATGGCACAAGAGTTGATGGGTGGAAGAGTCAGACTTTTGGAGGGAGTGAGGAGAATGAATAGTAATAGCATTAGTAGTTCAGACTTATGACATGTGAATCAGTTGGTAATTAGTTTTATTCTCATGAAACCCCAGGATAAAGTATTAAGTAATCATTATTTAATATTTAATTAAATATTCAATATCAATAAATCAATACCAGACTCATTTTACAGATGAGGAACTGAAGACACGGAAGTGAACTGATCACTTGTGATCACTTGGAGAAAGGGTTAGCCACAGTATTAAGCCCGCCCTCTGGCTTCTGTTTGTGATATCCCTGCTAACCTGTACTCTCTGCCAGCAAAGACTGGTCCACTGGGCTGAACCCTGATAGTTTTCCTCATGAAAGTGGTAAACGCATTGACTCATTTTCCTGGGCACTTATCTGAATGGCCTGGTCTCTCTGGGCTGCAGTTCACTTCTCAGGACTGTGGAGCTGTGGGAGAGGGTCCAGATGAGCACAAAGACCCCAGATCTAACATCTCCTGCAGCCTGAGCATTTAAGAGAGCCTGGAGCGGGGGTAACTCATCTAGGTCAAGAGGGGTCAGTGTTGCTTGCTCAGTAGGATCCTGAAAATCCCACACATACCCCAACACCACAGTCATATAGGCAGGTTCAAGTGTTTTCTGGCCTGTCTTCCTCAAGGTTCTTCCCTGTCCTCTGATTCTGATCAGTGGGTTAGTGAGGGAAAGGGAGGGCCCTTCTTCCTTCCCGATGTTTTCTGCTCTTTAATGCCTCCTGCCTCTTTCAGTCCCACCATACCCTTGGTTTAAGGGATGACCATAAACCCAGGCACTAACTAAGATGGATATCAATGAAGGGTGTGAGCCACAGAGAACATTGGTAAGAAGATGTAATTGGCCGAAGAGATTATATCTTTCACAGATTGAGGATAATGGAACACTGAAGAGAACAGTACAGGGAATGGGTGTATGTTTCCTGGGCTGCCACAAGAAATTACCACAAACTATAGTTTGAACCAGCAGAATTTGTTCTTTCAGTTTTGGAGCCTAGAAGTCCAAATTCAAGGTGTCAGCATGCCCATGCCCGCTCTGAGGGCTCTAGAGAAGAACCCTTCTCTGCCTCTTCGAGTTGCTGCTGGCTCTCAGCAATCCTTGGCATTGTCACCAGAGCACACTTCAGCATCAATCTGGATAGACTGAGAATTTTTCCAAATCATTAATTTCTGTTCCTTTGTGCTTCTTCAGTTGATCTCTTTCCTCTCACATTTTACTGTAAGCAAAAAGGAGAAACCAGTGTTGCTTTTGACACTTTGTTCAGAAAGCTCGTCAGCTAAATATCCAAGTTCATTGCTTGCAAGTTCTACTTTATACCCAATAGTAGAACACAATTTAGCCACATTTCTGCCACTTTATGACAAGCATTACCTGTCCTCCAGTGTCCAATAATAGGATCCACATTTCTACCAGAGATCTCAGCAGAAGCACCTTTAATGTTCATATTTCTAGCAATGTTCAGTTCAGGCCAGTATGTGTATCTCTAAGGTGATAGACATTGTCTCTAGTGTTCTCACTTCCTTCTGGGCCCCCACCAGAATCAGCTTTAGAGTCGATATTCCTACCGACAGTCTCTTCAAGGCAATCTCGGCTTTTTCTACCATGTGCCTCAAAATTCTCCCAGCCTCTACCCATTACCAGTCTCAAAAAAATTTCCACGTTTTTAGGTACCTGTTACAACAGTGCTCTGCTTCCAAGTATTAGTTTCCTAGAGCTGCTATAACAAAATGCCACAAACTGGGTGGCTCAAAACAACAGAAATTTATCCTCCCACAGTCCTAGTGACTAAAGTTCAGAATTGCGGTGTTTGCAGGACCAAGTTCCTTCTGAAGGCCCTGGGGAAAATCCTTGCTTGCCTCTTCCAGGCTTTGGTGGCCCCAGGTGCTCCTGGGTGTGTAGCTCCATCACTCCAGTCTCTGCACCTGGCTTCCTCACTACGTTCATGCGTCTCTGCCTGTCCAAATCTTCCTCTTCGTATAAGACACTCGTTACTGTGTTTAGGGCCCACCCTAATCCAGTAAGACCTCATCTTAGCTTGATTACATCTGCAAAGAGCCTATTTCCAAATCAGGTCACATTAATAAGTATTGAGGGTGGGACTTGAACACATCTTTTGGGGGAATGCAATTCAAATTACAATGGATGCAGTGATAAATGTTATAATCACAACACTTACTCAGTTATTAACTCAATTGCTTATTTAATAGGGAAAGTCTAAGGTAGAAATGGGCACCATATGATACAAAAAAGATGAATAAATAGGGTACCCGTGACCAAACTATCTGTCTTTATGGGGGATGCAAAAATAATGGTAATTTCTTAAACAAGACTAGGATTGGGAGACTCAAAGGAAAAACTAATGGTTCCATTTCATCCTTGGTTCACTTTAAAAATAATAGGCCAAGACACCTCTTTTTATAAAGGGTTTGATTTTTTTTGAGTTGGCAAAAAGACTGGCCCTGTGAGTAGTAGTCTCAATGGGAAACTACTTATTTCTCCTAATTGTAATTCATCTGGATAGGTGAAATTCTATCTATAACATGCACATTCTCCTTGCATATAATTTGATGGGTATTAAAAATAGCTTCCCATAAACTCAACATAAAGATGAAAGAACTTTTGATATTACCATGTTATTTTTCTTGCATATGTTGCCTACATAGAAAAGGAAACTATGTCTACTAGAGAAAACCTGTAGTATATGAAAATTAAAACCAATACCCATACTAAGGCAAATACTTTAGAAATCAATGAATAATAAAACATAACTGATAAATAGTTCACTTTGAAATTAAAGTTGAATTCTAAATAACAATTGTGTCAAGAGTCACAAAAACTTTGTTTTTAATGTCCTTCATTCTTTAAAATGGGAATAAATAATATGTATATCTCTAAGGTTACTCTAAGGATTTAAAGGAGCATATATATACATGTTACATAAAGCATGTTATAATACATATTGCAAGCTTAACAGCATATATATATAGGTATATGTATTCATATATATTGTGTTTAATGTGTACAGTTTGATTTGTATTAATTTTTATATTTCATATTGCTATTATTATCTTACTTTACAATAAGGCAGGAAACACACCATATTCATATAATTTCCACTGATGTGAAGATGCACAGGGTGAAAATTAGTGTCCAAATCTAGGAATTATGAAATAAAATAGCATGGAAGACTTTGTAACTTCTAACAAGTGTGTGTGAGGAGGTAAGGAAGACTGAATGGGGTCACACTACATTTTCACAAATACAGAATAAAATATTCTTAGAAACACCCATGCAAAGTTTTAGCCTTTGCACTGGCTGCTCAAGTGAGTTTGCCTAAATGGTATTTCATTAACGTAAAGAGTTTCTCTTCCTCCTTTTCATGGTACTTAGAAAGTTGGATTGTGGAGACTCTTTAACTTTAACAGGGATCAGGATGAGACCAACAGCAAGTCCATCAGGAGGCTTTCCAGGGAACCACTCCCAAGGATCAGGCAGTCAGCTCTCCTGCACCTGCGTGGGAGGTCTCCTTTCCCACACTCACTTCCGTCTTATCCCTGAGAACCCTCTGGAGGACCACCCTCAGAGACTCTTTTTTCCTCCGCTTTCTGAAGTTCCCAACAAAAAAGTAAATTATAGGGTCGATGCTACTATTCATGCAAGACAGAATGTCAATAAGATAATAAGGAAGTTTCAAGATTTGGTGTCCACTCCACCAGGATAAAAGTAGCCAGTACATTCCAAAAGGGAGGCCACAGAGAAGGAACACGAGGACAGTGAGCAGGATAATGATGTACATCTTTGTGGGGTGATGTTGCTGTGATGAACACTGCACCCTGACGATCAAAGTCAAGCTGGACACACACATCACAGAGAACAGAAAGAGAATCAGCACAGCACCGATGATGATGAAGTTGTGGCACACCTGCTCACGGTAGCCGCTAACCAGAAACCCACAGGTGACTCCTATCAGAATGCACATTAATAGGGACCCGATCCAAAGCAGGGTGCACACCACAGTGGACAGGTGCTTGGGGCGGTGGAGATGATGCCAGATTGGGAAGAGCACAGACAGGCAGCGTTCAGTGCTGATGGCGGCCAGGAGGCTCACACTCGTGGTGTATGAGGAAAAGGCTAATGGCGCGACCAGTTTTGCTACAGGAAAGCTGCAGTAGAAGGGCCAATTATTCCTAAAGTGAAGCGTTGTCAAGGCGATGTCATAAGAATGTGTTGAAATGTCAACCATGACAAAGAAGAGCTGGCAGAGCAGGAAGGTGAAATCTGCTTCTACCAAGTTAAGGATATAAATGGAGAAAGCATTCCTCTTGATTCGGAAACCGAGGAGCCAGAGAATGGTCCCGTTCCAGAACAAACCGAAGAGACTGACGATGACAGTGATGGGGAATGTGATCATAGCCAGCGTCCTACTGCTGGTGGAGTTCCCAGGGCTGAGAGCAGACCCTGTGTTCATTCCCTCCAGTTCACTGTTGTTGGATAGTGGACAGAAAGATGGAATGGGAGAGGCAGCCATGTTGACTGGACTTCAGCTCAGGAGGCCTCAGCTGGATTTTGCTGCCTCAGACTCACCTGTGAACACAAAAACATAGAGATGCACCAGGATGTCACTTGGAATGAGGATGGGTTCCATTGTTTTCTACCAATCCCTGACTCTATTACCATCAGGAGATTGCAACAACTCCTCATAGGGAAAGTGTGACAATTAGGTCCATGAGAAAGGACATTGGAAAGCCTTTAGGTTGTCTGAGCTACTGTCTTGATAATTGTGTGGTGTCCAGACACTAGTGCTCAGGTGGTAATGTGGAGGGTTGGGATGGACTCTTGGCTCCGCTCCCTTTGACTTCCATTTTTTGAATTTCAGTGTTACTCCTCATCCTGATGCTCCATTTGCTTTTCCTTTCAAGACAAGCAGCTCTTTCTTTATTCCTCCCCCAATCTAATCACAACCTCCTCAGTGGCCTGCCTCCTGGGCTCCTTTTCCTCTCTTGTTTCTGTCCTGGCCGTTTACTCCTCAGCATTTAAAACTGCTTTAAACAAATGTAAAATTTTTTTCCTGCAAAATAATTGTTATACAAAAATGTGAAATATGCAATTATTACTAACTTTCCCTTCAGAAGTTGTGTGAAATCTGCATTATATTAATTTTCCTTTGCCAGTGAATGCCATATCTCAACCTCCATGCCACTTCCAGGTCTCCATCCAATTCATATCTTTTTTTTGTTGTCTTTATTTATTTTTTTTAATGTTACATTAAAAAAATATGAGGTCCCCATATACCCTCCCACCCCCCTCACCCCACTCCTCCCATATCAACAACCTCTTTCATCATCATGGGACATTCATTGCATTTGGTGAATACATTTTTGAACACTGCTGCACCACATGGATAATGGTTTACATTATAGTTTACACTTTCCCCCAGTCTGCCCAGTGGGCCATGGCAGGATGTACAATGTCCAGCATCTGTCCCTGCAGTATCACCCAGGACAACTCCAAGTCCTGAAAATGCCCCCACATCATATCTCTTCTTTCCTCTCCCTACCCTCAGCAGCTACTGTGGCCACTTTCTCCACATCAATGCTACACTTTCTTCCATCACTAATCACAATAGTTCCATAGTAGAATATCAGTAAGTCCACTCCAATCCATACCCTATTCCTTCATCCTATGGACCCCGGCATGGTTATGTCCACTCCACTTCTATATCAAGAGAGGGCTTAGATTCCACATGGATGATGAATGCAATTCTCCTGCTTGCAGTTGTAGGCACTCTTGGCTCCCTGGTGTGGTGGTTGACCTTCTTCACCTCCCTGTTAGCTGGCTTGGGTAAGTCCAATAAACCAGAGGGTAGGAGTTACAAGTCTGTTGAGGCTCAGGGCCTGGCTATCACATGGTCAGTCCAGAGATTCAGGTCCCCTGAGTGTATAACAAACCCCAGCGCCAACCACAGGTCCAGTAAAAGTGACAGGAGAGGCTTGTGAACAAAGATCACATCTGAGTCCAGCTCCATCGCACTCAGGAACACAAACTCCAATTCATTTCTTGCTCCTCATTCCCTCTCCCTTTCCCCCCTTCCCTTCCTTTTCCAATGACACTACCCTTCAGATGAGAGAAAGATTTATTATTATTTTAGGTAAAAATGCTTCTTCAGTAAATGACTTTGCTCAGGGAAGGGCTCCATGCAGATGTCTCAGAGGTGTGACCTGAGCCAGGGTTGGCAAACTCGCTCCATGGCTAAGTGTTCACTGTTGCCCAGCAACTGACCTACCTGTGCCGGAACCTCACCTGAGTACACTTTAAGGGGTGTATCTTAACTTATCCTTCTTTCTCTTAGATGGAAAACAGCTCTGAGGCACTGTTTCTGTTTTTCCCTCTGTTGTATCCTTACAGACCGTATAAACCCATTCCTGGGGTGTAGAAGGTCCTCAACAACTACTGTTAGATGAAAGATTCCCTGATGGCTTCCAGATACAGGCTCCTTTCTGGAAGTATCTGTTAGCCCTGTGGCTCATTTCCTGAAGCCCTTGTGATGCTCTCTAATAAGTAGGCATTTGGGCTTGCCAGACACTACCACGCAGCAGTATGTCACACTCTGCCATCCAGACAGAGGCTCAGTCAATATATATTGGGGGAAGTGGACTTGGCCCAGTGGTTAGGGCATCTGTCTACCACATGGGAGGTCCGCGGTTCAAACCCCGGGCCTCCTTGACCCATGTGGAGCTGGTCCATGCACAGTGCTGATGCTCTCAAGCCGTGCCACGCAGGGGTGTCCCCTGCATAGGGGAGCCCCATGCACAAGGAGCGCACCCCATAAGGAGAGCCACCCAACGCAAAAGAAAGCGCAGTCTGCCTAGGAGTGGTACCACCCACACAGAGAGCTGACCCAACAAAAAGAAACATAGATTTCCATGCCGCTGACAACAACAGAAGCAGACAAAGAAGAAGGCGCAGCAAATAGACATAGAGAACAGACAACTGGGGTGGGTGGGTAGGGGGGGAGTAGAGAGAAATAAATAAATAAATAAATACATCTTTAAAATATATATATATATAGGATATATCATTTGATGAGCAAATTCCACATATTGCAGACCCTGAAGCTGGTTAGATGGTAGATCATGAACCCAGAAACATTTTACTTTTATGAGTGAAGAAGAGTGCCCATTCATGAATTAAGAAAATGGTTTTACATTTTTCTTCTTTCCTGTATTTTTGTAGTAGACCAGTGGCCATCAAGAATGAGAACACTGTGCACTAGCCAGATTATGGGGTCCTGAGGTACAGTAAATTATATGGTCATTAAAAATGAATGTTCTCTTTACGGGAAGATGGCAGAGTAGGAAGCTCCAAAACTCGGCCCTTTCACCAAAACAATTATTAAGTAGGTGGTAACTGTTTGAAAGAACTATTTTGAAACTCCAGACACCGGAAGGACACTGAAAAACATCCATGTAGCAGTGGGAGTAAGAGGCTGATAATTACAGTCAAGAACTGTAAATTGCTTTCTCCATGGTGGCTACCTGTGCTCCCTGGCAGCCATCCGCCATTCTTGGGGAAGGTCACTAGGGGTACAACTGATGGCTAACTGCTGCTGGCCCAAAGAGACATAAAAATTCTATTCCACAAGAACAGGGATATGCATGGCTTACCGCTGATCATGCTTTTTTTTCAATTAGAGAAGTTGTGAGTTTACAAAACAAACATACATAAAATACAGGGTTTGAGTACACCACACTACCACCAATACCTTGCATTGGTGTGGAACATTTGTTCATGTTATTGACAGCACTTTAAAAAAAAAATTGTACTATTTTTAATAGCAGCTACCTTTGTTACAATTGATGAAAGATTATTAAAATAGTTCTATCTCCCATCCATTATTTACATTAGGTGTGTTTTTCCCATTATCACCCTATTACTACCACCTTGTATTAGTATGATACATTTGCTATAATTGATGAAATAACATTCTTATACATGTGCTATTAACTAAGGTCCATTGTCTACAAAAAAGACCACTGTGTTCTTACAGTCCTATGCTTTATTTTTAAATTTTTGTTCTAGTAATATATATAACCTGAAGTTTCCTCTTTTAATTGCATACCTATATAGTTCAGTGCTGTTGATTACACTCACAATAATATGCTACCCTCACCATCATCCATTTACAAACCTTTACCATCAGCCAAAATAGAAATTCCATACAAGTTAAGCATGAGCTCCCCATTCTCTAACCCCAATCTATTTCCTAGCAACCTCTATCCTAGATTCTAACACTATGAGTTTGCTTATTATAATTAGAACAAAACAGTGAAACCATATAATATTTGTGCTTTTGTGTCCAGATTATTTCACTCAAGGTTCATCCATGTTGTCACATGCATCAGGACTTCATTTCTTTTTTACCACTAAATAAAGTTTTCTTGAGTGTATACACCACATTTTGTTTTTCCATTCATCAGTTGATGGACACTTGAGTTGCTTCCATCTCTTGGCAGTTGTGAATAGTGTTGCTATGAACATCAGTGCACAAACATCTTTTCAAGTCCCTGTTTCCCATTCTTCTAGGTACATACCTAGTAGCAGGATTGCTGGACCATATAGTTCTGTGCTTAGCTTCCTGAGGAACTGCCAAAGTGTCTTTTACAGCAGCTGCACCATTTTATATTCCTATCACCCATGAATGAGTGTTCCAATTTCTCCACATACTCTCAAACACTTGCAGCTTTCTGCTTTTGGGGGCGGGGGGGAAATAGTGGCCATTCTAATAGGTCTAAAATGATATCTCTTTGTGGTTTTGATTTGTTCTTCCCTAATAGCTAGTGATGTTGAACACCTTTTCCATTTATGCAAAGGAGGCTGTTGGAATTTTTATTGAGGTTGCATTGAATCTGTCCATCAATTTGGGTAGAATTGACATTAATGATATGAGTCTTCCAATACATGAACAAGGAATGTCATTCCATTTATTTGGATCTTCTTTGCTTTCTTTTAGCAATGTTTTGTCATTTTCTCTATACAAGTCCTTTATATCCGTCATCAAATCCATTCCTAGATATTTTATTTTATTTTTTAGTTGCTACTGTAAATGGAATGTTTTTCTTGATTTCCTCCTCAGATTTCTCATTAATCCTGTTTAGAAACTATCAATTTTTGCATGTTGATCCTGTATCCCACCAGTTTGATGAACTTGTTTATTAGATCAGGTAGCTTTGTTGTAGATTTTGGGGAGTGACTTTCTAAATGAGAATCATGTGATCTGCAAATAGTGAACATTTTACTTCCTCCTTTCCAATTTGGATGTCTTTTGTTTTTCTTGCCTAACTGTTGTAGCTAGAACTTTTAGCACAGTGTTAAATAACAGTGGGCAACCTTGTCTTGTTCAAAATCTTAGAGGGATGCAATTCTCCTGCTCGCAGTTGCAGGCACTGTTGGCTCCCTGGTGTGGTGGTTGACCTTCTTCACCTCCCTGTTAGCTGACTGGGGTAAGTCCGATAAACCAGAGGGTAGGAATTGCAGGTCTGTTTAGACTCAGGGCCTGGCTATCAATCACATGGACCGTCCAGAAATTCAGGTCCCCTGAGCATACGCCAAACCCCAGTGCCAACCACAGGTCCAGTAAAAGTGACAGGAGAGGCTTGTGAACAAAGATCACATCTGAGTCCAGCTCCATCACACTCAGGAACACAAACTCCAAAGAAGGGCCAACTGACATAGCACTGAACTCCATCTGCCATGATCTTAGAACCTGTGGGTCTCTGGAGTTCTCAGAAGAATCAATACCTTGGCTTGCATCTACTTTGGCTGTCTCTGGGACCTTGCTGAGGCATGCGTAAGAATCGCCCCTCTGATGACCTCCCAACTTTTTTGGAGACTCATAGCCATATAAGCTCATTTGTCCTTTCCATTTCCCCCTTTTATTCAAGGTCAAAAAGCATTTTTAACACCTGATATTACATGTAGTCTGAGCTATTCTGCTGGTCTGAGTTGATCCTTTTATTCAAGGGTGTTCTCCAGCCGCATTATCAGCTGGTACTTGGTAATAATCCCTCGGTGCCAGGAGTCATGTCCCATGCTTAGTCTAGCTTCGAGACTGGCCACATTTGAGCAACTTGGAGGCTCTCAGGAGGTAACTCTTAGGCACCCTGCAGCTCTAGGCCTAGTTCTTATTTCAGGTGCACAGGCTCACAAGCATAGACATTAGTATCAAGGGCTCGTTGTTGGATCATCCTTCTTTATTGGTCTTAGCCTCTTAGAGGGAAAGCTTTCAGTCTTTCACCAGTGTATCTGATGTTAGCTATGGGTTTTTCATGTTTATCCGTTATCATGTAAGGGCATTTCCTTCTACTACTGCCTTTCAAAGTGTTTTCATCAAGAAAGACTGGTGGATTTTGTCAAATGCCTTTTCTGTATGAATCAATAATGATAATGTGGTTTTTCTCCTTCATTTTGTTAATGTGGTGAATTACATGAATTGTTTTTCTTGTATTGAATGACTCTTGCATACCTGGGATAAAACATACTTGATCATGGTGTATAATTCTTTTAATGCACTGTTGGGTTTGATTTGCAAGTATTTTGTTGAGGAGTTTTGCATCTACATGATAAGAGATATTGATCTGTAATTTTTTTTTCTTGGAGCATATTTATTGGGCTTTAGTGTTAAGGTGATGTTGGCTTCATAAAATGAATTAGGTAGTGTTCTCTCCTCTTCAAGTTTTTGGAAGAGTTTCAGCAAGATTGATATTAATTCTTCTTGGAATTATTGGTAGAATTCACCAGTTTCATTTTTAATGAAAGCATTTAGGGCTATAAATATACCTCTCAGCACTGCTTTTGCTGCACCCAATAAGTTTTGATATGTTGTGCTCTTATTTTCTTTCATCTTGAGATATTTACTGATTTCTCTTGCAATTTCTTTTTTGACCACTGATAAAAGAAAAGGTTGTTTAACTTCCATATATTTGTGAATTTTCTAGTTCTCTGCCTGTTATTGATTTCCAGCTTCATTCCATTTGGTTAGAGAAAGTGCTTCAAATAATTTCAATATTTTAAAATTTATTGTTACTTGTTCTGTGACCCGACATGTGGCCAATCCTGGAGAATGATTCATGTGCACTTCAGAAGAATATACATGCTATTCCTTGGGGATGCAATGTTCTGTATATAGTTGTTAAGTCTAGTTTGCTTATCATATTATTCAAGTTCTTTGTTTCCTTTCTGTCTTCTGTCTAGATGTTCAATATATTGATGAGAGTGGTGTATTGAAATCTCCAACTATTATTGTAGAGGTGTCTACTTTTCCTTCTAGTTTTGCCAGAATATTTTACCTCATGTGTTCTGGGGCACAATGGTTAGGTGCATAAATATTTTTAATTGTTATCTTCTTAGTGTACTTCCCGTTTTATTAATATTTGTCTCTAGTAATAGCTTTTGACTGAAAGTCTATTTTGTCCAATTAGTATAGCTTAACCAGCTTTTTCTTGGTTTCTGTTTTCATGGAGTGTCTTTTTTCCAACCTTTCACTTTCAACTGATTTGTGTATTTGGTCTAAGATGAGTCTCTTATAAACAACATATATTTGGATCATGTTTTTTATCCATTCTGCTAATCTGTGTCTTTAGATTGGGGAGTTAATCCATTAACATTCAATGTTATTATTGTAAAGGCAGTACTTCAACCATTTTGTCCTCTTGGTTTTTATGCCATATAATTTTTGTCTTTTTTAATTATCTTGCTAAGAGTCTTCACTTCTTCACTGTACTCCAAGCCTCTCTCACCTGTCTTTTCCTTTCACCCTGCTGAACTCCCTTAGTAATTCTTATAGGGCATGTCTCTTGTTGACAAACTCTCTCAGTGCAGTTTATCTGTGAATATTTTTAACTCTCCCTCATTTTTGAAGGGCAGTTTTTCTGGATAAAGAATTCTTGACTGGTAGTTTTTCTCTTTCAGTACCTTAAATACATCATACCACCACCTTCTCACCTCCAAAGTTTCTGATGAGAAATCAGCACTTTCAGTCTTATTGTGGTGATGTATGTAATGAATCTCCTTGTACGGGATGCATATCTTTTCTCTTGCTGTTTTCATAAATCTGTCTTATCTTATCTTTGGCATTTGAAATTCTGATTAGTATGCATCTCTGAGTAGGTTTATTAGGATTTTTTCTGTTTTTTTCTGCTTTTCTTAGACATGTATATTTATGTCTTTCATAAGTGTTGGGAAATTTTTAGCCATTATTTCCTCAAATATTCTTTCTGCCTTTTTTCCCATCTCTTCTACTTCTGGGACATCCATGACACATATGCTTGTGTGCTTCCTGCTGTCATTCAAATCTCTGAGACCCTTCTCAAATTTCCCCCTTCTTCTTTCTATCTCTTCTTATGTCTGTGAGATTTTGATTGTCCTGTCTTCTAGTTCACTGATTCTTCTGCCTGTTCAAATCTGCTTTTGTATGCCTCTAGTACATTTTTAATCTCTGCTATTGTGCTTTCATCCCCATCATTCTGTTATGTTTTTCATACTTTCAATTTCTTTATGCTCACACTGCATCTTCTTAATATCCTTTATACCTTTATATGTATTTTCTTTCATCTCCAGAGATTTGTTTGAACATCTTTGATTAGTTGTTCCAAATTCTATGCCTACTATGAAATTTTAACTTGTTCCTTTGATTGGCCCATATCTTCCTGTTTTTTAGTATGGCTTGTAAATTTTTGCTGATGTGTATGCATAGATTATCTTGATGAGGTTACTCTGAATGTCAACTCATTTCTCTTACCTAGAGTTTTCTTGTTGATTGACTTTGTGTTAAGGATCTTCTTTGGTGCTTAGTTCAGCTTATTCTAGACCTTTAGGATAGCCCATGCTTATTAAATCATTAAGCTCTTCTTCATCTGATTCTTGCTCTGAATGTGCAGTATAATTTTTAAGATTGCACTTTTTGCATGATTATTTTACCTTCCAGGAGAAAGGTTTCTTTACTTTGTTCCTTCTCTGGGAATCTTGAGCTGTTCTGTTTGTTTTGTTTTGCTTCTATAATATTTTAGACTCCTTTCATTGACTCCAGCTGCCCCTGTCTGGAGGGCAAACTCTGGGGAGAGGATCACCCTGGAGAAGACCTTCCCAAGTCAATCCTTTTGAGCCAATACAGGGCCATGCACTCACAAAAGTGTCACTGACCAGCTCCAATATGCCCTGGAGAGGTGATCAGAAAGGCCACCCAAATCCTCCTGCACAGCTCCCCAAAGCTGTGCCTTAAGAAGCTAAGTAAAGAATTAAAAATTTAAAGGGAAACAAACAGAACCACTGTGGTTGAAGACCACAATAATTGAAAAGAAAAACTCCCAGTAGGGTTTCAAGAGTAGAATGGAACTGACAGAAGAAAGAATAAGAGAACTTGAAGACAAGACACTTGATGTAAGTCAGGCCAAGGAGCAGAAAGGAAAAAATATTAAAAGGGGAAAAAGGAATAGTCAAAATAATAATGACAGAGAACATCCCAAGCATAGAAAAAGACATGAATATGCACATTTAAGAAGCTCAGAGAACACCAAACAGGGTAAACGTGAAGAAAAATAAACACTATTATATACTGATCACACTATCAAATGCAAAAGACAAGAGAGTTCTGAAAGCTGCAAGAGTAAAGCAACATATTATGAACAAGGAAATCCCAATAAAATATAGAACTATTATCTTACTCAGCAATCCCACTACTAGGTATATAACCAAAACAATTAAAAGCAGGGGCCCAAACCTATATCTGCACACTGATGATCATAGCAGCATTATTCACAATTGGCAAAAGATGGAAACATTCAGCCATACAAGGAATTAAGTCCTGATACATGTGACAGTATAGAGGAACCTTGGAGACATTATGGTGAGTGAGATAAGCCAGACACAAAAAGACAAATATTGTATGACCTCACTGATTTGAAACAATTATAATAAGCAAACTCACAGTCAGAACCTGGAATATAGGTTACCAGGAAACAGGGTAGGAATGAGAAATTAAGACTTAAAATGTACAGCATTTCTTTTTTTTTTTTAAGATTTATTTATTTCTCTTCCCTTCCCCCTTCCTCCCCCCCCTCAGTTGTCTGCTCTCTGTGTCCATTCACTGTCTGTGTTCTTCTGTGACCGTTTCTATCCTTATCAGTGGCACCGGGAATCTGTGTTTCCTTTTGTTGCATCATCTTGGTGTGTCAGCTCTCTGTGTGTGTAGCACCATTGTTGGGCAGGCTGCACTTTCTTTCATGCTGGGTGGCTCTCCTTAGGGATGCCCTCCTTGCTCATGGGACACCCCTGTGTGGCATGGCACTCCTTGCACACATCAGCACTGTGCATGGGTCAGCTCCACACAGGTCAAGGAGGCCCAGGGTTTGAACTGTGGACCTCCAATGTGGTAGGCAGACACCCTATCCATTGGGCCAAGTCCGCTTTCCCAGCATTTCTATTTGGAAGATGGAAACATTTTTGAAATGGATGATGGTGATGACAGCACAACATTGTGAATGCAATTAACAGCACTGAAATATACATCTGAATATGATTAAAAAGGGAAAATGCAATATTGTATATATGGTAACACAACAAAAAATTTTTTAAATCCATGGAGTTGCACTACATGGTGAATCATAAGTTAAACCTTGGACTTTAATGAATTGTACAATTCTAAAAATGTGAAAACATCAATCGTAAGAAATGTTTGACACCAATGCAAGGAGGTGGTATGGTGGTATATGAGAATCTGTATTTTATACATGATTGTTCTTTAAATCTACAGCTTCTAATAAAGGAAAAATAAAAAATAAAATATGAAAGTTCAGAAAAACTGTTACAAGACATAAAGAAGGGCACCATCCATTAATGAATTGGTCAATCCATTAAAAATATATAACAATAATAAACATTTATACCTAATAACAGGCCCAATACCTAATAACAGGCCCAAAATATATGAAGCAAAATTTAACAGAATTGAAGTGAGAAACATGCAAATTTACAATAATAATTGGAGGCTTTAATTCACCATTTAAAAAATGGGCAAAACATCTAGACAGAAGATCAATAAGGAAATAGAGTACTTGAACATTACTAAAAAACAACTAGAACTAACATTCATATGTAGAATACTCTACATAATGACAGCAGACTATGCATTCGTGTCAAGTGCACAAGAATCATTCTCCAGTACAGACCATACGTTAGTTACAAAACAAGTCTCCATAAATTTTAAAAGATTGAAATCATACGGATAAGAATATCTTATCTGACCACAGTGGAATGAAGCTAGAAGTCAGTGACCAAAAGAAAAATGGAAAATTCACCAATATGTGGAAATTAAGCACATTCTTAAACAACTGATGGGTCAAAGAATAAATCACAAGGGAAATTACAAAATTCTTAGAGACAAAGGAAAATTAAAACACAACATACCAAAATTTGTGGGATGCAGCAAAAGCAATGCTCAGAGGGAATTTTAATAGCTGCAAATACCTACATTAAAAATAGGAAAGATCTCAAATTAATAACCTAACTAAACATCTTCAGGAACTAGAAAAAGGAGAGCAAACAGAACATAAATTTAGTAGAGAGAAGGAAATAATAAAGACAAGAGTGGAGATAAATGAAACAGAGAATAGAAAGACAATTGAGAGAATCAACAAAGCCAAAATTATATTTTTGGAAAAGATTGATAAAATTGACAAAGCTTTGGCTAGGCTGATCAAGAAAAAAGACAGCAAAGATGCAAAAACTAAAACCAGAAATGAGGACATTAATACCAATCTTGTATTATTGGTATACAATACCAATCTTGTATAAGAAAATGCTGGGAAGCAGATTTGGCTCAACTGATAGAGTGTCTGCCTACCATATGGGAGGTCCAGGGTTCAAACCCAGGGTTTTCTGACCCATGTGGACAGCTGGTCTACACTCAGTGCTGATGTGCGCAAGGAGTGCTGTGCCATGCAGGGGTGTCCCCATGTAGGGGAGCCCCACGTGCAAGGAGTGCGCCCCTCAAGGAGAGTCACCCCATGTGAAAAAAAGCACAGCCTGCCCAGGAGTGGTGCCACAGACATGGACAACTGATGCTGCAAGATGATGCAACAAAAAGAGACACAGATTCCCAGTGCCACTGACAAGAATGCAAGCAGATACAGAAGAACACACAGCAAATGGGCACATAAAGCAAACAATGGGCAGGGGGAGGAGAGAGATAAATAAAAAATAAGTCTTTTTTAAAAAAAGAAAATGCTACAGAAAAATTTTACAGTGACAAATCCTGTAATCTAGATGATATGGAAAAATTCTGAGAAACATGCACTTTACCTAGACTGACTCAATAAGAAATAAAATATCTCAACAGACCTATAGTAAATAAAGAGATTGAATTAGTAAACAAAAGCCTCCCAGAAAAGAAAAATCTAGAACCAGATGGCTTCACTGGTAAATTCTAACAAATATTCAAAAAAGAACTAAAAGCAATCCTTCTCAAATTCTTCAAAAATCTGAAGAGGAGGGAACTCTTTCTAAGTTACTATATGAGATCAGCATCACCCTAATACCAAAGCCAAATAAAGTATCACAAGAAAAGAAAATTTTAGACCAATATTCCTTATGAATATAGCTGCAGAAATCCTCAACAAAATACAAGCAAACTGAATCTAGTAGCATATTAAAGGATTATACATCCTGACCAAATGGGATTTATTACAGGAATGCACGGGTAGTTCAACTTAAGAAAATCAATGTAACAAACACATTAATAGAATTAAAGAAAAAAGTCACATCATCTTAATTGATACAGAAAAGGTATTTGACAAAATCCAACACCTTTTCATGCTAGAAACACTCAGAACAATAGGAATAGAAGAAAACTTCCTCACCATGATGAAGGACATTTATGAGAAAAACACAGCTAACATTATAGTCAATGGTGAAATATTGAAAGCTGGTTGGTGCTAGGGTTGGTGTATACTCAGGAGACTTGAATCTCTGGACTGTCCATGTGCCAGCTGGGCCCTGAGCCTCAGCAGAGTTACACAACTCCTACCCTCTGGTTCATTGGACTTACCCAGGTCAGCTAACAGGGAAGTGAAGATGGTCAACCACCACACCAGGGAACCAAGAGTACCTACAGCTGCAATCAGGAGAACTGCATCCATCATCCATGTGGAATCTAAGCCCCCTCTTGATATAGAGGTGGAGTGGACATCACCATCCCAGGGTCCACAGGATGGAAGAATAAAATATGGATTAGAGTGGACTTACTGATATTTTACTATGGAACTATTGTGACTAGTAATGGAAGAAATTGTAGCATTGATGTGGAGATAGTGGCCACGGTAGTTGCTGAGGGCAGGGAGAGGAAAGAAGAGTTGTGATGTGAGGGTATTTTCAGGACTTGGAGTTGTCCTAAAGGATACTAAAGGGACAGATGCTGGACATTACATAGCATGCCATAACTCTCTGAATGTACTGGGGTAGAGTGTAAACTACAGTGTAAACTACTATCCATGTGGTACAGCAGTGCTCCAAAATGTATTCACCAAATGCAATGAATGTGTCACAATGATGACAGAGGTTGTTGATGTGGAAGGAGTGGGATGAGGGGGAGTGGGGAGTATATGGGAACCTCTTATTTTTTTTAATGTAACACTTTTTGTGATCTATGTATCTTCAAAAAATACAATAAAAAATGATGTTGGTGGGAGGGTGGGGAGTGGGGTACATGGGAACCTCTTATGTTTTTTAATGTAACATTTTGTGTAATCCATTAACTTTAAAAAAAGATAATTTAAAAATAAAGAATACAACAAATGCTTACTTTCACTGAGGCTCTTCAACTATTGGAAGCTCTAATTAGAACAATTGGGGGAAAAAAGAAAAGGCATGCAAATTAGAAAGAAAGAAGCAAAACTATCTCTCTATGCACATGTGATGTGATACTTTATATATAAAATACCAAAGAAACCACAAGTAGCAGAGCTAATGAATGAATTCAGAAAAGTTGCAACATACAATATTAACACTCAAAAATTAGTTGTGTTTCTATACAGTAACAGTGGACAATCTGAAGTGGAAATTAGGAAAACAATTCCTTTTATGATAGCATCTAAAAGAATAAAATATGTAGCAATATACTTAACCAAGGAGGTGAACTACTCATACTTTGAAAACTACAAACCATTGTTGAATGAAATTAAAGAAGACATAGATAAATGGTAAGACATACCATGTTCATGGATAGGAAGACTTAATATTGTTAATATGTCAATACTGCCTAAAGCATTTTATAGATTCAATGCAATTCTATAAAAATTTCAGCAGGTTTTTTCTATGTAAATGGAGAATAGGATCCTAAAATTCTCCTAGAATCTCAAGGGGCCCCAAATAACTTAATCAATCTTGAAAAAGAACAAGAAGACTGGAGATCTTTCATTTCCTGATTTCAAAACTTACTACAAAGGCACACTAATAAACAGTTGCTACTGGTGTAAGGATAGACATATAGACTAATGGAATAAAAGTCCAGAAATGAACCTACACATGTATAGTCAATTGGTTTTTTGAGAAGGCTGCCATGTATATTAAATAGGGAAAGAATGACCCCATGAGCAAATGGTTCTGGGATAAATGGATGTCCACATGCAAAAGAATGAAATTTGGACCCCTCTCTCACACCATACACAAAACATTAACTCAAAATGTATCAAGGAACTAAACATAAGAACTAAAGCTATACAACTTTTAGAAGAAAACATCGAGAAAACTTTTATGATCTTGGGTTTAGCCATGAGTTTTCAGCTGTGACACTAAAAGCATGAGCAATGAAAGAAAAAAAGTTACATGAAATGGACTTCATCAAAATTAAAAACTTTTGTATATTAAAGTACATTATCAGGAAAGTGAAAAGACAGCCTACAGAAAATAACTGTAAATCATATATCTGGTAATGGTTTAAAATACAAAACAATTTTTAGAACTTCTGCAACACAACAACAAAAAGACAAATAATTTAATTTTTAAAATTGGAAAAGGACTTGAACAGACATTTCTCCAAAGATATACAAACGGCCAATAAGCACATGAAAAATGCTTGACATCATTAGTCATCAGGAAAATGCCCAATTCAATACCACTTCGTACTCTCTAGGATGGCTATCTTTTAAAAATGAAAAGTAACAAGTGTTGTGAGTATGTGGAGAAATTGGAACTTTTGTGCATTGTTTGTGGGATTGTAAAATGGTACAACTGCTGTGGAATCAGTCCGGCAGTTCTCCAGAAAGTTGAACATAGACCTCTCATATGGTCCAGCAACTCCACTCCTAGGTATCTACCCAAAATAATTGAAATCAGGGACTTTAAAAGATACTTGGACACTTGTGTTCATAACAGCATAACTCACAGTATCTGAAAGGTGGAATTAGCCCAACTGTCCATCAATGGATGAATAATAAACAAAATGTGGTCTATACATACCATGTAATATTATTCAGCTGTAAAAAGCCATGAAGTTCTGATATATTTAACAACATGGATGAACCTTGAAGACATGTTGTGTGAAATAAGCCAGACACAAAATAACAACTCCTAGAGGAAGCACATTTATAGAGACTGACAGTGGGTTACTGGTTACCATGAGCCATAATGTGGGAGTGATGCACAGTTATTGCTTAATGGGTGCAGAGTTTCTGTTTGGAGCAATGAAAAATTTTGGTAATGGATGTGGTGATAGATAGCACAATATCTGAATGTAATAATACCACTAAAATGTACCATTTAATCACCTCACATGCAGACTTTGTTTGACTTGCTTGATCCCTAATTTTCCTCTCCCATTTTACCATTTTTCCCTGAGTAGGAACGCAAAGGCGGCCTCTTTTTTCTTATAGCCCACAGAGCAGAAGGAAACACTGTTCTTTCCTTATGACGATACAGCCTGTGCTCAAGTCTCCCTAGCTCTGACATCTCAAGTTCTTTGGTCCCTCTTGCAATGACCCCTGTGGTAGTTTGAGGCTGCATGCACTCCAGAAAGTCCTATTTTTCAAGCTGGTCCATTCCTGTAGGTGTGAAACCTATTGCGGGTGGGACCTTTCGATTAAGTTACTTCTATTACAGGCCTTCTTGTTAGGTTAGTTCGATTAAGGTGTGGCCCAGGGTGAGTCTTAATACTCTTGCTGGAATCCTGTATAAACTGAATGAACCCTGACAGAAAAACAGAGAAGCAGAGAGAAAGCCCCTGAAGCATAAACTGAAAGCAATGGAGTGACCAGCAGATGCTGCCATGTGCCCTGCCATTTGACGGAGGAGTCCAGGATCGCTGGCAGCTGGTCTTTGAGGAGACAGCATTGCCTGTTTTTGTTTTCATTTGGACATTTTCATGACCTCAGAACAACAAGCTTGTAAATTAATAAATCCCCATTGTAAAAGCTAAACTCTTTCTGTTATATTGCACTTCATCAGCCTAGCAAACTAAAGCAGTCCCAAGTCACTTTAAGTGATCTTTCTCCTCTTGACTACTCCACTTACTCAACTCCTCCAGACTAAGCTGTAATTAACTAAGCTGCTCCCTTGTTTTCACTCACAGCTCTTGTTCTCATTCTTCCTTTTCTTTTCTTGTATTCACTTGTTTCTCTCCAACTGTATCTGCAGTTCTGTTTTCAGAGTGGCAATATCCGACTGAGATTAGGTTGCCATCCTTAAGCCACAAGTACAAAAAACATATGCAGCCTTTGTTTGTTTCTGTCTCTATCAATATCTATCCAGCTATCTATCTATCTATCTATCTATCTATCTATCTATCTATCTATCTATCTATCTATCTATCTATCAGCTATCTATGTATTTATCTATCAATCTAATTCTTCTTGGTAAAGAAGTTATATATCATTTTGAGAAAACAGTCTATGCCCTCTTACCTCTATATTTTGCATTTGACATCTCCTCCTACTGGAAAAACCATCCTAACTCTCTACTCTTGCCAGCCTTATCTTCAAGGCCTCACTCATTTCTTGCCCCATGCCTTGGGGTTTCCTCTCCATGTAGGGGGAGGTATAAGGTATTCTTAAAAGACAGTCCCCACAGAGCACCTGACCCTGTAAAAGCTGCCCTGTCAGAAAGCTGTACATGACTCTCTCTGCACTTTCCTTCCAAGCAGATGTTCCTAGAGAACAGTGCTGTCTTGCTTCACCATGTGGCAATACACTGGAATCAACAACAGCGGACTTTTGGAGTTTTGATCCTGGAACTCCAGGTACAGAGTCAAGTCATTTGCCTGATAGTATGCAGCTGAGGAGACCAAAGCCCTGAACAGCTGAGAAAGCCTGGAAAGAAATGAGCCACGGGAGAGAGATGAGCCCTATGAGAGCCTACAGGTGAGAATGGGAGGAGCTGGGACCTTAGGAATAAGAGGAAGGCTGAACCCTTGCAGAGACCAGCAGCCATCTTGCTCTAACATGTGGCAACAGACGTTGGTGAGGGAATTAACTTATACTTTATGGCCTTGTGACTGTAAGCTTCTACCACAAATAAATACCCTTTATAAAAACTAAAAAACAAAGCAAAACAGAAACAATAGCTGACTTTTGTAAGAAAGAATCTCAGCTGATTACTTGATTTGGCCTTGCGACTCTAAGCTTTTACCCCAAATAAATACCTTGTATAAAAGCCAATGGAATTCTGGTACTTTTCATTGGCTACCCTTTGGCTGACTAATACAATCACTCTACCCAACAACAGGAGAATATGCATTCTTCTCAAGTGCACATAGATCATTCTCCAGGACAGACCATATGTTAGATTATGAAACAAGTTTCAGTAAATTTTAAAAGATTGAAATCATGTAAAATATCTTCTCTGACCATAGAGGAATGGAATTAGAAACTGACAACTGAAGAAAAATTATAGAATTCACAAATATGTGGAAATTAAGTGCACTCTTAAATGACCAATGAGCTAGAGAAGAAATCACAAGGAAAATTAGAAAATTTTTAGAGATGAACAAAAATGGAAACACAACATACCAAAATTGATGGAATGCAGCAAAAGCAATATTCAGAGGGAATTTTATAGCTGTTAACGTTTACATAAAAAAGAAGAAAGATCTCAAATCAATAACCTAACAACGTCTTGAGGAACTAGAAAAAGAAGGGCAAACTGAAACTAAATTTACTAGAAAGAAGGGAATAATAAGAAGTAGTGTGGCGATAAATGAAACAGAGAGTACAAAAACAAATGAGAGTCAATGAAGCCAAAAATTTTTCATTGAAAAAAGATCAATAAAATTCACAAGGCTTTGACAGGACTGGCAAAGAAAAAAAGAGAGAGAAAAAATGGAAATAACTGAAATCAGAAATGAAAGTGAGGACATTACTACTGATCTTGCAGAAATTGAAAGGTTTATAAGAAAATGCTACAGATTATTGTAAACCAACAAATCTGGCAATCTAAATGAAATGGAAATATCCTAGAAACACACAATTTAACTAAACTGACTCAGTAAGAAATAAAATATCTCAACAAACCTATACCAAGTAAAGAGACTGAATTAGTAATCAAAACACCTGTCAGCAAAGAAAAGCCCAGAACAAGATATCTTCACTGGTAAATTCTAACAAATATTCAAAAGAGAACTAACAGCAATTTCTCCCAAGTGCTTCAAAAAAGAGAGGAGGAGGACCTATTCCTAAGTTATTCTGAGTTCAGAGTCACCGTTATACCAAAGCCAGGTAAAGATAACACAAGAAAAGAAAATTACAGCCCAGTATCCCTTTTGAATATACTGTAAAAGTCCTCAACAAACCAGTAACAACCTGAATCTAGTAGCATATTAAAAGGATTACACACAATTGCTAAATGGGATTTATTTCAGGAATAAAAGGGTAGTTCAATCCAAGAAAGTCAATCAATGTAACAAAACATATTAATAGAATGAAAGAAAAAAACACATAACCTCAACTGATACAGAAAAAGTATTTGGCAAAACCCAACACATTTTCTTGACAAAAATGCTCAGAAGAATAGGAATAAAAGGGAAACTTCCTCATCATGACAAGGGCATTTATGATCACAGCAACATTATACTCAATGATGAAAGACTGAAAGCTTTCCCCCTAAGATCAGGAAAAGAACAAGGATGCCTATTTTCATGGCTACTATTCAACTACTGAAGCTGTAGCTAGAGCAATTAGGCAGGAAAAGGGAAAGACATCCAATTTGGAAAGGCAGAAGAAAACTATTTCTCTATTCACAGATGACTGGATACTTTATATTGACAGTCTTAAAGAATTCACAAGTAAAATAGCAGAGCTAATAAATGAATTCAGCAAAGTTGCAGGGTATAATATTAACACTCAGAAATCAGTTGTGTTTCTGTATACTAGCAGTGAAAAATCTGAAGTAGAAATTAGGAAAACAATTCCATTTACATTAGCATTTAAGAGAATTTTTAAAAATAGGAATAAATTTAACCAAGGAGGTGAAATACTCAGTCACTGAAAACTGTAAAATATTGCTGAAAGTTATTAAAGAAGACTTAAAGAAACGGCAAGACATACCATGTTCATGAATAGGAAGACTTAATATTGTTAACATGTCAATACTACCTAAATCAGTCTACAGTTTTGATACACTCGCTAACAAAATTTCAATGGCCTTTTTTTTTGCAGAAATGGGAAAGATGATCCTCAAAATCACACAGAATTCCAAGGGGCTCCAAATAACTTACTAATTCTTGAAGAAGAAGAAAAAATTGGAGATCTCACATTTCCTGATTTCAAAACTTACTACAAAGCCATATTAATTAAAATAGTTGGAACTGGCATAAAGATAGACATTTCGATCAAAGGAATAAAATTAAGATTCCAAATCAACCCACACATGTATGGTTAGTCAATTTTTTAGAATGAGAATGATGCCGTTTATATTAAATGGAAAAAGAATGGACTTTTGAGCAAATTGTGCTGGGAAAACTGGTGTCCACATTGGAAAAGAGTGAAGCTGCAACCTTCCCCTCATACTATACCTAAAAAAGGAACTCAAAATGGATCAAATACCTAAACATAAGAGCTAAATTATAAAATTCTTAGAAGAGAACATAGGGGAATTCCTTTAAGACCTTGGGTTTGGCCATGATTATTATTTTTTTCTTGGAAGAGACAATTACTTTGAATTAGCAATTTACTTTGTGTGTGAGTGTAACTTAGTTCATTGTTTTCATCCTTACTTATGTGTCTTTTCTATTGCAGGTACTAAGGTTCTTTCCAGAAATCATAATTTTGAATATTAGAAAAAGCTTTAAAATTTTTCACAATTACATTTTTTAGAAACATGTTTTTTCTTCAATTTTTAAAATTTATTATTTTTATAAAGAATAAATCCTCTTCTCAGGCATTCTATTTTTCAAGAGAAACAAGAATTTCTTTCCAGGGCTTTAAACTCTAGGATCTGCTCTCTTCCATCATAGGATCTACAACGCTGTGTGTTTCCCCGCCTGACCCACTCCTGCTTCTGGAGCGATGGTGGGTTCATGGCTTCAGCACCCACAGCCCTCCTCCTCTCCTTTGGCCATAATTTGTAAGATATGACACTAAAAGCATAAACAACAAAAGAAAAAAATTACATAAAACAGACTTTGTCAAAATTTAAAACATTTCTGTTTTAGTTTGCCAAAGGGCTGCCCAGGCAAAGTACCAGAAATGTGTGGCTTTTATAAAGGCTATTTATTTGGGGTAAAAACTCATGGTTCCAAGGCCATGAAAAGTCCAACTCAAGGCATCATAAGAGGTACTTTCTTACCAAGTCAGCTGCCATGTGTTGAAACAAAATGGCAGGTGATCTCTGCCTGGTCTCTGCCTTGGCCTTGGGCTTCCTCTCTCAGGCTCAGCTGCTCCTCTTTTTTCCTGATTTCTGCTGCAAGCTGTTGTAAGGCTTGTCTCTTTCTGGGCCTCCTATATCAATCTTGGCTGCTCTGTGCTCTTCCAAGATCTGCTGTGAGCTATCAAGCATAGAGCAGGGCTCTCTCTTCTTGGGGACTTTGTGCCTAAGCAATCCTCTCTCTCACATTGCAGAATCAAATATTCTGGATCTTTTTCCTCTGTCTGTCCTTGTGAGTCTTTATATCAGACCCAGCAGGGGGCGGGGACTCAACCTAAGTCATGCCTCTCTGACATAGTCCAATCAAAAGCCCTAAAGCAATTTTATCAAGTAATCTAACCAAAGGCCCCTCAATTGAATTAAATGCAAAGGGCATCACACCTACAGGAATAGATTAGTTTGCAAACACAGTCTTTCTCTTTCTGGGATTCATAAAATATCAAACTGTCACATTTTGTATATCATAGGACATTACCGGGAAAGCGAAAAGAATATATATAGAACTGCTACAACTCAACAAGACAAACAGCCCAGTTAAAGAATGTGAAAGGACTTGAATAGATAGTTCTCCAAAATTTACATACACAAATGGCCAATAGACACATGAAAAGATGTTAGCTATCATTAGTCATCAGGGGAACACCCAAATCAATACCACTTCACACTCTCTAGAATGGCTATTATTTAAAAATGGAAAGTAACAAGGGTTGGTAAGTATTCAGAGAAACTGGAACTCTTGTGCATTGTTGATGGGATTGGAAAATGGTGCAGGCACTGTGGAAAACAGTCTGGCTGTTCCTCAAAAAGTTAAAGATAGACTTACCACATAATTCAGCAATTCCACTCCTAGGCATCTACCCAAAATAATTGAGAACAGGGACTTTAACAGATTCTTGTACACCAATGTTCATAACAGCATAACTCACAATAGCCAAAAGGTAGAATCAACCCAAGTATATATATCAATGGATGATTATATAAACAAAATGTAGTCTATACATACAATGGAATATTGTTCAGCTGTAAAAAGGCTTGTTCTGATTCAAAGTACAACATAAATGAACCTTGAAGACACATTGAGTGAAATCAGACAGACACAAAGGAACAACTATTATATGATTGTAGGAATATGAAATACCTAGAGGAAGCATACTTAATAAAGACAGAAAGTAGATTACAGGTTACCATGGGCCAGGACATGGCGGAGATGTGTAATTATTGCTTAATGGATTGAGAATTTCTGTTTGGAGCAATGAAAAATTTTGGTATTGGATGTGGGTGATAGCACAATATTTGCATGTAATTAATATCACTGAATTGTATCCTTAAAAGTATGTAAAATGGAAAGTGTTGTATTCATATTACCACAATAAAAATTTTTAAAAAGCATGCTCAGTCTCAGTATATTACAGAGACTGTCTTTTATTTAAGAAACTCAGAATTTAAGTGGACATGTAAATGACAAGAAATCATAACTTCTAAAATGATGAAATAATATTTAATTAAGATTATTTAAATTATTCTAATCTCAAATTTTATCTAGCTGTTACTTTGGTCAAGTTATTCAAATTGTTTTGTATTCCAATTTTGTAGCTTCTGTAAATTAGGGAGTTGAGCTGGATTACCGCTAAGATTTCCCATGCCTCTATATTTCACTTTCATCCTGTTCCACTTGCACAACACGCAGAGTCCCATTTAATCACCTCACATGAGGACTTCATTCCGACCAGCTTGATCCCTAATTTGTCTTTCCCTTTTTACCGAGTGTGCACTTTTCTCTCACACCCCCTGGAACAGGAGGAAACACCAGCTCCCACATCTTGAGCTCCTTGATCTCTTTTGCAATGGTCCCAGATCAACTTAAGTGCTCTTCCCCCTCTTGACTATCCCACTGACTCAACTTCTCCAGACTAAGCCGTAATTAACAAAATTGCTTCCTTGTTTTCACTCCCAGTTCTCCTGCCCATTTTCCTTTTTTTCCCCCCATTTACTTCTTTCCATGCGTATCTGCATTATGTTTCCAGAGAAGCAATATTCTACTGAGATGTTATTGCCATCCGTAACCCACAGTACATGAAACATATGCAGCATTTGCTTGTTTCTGTCTCTCTCTCTTTCTGTCAAGCAGTATCATGTCTGTGTATCTATCTATCATCTATCTCTATCTTTATCATCATCTATCTTTCAATCTATCATCTATTTACTTATTCATCCATCTATCAACTATCAATCAATTAATCAATCTGTCTAATTCTCCAAATATAATTTGGAAAAGAAGATATGTAACACTTTTGAGCAAACAATCTATTCCCTCTCATCTCTACATTTTATATCTCATGACTCTTCCTCTTGGAACAACCACCCTAGCTCTGTCTCTTGCCAGCATTATCTTCAAGGCTCCACTAATCTGTGCCCTATGCCTTGCCAAAACTTCAGTTTCCTCTCCGTGAAGGGAGAGATATGAGGTATTTTTGTAAGACACTCCCCATGGTGCACCTGACCCTGGAAAACCTGCCATGTCAGCAAAGAGTTAGTACATGACTCTCTCTGACCTTTCCTTCTGAAAAGATGTTCCTAGACAACAGTGCCTAAGTGTGGGGCAATATATCACCCCGGGATATCCTCCAGCCTTAGCTCATGCCCCAATTTTTCATTCCCCGCATCTGTGTGACTATACCCCAGTGACTTCAGAAGTGGCTAATGGACCATAACTGATTCCGTTGTACCCCAAGGTCTTCGTTCCAGAGAGTCCTGGGACCCAGGAGATGTTCACCTTTTAGATCCCAGCCTTCACAGAGGCAGCGGCGTCCCCTTCTCACAGCAGCTCTGAATGACCAGCCTTCACCTCAAGACAGGCACCTTGGCGACCACTATGATGAGGAAGGCTGTTCAGGGTGCTTGGCGGGAGGTAGAGGACCCTTAGTCTAAAACAGAAACCCTTTCTTACATGATTGCACCTTTCATTTCTAGTCCTGAGTGCCAAACCCGTGCTTAAGCTGTATGGTCTCAGAGAGTCACCAGAAAAGCCCACTTTCAGACTCATGCATTTTGGTCTACAGGCAAAAACACTTTCTTTCTTTACTTGGTGATCATCATCTTACTTTAACATAGATTTTATTTGTCCCCTCCTCTGCATGTGCCTTCTCTGTTCACCATACCCCAGGCGGCTAATCTCTGTCTTCATTAAGCTCCTTCAGAAGCTTTTACAGACATGGATTGTGGAACCATTTTCATACCGAGATGTTTGCAAGATTTCTATCTTCCTATATAGGTCCTGTGTTCTTTGAAGGTCTGGGGTTAATCTTCCTCATTTTTTACCTCTGGTAAATTAATACAGAACAGTAGTTCAATCCATACTTGTTGAATAATGAATGATATAACTTTTCAAGAGAAAGAAAACAATCGAGGTGGAGTCCCTCAGCCCTGCCCCTGGCACTCACAGAGATGGTGGTTCTGTTTCTGCCCCTCTAGGGACCTCCCAGGGGTCTTTGCGTGGCCACATACATCAGAGCAGACCGATGGGCTGTAAAACACATGCTTTCTAGTCTCTCTTATTAACACTGAAGGAAAGAAAGAAAGTTCCAGAGCAAGGTCAAACAAATCTCAAGGGGAGCTCTCCCTTGCCCTGGCATTGCTCCTTTGGCTCACATTTCCTTACTCCCACATCCATAAGATGCCTTGTGGCCAAAGTGCCTCTCCACACATATCTCTGTCCCTTCCCCCATTGACTCTCCAATTAGATCCATGGCTCTTCCTCAAGGATTTGGCTTAGTTCTACTTTTTCTCTTCAGACTACACTTAATGGCATGCCTGCTCTTCTCTGGTCACTGAGAATCCTCTTGTCTGGTCCAAGTCAACCAGACTCCCCATTGGGATGGAAATAAATATTCACCCATACACACGCACACACACAGCAGCATGACTCAGGGCTTCTCACCTCCTCAGGGTCCTGCTGGTACCTTAGGCTGTTGGCTGTGAATGACTCCTGCCTTGGTCTCCAAAGGGGAATGTCCTAGACTGAGCCACAGAATCCTGATCAGTGAGAGCCTCAGGGAAGCTTCTCCCAGGTCATTTACTTTCTCTCCATCACGTGGCTCCTGAAGCACCAGGTACAGGGGTATCCCCAAGGTCTTCAGGAAATAGATTCATAATGCCCCATAATGTGTGATAAGGAGCTCTACAAGCAACTTATTTCACTTTATACACTTTCCTCTCAGTGTCATTAGGAAGCCATAAAGGAAATGGCTCTTTATCACCACCATAAGTTTTTCCCCACAGTCTTTGTATTCATTGCTTATTGCACCTCAAGAGAGTTTAGTCTTCCTTCTTTCTCCACTTACCATTTCCACTTGTCCTCTTTCCATTATACTGGGCATTTAGCTTTCCTAAATGTAAAGGTGATGTAATGCCTGCTAGTGCATCAGCAGTGTTTGAAGTTTTTATGATTTCCCTGTGTTCCACAACATTTACCTCATATGCCTCTATCTACCAACAGACGCCTCCTTGTATATCTGAGATTCCATCAGTGTCATCTCCTTTCAAGCCAAAGAACTTCCTTTAGCATTGCTTGAAGTGACAGTGTGCTGGTGACAAATTCTCTCGGCTTTTATTTGACTTACATTTTTAAAAAATGTTTTTGTTCATTTTGCCTTTATTTTTTTTAAAGAGTTTTTCACTGGATGTAGAATACTTGGTATATGTGATGGTTAGGCCAATGTGTCAACTCAGCCAGGTGATGGTGCCCAGTTGTTTGGTGAAGCAAGCACTGGGCTAATTGTAATGCAAGGACATTTCATGGACTTTAATCATCAGTGAGTTGATTGCATCTATGACTGATTACATCTACAATCAACTGAGGAGATTGCCTTCAGCAATAAGTGATATCACATCCAAACATATGAAGGCCTTAAAAGGGAAAGTGATTTCAGTATTCAGAGAGAAAATTCCCATCTCTACTTCAGACAGACAGTTCTGGGGGATCCATTGAGGATGCTCATCAGAATTCCTGGCTTGCATCTTGCCCTACAGAGTTTGGACTTGTGCATCCCTATGGTCTCATGAAGTCTCACACTATTTGCAGATTTCTTTTGTCATTTCTATTTAACTAGAGAACCCTGACTAATTCAGAATGGTAGATTAAAGCATATCTCTCAGAAAAGACACCTTCTTAATTGCCATCCATGTTCCTGTGAGTTTGATCCCATTGTAAATAGAATTTTTTAACAGGTTAAGGCGAGGCAGGGTGTGGACTCCTTTGTGAGCACGGTCTTTGAAGGAGCTATTTAGGAGTGACGAGCTGAATAAGGGTGGACCTTACTCTGTGTTATTGGAGGCTACAGTAAAGAGGACACAGAAGCCCCAGAGCCTGGAAGGAGAGGACATCCCTATGTGATGGCAGCAGAAATAGAAGCCAAGGATCGCAAGGAAGGCCTGAGGCCAGCACCAGAAAGTATACACTCAGAGAAAGCAAACCTGGCCAATATGCTAGTTTTTTTTTTTTTTTTTTTTTTTTTTTAATTCTTCTAGCCTCACATCTAAAAGCCAAAACCAGTTTGTGGTATTTTTTATAACAGCTCTGGAAAACTAAGATACTGGGCCAGCAGCACTTTTCCATCAGCATTTTAGAGATGCTTTTCCTTTGTCATCCAGGCTTCCCTGTCTCCGATTCAATGACAGCCCATTGGAATCATGGCTTTCTTGTGTGGAATGTGGGTTTTTCTCTTGATATTTCCAAATTTTTCTTCATCTTTGCTTAGAGCAATTTTAGTACAATATGCTTTTAATATACATAGACTTTTTAAAAAAATTTCCCATTGTGGTTTGCTAAGCTCCTTGGGTCTGTGAATTGATATTTGGTGAAAAATATCAATTCACAGACCCAAGGCCATTATTTTTTCAATTATTTTTCTGCCCATCCTTTCTCTCTTCTTATGGGTCTCTAATTACATGTGTGTTAGATTGAGTATTTCCCCCACAAATTACTTCAATTTTTTCCTTGTTTATAATAGTTTTTTTTCTGTTCTTTATATTGGATAATTTTTACTTCTCTCCTATTCCTTCCCTTTCTTTTGCCATCTCCCATCTGCTTTTATGCACAGTGACCTTTTCCATAGTATTTTTACTTCAAGAATTCCTTTTTAATAGTTTCTATTTCTCTTCTAAGATTCTCCATGTGTTCATTATGACTATCTGTTGAATTTTGGGGCATTGTTTTAGTTTGCTAGGCTAATGAAAAGCACTATACCAGAAATGGGTTGTCTTTTACAATGAGGATTCATTCATTTTCAAGCTTACAGTTCTGAGGCCGTGAAGACGTCCACATCAAGACACTGTCAGGTGATGCTTTCCCTCCAAAAACCGGGTGCCAGCAATCCTGGACTTCTCTGTCACATGGCAAGGCACATGGCATTGTCTGTTAGTCTCTCCCTTCTCTTTCAGGTTTGGTTGTTTTCAGCTTCTGGCTTCAGTGACTTTCTCTCTTGCTTCTCCACAGTCTTCTGTTTATAAAAGACTCCAGGAAGAGGGCTGAGACCCACACTGGGCCACGCCTTGCTGAAGTGACCTCATCAAAGGTTCCACCCACATAGGTTCACACCCACAGGATTGGGCCAGCCCTAAGAACATGATTTTCTGGGTTACATACAGTCTCAAACTACCACACACCACCCTCTGGACCCCAAAAGACATGTCTTTCCATATGCAAAATACATTCATTCCATCATAGTATCTCAAAAAGCCTTATGTCATTTCAGTAACAATATTAAGTATAAAGTCTCATCAGAATCAGTTATAGATGTGGTTTGTCCTGGGGAACAATTCCCCTCCTGCCGTGGTCCGGTGGAATCTAGACAACACATTAGTCATAGCATACGTGTTCTCGTTGCCCTAGGGAGAAATTGGAAGGCAAACAAGGATCGCAGGTCCCAAATAGTTCAAAACCTGGAAGGCTTACTCTATTCAATTTCAAGTTCTGAGAGTCATTTATAGAATAACATCTTGTCCTCAGGCCTGATGGAATGGATAACAAGTGTGTGTGTGTGTGGGGGGGGGATAAATAAATAAAATAAGTATTTTTTAAAAAATTCAACTAAGATGTCTTTGATTAGATTACCTGTCAAGATTAGGGCTTTTGATTCAACTGCATCTGTGGGCATTACACAGGTTGAATCCCTGCCCCCTTCCTGGGTCTGAGATAAATGGACACTCACATAGACAGACAGACACACAGGAAGAGAGAGCGCTGTCATTTTTTATTCTTCCATGTGATAGAAAGGAGAAGACCAAAACAGCTGAAACCCCAGGGAGAGATGAGCCATTTTACCTGATAGCTTACAGCTGAGATTGGGAAGAAGCGGTGAGCCTGATTTAGAAGGCCTGGAAAGAAACAAGCCTTATGTCAGGAGAGAGTCGACTGCAGGCTTACTTATGCATGAAGCCTCAAGGCTAGGCCAATGGAGTTCAAGAGAAAGAGGAGCCAGAAGGGAAGGAGAAATCTCCCAGGGGTCAGCAGCCATCTTGCTTCACTATGTGGCAACACACCAGAATCAACAATAGCTAATGTGGCAGTTTGGCATTGTTTATGAATTACAAATATAGATATTGGATTATGTTTGTAAACTGTTTTTTTCTCTGGGCATATTAGATTATATTGGATTCAGAGGTTTCGATTTTACTTGATTAAATAATGATTAAGGCTTTGATTGGGCCACATCAGTAGGACGTTGAGTCCCCACCCTTTAGTGGGTGGGAACTCACAGAGCAACCTCACCACAGAGAAGGGAGGTTGGAATTTTGAGCTGGAGCCCCAGGAAGTAAACACACAGGAGAAGAACACAGAGGATTAGATACAGTTCCAAAGACAAGGCAGAGGCCCCAGCAAGAAAGACAGCCATTCACCTGATAGTTTACAGCTGGCCTTGTGGAGCAAGCAGAGCAGCTGAGCCCAGAGAGGAACAAGCCCCAGGGGAGAGATGAGACTTATCCCAGCCTATGGCTGATATTGGAAGAAGTCGGGACCATGGAGCCTTAAGGGGAAGAGGAAGCCTGAACCTTTGCAGATGTTGACAGTCAACTTTCTCCAACATATGGCAACAGATTTTGGTGAGGGAAATAACTTTACTTTATGGCCTGGTAACATAAGTTTCTATCCCAAACAAATACCCTTTTATAAAAGCCAATCAATTTCTGGTATTTTGCATCAGCACCCCTTTGGCTGACTAATACAGCTGACTTTAGTAAGAAAGCATGTCTGTTGACACCTTGTTTTTGCCTTGGGTCTCTAAGCTTTTACTCCAAATAAACACCTTTATAAAAGTCAACAGATTTCTGGTACTTTGCATTGGCACCCGTTTGGTGGACTAATAACATTGGCTTACAAGTTTACAGTTCTGAAGCCAAGAAAAATGTCCAAATCTAGGCATTATCAGACAATGTTTCTCCCAAAGGCCAGCTGCTGGTGATCCTGGATTCCTTTGCCCCTCGCATGGCAAGACACATGGTGGTGGCAGCTGGTCTCTCTACTCTTCTGGGTTTGTTTGCTTTCAGCTTCTGGATTCTCTGGCTTTCGTTCTGCTTCTCTGGCTTTCTCCTTGTTTCATCTGAATTTCATTCTCTTAAAAGGACCCCAGTAATGATTAAGAACCACCCTGGGCTATGCCTTACTGAAGTAACTTAATCAAAAGGCCCTACTTAAAATCGGTGTACACCCACAGGAATAGGTTAGTTTTAAGAATATGATATTCCTGGAGTCCATCCAGCTTCAAACCATCACACACATCAATCTATCTTATCCAATGTTGACAACAAGGATCCAGTTATATATGACTCCATTATTTCATGACTCTTGCAGAGTTTGGTGCAGATACCATTTAGATATTGTTCAACATGTTTTGTCAACCTATTTGTTTAGAACTGTTTGATGTTGTTCAGCCTGTTTGTTTAGAACTGGATTCCAAGTCATTGATAAGTTGAGGTCATCATGTATTAAGGAGTATAATTAAGGAAAAAAAGTTTAAGAAAATATCTCTCCATAGATCCGATTGTTGAAATGAATTAAAATCAACAGAGCAGCTGAAGTGGAATGGAAAATGAAGGAGACAAAAAACAATAGAAATTATGTTGCAATACTTGTTGAATAGCATTCCTCTAGAATGATAAACTGATTCAAATTTAGTTTGTTGATATGGAGCACATTTATGGTTCTCAACAAAAATATTCCAATGGAATGTTTACAAATAAGCCTGTTTGGAATGAATAGAAAAAGGGAAAATTCATTAAAAAATGGAGATCAAACAACACACTGTAAAATAATCAGCAATATCGTGAGATAAAAAAATGAGAACACAACATATCAAAACCTATGGGACACTGCAAAGGCAGTGCTAAGAGGGAAATGTATAGCCCTATATGCTAACATTAAAAAAAGAAGAAAAAGCTAAAATTGTAAATCTAACTGCACACCTGGAGAAACTAGAAGGAAAAAAAAAAAACCCAGCAAATGAATCCCAAACCAAGATTAAGGAAAGAAATAGTAAAGATCAGAGCAGAAATAAAGAGAAATTGAGAACAAAGAAATCAATAGAGAGAATCAACAAAAGCAAAAGTTGGCTCTTTGAGAAGATCAACAAAATCAACAAACCCTTAGCTAGACTGATAATGAAAAAAAGAGAGAGAAGATACAAATAAAATCAGAAATGAGAGTGGGGAGGAAGACTTTACCACTGACCCTACAGAAGTGAGAGATCGTAAGAGGATGCTATGAACAACTGTATGCCAGAAAACTAGACAATATAGACAAGATGAACAAGTTCCTAGAAACACATGAACCACCTACACTGACCTTAGAAGAAATGGAAGACCTCAACAAACCAATCACAAGTAAAAAGATTGAAACAGTCATCAAAAACCTCCCCAAAATGAAAAACCCAGGACCAGGTGACTTCAAAAGTGAATTCTACCAACCATTCAAAGATGATCTAATACCAATCTTCTCAAGCTCTTCCAAAAAGTTGAACAGGAGAGTATGCTACCAAACTCATTCTATGAAGTCAACATCATCCTAATACCAAAAACAGATATGGATACTACAAAAAAAAGAAAATCACAGACCAATTACTCTAATGAATATAAATGAAAAAATCCTCAACAAAATACTTGTAAACTGTTTCCAAAAGTACATTAAAAAATTATACACCACAGTCAAGGGGGTTTTATCCCAGGCATGCAAGGGTGGTTCAACACAAGAAAATCAATTAGTTTAATAAACCACATTGATAAATTAAAGAAGAAAAATCACATGATTGATCAATGCAGAAAATATATTTGACAATGTACAGCACCCTTTCTTGATAAAAAAAAAAGCAATACTCAAAAAGATAGGGACATAAGGAAGCTTTCTCAATATGGTAAAATGCATATATGAAAACCTACAGCTGGCATTCTACTCAATGGTGAAAGATTGAAAACTTTCCTGCTGAGATCAAGAACAAGACAAGTATTCCCACTGTCACCACTGTTATTCACTATTTTGCTAGAAGTTCTAATTAGGTTAGATAAAGAAATAATGGGCACCCAAATTGGATAGGAAGTAAAATTTTCACTGTTCACTGATATGATCCTATATCTAGACAATCCTGAAAAATCCACAGCAAAGCTACTAATAGACAAGTTCAGCCAAGTGGTGGGATACAAGATTAACACCAAAAAAATCAATAGCATTTCTATACACTGATGATATACAATCTGAGGAGGAAATAAAAAATCATTTATAATAGTGACTAAAAAGTCAAATATTTAGGAATAAACTTAACCAAGGACATAAAGGAACTGTATTCAGAAAACTACAAAACATTGCTAAAAGAAACGAACGAAAACCTAAATAAATGAAAGCACATTCCATGTTCATAGATTGGAAGACTAAATAGAATTAAAATGTCAATTCTACTCAAACATATTTACAGATTCAACATAATCCCAATAAAAATCCCAAGAGCCATTTTTGCAGGAATGGAAAAGCCAATAATCAAATTTATTTGGAAAGGTAAGCCAAAAATCTTTAAAAAGAACGAAGTTAGAGGACTCTCACTCCTTACTTTAAAGCATATTACTTATATTACTTAGCTACAGTAGTAAATCAGCATGTTACTGGCATAAAGACAGAAAGATTGACCAATGGAACAGAATTGAGAACTCAGAAATAGACCCTCACATCTACAGTGAAGTGATTTTTGACAAGGCTGTTAAGCTCACCCAGCTGGGCCAGAACAGTTTATTTAATGAATGGTGCTGGGAGAACTGGATAGCCATATCCAAAAGAAATAAGGAGGACCCATATCTCACATCTTGTACAAAAATTAATACAAAATGGATCAGGGATCTAAATATGAAAGTGACAGCTATAAAACTCCTAGAAGAAAATATAGGAAAACAACTTCAAGATCTTGTGGTAAGTGGTAGTTTCTTAAACTTTATACCCAAAGCATGAGCAACAAAAGAAAAAATAGATAAATGGGACCTCCTCAAAATTCAACACTTTTGCACCTCAAAGGACTTTGTCAAAAGGATGAAAAGGCAGTGAACTCAATGGGAGAAAATATCTGGCAATCACATATCCAATAAGGGTTTAATATCCATGACATGCAAAGAGATCACACAAATCAACAATAAAAAGACAAGCTACCTGTAGCAGTCTGATATGGTTTATAAATTCCAAAAATAGATACTGGATTATGTTTGTGAACTGGTCTGTACCTGGGTGTGATGAAATTATGATTAGGGCTTTGGTTGGGCCACATCAGTAGAACATTGTGTCCCCTTGGTGGGTGGGGACTCACAGATAAACTACACGGCAGAGCAAGGAGTTAGTTGGAATTTTGATGTTGCAGTTTTGAGCTGGAGCCCAGAAAGTGAACACACAGGAGAAGAACACAGAAGAATAGAGATGGCTCCTTAGACATGGCAGAAGCCCTAGGGAGAGAGACAGAGCAGTTCACCTGATAGTCTACAGCTGACCTCGTGGAGAAAGGCAAAGCCTAGAGAGCCTCATAGTCTACAGCTGACCTTGGGGAGAAAACAGAGGAGCTGAGCTGAGAGAAAAATGAACCCCAGGAAGAGAGGAACCCAGAAGCCTGGACCCTGGTGGCCATCTTGCTACAACATGTGGCAACAGACTTTGGTGAGGGAAGTAACTTAACGCTTTATGGCCTGGTAACTGTAAGCTTCTACCCCCAAAAAAAACACCCTTTATAAAAACCAACCAATTTCTGGTTTGTTCTTTTTTTTTTTTTTTTTTTTTGCATCAGCACCACTTTAGCTGACTAATACACTACTTATTTAAAAAATGGGCAAAAGACTTGAAAAGACAATTGTCCAGAGAGTAAATACAAATGGTAAACACAAGGAAAAAATGCTCAACATCACTAGAATTAGGGGAATGCAAATCAAAACTAAAATGTTTCATTTCACACCTATTAGACTGGCCACTATTAAAAAGTCAGAAAACTGTAAATGTTGGAGAGGATGTAGAGAGATAAGAATGCTTATGCAATGTTGGTAGGGATGTAGAATGGTACAGCCACTGAGGAGGTCTGTTTGGCTGTTCCTAAGGAAGTTGAATATAAACCTGCCATGTGACCTACCATTACTAGGTATGTGCCCAGAAGAACTGAGAGCAGTGACATCAATAGACATCTGCACAATGATGCTCCTAGTGACATTCTTCACGACTGCCAAAAGTTGGAAACAACCCAGGTGTCCATCAACTGAAGAATGGAGAAACAAATTATGGCATATACACACAATGGAATATTATGCAGCAGTAAAAAGAAATGAAGTCATGAAACATGTGACAACATGGATGAATCCAGAGGACATTATGTTGAGTAAAGCAAGCCAGACGCAAAAGGACAAATACTATTATGAACTAAATATAGATTGTAAACTCATGGAATTAATAATTAGAATATAGGTCACCAGAAAATAGAATGAGGGTAGAGAATGGAAAGCTGATGGTTAGTCTGTGCAGAATTGGCTAAAAAGTTGTTTGTAAGTCTTTGGAAATGAACGGAAATGGTGAGAGCACATCATGGTGTTTGTGAGTAGCATATGGCTATGACAGTGGTTGAAAGGGAAAGGCTAAGGACATGTATATTACTAAAAGGAAAGCTAGAAATGTAACATAGGGCTGTAAAACATAGTGAAACCTCATGTAAAATACGAATATGGGTGATAGTGTATATATAAGACTTTTTACAAAATATAAATACAAATAAACTAGAGAGAAGGAAAAATAATGCAGATATGTATGGCAGGGGAAACAGAGATTGAGTCTTCTTTGGTTGGTTGATTTTTGTTTTTTAGTATTATTATTACTGGAATAATGAAAATGCTCTAAAAATAATTGAAGTGATAAATGCACAACTATGTGATTATACCGAATACCACTGATTATACACTTTGGATGGATTTATGCTTTATTAATATGTATTAATAAAATTGATTTGTAAAAAAAAGTTCATTCAACAAAAGTTCATTTATTGTTTATTATATCAAAGACAACATAAAACAGCTAAGATGCAGCAGTGAACAATGCGTGAAGATATCTTTGACTGCAGGAAGCAAGTATTCCAGGGAAGAAGGTAATGCATAAATAAGGCAATGGCATTAAGTATTATAGTTTGGAGGTGTGTTTGAATTTACAGAAGTAAAATTAATAAGCATGAAACAATGGGTATATAAAGGAAATCAAATGCTTATTCAAACTACAAAAGGGTATTATTCACACAACTTATATGTACAACGCTTTAGAACATAGTAATCAAAGCAAGAGGCGATGCCATCAACCCCACAAAGCTACTTATCTGCTGGGGGAAGCATAAAACCAAAATGGTGGGTCTTGGTATAAATTGTGATCATTTAAAAAATGCAATAATAAGGTGGGCTAGGTAGAAAAGTAGTCATGAAAAATCTTAGAAAGCTGATATTTAGAGATGCAAGAGTGCAGAGGCAATGATATCAAAAGATACGGTGATAGAGCCTCCACAAAGGAAAGAAAATTTGATTTGTTCCATTTCACAAAAGAAAGCCAGTATAGGAATATTCTAGTAAGCAAGAGAGAGAATGGAATGGTTCACATCAGCTCTCTAGAAAGGTAAGGGCTTGTCAGTCCTGTTGAAATTTGGAGAAGAGTCTGGTCACAGTAATCACTAGAGCGAAAGGGGCAACGAGGCAGCCAGGAGAGCCCCTCGGAACTGCTGTCCCTGAGGCTGAGGACCTGACTGCAGCTTCCTCTTCCTGCCTCTGGAATCCTTATCAGTGTTTTACAGAAGGGCAAGGGCAGCCTCAGTTATGAATCTACCCACATGGTGGAACTTTTGTGTGTGATGCCAGGAGCCTGTTTAAATGGGAGAAAACTGGTTGAATGCAGGTATGTGCCCAGTGGAGGAGAGTCTGCTCTCACTTTTCAAGATCTGAGAAGAGGCACAGAGCCCAGCGGGGAGCTGCCCTGGGCAACCGGCACAGAGCTGGTAAGGAGTGAAGTGACCCTGTCACTCCTGACCTAAGAGTGCTCAATTGATCACGGTCCCTCCCATGTCTCAGAAAGATGTGGAGAGCGCTTTGGCTGGAGGGAGACACACCCTACTGCCCATGGCCCACGGTTTATGGTCTTACCCATAAACCCTCTGAAGGGTGCACTGACCCTCCCACATGGACTGCCACCCCTCCCCCAGTGTCAGCCTTAAGTCCCAGATGGTCACTGGTCTTCAAATGTTGTGAAGTCCTATACCTACCTCACAGCTTCCAGAATGCTCCTAGAGTCTTCTGTTTGGGGAGTTGGGAAGCTGGCTTCTCAGAGGGATTTGATTTAGTTATAATTATGTTTCTCTGAATATGTGATCTATATTTCCTGAACAACAACAACAACAAAAACTGTGTCTAGTCTTTTTGAGGCTTTGTGACTCCTGAAGTCACTTTTGCTATCTCAGACAAACTCTGGAGTCCTTCCTACCGCTGGGTTGATTTGTTGGTCTCAGAGACTCTTCCTTTGACCACTGCAGAACTTTTAGACCACGACTCCTTATTTTCATTAGTCACAAGACCCTTCCTTGATGTAACACAACACAGTCCCCAGGGAAGGATGTTGTTCTGTGGAGTGAATGAAGTAACTCTGTAAAATCAACTTGCTAAGAAAAAGAATAGAAAAGGTGATGGGATGTGGCGTCCCTGAAGACTTTCACGGCATCACAAGGTACGAGAGAGACTCATGGAACAAGACCTTGCATGTGGTCCATCTTTATCGTATGGAAAAGAGACTTGCTAGAAATTTTCCTGATCTGGCATAGACATCTGTGAATGATGACTCAAGACAGGAAAAGATCAATTTTAATTCCTGGAGTTCCCATGCCATCGCATGAGGTCTGCTCCATCTGTGAATGAGCCAGTGATTCCTCTAGATAGCTGCGTTCATTGCACGCTGATATCTAAGAGTCTTTTCTAGAGACAGAGAATGTTGTTGGACCTACAGGGGTCATGAAGAAATTGGTTTACGGTGTGGAGTAACCAGCATCAGTTTAAAAAGAAGGTAAATTCAGGGCATGTGGGGCCCGTATTTGTGTGTATGTTTGAATTTCAAATCATCACAATAGAAGAATCTACTGGAGCCCAGTTTCCAGAACGTCTTGAGATGAGCTTCTGACGCTGAAGAATGAAAACCCCTGCCTCCAAGGAGTTCACACTCTCCTTTCCACGGATGCTGAGTGCTGCTAATGAACCTCTGATGCTGTAAGACCACTTACCAAATGAGGGCTGTTGAGGTGCTGATCTAGATAGAGTGGAATATTTCCATAACAAGGAAAACACATTTAATGAAGGACCGTGGCCAATCATGTGAAGGGCCATGGACATGCTCTGAGTTCACTGGAATATAGATTTTTCAAACATCCCCTTAGCACCAGCTAAGGATGGAGTGTTCCTCCTTCTGACCTGAGGAGAGCCAGGTCTGCAGGAAGCAGAGAGTCAGAGTGTTAGCAGCTTCAGAACTGTGTCTACAGACAACTAAAAAGATGGGAACCTCAGCTTCTGCCGCGATGAAACTGAACTGCCATCCTACTATTCCTTAAAGTCCCTTCAAGGGTGAGCCGTGTATCTGAAATTCTGGGAAACTGTCTTCTAAATTAGGAAGAAGTAAAAGAAGAGTCGTAGTAGAGAAAACACACCTCTCCTCCAACCTGTGAAGCCTCTCTGGCTACCAGGAGACCAGCCTGCAAGGTAAGTACGGCAGGAGACAGAAGACTTCTCTGTACTTTTGGCCTGAAGGTTTTGCCACCTTCTGGCTCTGAAGTGCCTCTTGGACTTTCTGAGGTGCAGTGTCTTGAGTCACTTTGATCAGGAATTCTGTGAGCTCGTTGATTTCCTGTTTGGCTCACTATAAATCACTTGTGCCAGATCCCACAGCCCTATAGAAATTCCACATCTGACTTCCCCCTTCCAAGACCTTGCTGAGATGCTATCAAGGTGCAATTTTTACTGCAGTGAGTTCTGAGACAGTTAGCTTTGGTTTATTAATAGATTGTTTCGTGGTATTCTGGAGAATTCACTACAACGTATGTTGTCTTCAACAATGCACAGTTAAGTGCCCCCTTCTCACTGACAGGCATTTTTTAATTCCCCTTTTCTTGTCATTATTCTATATAAGACATCAAAAAAAACTCCTTTTATCTCTTGAAAATCTGCATCATTGTCCGTTTTTTCTATGGCTTCCTTGTCTGCTTTTATAGATGAGTCTTCTTGGAAACTTTTTGGTACATCAGATCTCAGAAAGTACCTCACTCACTGAATAACTGGGGAGACAGGTTCTGTACACTTTGTCTAATGGTTTTGTACAGCTTGTCTTTCCCCATTTCCCCATTATCCTTTTATAAGGAAATTTTTCCCTCTGTAGGGCTCGCTTTTGGTCCTTAAGTACTTGATGATTTTAAACTTATGATGTTCAGGGTTCAATCCCTGGTACTTCCTTTAAAAAAAAGAAAAAAAAAAAAAAGAGAGAGAGTGACATCTTTTATTTCAAGCCTGGAGCAGCCGGCTGTGAAGTATACCATTAACCAACTTATGCCCTCACCTTTCTCCTGCTGCCCCCAAATTCAAAGGTGTTTTACCAGACCTGCACAGATGACATAAATTCAAGGAAACAGCAGGATAATACAAATGATCTACTATCAAGTCAGTCTCATTAGAATTAGACGTCTTACTTAGAATCAAATTTTGGTATTATTCATAGGTACAGGAACCACAAAACCCTGGCACACATGGACAAGCCTGAGACCACCCGCAAGCCCCCAGGATCCTCCTCACAGCATTAGATTTAACACGGAAGGTGTCTAAGTGGCAGATGAGAGTGTGGTGTCTCAGGTACTGAGAGAGAGCCTCTCCATTTCACACTTCAACAGCTCCGGGGCTGACGTGACATTTTCTCTGCCTTAACTCCTTCAACTCCAGGCTTGTTTACCATGACCTATCTACGGCAGGCACATCCTGCTGAAAACCTCCCCTGTGTAAGAGCACGTCTTTATCCTCGCTCCAGTAAATGCCAGTAGGGTCCGATTAGCACGTTTATAGAGAGACTTGCCTGAGTTCCTGCTCCTTTCCTTTCTTCCCCTCTCTCTCCCTTTCTCCAGTTGTGCTATTTTTTAAAATTATTTTATTGTAAGTTATTTCTCTGGTGCAGGACATTTAAGTTGCTCTCAGCTTTTAGACCGTGGTAAAGAAAGCTGCTCTGAACGTACTGCACATGTCTTTTGGTGGCGTACAGGTGCACACTCACTTCTGTTTCCTTGACGTTACGTGGTCCCACTTGCACCTGAATAGCCATGAGCCATGTGTCAAACATATCTCAGATGTGGTACGGCAAGAGCTCGTGCCCTCGACTCCTGTTACCCTGAGCCAGGCAATCCTCTTGCTCTATTTCAGAGATGGAAATTCCCAGCAAACCCGAATGACTTCAGCCTGGTCTGCCATCTAAGGGAGGGCCGGGTTGCCGTTTTCGCTTTTGCTCTTGGATTGCAGGACTTCCGAATGGCAACCCGGTGTTCTTGGGATTTTCCAGGGCCCCTGCCCTTGCCAGGACCTAGATTCCAGCTCTTGTCCCAATCGTTCCGGAAGGTTAAAAACCTCCAAGTGGAAATGTGGCTCCGCATGCCAAGCTCCTTCCTCTGCTCTCAGCCCTGGAAATTCTTCGATTTTTTTTCAGTACTTTAATCACAGATTTAAATCTATTTTCAATCATTTGTTTAGTTCTTTTAACCATCCTCAGTGGGACGATTTTTCTCATTTACTTGGTTTGCCATATTGAAAACAGTTGTCCTTACTTTTTCAATTGCTTTACTTGCTCTACTACACAGAAGTCTCTTTCGGTTCAAAACATAATTTACAGACTTTTGGAATGCAATTGAAAATACAGTTTTCTTTTTTTTTTATTTTTATTTTTTAAAGATTTATTTATTTAATTTCCCCTACTCCCCTGGTTGTCTGTTCTTGGTGTCTATTTGCTGCGTCTTGTTTCTTTGTCCGCTTCTGTTGTCGTCAGCAGCACGGGAAGTGTGGGCGGCGCCATTCCTGGGCAGGCTGCTCTTTCTTTTCACGCTGGGCGGCTTTCCTCACGGGCGCACTCCTTGCGCGTGGGGCTCCCCCACGCGGGGGACACCCTTGCGTGGCACGGCACTCCTTGCGTGCATCAGCGCTGCGCATGGCCAGCTCCACACGGGTCAAGGAGGCCCAGGGTTTGAACCGCGGACCTCCCATATGGTAGACGGACGCCCTAACCACTGGGCCAAAGTCCGTTTCCCGGAAAACACAGTTTTCTAAGAGCAGATTTAAATGAGGATAGAAACTGGGGCCCGCCCAATTTCAGCCAGACATATCTGCTAAAACCAGTACATTTCCTTACTCTTTCCAATATACATGTCCTAGGCATGTTTCTACAGGGAGTGTATCCATAAAGTCACAGCACTATGTATCAAGACTAAAATATTCTCACCCAAGATGCAGAGCCACAGTGCTCCATCATTTTACAGATTGTCTATCTTTGCAGACTCCTGACACTATAAAATCAGTGAATGCATTAGGGAAAAGTAAGTTGAGCCACCTTATTTTATTTTCTATATATTTCTAGGTCTGAACTCAAAGATATCCAAGAAGTACCAGAGAAGATGCAGCCATGGGCCAAGCTTGGGGCTTTGCTAAGTACTGACGAGTGAGTAGACAAAGCTCTACATCCCACAGGCTCATAACTGCCGGTTGCCCCAAGAAGAATGGACCAACTATCAAGACATGAGTAAGATTCCTATGTAAAATCACAACACGGATGAGTTTACAGTGAGCACTCAGAGGGAAGCAGCGTACAGTATGAACTAGAGAATGGGAGGGACCTGCTGCTCAGTCCTGAACTACCTGAAGCACCAGCTGTGGTCACTTGAGATTTCTCAGTATCCTTCAGTACTTACCCTGCACGTTGTCTTCAGTAGATGGATAATGCCAGTGGATTCAATTCTGTAGCAAAGGTATGTTCAAGCATCAACTTAATGCTCTTGAGACACACATCCCCTCAGTAGGTTGGGTTCTTCCCTGAGTAATACCTTTTGACAAAGGATCATCTTATTGGAAACTGAAACATGTCAGAAGTGAGTCTCTTGGTCACCTTTTCTCACTGTGACTTCCCCTTCTGAATGACACACTTTAATCAAGTGCAGTGGACCCTTGAGCCTGGTTGCCATCTACCCAGGAGATGTGGATTCCACTCCATTTTTCTGATCTTCTGTTTTCTTCTCTCTTTTTTTTTTTTTAAGATTTATTTTTTATTTATTTATTTCTCTCCCCCCCCCCCCCCCCCCCGCAGTTGTCTGTTCTCTGTGTCTATTTGCTGTGTGTTCTTCTTTGTCCACTTCTGTTGTTGTCAGCGGCACGGGAATCTGTGTATCTTTTTGTTGTGTCATCTTGCTGTGTCAGCTCTCCGTGTGTGCGGCGCCATTCCTGGGCAGGCTGAACTTTTTTTGTGCTGGGTGGCTCTCCTTATGGGGCACACTCCTTGCGTGTAGGGCTCCCTACACAGGGGACACCCCTGCGTGGCCGGGCACTCCTTGCACGCATCAGCACTGCGCATGGGCCAGCTCCACACGGGTCAAGGAGGCCCGGGGTTTGAACCGCGGACCTCCCATGTGGTAGATGGACGCCCTAACCACTGGGCCAAATCTGCCTCCCTGTTTTCTTCTCTTATGGCCTAATAATTACTGGTTTTAAGATGTGACTTTCAAAGATTTTGAATTGTGTTTTTATTTTGCTTTTGGGCATTTCGCCCCATGGGAGCACAAACATTAAATAGCCTTCCCTTCCTTACTTGAGAATTCACCACTGTTTATCCTCAGGAGCTTTAAGAAATAAAAGAAGAAAGAAAAGGCATAGAGCAAAGTGCTTAAGGGAGTTTGGGCATTTGGAGTCATAACGTTTCCCCTCGGATGCTCTTGGTGTCCCTGCTGTTCCCAGATGCTCCTACCCCGTTCTCCAGTGGGACAAGCAAAGCCAGCTTGCTCTCCTTGGCACTGGGGGCAGCAACAGCAAAGGCCAAGCAGATGGAAACGACATCACGTCTCTCAGGCAAAGGCTGGCACCAAAAGGAAAAGAGGTGCCAAGAATATTCAAGAAGGAGGAAGTGGGTAAAGGTCAAAGGATAGACAACACAAATATTTCTTCTCACCTGCGTCTTCTCTTGGATTCTGGAGCTTCGCAAAGCTTTGGGTAGGAGCTGGAGAATGTTGGTGGACACCAGTTCCTGGGGTCTTCTCCATATATGCAGCCTTGGAGCAGTTTCCCTGAAGTCCCACTGCAGTCAGCTGCAGCTCCCAGGTCGAGCTGCGTGACTTGGTCTCGGGACTCTTGCTTGGACCTTGTATCCTTCCATCACGTCCCATCAGTCTTACTCGAATGAGCCTATGTTGTTTTCCTGGAACCAATCTCAGCAGAATGTGTTTATCCCAACACACACTCAAACTGCAGATACCACAGAACTGTGGTGATACACTCAAGCAGAAAAGTCTCCCTTTCTTCCTAAACAGTCATTTGACTATATTAAATATATCAAACATATTTGAATCTATTATCAATGTAATAAAATATATCAATATATTAATATAATTTAAAATTATTTGAATATGTTATTAATAAAAATACAAAACCTCCCTGCTACTTTCCTTATCAATGTAAGTTTTCACTGAATTAGGATCATCAAAGTAGAAGGTCCTTGCAACGACTTGAGTCATGTAGAAGCTGTCCTTCACCCAACACTCTTGTTTCTCTCGGACTGTTCTGGTTTGCCCTGTTTCTGCCATCCTGTTCTCCTCGCTGTCCACAAAAGCTCCAGGCACCGCCTTGCCTACAGGCTGTGGCATTCACTGCTCCTTCTGCCTGGAATGCCTTTCCCAGGACTTTTCACATACTGAACTTTCTCACCAACTTCTAGTCTCCCTCATAAGCCAGTCTTTCAGGGGAAATGTCTGTCACCCAAATACTTCCTTTCTCCTTCCACTGCTTTATTTCTCTGTTAGAAGTTTTCACCGTTGGCCATAACACATCTCATCAGTAGGGTGGGGAGAATTTTTACCTGATTCCTTTTTGTAAGTAAACTTTATTTCAAATTCAGAAAATAAAATAATAGACAAAAACAGCTTAACAAGTTATGGAAGCATTACTCCAAAAAATTCTGTCCGAGCAGTTTTATCACATGTAATCCTAACAACAAACTCCCTTGTTCCTCCAGTATTTAGAAAGATACGCAGATGAACATAAGTTGGTAATTGAAGAAAATGAAGGAGAAAAAAATGCTTAATCATATTCCTATCTCATAAAACTAAACCCCACAGTCTTTTTTCACCTTTAGCATAACTGATTTCTTAACTGACCTACTACTGCTAGTGCAGAGAACTGGTGTATCTGGGAGGAATCAGATCAACATCTAAGTAAATTAGTAAGCACACTCCTTGTTGGAACCCTCGGTGACGCTGCAGTTCTTACTTTACATAGGATATCTTTTTCAGAAAACATCTTCCTCCATTCTTTTTGGATTAATCTGATGGTTGGGGAAAGAAATTAATATAGAACAGTTTTCACAAAAGCACACGTTCTAACAGCTACAGAGGAGAGTAATTTACATTTTCCAGTTGTAACCATTCTGACTGCCATGGAAGGGTGAGCAGGTGTTGTAAGCTATCGTAAGCCCTATCTGGGTTTCCAGCAAGTTCACCCTCCTTAAACCCAGACCAGAGGGGTCCAGGAGAGAAATTCAGGTTCCTCATCTTCCCTCCCCCTGACACAAATTGTGCATCACATTTGACACAATTTTTTTAAAAATAATTTTTCTTTATTTTTTAAAGGAGCTTTAGATTACACACATGCTACATTGATGATATAGGGGATTCCCATATTCCACTTCCTTCCCCCTCCCACACTTTTCCCTATTAACAGCATCTTTCATTAGTGTGGAATATTTCTTACATTTTTTACAATTTATGAACACATTGAATCATTGCTACTAGCCATAATTTATATTATGTTTCACACTTTGCACTGCACAATTTTATAGGTTTTGACAAAATGTATAATGACTGGTATCTGTCATTGTAATATTATGTAGAGCAATTTCTTTTTTTTTTAATTTTTTAAATTCATTTTGTAAAAATATTACATTAAAAAAATATGAGGTCCCATTCAACCCCACCACCCCCACCCCACCACTCCCACCCCAGCAACACTCTCCCATCATCATGACATATCCACTGCATTTGGTAAGTATATCTCTGGGCATCGCTGCACCTCATGGTAAATGGTCCACATCATAGCCCATACTCTCCCACATTCCATCCAGTGGGCCCTGGGAGGATCTATAATGTCCGGTAATTGTCCCTGAAGCACCACCCAGGACAACTCCAAGTCCCGAAAACGCCTCCACATCTCATCTCTTCCTCCCATTCCCCACACCCATCAGCCACCATGGCTACTTTTCCCACACCAATGCCATATTTTCTCTGTGGACCTTGGATTGGTTGTGTCCCTTGCACATCTATGTCAAGAGGAGGCTTAGATTCCACATGGATACTGGATGCAATCCTCCTGCTTTCAGTTGTAGGCACTCTAGGCTCCATGGTGTGGTGGTTGACATTCTTCAACTCCATGTTAGCTGAGTGGAGTAAGTCCAATAAATCAGAGTGTAGGAGTTGAAGTCTGTTGAGGCTCATGGCCTGGCTATCATATTGTCAGTCCAGAGATTTAAATCCCCTAGATATATCTTAAACCCCAGCACCAACTACAATTCCAGTAAAGTAGCATGAAAGCCTTGTGAAAAGAGATCCCTTCTGTGTCCAGTTCCATCACGCAGAAACACCAGCTCCAAAGAAGGGCCAACTGACATGGCAGTGAACCCCATCTGCCATGACCATAGAACCTGTGGGTCTCTTTAGCCCTCAAAAGAACCAATACCTGGGGTTGTATCTACTTTGTCTCTGAGACTTTGCTTAAGTGTGCATAAGGGCAATCCTTCTGACATCCTCCAGACACTTTTTTAGAGACTCATAGCCATATAAACTCATTTGTCCTTTCCATTTCCCCCTTAATTTAGGTCAAATAGTATTTTTAACTCCTGTTATTATATGTAGACAGGGATATTCTGCTGGTCCGCATTGAACCTTTAATTCAAGGTCATTTTCTAGTTGCATCATCAGTTGGTACTTGGTAGTGATCCCTCGGTGCCAGGGAGGCTCATCCCCGGGTGTCATGTCCCATGCTGGGGGGAAGGCATTGCATTTACATGCTGAGTTTGACTTCGAGACTGGCCACATTTGAGTAACATGAAGGCTGTCAGGAGGAAACTCCTAGGCACAGTGCTGCTCTAGGCCTTGTTCTTATTTCAGGCATATAGGCTCACAAGCATAGTCATTAGTATCAGGGGCTCACTGTTGGACCCTCATTCCTTCCTGGTCCTTACCGTTGCACCTGGGGGACTGCCGCTGCTCCCCTAGGGACCACGACAGATCCCCCCCCCCCCCCAGCCAGTAACCCAGTACCCCGCGAGCTGTTGTTTTTAATTGTTTCTACTATGAGTATATCCAAACATTACCATGCACCCTGGACATATGCCCTGTATAACTCCCTGTCAACCATATATCACCTGTCAATAACATCCTATACCAGTATTCCTCTGCTGCCATTGTTGAACCACTCTGTGATCCAAAACTTCCTGAAAAGTGAAGCCCAATATAATGTCAGGATCCCTTACTAGTAAAATGGAATATAGTGATGGGTTTAAAGGTTAGATATAGAATACGTATTGATTTGGAAAAATTCTACATCCTATCTTTTTCTTTTCTTTTTTCCTAATTATTGAGCTTCTCTTCACAAGAGCCCTAGATCACAGTAATTCATATATACAATATACAGTACTCCCACACATCCACCATAAAACCTTTTCCCTTCCACAGCGATATTCTTATAACTTATTCATATCATATTTACTTAAACTGATGTACAGACTCTGAGACAATAGCTTTCAAACAAGGTGACATCTGTGCTTACATTGTGGTCCATACTTTAGGATATACAGTTTTCTAAATTTTTAGTTATCCTATGTTCTACATTATGGTTTACATTATTAGTCTGTCGTCCCCTATATGTTTATGGTGTAATATTACATGTTTTATATCCATCCTTGTGTACTCTCCCAAAACTCCTCTCTTGCCCCCACATTTACCTTGGTTCCATCCATTCAACATCCATTTTCCCCTCCCCTTGGGGCCCACAGCGACAGCCAATCTCCATTTCCTGAGGAGCCACGTCCAGAGATACTTGCAACAGTGTTCAGGGTCTGACTTGCTCAACTGCCCTAATGCCCTGGGAGCCACCCTTTCTCTCGAGAGATACAGTTCCCTCTATTTGATGGCAATAGTCCTCCCCAGGATGTGGGTCCACCCCCACTCTCACTACTTGGGTCTCTACCCAATGGTACAACCCACCCTGGCAAAATGAGCATTCAGACATTCCCCAGGAGTCAGGCCCGCATCAGACCATCCCCTCCGAGCATCCTAAACAGGTAACCCTCCTAATTATATTTTGATATGATTATCTCAGCATTTTACTCTCAACCAACACCTGACACTCTCCTATGTTCATATGTTGCCCCTCCCTCCCCCCAATTTTTGGGCAATATTACCCATCCGCCCATCCCCAGCCCCTCTCAAACCCGCAAAGCCCCACCCAAAGGCAACCCCTTGCCCCCATTTTATCTCTTCTTTGTGCTCATACTTACCGCCAGCTCATCATAGATTCCACCCCCGCAGACGTCGGCTCACATCCTTCCTCCACCCCCCGATTTCCTGTAAGCTTATCTTCCAGTCTCTAGCTCTCTGAGGCAGCTTGCTTATTTCATATCATTGAGGTCATGTAGTATTTGTCCTTCAATGCCTGGGTTGCTTCACTCAACATAAGGGTCTCAAGATTCATCCATGTTATCACATGTGTTTGTAGTGTATTTGTTCTTACAGCCGAGTAGTATTCCATTGTATGTATATACCACATTTTATTGATCCACTTATCTGTTGATGGGCATTTGGGTTGATTCCAACTTTTGGCGATAGTGAACAATGCTGCTATGAACATTGGTGTACATATATCGGTTTGTGTCCTTGTTTTCAGTTCTGCTGGGTATATACCCAGCAGTGGTATTGCTGGGTCATATGGCAAATCTATGGTTAGTTTTTTGAGAAACCGCCAAACTGTCCTCCAGAATGGTTGGATCCTTCTGCATTCCCACCAGCAGTGGATGAGTGTTCCCCTTTCTTCACATCCTCTCCAGCATTTGTATTCTTCTGTTTTTTTCATAGCTGCCAATCTTATGGGAGTAAGATGGTATCTCATTGTAGTTTTGATTTGCATTTCCCTGATACCTAGAGATTTGGAGCATTTTTTCATGTGCTTTTTAGCCATTTGTATTTCTTCTATGGAGAAGTGTCTGTTTAAATCTTTTTCCCATTTTTTAAATGGGTTGTTTATCTTTTTATTTTCAAGATATGTGAGTTCTTTATATATGCAAGTTATAAATCTCTTATCAGATATATGGTTGCCAAATATTTTCTCCCATTGTGTGGGTTCCCTTTTTACTTTCTTGACAAACTCCTTTGAGGTGCAGAAGGCTTTAATTTTGAGGAAGTCCCATTTATCTATTAGTTCTTTTGCTGCTCGTGCTTTTGGTGTGATATTCATGAATCCATTTCCTATTACAAGGTCCTGTAGATGTTTCCCTACACTGCTTTCCAAGGTCTTTATGGTCTTGGCTCTTATATTTAGGTCTTTGATCCATCTTGAGTTGACCTTTGTATAAGGTGTGAGATGGTAATCCTCTTTCATTCTTCTACATATGGCTATCCAGTTCTCCAGGCACCATTTGTTGAATAGGCCATTCTCTCCCAGTTGAGAGGGTTTGGTGGCTTTAGCGAATATTATATGGCTATATATATGGTTCTATATCAGAACTTTCAATTCGATTCCATTGGTCTGTGTGTCTCTTCTTATGCTCATACCATGCTGTTTTCACTACTGTAACTTTGTAGTATGTTTTGAAGTCAGGAAGTGTGATTCCTCCAATTTCAGTTTTTATTTTTCAATATGTCTTTGGCTATTCTGGGCCTCTTTCCTTTCCAAATAAATTTCATAGTTAGTTTTTCTAGTTCCTTAAAGAAGGCTGTGTTGATTTTTATTGGGATTGCATTGAATGTGTAGATCAGTTTTGGTAGGATAGATATCTTAATAATATTTAGTCTTCCTATCTAGGAACAGGGAATATCCTTCCATTTATTTAGGTCTTCTTTGATTTCCTTGAACAATGTTGTGTAGTTCTCTGTGTATAAGTTTTTTACATCTTTAGTTAAATTTATTCCTAGGTATTTGCTTTTTTTATTGACTATTGTAAATGGTATTTGTTTCTTGATATCCTCCTGAGCTTGCTCATTATTGGTGTACAGAAATGCTATTGAAATTTGCGCATTGACCATATAACCTGCGACTTTACTAAACTCATTTATGAGTTCTAGAAGCTTTGTTGTAGACCTCTCAGAGTTTTCTATGTATAGGATCATTCATGTCATCTGCAAATAATGAAATTTTGACTTCTTCCTTTCCAATTTGAATGCCTTTTATATCTGGTTCTTGCCTCAGTGCTCAAGCAAGTACTTCTAAGACAATGTTAAATAGGAGCGGAGACAATGGGCATCCTTGTCTTGTTCCTGACTTTAGAGGGAAGGATTTTAGGATTTCTCCATTGTAAACAATGTTGGCTGTAGGTTTTTCGTATATACTTTTTCTCATGTTCAAAAAATTTCCTTGTATTCTGATCTTTTGGAGTGTTTGTATCAAGAAAGTGTGCTGTATTTTGTCAAATGCTTTTTCTGCATCTATAGATATAATCTTGTGATTTTTTTCCCTTCAATCTGTTTATATAGTGTATTACATTGATTGATTTTCTTATGTTGAACCATCCTTGCATACCTGGAATGAATCCCACTTGGCCGTGGTGTATAATTCGTTTAATGTGTTGTTGAATATGATTAGCAAGTATTTTGCTAAGTATTTTTGCGTCTAGGTTCATTAGAGAAATTGGTCTGTAATTTTCCTTTCTTGTGGTGTCTTTGTTTGGCTTTGGTACTAGGGTAATGTTGGCATCATAGAAGGAGTTAGGCAATGTTCCTTCTGTTTCGATTTTTTGGAATAGTTTCAGCAGGATTGGTGTTAGTTCTTTCCGGAATGTTTTGTAGAATTCACCTGTGAAGCCGTCTGGCCCTGGGCTCTTCTTAGTTGGGAGGTTTTTAATGACTGATTCTATCTCTTTACTTGTGACTGGTTTGTTGAGATCAACAATTTCTTCTTTCGTCAATATGGGCTGCTTATGTGTTTCTAGGAATTTGTCCATTTCCTCTTAATTGTCATTTTTGTTGGAATATAGTTTTTCAAAGTATCCTCTTATGATAGTCTTTATTTCTGTGGGGTCAGTGGTGATATCACCTTTCTCATTTCTATTTTGTGTATTTGCATCTTCTCTCTTTTTTTTCTTTGTTAGTCTAGCTAAAGGTTTGTCAATTTTGTTGATCTTCTCAAAAAACCAGCTCTTGGTCTTGTTTATCTTTTCAAGTGCTTTCTTATTTTCTATTTCATTTAGTTCTGCTCTTATCTTTGTTATTTCCTTCCTTCTTCTTCCTGTTGGAATACTTTGTTGTTGTTGTTTTTTTCTAATTCCTCCAAATGTGCAGTTAGTTCTTCAATTTTTGCTCTTTCTTCTTTTTTGATATATGATTTTATGGCTATAAATTTCCCTCCCAGTACTGCTTTTGCTGCATCCTATAAATTTTGGTATGTTGTGTTATCATTATCATTTGTTTCAAGGTACTTGTTGATTTCTTTTGAGATTCCCTCTTTGACCCACTGTTTTTCTAAGAGTGTGCTGTTTAATTTCCAAATCATGGTGTGAAATCTGGGCCTCTGACCCTTGCAAATTTCCAGCTTCACTTCACTGTGATCAGAGATATTATTTTGTATGATTTCAATCTTTCTGAATTCATTAAGCCTTTCTTTGTGACCTAGCATATGGTCTATCTTGGAGAATGATCCATGTGCGCTTGAGAAAAATGTATATCCTGCTGTGTTTGGGTGTAATGATCTATATATGTCTATTAGATCCAGTTCCTCTAATATACTGTTCAAATATTTTGTTTCTTTAGTGATTCTCTTTTGAGATGTTCTGTCCAGAGTTGATAGTGGTGTATTAAAATCCCCCACTGTAATTGTAGATGCATCTATTCTTTCACTTAGTTTTTCCAGCGTTTGCCTCACGTATTTAGAGGCACCCCTGTTAGGAGCATAAATATTTATGATTGTTTGATCTTCTTGACAGATTGTCCCTTTTACTAAAATGTAGTATTCTTCTTTGTCTCTCACAATTGTTTTGCATTTAAAATCTATTTTGTCTGATATTAATATAGCTACTCCTGCCTTTTTTTGGTTATTGTTTGCTTGTATGATTGTTTTCCAGCCATTCACTTTCAACCTCCATGAGTCTCTGGGTCTAAGATGTGTCTCTTGTAGACAGTATATGGGTCATATTTCCTTATCCAATGTCCCAGTCTGAACCTTTTGATAGGTGAGTTTAATCCGTTGACATTCACTGTTATTACTTTCAAGGAATTATTTGTGTTAGCCATATTTTGATTGGAGTTGTGTTTGTCATATTTTGTTTGCTTTTTTTTTTCCCTTCTCTTTTTGTCTTTTTTGTTGCTCTTACACCCTCCTGCAACTCTGCCTGTCCTGTTTTTTCCTTTCTTCCTGCAGAACTCCCTTTATAATTTCTTGAAGGGGAGGTTTCTTGTTGGCATACTCTTTCAGTTTCTGTTTATCTGTGAATATTTTGAACTCTCCATCATTTTTGAATGCTAGTTTAGCTGGATAGAGTATTCTTGGTTGGAAATTTTTTTCCTTTAGTACCTTGACTATATCATACCACTGCCTTCTTGCCTCCGTGGTTTCAGATGAGAAATCAGCACTTAATCTTATGGAGCTTCCCTTGTATGTAATGGTTTTCTTTTCTCTTGCTTCTTTTAGAATTTTCTCTTCGTCTTGAGCGTTGGATAATTTGACAAGTATATGTCTTGGGGTGGGCCTGTTGGGGTTTATGACAATTGGAGTGCGCTGTGCTTCTTGGATATGTACATCTATCTCTTTCAGTAGATTTGGGAAGTTTTCAGCCATTATTTACTGCAACACTCCTTATGACCCCTTTCCCTGCTCTTCTCCTTCTGGAATGCCTATAATACATATGTTTGAGCATTTTGCATTATCATTCAGGTCCCTAAGTCCTAGCTGGATTTTTTCTATCTTTTTATCGACCAATTCTACTATCTGTTTGATTTCTGATGTACTGTCTTCCACATCACTAATTCTCTGCTCTGCCTCTTCTAGTCTGCTGATATTTGCTGCAAGTGTATTTTTGATTTCTTGAACTGTGGTGTTCATTTCCATCATATCTGTTATCTTTTTGTGTATGTCTGCAATTTCCCCTCCAAGTGTTTTCTTCATGTTGTTAACCTCTTCCTTTACTTCATTAAATTTGTCGGTGATAAATGTTCTGAGATCTTTCATTTCTTGTGCGAAGTTCTGCTCCCCTTCCTGATTTTTAGTTTGTTCATTGGATTCAGCCATGTTTTCCTGATTACTGGTTTGGTTTGTAGATTTTTGTTGCTGTCTGATCATCATTTTATCCTAATGGGTTTAATCAGTTCCTTAGCTTCTTTGTCTAGTCTCTTTGTCACTTTGTTCTTCTTATTCTAATTTCTTATTGCTGGTTGAGTTCACTTTAAAGGAAAGTATTAGGGCCAGGGAAAGGCAATTGTGTAAGCAAGGAAAAAGTGTAAAGTAGTATTGGTGATAAATGTTAACAGAGCAACAATATGAGATCTGGGAGGATGGATATTAGATTCATGTAAGTTGTGTAGAGTTATAGCAGTAGGTATAGTACCTATAATGAGGTAATGGACTGAATATGGGAGGAATATGTTATGAATTAAAAAGCTAGTATTTTCATGAGAGAGGGAAAGAGAAAAGAAAGGTAGTAGTCTCAAGAGTAGATAACAGACAGAAAACAAAACAAAGGTATTAGAAATTAAGAGTTAGACACTTTGTGGATCAAAGAAAGGGAGGTGGAATATAGGAGAGATAGTAGATGATGGAGGATATCAAGATGTAGAGGAAAGGGGATAGTGTAGGTAGCCAAAATCAGTTCACACAGAAATGAGGCAGTGGAGGATGAGAAAACCCAGCAAATGTGAGGTGTTCCTTGAAGCACCTATTGTATAATTAAGATAAAATAAAATAAGAAGAAAATGAGGGAGAAGAGAGAGAGAAAAAACAGGAAAAAAAAGAGAAGAAAGGAAGAAAGGAAAAAGGGGGTGGGTAAAGGGCGGGGAATAAGTAGGGGAAAGAAAAAAAAAAGATATACACCAACCACAACAGCAACACCAACAAAAAAAAAACAAAACCTTAAATAACTGAAAAAAAAAAAAGACTTTGGGGGATATGCTGGGAGAAAAGACTAGGGGATGATGCAATGTTAGCAATCAGGATATCAAAAAAAGTAAAAAATAAGATAAAATGAAAATAAAAACAAAACAAAATGAAACAAAAAAGAAAAAACGCAAACGTTGAGGGCTAGGGCATTCAAGGACCTCAGATGGACCTCAGGGTATGATCGACTCAGGGATGGAAAGTCTGAGACACTGAAGACTCAAGAGGTGTGAGTCTCTGGGGTGTGGGCCACCAGGGTTTAGGGGACTCAGACCTGGTAACCTCAAATCTGGTCAACAGGAAGCCTGGGAGCACCGCATTGTAACACAGCCTTCAGGGATCCCCGCAGCTGGGTGCCAGCCCTATGGGGGAAGTCAGATCCGCAAACTCTATCTTATGTCTGAACCCCACAATTCACTCACTCACTGGGGTCTATTCTGTGGGTGTGTCATCAATTCAGCTTCAGGACAGCTCCCACCCTGTAAGCCCCCAGAACAGCCACCTGAGGGCGCCTCTACACTGCAGCCAATTTAATGATGCAGATCAGAAGCCAGGCCCGGGGGTGGGGCTCCAGCTGGAAACGCCGACAACAGAGTCCAAAACCGGAATTCCCAAGCTTCGCAAAATATTCCCCAATCGGCTTCCAGACGTTGACACAATTCTTGCAGTGAAAGGAAAATACGTGGAATAATGCCTTGGAGAGGGCTCCAATTTTGGGCCTTGCGGAAACAAAGCCTGGTACAAGCACCAAGACTGAGAGATGAGATAACTTCATCCCTTTTAAGTCCCTGGTTCATCAAAGGCACTGCATCAATGTATGTGGTAATGCAGGAGTTTTAACTGGTAAAGCAGAACACCCATTCTCTTGTGCTATTAAAATGTTGCAGGATAGTTGTCCTGGGTAAGCCCAGTGAACTGGAAAGTAGGTGTTGCAACTCTGCTGAGGTTCAGAGCCCAACTGGCACATGGACAGATCAAAGATTTAAGTCTCTTGGGCATACACCTAGCAAATATAGTACTAACTATAGGTTCAAATAGAAGGGGCAGAAGAGCCATTGTAGGGAAACCACAAATGAGTCCAACTCTGTCACACTGGGGAGCATAAGTTCCAAGGTAAAACCCACTGGCAAGGCACCAAACTCCTGAGCTGTCTGTCCTGCGTATCATTTCCAAATGTCTCTAGAACCCTAAGGAGTCCCATTATTTGAGACAACATTTACTGTGGCAGTCAATGAGATCCTGCTGGGAAGCAGACTTGGCCCAGTGGTTAGGGCGTCCACCTACCACATGGGAGGTCCGCAGTTCAAACCCCAGGCCTCCTTGACCCATGTGGAGCTGGCCCATGCGCAGTGCTGATGTGCTCAAGGAGTGCCATGCGACACAGGGGTGTCCCCTGCGTAGGGGAAACCCACGTGCAAGAAGTGCACCCCGTAAGGAGAGCTGCCCAGTGTGAAAGAAAGTTCAGCCTGCCCAAGAATGGCGCCACACACACGGAGAGCTGACACAGCAAGATGACTCAACAAAAAGAGACACAGATTCCTGTGCTGCTGACAGCAATAGAAGGGGTCAAAAGAAGAACAAACAGCAAATGGACACAGAGAACAGACAACTGGGGTGGGTAGGGGAAGGGGAGAAAAACAAATAAAAAAATAAATCTTTAAAAAAAAAATGAGATCCTGCTGAGATGTGCATAAGCATAACCTCTGGAATGACCTCCCAACTCACTTTGAAATCTCTTAACCATAAGAACTCATTTGTATTTACCATTTCCCCCTTATGGTCAACGTCTTTTTCCAGGTGCATTGCGAGTTGGCTCTTGGTAGTAATCCCGTACTGTCAGGGAGGCTCATCCCTGGGAGTCATGTCCCACACCAGCATGAAGATAGTGCATTTATATGGTGACTTTGGCTTAGAGAAAGGCCACATTTGAGAACAAGGAGGCCCTCAGGAGGTAATTCTTAGGCAATATATAATACTAGGGTAATTTCAATTTCAAGAGAAAAGGTTTGTAAGCACAATCATCAATATCAAGGAATTGGTGCAAAGGTCTGTCCTCCTTTACTGCCCCATACATGGGTGATGCTTGCTGTCGCATTAAAGAATGTAGCACAACTCCCCAGGATGGGAATTTGATATTCATTTGGTTGCCGTGTGGATCTCCACCCACTGTGGCAATGCCCTATGAACACTTGAACACATTCATTTGTCTTAGAGGCTTGCCCCAGATGAACCCCCTCTCATGCATCCCCCATCACCAACACCCCGCACCAGTGTTCCTCCCCTTCCAAAGTCGTGACCCTTCTGTGATCCAAAACCTCTCCAAAGATGAAGCCAAGATTGTAACCAAATAAGAATAATAAGAAAATGAAATAATGATCGTTTTAAAAATAACATATAAAATACCCCCAAAAATTTAATTTTTAAAAAATAAAAATTTTTAAATAATAAAAAAAACTTTTTTAGACAATGTCTTTCATCACTGTAAGATCTGTTGCCTTGTACATACAGTGAGACTCACCCGGGGCAACTAAGGTGATGATGATGGACAATGCCCATCCCAAGAAACAGAGAGAGTCTGCAACTGCAAGCAAGAGAGTTCCATCCGCCTGCCCCGTGGGCTCTAGGCCCCCTCTCAATTAGAGGCAGAGTGGGCATCACCAGCCCCAAATCCTCAAGATTGGGGAACGAACAATGGACTAAAGTAGACTTACTATTATTCCATATACTTATTGTTATTTTAGCAGTGGAAGAACGTTTATCATTGATGTGGAAGCAGTGGTCACCAGAGGTTCTGAGGGGAAAGAGAGGGAAAAATAGTTGGAATATGAGGGCTTTTTTGGGACATTGGAATTAGCCTGCATGGTGTTGCAGTGATGGATACAGGCCATTATATAGTTCATCATAACTTACAAAAATCGCAGAGGACAAAATGTAAACTATAATCCATGGTTAGTGGCAATGCTTCAATATATGTTCATCAATTGTAACAAATATGCCACACTAATGAAGGATGTTGTTAATATGAGAAAGTGTGGAAGGGGGAGGGAGGGGGGCTTATGGGAACCCCCTATATTTTTTATGTAACACTTATGTAATCTAAGCTTTCTTTAAAATAATATATTTTTAAAATGTTCCAGGGTAACAGCAATGAGGTTTCTGGGATGGGGAAAGCCGCTTACTCTTCCCAACTGTACCTTGATGATACGTGCTAATAAGAAGGCGCATTAGCTCCTGTCATACTGTTCTCTGCTTCCCTCAGCGTCATATCTCAGGGCCTTTCCCATGACTCAGTTATCTGTGCTGTCCCTTTAAGAAAAATTCTGTAACACCAATTTGTCTGCAGGCTCCTCTTGACCTGCTCTGAGCTGGAATGAGTCTGGAACATTTTTAAAAAGAAAAAGAACCCAAGACAGGAGCAGATGTCTTTTCAATCTCAGACTGAGAAGAGCGTCTTTGGAAAGATTATTCAGAAATTGGTTTGCTGAACTCAATTGTTTCTCTGAAAACGACATCATAAATGCTATTCTATATTTCTACATTGCAGTTTTTCCTCCCCTCCCCTTCCCCGCCCTGCTGTTTTTGCTGTCTGTGTCCACTTGCTGTGTGATCTTCTGTATCTATTTCTCTTTTTGTCTTCTCTTCTCATCTTTCTCCTCTAAGATTCACTGGGATTCGATCCCGGGACCTCTGATGTGGAGAAAGTCTCTCTGTTACCTGCGCCACCACAGTTCCTGGTTTCTGTTGCACCTTGCCTTGGCTCTCCCTTTCTTCTTTTTTGTTGCATCATCATATTGCCACTTAACTCGCTTGCACAGGCACCCGGCATTCGGCTCACTGTGCAGGCACTCGGCTCACCATGCAGGCACTTGACTTGCCATATGGGCACTGGCTCGCCACACAGGCATGCTTTCTCTTTTTCTTTTTTTACCAGAAGGCCCCAGGGATCGAACCTGGGTCCTTTGTAAAGCAGGCGGAGGCCCCATCACCCGAATCACACCCACTTGCCTACTGTTGCAGTTTCACATCATTCTTAAGTGCCAAAAATATGCTTATGTAAAAATTATATGCAATTTAAGACAATTAAGAATACTGCCGCATTTCTGAGCAGTAGACTTTATGAAGAATCTTGTGCTGAAAATGTTTACAATCACATTTGAAAAATGTTAGATAATATTCACTGAGCATTAAGTAGAAGTTTTCTACAGGAGAAGAATATTTGTAAATCTTTTGATGTATATTAATGAGCTGTCCTTCAGAAAGGTTTAAACCTTTGTGATATCCCCAATGTTGTGTGAGGGCATCTATAAGCTAATGCTATTCTTTAAAAATTTCTATTTTAATAAATAGGTTCTTAAGATTTAATTATATATATGTATATTTGTTAAATATTTATTTTATTTCTCCCTCCTATCCCCCCATTGTCTGTTCTCTGTGTCCATTCACTATGTGTTCTTCTGTTTGTATTCTCATTAGGCAGCTCTGAGAACCGATCCTGGGACTTTCCAGAGTGGAAGAGAGGCGGTTACTCTCTTGCACACCTCAGATCCCAGTTCTGCTGTCTTCTTATTTTCTCTCCTCTGTGTCTCTTGTTGCGTCATCTTGCGGTACCAGTTCTACATGTTGGCCGGCACTCCTGCACAGGGTGGCTCTCCCGCATAGGGCAGCATTCCCGCACAAGGCAGCACTCCATGTGGGCCAGCTCTCTGTGTGGGCCAGCTTGCCCTTACCAGGAATTCCCAGGCATCAAACCCTGGACCTCCCATATGGTAGACAGGAGCCCAGTAGGTTGAGCCATATCTGTTTCCCAAGATATAATTATTTTGTTTTCATTTTTTCTATTTTCAATTAAAATTTTTATTTTGAGATCATTGCAGAATCACCTACAATTATAAGAAATAATCCAGAGAGATCCCATGTACCCTTTACTCATTTCCTCCAATAGAAACATCTTGAAAAACTGTAATATAATGTCATAGCCAGGATATTGACATTGATTCAAAGAGGCTGCAGAACATTCCGTTACCACATGGGACCTCATGTTGCCCTTTTATAACTACACCCACTTCTTCTTTAACCTCTGGCAACCACTAATCTGTTGTCCATTTCCAGTTTGTCATTTTAATGATGTTATATAAACATAATAATACAGTATGTGACCTTTTGGGACTGGCTTTTTAACTCAGCATCATCTTCTGAAGATTCATCCAGGCAGCAGAGTGTATCAAGAGTGAGTTCCTTTTCATTGCCAACTAGTATTCCACAGCATGGATATACCACAGTCAGCTTAACCATTCAATTACTAGAGGGCCCTGGGTTTCTTTCCATTTTTCACTATTATGAATAAAGTTGATATAAACATTAATGTTCAGGTTTTTGTGGACGTAAGTTTTTATTTATTCATACAAATGCCCAGAGAGGTGCAAATGCTGGGTCACATGATAAGGTGTATGTTTAGGTTTCTGTAAAGAAACTACCAAACTGTTTTCGACAATTGTGCCATTTTACATGCCCACCGACAATGTATTAGTGATCCTATCTCGAATCCAAATACTGTAACTTCATCAGGATTTGGGGTTGTCACTGTTTCTATTTTAGCCATTCTGATAGGTATATAATCATGTAGTTTTTTAAATTATTATTGGAGAAGCTGGTAACAGAGAGATCATGCATAAAGTACAGGAATAGAGGGTTCCTATACAGCACGCTATTATTAATACCTTGCATTGGTGTGGTACATTTGTTACAATTGATGAAACCACATTTTTACAGTTGTACTATTAACCATAGTCTGGTTTACCTTAGGGTTCACTGTTTCTGTGTACACTCCCATGGACTTTTAAAAAAATTTATTCCAGTGACATATATACAACCTAAAATTTCCCCGTTTATCCACGTTCAGATGTATAATTTGGTGCTCTTAATTACATTCAAAATGTTGTGCTACCATCACCACCATCCATTACCAAAACTTTTCCATCATCCTAAATAGAAACACTGTGCAATGTCAGCCTTAACTCCCTCTTCCCTATCCCCAAGCCAATTCTCATAACTTATATTCTAGATTCTGCCTCTATGAATTTGCTTATTCTAAATATTTCATATCAGTAAAATCATACCATGTTTGTTCTTTTGTGTCTGGCTTTTTCTACTCAGTATGATATCTTTGAGGTCATTCCATGTCTCATGTATCAGATTTTCCTTCCTTTTTACAGATAAATAACATTCCATTGTATGCACATACCACATTTTGTTTATCCATTCATCAGTTGATGGACACTTGGGATGATTCCATCTTTTGGCAATTGAAAATAATACTGCTATGAATATCAATATGGAAATATGTGTTCCAGGCCCTGCTTTCAATACTTTTGACTATATCCTAGAAGTGAGATTTCTGGATCATATGGTAATTCTATACAGTACTTAACTTTTTGAGGAGCTGCCAAATTGTCTTCCACAGCAGCTGCACCATTTTACATTCTGGCCAACATTGAATGAGTGTTCCTATTTCTCCACATCCTTTCCAACATTTGTCATTTTCCAGGTTTTTAAAAATTTTATTTTATAGTAGCCATTCTAGTGGGTTTGAAATGAGTATCTCACTATGATTTAGATTTGCATTTCCCTACGGGCTAATGAAATTGCACATCTTTTTTTGTGCTTTTGGGGCTTTTTTTATATCTTCTTTGGAGAAATATCTGTTCAAGTCTTTTATCCATTTTTAAATTGGGTTGTTTATCTTTTTGTTGCTGAGTTATAAGTTTTCTTTATATATTCTTGATAATAAGGCACTATCAGATACGAGATTTCCAAATATTTTCTCCCATTGAAAAGGTTGTCTTTTCACTTTTGTAACGAAATCCTTTGATGCACAAAATATTTAAATTTTGATGAGGTCCCATTTATCATTTTTTCTTTTTTTGCTTGTACTTTGGGTATAAAGTCTAAGAAAACATTGCCTAACACAAGATCCTAAAGATGCTTCCCTACAATTTTTTCTATGAGTTTTGTAATCCTGGCCTTTATATTTAGATGTTCGATACATTTTGAGTTGATTTTTGTATATCGTATGATATAGGAGTCCACCTATTTTTTTTTCATTATTTTACATGTGGAAGTCCAGTTTTCTTAATGTCATTTGTTGATGAGATTATTCTTTCTCAGTTGAGTGGTCTTTACCCCCTTGTCAAAAATCCATTGGCCATATAAGTGAGGATTGATTTTTGAACTTTCATTTCAATTCCATTGGTCTCTATGTCTGTCCTTGTTCCAGTATCATAATGTTTCAATCGCCGTTGCTTTGTAATAAGTTCAAGGATGGGGAAATATGAGTTCTACAACTTCGTTCTTTTTCAAGATGGCTTTTGGTATTTGGGGCCCTTTTACCTTCCATATAAATTTGATATTTGGTTTTTCCATTTCTGCAAAGAAAGCTGTTGGGTTTTTAAAATTGGGATTGGATTAAATATGTATATTACTTTGGGTAGAATTGACATCAATATATAGTTTTCCAATCCATGAACGTGGAAGGTCATCCCATTTATTTAGGTCTTCTTTGATTCCTTTAAGCAATGTTTCCTACTTTTCTGTTTACAAGCCCTTCACATTCTTGCACAGATTTATTCCTAGATATTTTATTCTTTTAGATGCTGCTGTAAATGGAATGCTTTTCTTAATTTCTTCTTCCAGTTTTTCATTGCTTGTGTATAGAAACACTACTGATTTTTGCATGTTGACTATGTACCCCACCACTTTGCTGAATTCGTTTATTAGCTCTAGTAGCTTTCTGGTGGGTTTGGCAGGACTTTCTGTGTATCGAATCATGTCATCTACAAATAGGGCAAGGGTTACTTCTTTCTTTTCAATTTGGATGCCTTTTATTTCTTTCTCTTGCCCGATTGCTCTAGTTAGAACTTCCAGTACAATGTTCACTAACAGCAGTGAGAGTGGGCGTCCTTGTCTCGTTCCTTATTCAGCTGTAAGTGGGAGCCAGATGTCACGAGCAGAACTCTCAGGCTTTCTCCGCCCCGAGTGCCCACTCCAGATAGCTGCGTTCTGTTATACCAGGAGACAGTAACAGCGGTATCTCAAAGTATTCCCAGAAGTCATAGTGGAAAGGGGGCTGACTTGAGCACTCCAGGCAAAGGGTAAAGATGTGCCAATGTCCTGGGCCCACAGGGGCCCCAGCGCTGGAGGGACTGACAGGCAGCCAGGGGAGTCAGGGCTCAGAGCACAGGAAGTGGAGGGGGGACCGGGGGACAAGCACGTGGGGTGGGGACAGCCTCCTGGTCACGCTAAGAGCTGTGTACTGAACGTCAGGGTCTTGGGAGCACAGGTTTTTAAAGAGGGGGCAGGTGCCATCCTCTTTCATTTGCGAAAGATCACGAGTGTGATGAGCGGGGGATGCCCAGCGGCGCAGGGGGCTGCGGGGCGAGTGAGGAGCGGGATGGAATCCTGGCAAGGGCAGGGGCGGCTAGGGAAGCTGGGGGCGCGGCGGGCGGTGGGCGGTGGGCCGGGCCGACGAGGAGGAGGCTGGCAGTCAGCGGTCAGCGCTGGGCACCGAGGGGAACAGAGAGGGACGCCGGGGCCCTGAGTTGGGGTGACTTGTCTGAAACCCTGCCAGGGGGAGCGATATGGGAGCTCATGCCCAGCTCCTGCTTGTGTCGATTGTTTCTCTTTATGTCCCTTACCAAAGACCTGGAAGTGGAGAAAGGGGAAGCATGGACCCGTTTCACAAGCGCCCCCCTTGGAGCCGCGGGCATCACTTCCCGTGTGTGCTGAGTGCCAGGGGCGAAGGGCAGCAGGGGAAGCAGCTGGGAGAGCCTCGGGTGAGACAGCTCAGCAAGCCCCCACTCAGCGCCGCAGAGGCCCAAGGCGCAGGTAGGCGACCACCGAGGGGCCTCCCTGGGCTGCCACCCCGTGCTCCCCACTGGGGAGGAAACGGAGGAACCGGGGCTCATCTCCTTCCCGCCTCTAAAGGGCTCTGGGGCCCAGAGGGACTCTGCTCAGCTGCCAAGTGGAGCCGCTCGCGGCTCTGAGGCGCTAGATTTGAACTCAGGCCCCGCATCTTCATGCATTGGCCACCGCTACTTGCTCAGAGCAGGTTTTCAACACGCACTCGATTTAACTGCCTTCCTGTAAGGCATCTCCACCCCACACCTCCAGCCCGTGCTAGAAACAGAACTGCTGCTCGGAGGGTGTCGTGCCATCCTGGATGCCCGAGGCAGGGGTGCTGGGTGCTTCCTGCCGAGCCAGGGAGGAACTGGGTGGAAGCGGGCGGAGGAAGCCCGGTGCGCCTCGTCCATCAGCAGGGACAGTAGCTCGGGTGCTGTGGCCTCTCCTGCAGCTGGAGCCAGCTTTGAGACTATAAAACGCCCCCGGCAGCCCCTGCCCTTGTCCAGGTCGGGGGCTGTTTCTGCGAGGCTGCACCCGTCGCTGGTGTGGGGTGCACCTCTGAGCCCTGTGTGTCAGTCACTCCAGCCTGCAGGTCCTGCAGCTCCCCGGGGGCGGCTGCGCAGGGGCCTGGAGGGAGCAGGCGCTTGCCCTCCAGACGGCGGGTCCTCAGGAGGGGGCTGCGCTCCACCGCGGACCATGGTGGGAGCTGGACAATGACCGTCCTTAGAGGGGCACCAGGGCCGAAGTCTTTTTCTGATCGAAACTGGGGGTAAACCCCACTGGAGGAGGAGAGAAGGGAGGATAGGGCAGGTCCTGCAGCCGTGCAGAGTCGCCAGAGCCAGAGGGACTGGGCCCACGTGCCGTGCTGGGCCCTCAGCTGCCACATCGACCTAGTACTAAGGGTCCTTGCCGACAGTTATCAGATGTCACGCAGTCATGTGGCCGCTTGACTGGGAGCCCGTAACTCAGGCTCTCCAATGGCCGCTCTTGTCGCAACAAGGTTGAGAGGTGCCCCAGCCCAGAAGCACGCACAGGTCCCTGTAAATGCCGAGACCAACAATTACTTTTTTTTTTAAGATTTATTTTATTTATTTCTCGCCCCCCCCCCCCAATTGTCTGCTGTGTCCATTCGCTGTGTGTTCTTCTGCGTCCATTTGCATTATCCTGCGGCACTGGGAAACTGCGTTTCTCTTTTTGTTGAGTCACCTTGCTTTTTCAGCTCTCCATGTGTGCGGCACAACTCCTAGGCAGGCTGCGCTTTCTTCACGGGGGGCAACTCTCCTTGTGGGGTGCACTCCTTGTGCGTGGGGGACCCCTACAAGGGGACGCCCCTGCGTGGCATGGCACTCCTTGCACGCGTCAGCACTGCGTGTGGGCCAGCTCACCACATGGGTCAGGAGGCCCTGGGGATCGAACCCTGGACCCTCCATATGGTAGACAGATGCTCTATCCGTTGAGCCACATCTGCTTCCTTGACAATCACTTTTATTAACAATAATTAGGGAAGCAGATTTGGTTCAACGGATAGAGAGTCCACCTTGAGCTGGCCCACACTCAGTGCTGATGTGCGCAAGGAGTGCCGTGCCACACAGGGGTGTCTCCCACGTAGGGAAGCCCCACACGCAAGGAGTGCGCCCGTAAGGAGAGCTGCCCTGTGTGAAAAAAGCGCAGCCCACCCAGGAGTGACACCGCACACACAAAGAGCTGACACAGCAGGATAATGCAAAAAAAGAGACACAGATTCCCTGTGCCACTGACAAGAATACAAGCAGAAGAACACACAGCAAATGGACACAGAGAGCAGATAACTTGGCGGAGGGGGGGGTGGAATAAATAAATAAATGAATCTTTAAAAAAACAATAATTAACATGGCCGTTCAGGCGTGAAGGGGGCAGGATGAGAAGGGAAGGGGAACAGAACTTGGGGTGCGTCAGACCTCATTCTGGGGTAAGGTCGTGGGGAGCACATCCCTGTCCTATTAGGGTCTGGTGGGAATTCACGCCAACGGTGACAGCAGGGGCCGGCCGGGTGGGGGCAGGGGCGCCTGCAAGGCGAGCTGTCCGACACTGCCTCTGACCCCGGTCTGTAAGGCTTGCTCTGCAGGTGCTCTGGGCACCCGCCCCGCTGCTTTGGGTCCCAGGACACCACGTGCTTAGGGGACGGCGAGCGGGTGCACGACCCGGGGACGCCTGGAACGTGGGCATTTGCGGTTTTGCCTGCAGAGTCTTCCCGTGCCGCTCACGTCCTCCAGCAACATGCTAGCCGAGGCCTCGCCCCGGGAGAACATTGTGATCCTGGTGTCCGGCGGGCTCAGCGTGTCCTATGCCAAGAACCTGGAGCCTCCCGAGCAGGGCCTCAGGAAGAGAAGTCTCAGGGATGAGGTCAAAGTTCTTGGGGTAAGTCCAGCCCAAGCAGAAGAGCGGGCCGAGCGGCTGTCAGGAGGGCCCACCCGGTGCGGGCAGGGCAGGGAGCCTCGGGGCTTGCTGGAGCGGCTCCAGGCTGACCTACAGCTTCTAGAGACTTCCCAGGGCGTCCCCTGAGGAGGCCGGGCTTTTCTACGGGAGACCAAGTGCTTTCCCGCCCTTCTAGGCTCGTGGGAGAGTGCTCACTTGAGATGGGTTTACAGATCTTTGGTTTCCTAGCTCAAACGAATGATTAATGACAACCTAGCTGCATACACTTCATTTTTGGCGACGGTCAGAAAATCGCCTGCTAAATCAACTTCTAAATTTTATCTCCCGGTGAATTATTCTTTCTTTTAATTACAAAACTTCATGCCACATTCCCCATCTGAAAGTATCAACCATTTTTCAAGCACTATTTTCCCTTTGTTTTCTGACATCTCTCTTTCAATCCATGATTTCTAAAAGAAACTCTAGTCGCTTGAATGATGGAAGGGAGGTAAGGAGGAAGAGAAGAGAGGAGACAGGAAGCCTCTGGGGACTGGAGGAGGGGCTACTGGGGTTAGTACTGCCTCGGTGCCTCACTCTCCCCATGAGCTGCTGCAGTTCCCTCACTCTCACCATACATCCATCCCTGCTACTGTATCCTGGGTGGAAAATTACCTGCTGGGTGGTCCTACCTGCTGGCTCATCTGCTTGGAAATGTTACATGACCAAGAAACCACCAGGTGGAGTTATTCTGAGGCTAAATCAGAGAGTTTGCCCGGCACCCACCAGGTCCGAGCTCCTGGGACCCCCTCTGGGCATTCCCGGGTTCCCTGGTCTGGCGGAAGGGGGGGCTTAGGTGCTTCTGTGTGCACAGGAGGGACAAGAGTGGACTGGGGGCGGGGCTGGGGGCGGAGCGGGCTGGGGGCAAAGAGCGCTGGGGGCGGAGCTGGGGGCGGAGCGAAGCTGGGGGCACCGCGGGCTGGGGGCACAGTGGGCTGGGGGCGGAGCGAGGCTGGGGGCGGAGCGGGGCTGGGGGAAAGAGCGCTGGGGCGGAGCTGGGGGCGGAGCAGGGCTGGGGGCGGTGCGCGCTGGGGCTGGAGCCGGGCTGGGGGCACAGCGGGCTGGGGGCACCTCGGGCTGGGGGCACCGCGGGCTGGGGGCACCGCGGGCTGGGGGCACCTCGGGCTGGGGGCACCGCGGGCTGGGGGCACAGTGGGCTGGGGACGGAGCGGGGCTGGGGGCGGAGCGGGGCTGGGGGAAAGAGCGCTGGGGCGGAGCTGGGGGCGGAGCAGGGCTGGGGGCGGTGCGCGCTGGGGCTGGAGCCGGGCTGGGGGCACAGCGGGCTGGGGGCACCTCGGGCTGGGGGCACCGCGGGCTGGGGGCACCGCGGGCTGGGGGCACCGCGGGCTGGGGGCACAGTGGGCTGGGGACGGAGCGGGGCTGGGGGCACAGCGGGGCTGGGGCTGGAGAGGGACTGGGGGCACAGCGGGCTGGGGGCACCGCTGGCTGCGGGCGCAGTGGGCTGGGGGTACCGCGGGCTAGGGACACCGCGGGCTGGGGGCACCGCGGGCTGCGGGCGGAGTGGGCTGGGGGCACCGCGGGGCTGGGGACACCGCGGGGCTGGGGGCGGAGCGGGCTGGGGGCACCGCGGGGCTGGGGACACCGCGGAGCTGGGGGCGGAGCGGGCTGCGGGCGGAGTGGGCTGGGGGCACCGCGGGGCTGGGGACACCGCGGGGCTGGGGGCGGAGCGGGCTGGGGGCACCGCGGGGCTGGGGACACCGCGGAGCTGGGGGCGGAGCGGGCTGCGGGCGGAGTGGGCTGGGGGCACCGCGGAGCTGGGGGCGGAGCGGGCTGCGGGCGGAGTGGGCTGGGGGCACCGCGGGGCTGGGGGTACCGCGGGCTGGGGGCACCGCGGGCTGGGGGCACCGCGGGCTGCGGGCGGAGTGGGCTGGGGGCACCGCGGGCTGGGGGCACCGCGGGCTGCGGGCGGAGTGGGCTGGGGGCACCGCGGGGCTGGGGACACCGCGGGGCTGGGGGCACAGTGGGCTGGGGCACCGCGGGGCTGGGGGCGGAGCGGGGCTGGGGGTGGAGCGGGCTGGGGGCACCGCGGGGTTGGGGGCGGAGGGGCTGGGGGCACAGTGGGTTGGGGACACCGCGGGGCTGGGGGCGGAGGGGCTGGGGGCACAGTGGGCTGGGGACACCGCGGGGCTGGGGGCACAGTGGGCTGGGGTAGCGGGGCTGGCCGCCCTCCCAGGCGTCTTTCGAGCCCCAGCGCAGCCCTTTCCGCCTCGGCATCCGCTCGGGTGGCCGCGGGCGCGTGCCCGGGGAGCGCCGTTCCTGCTGACCCTGGACCCTCCTTCTCCCCGCACAGACCATCCAGATCCTCTGTGGCCTCACGGTCCTGCCCCTGGGCGTCCTCCTGGCATGCGCTTCCTCCGGCCCTCAGTTCGGCCCGGTTATCCTCACCTTGATGAAATCCGGGTACCCGTTCGTAGGCGCCGTGTGTGTGAGTAGAACCAGCCATCGCCGGAGGAGGGTCTTTGGGGGGGGGAGGGCATTTGGAAACCAAAGCCTCAGGCACGGACCTTGTTTTGGGGGTTAACCCACCAGTAGTGGGGGTTCCGATTGAACAGTGTGGATTGGCTGGCTCAAAGATGTCTTCTAAAATCAGATTGCCATCCATGAGCGCCTCAGGAAGTCCAGGTGCTTCTGTCTAGGGGGAACATAGCCCCAGCGGGGCACGTTTAAAAGGAAAAGGGGGTGCATTCGGGAATCACACTGTGACAGGAATGCTCCCCGGGGGCCTGGGATCACCCTGCTTCTTGCCAAGTGCAGGAGAAGCCCCGTGGAGGGAGCAGGGCAGCCGGCTGGCGTGTGAGCTCTGTGGCTCTCCGCCTGCTGCTTCTGAGCCACTGTCACCAAGAAGGCCTTCTGGAATGTTCTGCCTCAGACACAGCCTGAGAGTCCTGAGATAGCCTCAGCCTCTGGGGCCAAGGGGCTTCCAGGGGGCTTTTGTCTTGTGACAGGTGCACAAGCCTTTCCCACGGCCTCGCCACGGCACCTCTCTATGCTGGGCAGATGACGTTTTTTTTTTTCGGTCTTGCCGTCATGCCATGTCATTTCCTTTCATCACAGTTACTTAGAATCGGCCCCAACCCATTTTTCCTCTAACAACCCAGCATCAAATACTCTCACCTACCTTTAACCCAGGCTGAACACCTCCCCTGCACTGGCCCCATTTTCCATCTGTCCTTAATTCTGTCCGGCGCAGCCTGTGGAGCCAAGGACTCAGGGCCCGTGCTTGCTTTTCTCTTCCCACCTCTCCGCCTTTGCCAGAAAGGCCCCAGCAGCCTGTCCCTGGAAAGCCGCTGCCCGCACGGCCGCCTGCCCAGAGCACCGGACTCGACGCCCCTTTATTCGTGTGGCAGGCGGCTTCTCTCCCGGATTTCCCAGGCCCTGTGAGAGCTTCAGGGGCTGCTGCGCGCCACCCCTGCTTCCCCCCAAAGCACTTCTCACGCACATGGGGGGCGTCCAGCTGGGGACGTTTCCAGGAGGGCCAACAAGAAAAGGATGACTCGATGGTGGGGACGTGTGGCTGCGTCTGCCGTGGAGAGTGACGCAGCCGTTTCCTCTTCTCCGGGTAGTACATCATTTGCGGGCTGCTGTCGGTCATCTCGGAAAAGAAGCCCACTAAGTGCTTGGTGAGTGTGAGGACAGCGGCACCTGCTTACGACCAGGGGCTTCTGGGAGAGCTCCCTGGGGTCAGTCGCCCCCATTTTTGAGGACGGGTCTGAGACCCCAAGGGCCAGCGGCTGAGCCGGGCGAGCCCAGAGGCCCTCTGGTTTCCACGTCTCTGTCGGGGGTTCGGGTTTGCACACGGCGCCGACCCCTCGCCAGCCATCAGGTGCCCTTGCAAGAGGTTCTGCCTCCTCGTGACTCCCTTTGGGGCTGACTGGCCATTGGATCCAGCTCTTGCTGACCTCGAGGGAGAAGGGTGTGCGGAGCTCGGGGGTACTGGGTGGGCACTACCGTGGGGCAAGGAAAGCAGCCATCACGGGAGACACTGCCCCTGGGCCCTGCAGGAGGAGGCCGAGTCCAGGGCCGCCCTTTGTCCTCGGCGGTGGCAGACAGAACGGCCATCTGCGCTTTAGGTCCGTGGAGGGGGTGCTGATGACAGGGTGAGGTGCACGCAGGCCTCTCCCACCTTCACTTTGGGGCGTGGCAGGGGGAATAATGGGCAAGTCAGAGGCGCCAGCGCCCACCTGGACAGGTGCTCTCAGGACATCCTGCCCTTCGGGTCTGGCCCGGCTCACTGAAGTCCGGCTGTAAAATCTGGCGACAGCAATCCTGGTGGCTCCTCAGCCCCTCCACCTGCCTCTGAGATCCCGACTCGGTTCCTCACTGCCTTGAGGAGCCCCCGCCCACAGAGCAGGCCTGGCAGGTGGGGGAGCCAGGTGGCCTGGGAGTCCACCTCGCTGCTCGAGTCCCAGCCACCACCTGAAAGAAATGGGCTTCCTGGAAACCCAGAGCCCCAGGCCCCACAGCTGCCTGGCCCCCAGGCACAGGGCCCCACGGGCCCACCTGGAGCACACCTACAGCACACCTGCAGCACACCTGCATGCTGAGAAACCGAGGCTGGGCGCCCTGCGGCGAGGTCCAGGGCTGGCTGGGGCGGAGGCCTCCGTCCTTGTGCGGGGGCACTGCACACCCTGCACCCCTGCCCTGGCGCGCCCCTCCCGCAGGCCTGTTGGTTTCCAGTATACAGGGGATGCTGGGAAGAAGAGGGGACAGCCTAGGTCTGCGCCATCCCCTTGGGCCTGGGGACGCTTTGGGGCCTCCGTGAGTGGTGGGCAAGAGGCCAGCAGGGCAAACGCAGGCAGAGCAGGCTTGGCCCGGGCCCCTGACCCACAGCAGCCGTCGCCACCGGGGATCCCGGAGGCCTCTGCCAGGCCCGACAGTGCTGCTTTGCCGGCTGGGCCTGCAAGAGGGGCGCGCAAGAAAGCCCCTCCAGAGGGCGTGCTGGGGGCGGGGGCGGCAGGGAGTCCCAGGGACTTACCTGCGGGACGCAAGCCCTGTCCTGGGTGGAGAAACTGAGACAGAACCTTCTGCCCAGTTGACGCTTCACGGTTCCCGACCTCATTCACTCCGCCCCGTGCCCCGCCAGCGGCGGGGGCGCAGGGGGGGCTCGGCGGGGGCTCGGCCGGGGGCGGGACGCGCAAACACGACTTAGTCCGCGTGGGCCCTGGGGCCCGGCTGTGGAAACCCGCGGGCTTCGGCGCAGAGCGAGGGATGCCAGGGCGGGGCCTCCGGCCAGCGGCCGCCCTGACCCCAGTGCCCTCCCCAGGCCTGGAGCCGCCTGGTCACGAGCGTCGTGAGCCTGGTCACGGCCGCCGTGGGCTTCGTGCTCCTCGCCCTTCGCCTGGCCGCGACGACCCACGCCTGGCGACAGTGCGAGCTGGACGCAGTGCCCACGCAGAAGCCGCCCGAGGACCATTTCGACCACGTGCCCAATGTGATCCGGGAATGCTTCCGGGCCGGCTCGGCCCTGCTGGTGAGCGCTTCCAGACAGAACGTTCCAGGCCCGCGGCTGCTGGCAGCGCCGCTCTCCTCGGCGGGGATCCCGGGGAGGCCTGGGGAGGCCGAGGGAAGGGGCCGCGCGCGGGGGGCTTGGAGCAGAAGAGCCCTCGAGGCTGGGCTGGAACAACAGGACAAGGCCACCCGAGCGGCCTGGGCTTGGGCTTCCCACCGGCTGTGAGGGTCTCGAGGGGCGGTTCAAACGAGAACCCCAGCTCTGTGGCAGCAGCGTAGGAGCCCGCGGAGAGGGCGGCCGTGGGCAGGAAGAGCCGGGGAGGCGGGGAGGCCAGTTCTCCTTCCTCCAGGGGCACGAGGACACGTGGTGGGGCCACAGACGAAGAAGCCAGACACAGCGACAACCAAACAGACAGGTTTTTTATTTATTAACAATCTTAAGTATTAGCAACGAGAATTTTGCCAGCCTGATGAGGCGTGGTACTGAATTCCCTGTGGGAGCAGGGTGGGCTGGACACCTGCTCCAGAACGTTTTTAATAAATTCTGGGGAACTTGTCTGGGTCCACAGAACACTGAGGTAAGGAGGAAGAGGAGGGTTTATTCCTGCAATCATCAGAAGAAGAGGCCGCGGTCAGAGAGGAGACCTGGCAGGGGGCCCAAGGGGCGCACTGAGACCCCCTCTCTAACCTCTCCTCACCCCGCCTCAGGCCTCCCTCACCGCGGGACGCTGTGGGGCAGACAAGGGGTCCTGAGGGGCTTTTCCAGGGAGCACAGACTGGCCATGCCACCTCACCTGGTTGGCATAAACACACCTGTGCCCTCACCTCTTCTACCTGGTGGTGGCCCTGGCTCCGTGGAAGGAGACCCATTAGCTCATCTGGCTTGGGTGGCCTGTCCCCAGGACTGGTCCGTTGCTTCAAGGGACCGCCTTGCCCCTCGCTGCCTCCCAGGCAGGTTCAGCAGGCCCACCTGAGGGGCAAAGGCAGGTCAAGGGGGCCGGACAGTTTACCCAAGGCTTGTGCTTGCATCCTGAGAGGTGGGCGTCAGTGCCCCCTGCTCCAGAAGGGGAAATCGAAGCCCGGAGAAGCGAGGGCGTGACCCCAGGACCGCGGGCCGGGAGACCAGGCTCGCGGGGTGATGAGCAGGTGGGCCCAGGTGCGCAGAGGGGCGGGCGCGAGCAGCTGCCTCTGTCGGCAGGGTTGCTGTGGCTCGGTGGCTCTGGGGAGCCGCCCCCCTCGGGCCCACCCCCAGGAGGCGGGGCACAGCTTGGGGGCGCTGAGCCCGCGTGCCTGCCTTTCAGGGGGTGCTCTCCGTGATGTGTATATTCACCGTGCTGGCGCTCGGAGCAGCGGTCCCCACCTCCATCGTCTGGTGGCGCCTGGCCCAGGTGCTCGGCCCCGGGGTAAGCGGGCTTGGGGGCAAGGGAGTCTGGAGTGGCTCTGGAGTTCGGGGCCCTCAGGTGGAGGCGCAGGTAGTACCTGGGCAGGTGGACCAAAGTAGACTGAGGTCCGTGGTTCAGGCTGCGAGGGGGGACGGCCAGAGCTGGAGAGCCCACCCACTCATTTTGCAGATGAGCTGAGGCTTGGGGTCAGGGACACCTACGCACCTGAGCTGGGACAGGCCTGAGGTCCCATCACCCACAGGAGGCAGCCCCCCGCCCCACCCCCAGCCGGGCCCCGGCACAGTGCATCGTGGGCCCCTTGGTTGCAGGTTTCCTCCTCAGGGAGACGGCCCAGCTCCCGCCTCACATTTTTATCAAGACCTTGAAATGCCCGTGGTCCTTTTATCATCCATAGCAAATGCAGCTGAAGTTCCTCGGCTCTCAGGGTGGTCTGATAAGCTAGTGGGGTCCCTGGTGACTCTGCTGAGGAAGGCGGGTGGGGACGTGCCTGTGGCCTGAGCGTGGCTTGTGGCTGCACGGGCTGGGGGTCTGTGCCCAATGCCAGGAGGAAGCGGCATTGTGGAGAGGGTATCCGCGGGAAAGCACCGCTAACGCGCTTGTCTTCCCCAGAGCCTGCCGTGGAGGAACGAAATCAGCTCCCAACTGAGCTAAGCCATGTCTGTCAACCGAGATCCTGGACGTGATGAACTGATAACATCTTAGGGGAGAGAGAATAAAAGAGAGAGAGAGAATGAGAAAGGGAAAGAATGAGAGAGAGAATGAGAAAGAATGACAGAGAGGTAGAATGAGAGAGAATGAAGAAGAGGGAGAGAGAATGACAAAGGGAGAGAATGAGGGAGAGAATGAGAAAGAATGGGAGAGGTAGAATGAGAGACAATAAAAGAATGAGGAAGAGAGAATGAGAAAGTGAGAATGAAAGCAAATGAGAGAATGAAAGAGAACGAGAGGCAGAGAGAGAATAAAAGAGAATGAGGGAGAGAGAATGAGAGTGAATGAGTGAGAGAGGATTAGAGGGAGAGAATGACAGAGAATTAGAGAGAGAATGAGAGAGGGGAGGGGTGGGACAATGAGAGTCCAGGAGAGAAGGGTGTAGTGGGTGAAAATAAAGGCTTTGCGCTGCCACCACGTCATGGCATCTCAGACCCTGCTGTTTGGCCCTCGGTGAAGACCCCAACACCTGCTAACGCAAGATAAGCAGCCGCCCCCTCCTCCCCGCGTCCCACCTGGCTTCCCCGCTGTGAAAGACCAACTCCCAGCCTCCTCCCTCGCTCTCCAGCCACAGCTGCCCAGAGGCACAGCCCCCAGGCCCGATGGCACCGTCCCCGCTGAGCCCGCACTCCCGGCACACTTCCCTGGTGGCCCTGGGAGGTGTGCCCCCCTGTCTGTTCCAGGAACTGTGAAGACTAATTTTCTTTCCAAAATCTCTGGTTTACTGGGGCTTGCCACACATGCCTATGCTTCCAAGGTCCTCAGAGTCCATGGGAGACACAGAGGGGGGGGGGGGGGGGGGAGGAAAGCAAGAGGGGAGGGAGAGAGAATGAGGAGGGGTGGGGATGAGAGAACAAGAGGGAGGGAGGGGGGAGAGGAAAGTGAGAGGGGAAGGAGAGAGAATGAGAGAAGGGAGCGTGTCTACAACTGCAAGCAAGACGGCTCCGTCCACCTGCCCCACGGCATCTAGGCCCCTCCAGTCAGACGCAGAGTGGGCGTCCCCTCCAAGTCCTCAAGATCGGGAGATGAACAAGCTATAAGGGAATGCAACTACGGGCTAAAGCAGCCTTACTAATTTCTAGCAGTGGAAGAACTTGAATCATCGACATTAAGGCAGTGTGGCCAGGGGAGGTTCTGAGGGGAGGGAGAGGGAAGAATGGGTGTAACGTGGGGCATTTGGGGGACATTGGAATTGTTCTGCATGACATCGCGGTGCCAGATTAGGGGCCACTGTACATTCTGTCAAAATCTATAAAATTGTGCAGTGCCAAGTGTAAGCTATAATGTAAACCATAGCCCATGGGTAGTAGCAATGCTTTAACGTGTTCATCAACTGTAAGAAGTGTGCCACAGCAAGGAAGGATGTGGTTAAGGGGGGAGGTGAGAAGGGGAGAGGGTGGGGTATATGGGAACCCCTAGATTTTTGTTGTAACATTTATGTAAGCTAAAGCTTCTTTAAAAATAAAATAATTTTTAAAAATTAAAAAGAGGGGAGAGGGAAGCGGCTGTGGCTCAATCAGCGGGGCTCCCGTCTGCCCTATGGGAGGCCTGGGTTCGCGTCCCGGGGCCTCCCTGTGAAGGCGGGCTGGCCCACACGCCATGGAGCACTGCCCGGCCCGCAAGCGCCACGGAGCGCCGACTCAGCAAGGTGACGCAACAAAAAGAAGGGAGACGAGCAAGAAGCACAGAAGAGCGCACAGCGAATGGTCACAGAGAGCAGACAGCTGGCAAGTCCCAAGAGGGGAGGAATAAAAAAAAAGGGGGTGGGAGGGAGAAAGACAATGAGAGAAGAGAGGGTCAGAGAAGGCAGGGAGGACAGGTCAGCACGGCCTGCGAATGCCAGGATCCCAGGGGTGACTTGGCCCTCCCACGACTCGGGCCTCCCCCCGAGGAGCCTCCTGGTGGCCCGAGGGAGCATTTGTTCCGCAAGGCCTCCTGGTTTGCCCCGCACGCGTCCCCGGAAGCACAGACCAAGAGGCCTGCTGGGCCCCCGGTGGGGGACGGGTTGAGAGACCCCAGGAAGCCTAGCTGTGAGGACGGGCTCCGGCGTCCCCTCCCCAGTGGTCAGCTGGCAGCCCGACTGCAGGGTCCCGCCTGTCCCCACGCACAGGAAAGGATGCTCAGGGCAGGTCCCAGGAGCGTGGGAGTCACACGTGACAAAATAGAGTCCTCTGCTGACACGCCTGCTTTCCAGTTGTAAGTCAGAGCCAGAGGAGGGAAAGCTCCCGGCGAACGTCTCCCTCCGGGGCCGCGCAGGTGGCCTTTCACACGTCCAGATAACGAGGCGCCACGCCCCGAGCCTCTGACGGAGCCTGGACACGCAATGTGTGGGAAGCGTTTCCCCAAAAGTCCTTCCGTGTGGCCCGTGCGGCAGGCGCCTGTATGGGACCCGCGGCCTCTGCCCCCTCCACCCAGCCGCTGCAGCGGGGCCCCCGGGAGCGCAGGCGATTCCCCCCGCCCTGCCCCCTGCCCGTTTCTCTTTCCCCACCCATTGGCGTTCGCCAGGTCCCAACAGGCACCTGCCTGAAACGCACCTGGCAGGAGACACGAGGCACAGTGTCGTTTTTTGTTGTTGTTTTAAAATTATTTATTGGAATGTATCACCCACACACAAACATACATAAACAATCAGTGTATAGTAACAGTTGTGAACTTACAAAACAAACATAGATAGCATCATACAGGACTCTCCTACCTCACCCCGCCACCAACACCTTGCTTGTTGTTAGACCTGTTTAACTAATGATTAAAGAGTATTGTCAGGGGAGCGGACTTGGCCCAGTGGTTAGGGCGTCCGCCTACCACATGGGAGGTCCGTGGTTCAAACCCCGGGCCTCCTTGACCCGTGTGGAGCTGGCCCACGTGCAGTGCTGATGCATGCAAGGAGTCCCCTGACACGCAGGGGTGTACCCACGTAGGGGAGCCCCACGTGCAAGAAGTGCGCCCCGTAAGGAGAGCTGCCAGTGCGAAAGAAAGTGCAGCCTGCCCAGGAATGGCACCGCACACATGGAGAGCTGACATAACGAGATGATGCAACAAAAAGAGACACAGATTCCTGGTGCTGCTGATAAGGATAGAAGTGGTCACAGAAGAACACACAGTGAATGAACACAGAGAGCAGACAACTGGGGGGCAGGGGAGGCGGGGTAAGGGGAGAGAAATAAATAAAAAATAAATCTTTAAAAAAAAAAAGATTCCAGCATTATCTTCACACCATTTTTCTAGATTGTCATTTTGGGAGAATCCGTCTACCTACATGACTTCAACCTCTGTCTCCCAAAATGATATACTTAGCCTTGAACTTTGCTCAACTATCAACTCCAGTTTGTACTAACTTATCTCCACTTGCATCCTCAGCAAGCCCTGCAAATTCAATAAGGCCAAAAGGGCACTCACCCTCCTTCCCTCCAAAAGTGCCTTCTGCCTCCACCATCTTGCTCAATGTCCTCACCTTTCCATCACTTATCCTCTAAAGGGTGAAATCACCTTTTCTTTGGCTTTCATTTTCTTTAATTTCAAACTTTTTGTTGCAGTAACATAGATTCAACTCAAAATTTCCCATCGTAACCACTTTAAAACATACAATTCAGTGTGTGTTAATTACATTCACAATATTGTACTACCATCCCCAACATCCGTTACCCAAAATTTTTCGTCCCTTCAGAAACTCTACCCATTAAACAATATCTTTCCATTCCTCACCCCCACCCATACCCCAGACAACCTGTAGTCCACTCTCGACCTCTATGCATTTGCTTATTCTACGTATTTCATATAAGTAGTATTTGTCTTTTTGTGACCGGCTTATTTCACACAACATGATGTCCTCAAGGTTCATCCATGTTGTACCATGGATCAGAAATGCATTCCTTCTTATAATAATGGAATAATATACCACTGTATACACCATATTTCATCTATCTATTCATTTGTTGGTGGACACTTGGGTTGATTCCACCTTTTGGCAACCTTGAATAATGCTGCTATGGACATTGGTGAACAAATGCCAGTTGTAATCACTTTGGAGTCCATTCTCTCTTCCTTTTCCATGATGAAGTGGCCTCAGGAAAGTGTTTCCTCATGGGCCATGTTCTTTTATTTCTATCTTGTGGGGTGCTGCTAGTCAAGCTCTGGGGGTGTCCTTACATCTGTGCTCCATCAGCACCTCCATCATTTCACCATTACCTTTATCCGGGGATCTGAGGACTTCTGCATGCTGGAAGCCTCATACTTCTCTACTGCCTCTAACACACCCCAATCTCCACCAAGCCAGCAGGATCCTAAGACTCTATAACACACCCTATGCTTTCTCCAAAACAACACTCTGCCTGCATTATTCCCAATTCCTGTAATAGCTTCCTTATTGACACCTGCCTATTGACAAGCTGTTCATCTTTCAGTGTCTCCTTCTCCATGAAGTGTTCTTTGGCATCCCAAGAACTGGATGACAAGAATTGTTTCATTCTGACCTGTGATTTGTGTATGTTTTCTTGCCTTTCCCCACAACCAGCCTTGTGGACAAGGGATGTGTTGGCTCCACCATGACTGACACCAGCCTGCATTATTCAACACAGTCCCAACATTATCCTCATTTTACAGTTGAGGAAGTTCAGGAGAGATGTCAGGGGCAGTCAGACCTAATCCCAAGTCACTGGATTGTCTAATCTTCCAAACTCTCATGGAGAGAATGAAATGTATGTTCAGAATGACAACCCCAGGGGCTTTTCAGAAATCTCAGTCACCAAGGAATATTGCTGCCTAGTTCAGAAGAAGCCAGAATTTGCAATATTAGAAAGAGCATAGGATTTGGAAACCAGCTGTGAAACTTTAAGAAAATCTTGAGAATTTCCCTACTACCACCACCATGGATTGACCGTGTGATAGATTTATTTTGGTTTTGGTTTCTGTAGTTACTAATAATAACTTCCACCTTGTAGAATTTGAAATTTGATAATGCCTGTAAAGTAGAATTCAATACACAATAAGTGCTAGTTTTAGTCTGCTAAGGCTACCAAAGGAAAAATACCAGAATGTCCAAATTAACACACCATCAGAGATGGTATCTCACCAAAGATCTGCTAGCAGATCCTGGAGTCCTGCCACAAGGCAAGACAAGATGGCAGCAATCTCTGCTGTTCCTGAAGTCCCCTCCTACATGGCAGAGTCCAAATGGCAGCTGTCTTTCTCTATGTACTTCTGCTTCAGGTCTCAATTTATAGAAGATTCCAGCAAGGGAATGGAGACTCACCTGGGTCATGCCCCACTGATGTAATCCAATCAAGAGTCCTAAAGAGATCTAGTCAAATGACCTAATCAAAAGATCCCTTAATGCAATCAAAGGGCCCCTTAACAGATTCTAACCCAAAGGTCCCACACACAATAGGCTTCAAAGCACAGGAATGGGTTAGCTTAGAAAATAATCTTCTGGAGGCCATAAAAGACTCAAATCAAGACAGTGCTAATGAGACGCTAGCTTTACTGGAATTCCTGTGCACTTACAACAGAATCTTGCATAAGCAAAAGGTAGTGTATCCACACAATTGAGCATTATTTGGCCATGAAAAGGAATGATGCTCTGATACATGCAACAACACGGAGGGGCCTTGAAAACATTATATTAAGTGAAAGATGCCCTTCACAAAAGGCCACAGATGATTCTGTTTATGTAAAATGTCCAGGATAGGCAAACCCATAGAGACAGAAAGTACATTGGAGGCTGCTGGGGGCTGGGGAAAGGAGTTAATGAGGAGAGACTGCTAATGGGCAGAGGGTTTCTCTTGAGGGTGATGATACGTTCTGGAATTACATGGTGGTGATGATTGACACCCTTGTGGATTTACTAAAATCCACTGAGTTGCACACATAAAATGGTGAATTTTATCGTGTGAATTATAGCTCAATTAAAAACAGATACACAATAAAATAAAGTCCCATCCCTTATGGAAATGTATGAGACCTTCTAAGGTTCTTGCCATTGTTTCCTGCAGTCTGGCCATCGTCCTACCTTCAAAAGTCTCTGGTTTCTCCCCATAATGTCCTTTTCCCTAAAACCCTCTCACCCTCTCTCCCTGCCCATTCATCTGGCTGCCTCCTCCTTATCCTGCAGTTCTCAACTTAGAAGATACTTCCCAAGAAACCTTTTCCTACCCTCCACCTTGGGTCGTGTTGGCCCATTTGTACATTGTACTTTTTCAAGTACAGAAATGCTCACCCTAAATACTAGCTGCCTGTTTACTTCTCTGCTTCCCCAGTCAGATGAAACCCTTCAGAGGCTGGAACTATATCTATAGTTTTCACATGGGGTCTTTCACCTGCCCCACAAGTAACAGATGCTCCATAGACACCTGCTTAATGTTGTCCAGGCCCTTGATTTCCTCTTCCAAATAAGACATGGTTGTTATGTTCATTTTATAAGTGAGCGCATTCAAGCTCAAAGAAATGAAAAGAGTGACAAGCATGTTTGAAGTCCCACAATAAATGAAGGAGCCATAACTGAAGCCAGGTACCTCTGGCATAAAGCCCATCTTTCTCTGTTTGGCTGGGGTGTCCCTTGTAGAGCTTCCTGCCATTGGAAGCCTGCAGATTACAAAGCTGATCAAGCCAGGATGACAAAACCAGCAGGGCGACTGGTGGATTGAAAGCCTGCCAGCACACACCACAACACTTCCCTTCCTGGGGCTGCCACCACAAAGCACCACAAAGTGGATGGCCTAAAACAACAGAAGTTTACTATCTCCCAGTTCTGGGGGCCAGAAGTCCAAGATCCAGGTATCGGCAGGGCTGTGCTCCCTCTGGACCTCAGAAGGCAGGCTCCTCCCTGCCTCTCCCAGCTTCCCATGGTCCTGGCCATTCTTGGCATGCCTTGGCTTGTAGATGCGTCACTCCAGGCTCTGCCTCCATCATCCTGCAGCCTCCTCCCCTTCTTGTAGGCACCATGAGCACAGTGAACAATGGCTCACCTTACTCCAGTATGACCTCAATTAACTTACTTAATTATCTCTGAAATGACCCTATTTCCAAATAGTATCACCTTCATGGGATCAGGCATCATGACTTAAACATATCTTTTGGGAGACAAAATTTAACCAATAATGAGGAGTTTTATATCTGGAGACGTCTGTGGACTCAAAGTCTTAGAGGAACAAATCTCCACTACTTAGAGTTTCAGCTCGTGGACAGCTTGTCCATTCAATGAGTCTAGCTATGCATGTTGGTCTTGTCGAAAGCAGGGAAGGAGGCATTGCAGACAGAGAGAACAGTATGTGGAAGTCTTTGTGGTTGTGACATAGGCCTGGCCTCAAACCATCATAAGTGACAGGTTGAGCCATAAGGAACTCCTGCTTTTGAACTAAAGAAATGGCAGTTTCATATGGTTCAACCTGAAACCAAGACAATGCTCGGCATGTGGTATCCTCAGCTGGACCAAGAGGACACCCTGCTCACACCATATTTAACAGGAGGTAGATCCACAATCACCCCACACACTTGACCAGGGCATGAACTCACCCAAGACTTTCAACATGGTGGAGAGAAACCAGACATCTTTCTCAACATTTTCAGCACATCCTTTGAGGTCAGAGTAGAACCACAGGGGAAGAGAAGTAGAATTAATCAGGGGCAGGGATGGGGAGGGACGGAAGAGTGGGAAGTGGGGGCAGGTACTGAGCGGAAGAGTGGCAAAGCCCCCACCCTAAAGGATGGAGTTCAGAGAATCCAGAGAGTAGCCAGAAACAGAAGAAAGGTGGGTGCCCCTGACTTGCCTTGCAGACCTGGGGCTGATTCTTCTGTTGAGCAGCAGGTCCCAGGGGGCGAGGGGCATGGGATGAGAGGTGAGAAGACATCTGGAATTCAGGAGCTTGGGTCCATGTCAGACAGGAGCTGTGGGAGGGGGGCTGTTGGGGGATTGTAGAGCCTGGGAGAAAGAGACTGCTCCAAACACATGAGGCTTGTGTGGTGTTGTCTTGTGGCTCTTGCTGTGGTTAGCAGGTGCCTCTACAGAATTCTCTTGTATTCTCTGGGATGTCCCCTTCTACCAGCTGTTCTTCTGTCTCTGGGATTTTATTTTCAAATTCAGAAAAAGACCAAACACATGCAGACACCTGGGAGAGGTAAAACAAGGCACAGAATCATGCAAATAGGTACAGGATGGGATTGTGTTGTGAGGTCTCAAACCCCAGTTGGGGGTGGCTGTTTAGTCAAAGATGTTAGTAGCTGGGAAAGGCTCTGAGAATCTCAATGCAGAACAGCAGCCAGGAAGCAGTTCCTCACTGGGCAGCTAAGTGGCAGTAGACTGACCTCTGAAACAGGAGCAAAACCAAACCCAGATATGTAAGGGTCCCTAATGCAGTACTTGCACCCTCAAACTGGGCTTCCGGTTAGGAATAAAGTTAGTGAAGGAGCGTATGGGTATGGGCCTAGATGGAAGACCCCGTTCCCTTCACTCATCTTCCCCATGGCTCAACGTCTGAACAGATGAGCACACCTGCCATCTTGAATTCTTACTTCCTTGTGGCTGCCACAATGCCATTCCCTGTTTTCCTGCTAAGAGGGTTCCCTCATCACTTGTTTTCTTATGCATTGCCTCAACATGCTCAGTCTTGGGGTTTGATGCTATCTGTTGTCACCCAAGTGAGTGTATCAGAATACCTAGTGGAGGGCCAGTGACCTATTGTCTGAGGATGGCTCCCTGACTCCCACTCTTCCCCCCACAAAGCCCCACTCCTAGACACAGCTTTGATCTCTGTACTCAGTCCCTCTCACCCAAGGGAGGGCACCCACAATTCTAGTCCTCACCCAAGGAGGAAATGGGTTCTCCAAACATTCTTTCCAGAAGAATAACTCTTAACTCCGGCCTAGTCTAGAAGGATCCTTTGAAGTCATAGACATCTATCTTGGGACTGGATTCAAAAGCTGGAGAGAAGAACCCTGAGTGTGAAGGTTGGGAGATGTCAGTGATGGTTTACTTGGTTTCATAGGTCATGATCTTCATGCAGTGAATCTCCCCATGCAAGAATCAGCTCCTCCTGAAGTCCGTAAAGAAAACCTGATAAATCTGACTCCAATACTGACACCTTGCAGAGCTGAATATACATCACAATCACATGAGCCCATTCTTCCACATCATTGGGATTTGTAATGCACTGAGTTGGTCACCAATAGAAAATACAAGAACCCAACAAAAAAGTTTTTTTGAAAGTTCCATCAAGTGGTATCTCCACTGCAGGCCACAGGTCTCATCTACTAATTCCCCACAAATACAGGAGCTTTCATTTTTTTTTTTCTGATCAGGTTCTTTGTCAAAACAACAGTTGTTGCATCATTAAATCATGCATTTGCTAAGCCACTAATGACTGAAACATTTTCACAAGTTCTCAGATCTCTGTGTAAGGGCTTGGGTTTCTGAGGGAGACCTCAGAAAGAGATAAAGGTATCAGTGAAGTGCATGCCTAGAAGGATCCCTATTTAAGACCCACTGGCTAATTTCATTTCCGTTTAATTAAATTAATGCTACTTCTAAGAGGCCAAATATGCACTTAGCCTTAGGCCAAAAACTCCCTTTTACCCCACCGCCAGGAGAGTCTACTCTCCCATTGAATCTATCTACTCCTGTTCCATCTCCAGGACCTTCAGCTGGTTGATATTTGCATTATTCTAGGTTTTCTATTGTTTTCTGAGTGGGTGGGAGGAAGCCCAGTAAGGTTTTCGCTCATCATACTTGGAAATGCAGGGAGATTTTTAATATATCTTGAGAGAACAAGTAGATAAAAAATAAGTAAGTATATAGATGAAGAAAACACGTGAAAAATGTGTTCAGAAAAAAGTTAGAAAGGGTTCAAATGGCATAATAAAAAAATAAAGGGGAGCAGGTGCAGCTGCCCTTTTATTTTATGCCTACTTCCCATATGCAAGGTCCCAAAATCAATCCCTGGTATCCTAAAAATAAAAGTCAAATAAATATGGAAGTAGGCAGTAATGGAAGAAATGAAGATGAAAAGGGTATAAGACTTACAAAGACAAAATAGCAAAATGGCAGCAGAAATTCCGGTATTATCAGTAGTTACTTTAAATGTAAATGGATTCAACTCTCTGGTCAAAAGGCAGAGATTGGCAAAATGGATAAAATAAGTATGGCCCATCTCTATGCTGTTTACAAGACACACTCCATAAATTCAAAGGCATAAGAAGGTTGAAAGGAAGAGGGTGGAAAAAACATGCCATGCAAGTAGAAACAAAGGAGAGCTGGATTAGCTATAGTTATATTGGATGAAATGACTTAAAATCAAAAACTGTTCTGAGGGAAAAGAAGATCATTATATACTGATAAAGGGTCCAACTCAACAAAAGACATAGCAATTATAAGTGTATATATGCAGATCAGCAGAGCCCCAAAATATATGAAGCAAATATTGACAGATTTGAAGAGAGAAATAGGCAGTTCTACATTAATAGAGAGCTCAATACACAAGAAGCAGATCAATAAGGAAACGGAAGACTTGAACAATATTTTAAACCAACTAGACCTAATAGACATACGTAGAACACTTCACCCAATAGCAGTAGAATATACCTTCTTCTCTACTGCACATGGATCATTCTCCAGGATAGATCATATAATGAAGGTCACAAAACAGGTCTCAAATTTAAAAATATTGAAATCGTATAATGCATCTTCTTTGACCACAATGGAATGAGCTAGAAATCAATAACAGAGGGAGAAATGTGAAAATTAAACAATGTACTATTACGCAACCAACTGGTTAAAGAAGAAATCAAAAGGGAACTTAGGAAATATCTTGAGCAAATGAAAATTAAAACACAACATGACAAAATTATGGGAAGCAGCAAAGGCAATGTTGTAAGGGAAATTTATAGTTCTAAATATCTACATTTAACAAAAGAAGAAAGATCACAAATCGAGATCTAACCTCAAAACTGGATAATCTAGAAAAAGAGAGAGCAAAATAAACCCAGAGTATGCAGAAGGACAGAAATAACAAAGATTAGATTGGAGATAAATGAAATAGATAATTTTAAAACAATAGAGAGAATCAATAAAAACAAAGTTTGGTTCTTTGAAAAGAGCAATAAAATCAACAATTTTTAAGCGAGGCTGACAAGGAAAAAGGAGAGAAGACACAAATAACCAAAATTAGAAATAAAAAGGACAACATCACTAAGGACCCCAAAGAAATAAAGAGTACTAGAAGAGTATATCATAAATAATAAATTAGAAAACCTAGATGAAATGAAAAAATCAGTAATCAAAAACCTCCCAACATGGGAAGCAGACTTGACCCAGTGGTTAGGGCATCCGTCTACCACATGGGAGGTCCGCAGTTCAAACCCAGGGCCTCCTTGACCCGTGTGGAGCTGGCCCATGCGCTGTGCTGATGCACGCAAGGAGTGCCCTGCCACGAAGGGGTGTGCCCCGCGTCGGGGAGCCCCACGTGCAAGGAGTGCGCCCCGTAAGGAGAGCCGCCCGGCACAAAAGAAAGTGCAGCCTGCCGAGAAGTGGCGCTGCACCCACGGAGAGCTGACACAACAAGATAATGCAACGAAAAGGAACACAGATTCCCGTGCCACTGACAACAACAGAAGCAGACAAAGAAGAAGATGCAGCAAATAGACACAGAGAACAGACAACCAGGGTGGGAGGGGAAGGGGAGATAAATAAATAAATAAATAAACCTTAAAAAAACAAAAACCTCCCAACAAAAGAGTCCAGTAGCAGATGGAATGCCAGACATTCCAAGAAGAATTAACTCCAAACCTGCTCAAACTCATCCATAATATTAAGAGGAGGGAACACTCCTTAACTCATTGTATGACACCAAAGTAACCCTCATACCAAAATCAGGTAAAAATACAAGAAAAGAAAATTACAGATGAATATGCCTAATGCATATAGATGCCATAATCCTCCACAAAACACTAGCAAACTGAATCCAACAGCACATCGAAAGAATTTTTCACCTCAATCAAGTGGGATTTACCCCATATATGCAAGGCTGGCTCAGCATAAGAATACCAATTGATATAATAGAATGAATGAAAAAGAAACCACATGGTAATTTCAAATGATGCAGAAAAGACATTTCACAAAATTCAACACCCATTCTTCATAAAAAACACTTATAAAACTAGGTATAATCTTCTGGTTTCCTTTCCCATCTTATCTGAACCCTGGTCTGGGTGGTCATAAAAGGAGGAAAAGTAACTTTAAACTGACCTCACAGGGCTTTGTAGCATGTTGGTTAGTTTCAATCAGGTCCAAACAAGGTTGAATTCTCTTTAAATCCCCACTCCACTGTAAAATGGGCATAATCTTTGGCTTTTTGAAAGAATTAGTAGATGAGTAGGTGTGAAGTTCTGGGCAGCTGGTAGAGCAATTACTGGACTATTTGGAAAAGATCTATTTACATGGCTTCTTGCCTCTTGATTAAAGGTGTCTTCCTTTTTTAGAAGAAAAAAACAACTAGGAATAGAAGGAAACTTCCTCAACATGACAAAGGCCATATATGAAAAACTCACAGGTAGCATTGCACTCAATGGTGAAAAACTGAAAGCATTCCCTCTAAGATCAGGAACAAGACAAGGATGCCCACTGTCACCACTGTTATTCAACATTGTTCTGGAAGTTCTAGCTAGAACAATTAGGCAAGAAAAACAAAAGGCAACTAGATTGGAAAGGAAGATGTAAAACTTTTCCTCTTTGCAGATGACATGAGCTTATGTACAGAAAATCCTGAAAAATCTATAATAAAGCCACTAGCCCTAATAAACAAAATCAGCAAAGTGGTGGAGTGCAAGATCAACACCAAAAATCAGTAGTATTTGTTTATACTAGTAATGAACAATCTGAATAAGAAATCAAGAAAAAAATCCATTTACAGTAGCAACAACTAAAAGAATAAAATGTTTAGGAATAAATTTAAGAATGCAAAGAACTTGCACGTAGAAAAGTACAAAACATTGCTAAAAGAAATCAAAGAAGACCTAGATAAATGCAAGGATGTGCCATCATCATGGATTGGAAGACTAAATATTGCTAAAATGTCAAGCCAATCATCAAATGTATATGAAAGTATAAGGAGCCTCAAATAGGCAAACCATCTTGAAAAAAGAACAAAGTTGGAGGACTCACACTTTACAACTTTAAATTTGTTAGAGGGCATTAATCAAAACAGCAAGGTACTAGCATGAGTACCTTGATATTTGGCTTTTCCATTTCTGCAAAGGAGGCTGTTGAAATTTTGATTGGGCCTACACTGAATCTGTAAAGCATATGGGGTTGAATAGACATCTTAACAAATTTGGTCTTCTACTCCATGAACATGGAATGTCCTTCCATTTATTTAGGTCTTCTTTGATTTCTCTTAGCAATGTTTTTTTTCAGTTTCCTGATTATGAGTCTTTGAATCCTTGGTTAAATTTATTCTCAGGTATTTGATTTTTTCAGTTGCTGTTGTAAATGGAGTTTTTTCTTGATTTCTTCCACAGCATTTCCTCCTTAGCTTGCTTATTATCAGTCTATAGAAACACTACTGATTTTTGAGCATTGATCTTTACCCCACCACTTTGCTGAATTAGTTTATTAGCTCTATTAGCTTTCATAAAAATGTAATTTCATATATTGTAACAAATGTACCATACTAATGAAATGTGTTAATAATATGGTGGTATATGGGAACTCTGAATTTATGGATGATTTTTCGGTAAACCTACAACCTCTCTAAAAAATAAAACTAATAAATTTCAAAAGATTGAAATCCTACTGAGTATGTTCTCAGCCACAGCAGAATCATATTAGTATTCAATAACAAAATACTATCTAGAAAATCCACAAATACTTGTAACTTAAACAACAGACATAAATAACATACATGTCATGGAGGAAATGATGAAGGGAATTATAAAATATTTTGAATTACTGATAATTAAAATATAACATCAATATTTTTGGCTGCAGCTTAGCTGTACTAAGTAAAATATACAGCTTTTAGAATGATTGTGTATGAAAAGAAGAAAGGTTAAAATCCATGATGTATGTTTCCTTTTTAGGAAGCTAAGAAAATGGCAAATAAACCCAAACTAAGAAGAAGGAATAAAATAGTAAAAATAAGATCAGAAATCAATAAAAAAAAAAGAAAACAAAAGAGACAATTAACAAAGCAAAAATTTGCTATTCTAAAACACTAATAAAATTGATAACACCCTAAATAACTGATTTTAAAAAGAGTGATAAAATACAAATCACCAATATCAGGAATGAAATGGGGCAACTTACTAAAGATCTTACAGGTATTACAAGAATAATAAGGGAATATTATGATTAACTTTATGACAATAATTCTGAAAGCATATTCCTTAAAATACAATTTACCATAACTAACATAAGAAGAAATCTAAAATCTGAACATCCTTAACCCTATTAATGAAATTTATTCTACAATAAAAATTTTTCTAAGAAAAGAAACTCCAGGCTCAGATAGTTGTGTTTTACTGGTGAATCCAATCAATCCCTTAAGAAGGATAAAATACTAATCTTCCACAAGCCTTTCAGCAAATAGAAGAGGATAACACACTTCTCAGGTATTTTATGGGGACAGCATAACTCTGATACCAAAGACATTACAAAAAAAAAAGAAAATTATCAAATCATATATCTCATAAATATAGATGCAAAATTCTTTAAGGAAATTTTAGCAAATTGAAACTAGAAACATATAAAAGGAATATATCTTGACCAATTGGGTTTTCAGCACAAAGCAATGTTGGCAGAACAATTTTTAAAATTCAATATCATCTAACCATAAACAGAATAAAAGAGGAAAACCAGACTGTGTGATCACCTCAATAGATACAGTAAAAATATTTGATAAAATTCAGTAAAGTTTTATGTGAGTTTTTTTTTAAAAAAGGTCTATTAACAACATAGATTCCCTAAACCTGATAGAGCTTCTCCATCTAACATCATACTTAACGGTGAAACATTGCATGCTTTACCCTGAAGGAAAAGGGCAAGGATGTCCACACTCATCATTTTATTCATCATTATACTAGTCAGTGAATTAAAAGAAAAGAAAAAAAATTTTTAAAGATTAGGAAAGAAGTAAAATTATATTTACTCACAGATGACATGAATGTTTGTACAGAAAATCCTAAGAAATCTGAAAAAAGGTCAATATACAAACCAACTATATTCCTATGTATTAGAAATAGCAATTAGAAAATGAAATTAAATAAAATAATCATTTACAAAATATAAAAACATAAATACTTAGGAATACATTAGGTAAAAGACATGGGCTGAAAACTACAAACCATTGCTGAGAGATATTAGTATTCGAAGAAAATGTAGCATTGGTGTAGAGAAAGTGGCCATGGTGGCTGCTGGGGGAAGGGAATGGGAGGAAGAGATGAGATGTGGGGGCGTTTTTGGGACTTGGAGTTGTCCTGGGTGGTGCTGCAGGGACAGTTACTGGACATTGTATGTCCTGCCATGGCCCACTGGAGGGAACGTGGGAGAGTGTGGGCTACGATGTGGACCATTGACCATGAGGTGCAGCGGTGCTCAGAGATGTATTCACCAAATGCAATGAATGTCTCATGATGATGGAGGAGATTGTTGCTATGGGGGGAGGAGTGGGGTGAAGGGGGTGGGGGGGTATATGGGGACCTAATATTTTTCTAATGTAATATTTAAAAAAATAAATAAAGGCCAAAAAAAAGACTGAAATGTATGGAGAGTATGCCATCTTTCATGGATTGGAGGACTCATTATTGCAAAGATGTTGATTCTAAATTGATCTATAGATTCACCACCTTTGCAATCAAAATTCCAGCCTTTTTTTTTCTTGTAGAAACTGACAAGTTATTTCTAACATTCATAAGGACATTCAAAGGCTCTAGGAACTTGAACTACAGTGACAAAGGTATAGGAATTGCACTTCCTGCTTGTAGGTACTGTAAAGCTATCTCAGTCAAAACTGTGTGGTGTTGATGCAACAATAGACAAAGAGATCACTAGGACCAGACAGAATCCAGAAACAGATCCAAACATACAAAGACTACTGATTTTTGAAAAAGTACACCAAGGCAGTTCAATAAGGAAACCTTTCAACAATGGTGTCAGAACAACTGAAAAGTGTCTGGAAAAAATTAGTCACATCCCTGCCTTACACCACACACACCAAAATTAATTTGAGATGGATCATAGACTTAAATATACAAGCTAAAAATGTAAAGCATCTGGGTGAAGATGTAGAATTTATTCATAGTTTGGGGCTACAGGAAGTTTTCTTTAAGAGAACATAAAAAAGCATTAATCTTAGAGAAAAATTATTATTTTTTTCTTTTTTAAATTTTTTAAATTTAATTGCCTTTTTTTAAAAGATACATAGATGACAAAAAAAAAATGTTACGGTAAAAAATATAAGAAGTTCCCACATACCCCACCCCCCACCCCACCCCACTCCTCCCACATCAACAACCTCTTTCATCATTGTGGGACATTCATTGCATTTGATGAATACATTTTGGAGCACTGCTGCACTGCATGGATTATAGTTTACATTGTAGTTTACACTCTCCCCAAGTCCATTCAGTGGATTATGGCAGGATATATAATGTCAAGCATCTGTCCATGCAATATCATTTCGGACAACTCCAAGTCCCGAAAAGGCCCCACATCACATCTCTTCTTCCCTCTCCCTGCCCTCAGCAATTACTATGGATACTTTCTCCACATCAATGACACAATTTCTTCCATAGCTAGTCTATAGTAGAATACCAGTAAGTCCACTCTAATTCATATTTTATTCCTCCATCCTGAGGACCCTGGGATGGCAATGACCACTCTACCTCTAAATCAAGAGGGGGCTTAAATCCCACATGGTCAATGGATGTGATTCTCCTGCTTGCAATTGTAGGCACTCTTGGTTCCCTGGTGTGGTGGCTGACCATCTTCACCTCCCTGTTAGCTGACCTGGGTAAGTCCAATGAACCAGAGAGTAGGAGTTGCAACTCTGCTGAGGCTCAGGGCCCGGCTGGCACATGGTCAGTACAGAGATTAAAGTCTCCTGAGTATACACCAACCCCAGCACCAATCACAGGTTCAATAAAAGTGACAGAAGAGGCATGCGTAGAAAGGTCACTTCTGAGTCCAACTCCATCACACTCAGGAACACAAACTGCAAAGTAGGGCCAACTGACATAGCCCTGAACTTCAGAGCCATCTGCCATGACAATAGAACTTGTGGGTCTCTGTAGCCCTCAGGAGAACCAGTACCTGAGTTTCTATCTTCTTTGGCTGTCTCTGGTACCCTGCTGAGATGTGCATAAGCATTACCCCTCTGATGACCGCCGGACTCTTTTTTGGAGACTCATAGCCATAAAACTCCTTTGTCCTTTCCATTTCAAAAGGACTTTGATGGTTAGGCTGATGTGTCAACTTAGCCAGGTAATGTGCCAAGTTGTTTGTTCAAGCAATTTCCTAGACGTCAATCATCAGTGAGCTGATTGAATCTATGCTGATTGCATCTACAATCAACTCTGGAGATTATCTTCAGCGACGAGTGATGTCTCATCCAATCAATTGAAGGCTTTGAAAGGAGAAGTGACTTGAGCATTCAGGGAGAGAATTTCCATCTCTACTTCAGACAGCCAGTGTCTTCTGGGGGACTCATGGAGGACCTTGATTGGAATTCTTGACTTACAGCTTGTCCTACAGAATTTGGACTCATGCATCCCCATGATCATATGAGATAATTTTATAAAATCTCATACTATTTACAGATATCTCCTGTTGGTCCTGTTTCCCTAGAGAACCCTGACTAATACAGGGACAAAAAGAATTATGGCTGACTTCTCAATAGAAAAGGTGAAATCCAGATGACAATGGAATATCATCTTTAAAATGTGTAAAGGAATTATTATTATTATAAAATTTTATGGGCAGTAGCAATATCCTTTGTCTTAGTTTGCCACATGGCTGCTGATGCAAAGTACCAGAAATGGGTTGGCATTTACAATGGAAAATTTATTAGGGGTAAAATCTTACAGTTCCAAGGCTGTGAAATGTCCAAATCAAGGCACCAGCAGAGATGCTTTCTTACCAGCGTTAGATACTGGTGATTCTGGGGTCCTGCCTTGTGGTGAAGATGGCTGTGGATCTCTGCTGAGGTCCCTGCCTTCCCCTCCAGAATCAACCATCTCCCAGAGCTCTGCTGTGGGTAACCAGGCATAGCACTTGTCTCCTACCAGGCCTCTTCACTCAGTCTCTGCTGCTTCACTTTCTTCCTGAGTTCAGCTGTGAGTTATCAGGTATACGGCTTGTCTCCTCAACCTTGAGCTGCTCTGTGGGCTCAGTCTCTTGGGGGCTGTCTGCTTAAGCTTTGATTACTAGCAATCCTTGAGTCCTCTCACATTGTGGGGTCAAAAATGGCAGCTCCTTTCTCTTTCTATGTGTGTGTGCGCCTGTCTCTCTTTCTTTCTGTGTCTCTGTTCATATCAGACCCAGCAAGAAGGTGAGGCTACAACCTGAGTCATACCTTGCTGACATAGACCAATCAAAAGGGTCTCACACCTGCAGGAATGGATTAGTTCAAAAACAAAATCTTTTTCTTTTTGGAATTCACCAAACTCAAACTATCACATCCTTCAAAAATGGACATAAAATGAAAATATTTTCAGGCAAACAAAAGCTGAGAGAATTTATTTCCAGCAGACATGCATTAAATGGAAGCATAAGAAAAAAAAAATATTACTGTGGTAGTTTCTATTTCTGATAGTTGGAAAATGTGCTTACTAAAAATCTATTTAAGCAGCTCTGAAAATTCTAATACCTTCCCAGCTCTAGTTAGATTTGTTTTCTTTTAATCTAGTACTCTTTGTTCTTAATTCCTAGAAGGACAATAACCACACCTTCCCAGTTCTGCTGAACGTAACATCTCCAAAGTCAAGAATACCTTACGGGAAAACGGACTTTGGCCCAGTGGTTAGGGCATCCGTTTACCACATGGGAGGTCCGCGGTTCAAGCCCCGGGCCTCCTTGACCCGTGTGGAGCTGGCCATGCGCAGTGCTGATGCGCGCAAGGAGTGCCCTGCTACACAGGGGTGTCCCCCGCGTAGGGGAGCCCCACGCGCAAGGAGTGCACCCATAAGGAGAGCCGCCCAGCGCAAAGGAGGGAGCAGCCTGCCGAGGAATGGCACCGCCCACACTTCCCATGCCGCTGATGACAACAGAAGCGGACAAAGAAACAAGACGCAGCGAAAAGACACAGAAAACAGACAACCGGGGGAGGGGAATTAAATAAATAAAAATAAATCTTTAAAAAAAAAAAAGAATACCTTACAACCCAGTAGATCTGTAGCTTTCTTCAGAAACAAAAGCTTGATATCCTTGAGCAGTCACTCAACAATATCCATCTACAACCAGCAGGAGTTTGGCATGCTTGAGAAAGCACAGGACTGAGAGATTTGCCCACATCCTCCTCAGGAGAGCCTTTCAAAAGCCAGCATCATCCCTGACATGGCAAGAATGCATCATGTGGTCATCACTTGATCCTTGACCCCAGAACCTAAAAACCTAGCTCCCATTCTCACTTTGATCTGGTTTTGGGATGATTCCCCCAGTTCCTTGCTTGTGCACTTATGATAAATCCCCTTCTCCCTGAGAAATGTGTTTCTCTTTTGTGGCACTGGATCAGGTGGACCCTTCTTTTGAAATAGTTGTTCAGGTGGCATCATCTCTCTCTTGAGTTCTGTCACATTTTGCATCATTTATTTTGAGGCTATGTTACTAGGTGCATGTGTGTTACTGTCATCCTAATTAATTAACTATTTTATCGTTAGAAAATGCCCTTCTTTAGCTCTGACAATGTTATTTGTCTTTACCTCTACTTTGATATTACTGAAGGCTCATCAGTTTTCTTATGCTAAATATAAGCATATTGCTGAGGATATCTTTGGCTATTCCATTATTTTTCTTTCAAATTATGTCTTACACTAAAAGTACAGTTTCTGAAGGCACCATATATTTGTGATTTGCTTTTTATTAGGCTGATGGCCTCTAACATTTAATTGGATTTTTGGAACAATTACATGTAATGTAATTACTGATACATTTGGGTCTAAATCTCCATCTTGATATTCATTTTCTATTTATCTGCATTTTTATCTGCTATGCCTTCTTTTGGGTTTATTGAATATTTTTAATATTCCATTTTATCTCCTCTATTGACTTTGTAGCTATACATTTAACAAATTTTTTTTGGCTGGGAGTCTGAAAATGTTTGATGGCCTCACCTTCTTCACAGATTCTCTAATCTGCTTACTGGAATGTGGATTTGATGGCTGGGGGGTCTAACCACAATCTTATCTATGCAGATTGGAGGCAATTCTTAGGGATAGTGGAAGGGTAGGCTGAAGACAGGCTAAATTTCTGGCAATTTCAGGGACCAACCTGATTTGCCTGTCTCCAGAAAGCTTTGCGAGAGATAAATTTCTATCTTGTTTAAACTACTGTTGAGGGGAGCAATTTCTGTTGCTTGACACCAAGTCTAATCCTAACTGTTATCTTATTTCATTTACCATAACTTATCAACTAATATAAATAAGTAACAATAAATAAATTTGAGTTTTCTTCCTAATTTTAAGGATTATAGTACCAGGAACCACTGTCCTCATACTTCCAGAAGTCATGAGAAGATTACAGGTGATAAATTACTTAAACGATCTATTTCATTTGCTTTATTTATCATTTCCCCTGATACAAACTAGGAGATAGTATATACAATGTTGTATACAAGTTACTAAGTTTTTTCATGATATGAGATAGGGTCTCATAAACCCTAAAGCCCCCTTCTTACTGACACACTAAGCCATACCCAGGATTAGCCACATAAACATCATTATAATGCAACCCACAAAATAATATTACATGCATATTCTTTGTTCATATAGTCCACAATCTGATAATAATACTTCTGTCCTTTCTCCACTAGAATAAATTTTCACCACAACAGTTGAAGCTGACCTGCTGTCAGTCAAAGCCGACAAATTTCCCTCATCCCCTACAGGTATAGCTGTGCAATTCTGAGAATTTACTTACCTGGCCTAAATATCCCTCATTTCTTCCAAGTAAACCCTGGAGGCATCTCTCTTCCCATTCTGCCTACTGCTCTACTTCACTTCAAGTACTTCCCCTGCTTGTAGAATTGTTGTTGTTGAATCCTTGCTGGATAGTACAAGTCAGTGAAAGAAAGCCTTCCACTGCCACTTTCCAATAACACCATAAGTCATCCAAACAGAGATTTAGCTGCAGGCATAAAAACTGAGTTAATGCACTCTCAAAGAATGTCTGAACAAATCTAAAGCATTGCTGAGCTTGTGTTTTCCTTGTATTCACCTGGCTTCAGCACCAACTAATGACTGAAGACCTTTTTTACAAGAATGCTGGGCAACAAACAAAGGTCCCAACATACCCAAAATGTTGAATAACTTTTTTGAATCTCCTCGTTTACTCTGGGACAACTGTGTCGAGATTTTCAGTGATAGTGGAAAAGTCAGATGTGCAAATCTGCTGGTATCAGCTCAAGTCAAGTGGCAACAAACTGTACTTGTAGCAGTCATTTTATCCTCTACCATCATTACGCCTTCACAGTTATTTTTTAAAAACCAGCTTACCTTTGATGAAGCGGTAAAATTATATATTGTAATTAAATCTGAACCTTGAGTATATGTCTTTTTCATATTTTGTGTGACAAAATGGGAAGTGTGTATAAATCACTTTTGCTGCCTATCAAAGTACAATGACATTCTCAAACTAAAGAACTTATGTGATTGAGATGAGAACTGAAGTCTTTATTCCATGGATCACCATTTTTACTTAGAAGAATGACTGATAGACCAACTATGATTTTTCAGACAGGATATCTGGAACAAAGGTTCTCAGAAATGAAGAAAGATAGCTTGTCATCTCAAGGAACACAAGTTACAGGATTTGTTTCCAATGATTCAGTATGGGTTTTTCAACTGAAAATTAGAATTTTTAAAAACCTCTGTCTGCTACCTTGAGTTTAACAGATTCCCAATAGGGAATTTTCTGGAGAGATCCATGGTGATATTAACAAGTGTGTTTAGATTAGACCGGTAGACAAATAGATAGATGGACAGACAGGCAGATGGCTGGTAGATGGATGGATGGATGTTGTGTCCTGCTGAAACAGCAGCAGGACAGGCCCTGAAAGAAGAAACAGGGAAGAGCCAAGTGGGGCTTCCTTACAGTGGGGCTGGTTGCAACTCCAAAAAAGAGGCGCTGAGCACCAGGGTGATCCGTCCAAAAGCATTTATTGGGGGAACTTATGTACAGAGAACCACAGCTGCCTCATGACAGACAGAAACAGCAAGACATCCACCTGGGCAGTCTGCGCCCACGGCAACCACCCTACAGGTTATAGATGGTTGAAGAACAAAGCTGGCTAAGTGCCAAGGGCTTGTAGGTAAGTACTGAGAAAACATTTGGATCTGTGCTCTTTTCTCAAAACAAAATGTGATTGTGGTGGGCCATGCTCAAGGTTATAGCAGCCAAAGCTTGGTGTGCTTCCAGGATAGCACAGAAGGTGCTGCTGAGGAGGTGGGCAGGGACGAGGTCAGGCCTGGGTCAGGCAGATGCTGGGTGTATACACCATAGATGAGAGAGAGAGACAAAGGAACTCTGTCAATAGTTAGAAGATCTGTGTAACTCAGTAAACTGTTTTCTCATTCATGGTGTTACAAAATCACACATGGGTAAAAGATTCCATCAAAGTGCAATTTAGTTCCATGGATCTTAATGAACACAGTGTCAGTTCACTGATAGGGTTTCAGATTCCATATCGCAACTACTCTTTAGGAAACTACCACTTGCCAAATTTTAGTGTTGTTTCAAAGAAGCATATTTTAAATTTCAAAGAATGGTATCTGAAGGGGCTATAAAATCCTCTTTCATTTCCAACTTCACATCTGTGTGAGGGCAAATTTTCTTTGTATCAGATTGTATGCAGAAACACATGAAAATCCAGCTGTCTTCCCATTAACCAGACATCAATTTGCAAAACATGTAAAACAATCCTGCTCTTCTTACTAAAACTTTTTGTTTTGGATAATGTAGCTATTTTTCATAAAAAGCATCCTATTTGTGTTAACATGCAATGGGTTTGGGAAGCGGACTTGGCCCAGTGGATAGGGCGTCCGTCTCCCACATGGGAGGTCCGCGGTTCAAACCCTGGGCCTCCTCGACCCGTGTGCAGCTGGCCCACGCACAGTGCTGACGCGCTCAAGGAGTGCCCTGCCACACAGCGGTGTCCCTGCATAGGGGAGCCCCACACACAAGGAGTGCGCCCCATAAGGAGAGCCGCCCAGCGCAAAAGAAAGTGCAGCCTGCTCAGGAATGGCGCCACACACACACGGAGAGCTGACACAACAAGATGACGCAACAAAAAGAAACACAGATTCCCGTGCTGCTGACAACTACAGAAGCAGACAAAGAAGACGCAGCAAATAGACACAGAGAACAGACAACTGGGTCAGGGTGTGGGGGGAGGGGAGAGAAATAAATAAATAAATAAATAAATCTTTTAAAAAAAGAAAGATCCAATGAGAATTTATATGGTTTATATGTGTTTAAGTCTGTTGAAATTTACCATATTAAAAATTAAAACTGAAAAATTTTTAAATGTTTAGTTTGTGAAATCATTTAAAAATAAAAATAATAAAAAATTAAAATAAAAACATGCATGTTTTTAAAAAAGATTTATTTATTTTTTTATTTATTTCTCTCCCCTTCTCCCCCAATCCCCCCGTTGTCTATTCTCTGTGTCCATTTCCTGTGTGTTCTTCTTTGTTTGCTTCTGTTGTTGTCAGCGGCACGGGAATCTGTGTTTCTTTTTGTTGCGTCATCTTGTTGTGTCAGCTCTCCGTGTGTGTGTGGCGCCATTCCTGGGCAGGCTGCACTTTCTTTTGCGCTGGGCGGCTCTCCTTATGGGGCGCACTCCTTGTGTGTGGGGCTCCCCTATGCAGGGACACCGCTGTGTGGCAGGGCACTCGAGCGCGTCAGCACTGTACGTGGGCCAGCTGCACACGGGTCGAGGAGGCCCAGGGTTTGAACCGCGGACCTCCCATGTGGGAGACGGACGCCCTATCCACTGGGCCAAGTCCGCTTCCCAAACCCATTGCATGTTAACACGAATAGGATGCTTTTTATGAAAAATAGCTACATTTTCCAAAACAAAAAGTTTTAGTAAGAAGAGCAGGATTGTTTTACATGTTTTGCAAATCCATGTCTGGTTAATGGGAAGACAGCTGGATTTTCATGTGTTTCTGCATACAATCTGATACAAAGAAAATTCGCTCTCACACAGATGTGAAATTAGAAATGAAAGAGGATTTTATAGCCCCTTCCGATACCCTACGCAGGGACACCCTTTGCATGGCTCAGCACGCCTTGTGCGCATCAGCACTGCGCAGGGGCCAGCTCCACACGGGTCAGGAGGCCCGGGGTTTGAACTGCAGATCTCCTATATGGTAGATGGATGCCCTAACCACTGGGCCAAGTCCGATTCAAGATCCAATGGATAGGACGTCTGCCTACCATTGGTTCAAACCCTGGGCCTCCTTGACCCATGTAGAGCTGGCCCATGTGCAGAACTGATGTGCACAAGGAGTGCTGTGCCACTCAGTGGTGTCCCCTGTAGGGGAGCCCCATGCACAAGGAGTGCACCCCATAAGGAGAGCCATCCAGTGCAGAAGAAACTGCAGCCTGCCCAGGAATGGCGCCACACACACGGAGAGCTGACACAACAAGATGACGCAACAAAAAGAAGCACAGATTCCCGTGCTGCTGACAACAACAGAAGCAGACAAAGAAGAACACACAGCAAATGGACACAGAGAACAGACAACTGGGGGGGGGGGGAGGGGAGAGAAATAAAATAAATAAATAAATCTTAAAAAAAAAATTCTCATTGGATCTTGAGACCACATCATTTGCGAATCACTATCATAGATTTGTAAAAGATTTGCCAAGGAAGGAAAATAGGTGCCTTTATCATCCACTGTGTTCAGCTGGGTGAGAGGCTGGAACTGGCTGACAGCAGGGCCCTGGGCAGCAGAAATGTATCATGCTTTGGGAAGACACGATTCAACGTGCTTTCCTACAGCCAGCTTGAAACATGTCCTCGTATCTCTTTTCTCACCTGTTCCCTAATAGATGATGTCGGGAAGTACAAGTCTGAAAGGACCACACAAGTTTCCCCATCATTGGATAAATCTCTCCTCCCACTGAAGATAACAGCCCAGACATAGTGGGAGCTGGAAAGTGAGACTGAGTGGTTTCTGGATCTGCTTCTTCCTCGGGAAGTTCTGGAGCCTGGACTAGGCATGCCGCCTCCACCAGAGTTCAGAAACCTCCAGTGGGTGCGTTGAGGCTTTCAGCAGGTGTTTCTGACCTTCTTCTACAGTAGGAGCCTGGTCCAAGGTGTCTTGTCTCCCCCTCCTCAGCCTTGCTGTGTCTCCCAAGTTCTTGAGGCCATCGGTGACAAAAAGGTGCAGTTTCTAAGATGGCAATATGACTTCAGCTCCCCTGATGCTGCTTACCTCTTCAGGTGGAGTAGAGTCAGCCCTTCCCACCCAACCCAACCGAAACCCACCTTGAAGGCTTGGTAAAGAATCAGGAGTATCCTGGCCAGGAGGCGCGATGGCAGGTAAATTTGGAGGAATGTGGGAGGCAGTGACTTAGGGAGGCAGGGAAGGTCATCCCACATGGAGGATGGTGGTCCTCTAAGGGCATTCTGCCAGGTGATTTCAAGGGACATTTTAGGGCAGACACTCAATAAGGCTTCACTCTCAAAATGCACCAGATATTTAAGTCTTTACCTGACATAATAGATGCAAAGTGATCAGCACTTTCTAGCACACTGTACATATGCCATTGAGGTTCGTCTCATATAAAAACATTAAGGGATGAGAGTGTTTCTGAGAAGACACAGGAATGTGGCCACGGAGGCCAGATGTGGGGATGAGGCAACACAGAAGAGGAAATGGAGGGGGGACGTAAGAGATATGGAGATAGTCTCCTGAGATGAAACTCTGGATTCTGATTGGCCAGTGACCCCAACACAGGAAAACATAAGAGACCTTGAACATTCTGATAGCACTTAGACTCTCAAAGGCTCCCAAGTCCAGATTAGACTCTCCAAAGATCTTGTGACCTTCACAGTGTCTGCACTTGCACCAAAGGTAAGAGCTGTCCACCTTCTCCTTTTTCCCAGGGATTTCAACCTGTGTCTGCTTGAGCTCCTTTGAGCTTCCTTGTTTTCCTGAGTTCTCCTGGACTGCTATTGCCATCAATTCTTCTCCATGCTACGATTGTTCTGTCATTGACCCAACCATTGTCTCCTTGCATGGTGGGCTTTGGTCTGACCTCAAAGGGGAATATGATGCCAAAGTCACACACCTTTTGTGCACAGGATTCTCCAGTAGGGTTTTGCCCAGTTTGGGTCAACACATTTCCTCTCTACTCTGCCGACCCTACTCTACCCCCACATCCTTATCCAATTATGTTATGGAGTGACCTGCGCTATTTTTGCATTAGTGCTCATGGCACTTATTAAAAAAAAAAAAAAGACATTTTACCTTAAACCACCAAAGTCTGAAATGGAACAGCTAGTGATGTTCCAGCCAAGGATGAGCCTTGGTATTGTGAGCATCCTCCAGCCACTAAACCAATATGACCAGGTTTCAGGAGCAGGTTCTCTCTTAAGAGTGTATCCCAGGGTATTTTGGTGAAAGAATTAAAGTTATCATGGATAGTAATCTCCTAATGATCTATCCTCAATCTCATTAGAATATTACTAACACATTACAGATCTAAAATCTCAACATGTAAAATATGCCAACTCCTTCATGCTATCAATAATTTTCACTAGTTCAACCTTCCAAGGGATTGCTGTGACACTACTGATCACCCTCATCTTCTTGAACTCTGTTCAGCTCCTGGGAAGTCCTTCACTCCTGCTTTCTCCTTCTCTACCCACCCATTTTCAGTCTCTTTCAATTGGTCCTTTACTGCCTACCCATTTGTCTTAGCATACCAGGGCCGCTATGATGAATACCAAGAAGAATTTATTGTCTCACAGCTTTGGAGGCTAGAAGTCCAAGATCGAGGTCTCTACAGGCTCTGCTTTCTCTGAGTCTGTAGCATTCTGGTGCCACCTTAAATCCTTGGGGACCCTTGGATTGCATCTCTACCTCCTAATACAGTGATTTGCCTCATTTTCTGGTGTTTATTGGCTTCTGACTTTTCCTTCTCAGACATTTGCCTCTCTACCTAGATTTGCTCTCCTTCTAAGGATTTCAGTGCAAAGCGTTGGAGGCAAGAAAAGGTATGGTACAAACATACACTGCAGGAAATTTAGGACTTCTGGAGAGCAGAATGTGATGGTGAGGGCAAGAAAAGAGGTATCAGCAAGACATGGGGGACTTGGGCTAAGAAGCACAGTTTTTATCCTGAGACCTCCTCCCATGGGCCTGGACAGGGAAAAGTCTGACTCAATATACTAATGGAGAGAAAAGATCAATGGGAACAGGACAGTATTGGAACCAGTGAAACAGTGGGAAGGAAGGAAATTCTACCACTCAGTGTACACTAGACTATGCTGTGGTAGCTAATGCACGGTCTCAAGAATCTCAGTGCTGTTGCTGTGTCTTGGTTAGTTGGTTCTGCTCACACTCCATGTCTCCTGTAAGACATCAGAGTTCCTCAGGAACCCCAGTGGATGGAATGGCCACCATCCTGAACATGGCCAGTCACCATGCCAGAAAGGCAGGAGAGCTTTAGAAGGTCTTACACCACTAAATAAGTCTTCCTCTTAGAAGTGACGTTCCACTCAGAACTCACTATTCAGAAGGGTTCACACAGCCCCATCCACCAACAAGGGGTACGGGAAATGCATTCTTAGGGGCGCCATTTTGCCAAGTGTCATGCATAACCACAAAGAAGCAGATTTGGGATGCTATGGAGACAGCATTGTGAATAATTGGTGGTGCATTGTAAGTAGGAAACAAAGGGAGAGAGAAGAGTCAAAAAGAGTAATATTAATATTAATAATAATTATAACTTGTACCTATTATGTGCCAAACACTGCTCTAAGTGTTTTACAAGGATTAGCTGATTTAAACCTCACAAAAACCCCATGAGGACATAATATTATCCTAAATTACTATAGATCAAGTTTGGGCAAACTCTGACCCAAGACCAAATCCAGCCTACCATCATTATTTTTTAGGAGGCACTGGAATTTGAACCCAGAACCTCATACATGGGAAGCAGGCACCCAACCACTGAGCTACACCTGCTCCCTTCTGCCATCTGTTTTAGTATGATCTTTGAGCTGTGTTTTTTAAATATGTTTAATTGTAGGAAAAAAATCAAAATAAGAATAGTATTTTAGGGAAACGGACTTTGGCCCAGTGGTTAGGGCGTCCGTCTACCATATGGGAGGTCCGCGGTTCAAGCCCCGGGCCTCCTTGACCCGTGTGGAGCTGGCCATGCGCAGTGCTGATGCGCGCAAGGAGTGCCGTGCCACGCAAGGGTGTCCCCCGCGTGGGGGAGCCCCACGCGCAAGGAGTGCGCCCGTGAGGAAAGCCGCCCAGCGTGTAAAGAAAGTGCAGCCTGCCCAGGAATGGTGCCGCCCACACTTCCCATGCCGCTGACGACAACAGAAGCGGACAAAGAAACAAGACGCAGCAAATAGACACCAAGAACAGACAACCAGGGGAGGGGGGGAAATTAAATAAATAAATAAATCTTTAAAAAAAAAAAAAGAATAGTATTTTATACCATGAAAAAGTATGTGAAATTCAATTTTCAATGTTCAAAAACAGGTTTTATTGGAACCCAACCACTCTCCTTTGTTTATATATTGTCTATGTCCAGTTTCTTGCTGCAACAGCAGAACTGAGTCATTGCAACAGACTTGTGGATTGCAAAGTCGAAAATATTTATGATCTAGCCCTTTGTATTAGTCAGTGTTCTCTAGGGAAACAGAACCAACAGGAGATCTCTGTAAATAGTAAGAGATTTTTATAATAATTGCCTTACATGCCCATGGGTATGCACCAGTTCAAATTCTGTAGGGCAGGCTGCAAGCCAGCTCCAACAAAGGTCTTTGATGAGTTTTCTAGGAGACATTGGCTGTCTGACATGTAGACAGGAATTCTCTCTCTGAATGCTGAAATCACTTCCCCTTTTAAGGCCTTCAACTAATTGGATGAGATGTCACTCATTGCTGATGGCAACCTCCTCAGATGTAGTCAGCCATAGACGCAATCAACGCATCGATGATTAAAGTCCATGAAATGCCCTAGTATTACAATCAGCCCAGTGCTTGACCAAACAACTGGGCACCATTACCTGGCCAAGTTGACACATTAGTTCAACCATCACACCCTTTACAGAAAAAAGCTTGCCAATCCATGCTATCAATAAATAAACTGAGGCACGGAACGATGAAGTAAATTGTCCAAAGACACTCACTAGTGAGTGGGAAGGGCAGGAATCCCAGCCCAAAGAGACTGCACATTGCTCACCCACCTCACACACACCACTCTCAAGGCCTCAAGTGACTCCTACATTTCAGGCTTGATTTACCACGTGAGTGGTGGTGCACGCTGTGAAAACAAGAAAGATGTAATAGATCCCACAGTTTTGGGGAATGATAATATGGAAGTCTGATAAGAAAGTCGAGGACTAAAGAGAGATCGAGGCTGAAGATACACACTCATTTGGGAATTGAGTGCTCCTTAAACAAATACCATGCAGTGAGTTGGCCTAACAGCAGGGATTTATTGGCTTGTGGTGTCAGAGGCTAGAAGGTTTCCTTCCAGGGATGGGGTCTTCTGGTTGGCACTCTTTGAGGTCTCTTGGCTTTTCTGTCACACTGCAATGCACCCGGTGGAGTCTTTTCCTTTCTCTTCCAGGGTCTGCTGGCTTCCCGCTTCTGGCTGCTCTCTGTGACTTCTCCTGCTATGTCCAATTGAATTTGCTTATCAGGACTCCAGCCATATTGGATCACAGCCCTCCCCCATTTGGTTCGGGCCACACCTTAACTAATAACATCTTTAGAGGTTCCTACAGGACCAGGCGCTGGGTCTGAACATGCTCTTGTAGGGGACGTGATTAGATCCCCAAGGAATGGAAACATGAAGCCTTGTGAATAGATGAGCTCAACGTTCAAGGAGATCAACTAGAAAGAGCAGAATGTGGTTTCAAACAACACAAGTTTATTACCTACAAGTCTCACTGAGCTCAATTCAGTGCTGGCAGGACCACATTCCTTTAAAGGCTTTAGAGAGAGAATCTGCTTCCTTGCCTTTTCCTGCATCTGGAGGCTGCCCACATTCCTTGGACCGTGGCCCCTTCCTCCATCTTAAAGCTGGCATCGCTGGGTCAAGTCCTCTCACGCCAAATCACTCCAAGCCCGCTTCCACCTTCATGGTTCCTTCTCAGGTTCTGACTCTCCTTCCACCCCGACCCCCATTCTACTTTGAAGGACCCTTGTGATTCCCCTGGGCCCACCCAGATAATCCTCTCCCCAGCTCAAGGGCACCTAACTCTCATGTGGACCTTAACCCCTACTTGCCATGGAACCCAACAGATTCATAGGTTTGGGGATTAGGACATGGCATCTTGTGGCACATTTTTCTGCCTCCCACAGTTCCTGGGGTTTGAGAACTCCCATCCTTCGGAGCCCACAGAGCAGTTTGGGTGACTGACTTCTCTTCCAAGTCATGAGCATCTGGATGGTACTGAAGCAACAGAGTGGACAGGACTCCCCAGGACAGTGTTTACCGCAGACATCAGCGTATCCAGGCTACGGAGGAGCCCACTGAGTTTGCCACCCAGCCCTAAGTGAGGAGCTGGGACAGATGCCTCTATTACCTTCACATCTTTCTCTCCCTTCCCCCAAACTGCTCTTCCTGTTCTAGCCACCCTTGGAGGTCACCCTTGGAGTGTCCACTCACAACATGCTTCCCAAGCCTCTGACCTTTCCTCAGGTGGTTTCTTTGCATTGCATAGGATCCCCCTTGAGAATGCCTCTGCCATCTTCAAGGGGCAGCTCACGGAGCAGGTGGACTTGGGTGTTAGAGCTCCCACCACAGTGTCCTGTAGGTGGCTGCTGCTTTAAGCTCCTTGGGGGCAGAATCTGTGTCTCACCAACCCCTCAGCCTCTGCTTCAGGCTCCCCAGCTGACCTGGAGGGCACACCCAGCAAATCACTTGTTGAATGTATGAATGGATGAGTGAGACCTTCTGGTGCTCAAGGGGTCCAGCCAACGAGGGTAAAGCTGAGAGTCAATCTCATTCTCTTGGGGACCTGAGCACACCAGGTGGGCATCTTCTACAGAGGACTTAGCCTGGACTGGTGGGGGGTGGGGTTGGAAGGAGATGGCAGGCAGATATATAGATGGATGGATGGAGGGTTGGTTGGATGGATGGTTGGATGCATGCATAGATATAGATGGATGGATGTAAGGGGGGAAAGGGAAAGAGAAGGAGAGAGGAGAGAAGGGGGGAGCTGGAGAGAGAGGGAGAAAGGGGGTAGGGAGAGAGAGAAAGGGAGAAAAGCAGAGACACTTACTTGCCTGCAGTTGTGCATATACAAGTCTTTGTCTTCCCAGGAGTGCCCAGAACCTGCCAGCCAGAGGAGCCCAGAAGCAACTCCTGAACTCAGACCTCCTCACCATGGACCAGTACTGCCAGGCAGACAATGCGTCCAGGTCCAGCGCTGACCCAGGGATGTCGCCAAGGACAGCTGTTGTAGGCCATGTGCTATTCCGGTCCATCACAGTGGTCGTGGCCCTTTGTGGGTTGGTGGGAAATGGGATCGTCATTTGGCTTGTCCGTTTGTCCATCAAGAGAAGCTCTTTCTCCACCTACACCCTCAATCTGGCCCTTGCAGATTTCATCCACCTCTCCTTCCAGACCATGTTCTCTGTGCGCCAGATCCTGAAGTCGTTCCTGGGCCACTGCTTCCACCTTGCTGGCATCTTCACGGTCCTGAGGTTTTTCTCCTACTCCACCAGCCTGGGTATCGTGACCGCCATCAGTTTTCAGCGCTGCCTGTCTGTCCTGTGCCCTCTTTGGTACCGGGACCACTGCCCCAAGCACGTGTCCGCCATGGTCAGCATCTCCCTGTGGGTCCTGACCTTCTTGCTGAACCTCCTGCGAGGCCACACCTGCGGGCAGCTGTACAGCAAGGACACCAGGTACTGCCACGCCCTTGCGGTCACCACGGCCGTGTGCACTTCCGCCCTGTTCTCCGTCATGGGGGTGTCCAGCCTGGTGTTGCTCTTCCGAGTCCAGACCGGCTCCCAGGGACACCAGCCCCAGAGGCTGCACCTGGTCGTCCTGCTCACCGTCCTCGTCTTCTTCCTCTGCGGAGTGCCCTTCGGCGCCCTCAGGATCCACCTGTACTGGACGAAGAGCGAGTGCCTCAACAACGTCAGCATCTTCCTGACCTGCATCAACAGCGCCGCCAACCCTCTCATCTATTTCTTCTTCGGGAGCCGGGAGAGGCAGCGGTGGCGGCTCCCCTTCAAGGGGGCTCTTCAGAGGGCCCCGGGAGGGGAGGCGGAGGGTGGCGAGAAACCACCCCCGACTGGCAGGACAGAGGCTGGAGCCCTGTCCCAGATGGCTCTGCAACCACCTCCCACCCTCTGGGTGAAAGAGCCCCCTCCAAAATGATCTGTCCCTGTCCTTTGCCCCTTTTTCTAGGCATGCCCTGGAAGCTTCTGGACAGGTTCTGGAAGCTTCTAGGCATGCTCTGGCACCTTATTGTGGATGTCCTTCTTCTAATACCTTGATCTTGTAGAGTGCTCTCTCATCCCCAAAACCCTCTCCTCTTTGTCTTTAGAATTCCATTCAAATAAATGTTCGTTGCCAAGTCAAAGTCTGAATGGTCAGCACAAGCCACTCTCGGCTTTGGCCGCTCCAGGAAACCCTTTGGATGAGGCTTGGCGTCTCCCTGTGGGTCCCTCAGGCTGGTTTTCTTTCTTTTCTTTCTCTTTCCTTCTCCCCTTCTCCTCCCCTTCCCCTTCCCCTTCCTCCCCCCCCCCTCCTTTGTCCCCCGTTCTACCCCCAGTTGTCCTCTCTCTCTCTCTCCCTTCCCCCCACCCCAGTTGTCTGTTCTCTGTGTCCATCTGCTGCGTGTTCTTTGTCCGCTTCTGTTGTTGTCAGTGGCATGGGAATCTGTGTTTCTTTTTGTTGGGTCATCTTGTTGTGTCAGCTCTCCGTGTGTGCCACACCATTCCTGGGCAGGCTGCACTTTCTTTCACAGTGGGCGGCTCTCCTTACGGGGCGCACTTCTTGCGTGTGGGGCTTCCCTACGCCGAGACACCCCTGCGTGGCAGGGGACTTCTTGCGCACATCAGCACTGCGCATGGGCCAGCTCCACACGGGTCAAGGAGGCCCAGGGTTTGAACCGCGGACCTCCCATGTGGTAGATGGATGCCCTAACCGTTGGGCCAAGTCTGCTTCCCTGGTTTTCTTTTGAGTGACATGTTTTCACAAAAAACTATCCAGAAACTATAAACAGGGCAGACATCTCAGGACCCGGGCACCTTGTCGGTGGGCCTTACTTTGGAACTGGTGCTCCCAGCGCAGCAGGGTATAGCACTGAAGACGGCGGCTCTCGAGCACCGCCGCAAGGTGGTTGTTAGAAGGCTCCCGGACCTCCAAGCCAGCTTTGTGTGGCGGGAGTCCATCCCCTCTCCAGGAGGCAGGTCTTAGGAAGAGCCCTTGATGCCTCGTCTCCTGGCCCTGGCTAGGGGAACCCACAGCTGCGCTCTGGCCACTAGCCACAGCTGGAGAGGCAAGGGCCAGTGTCCCTGGAGCCCTGAGCTCGGACAGCTCCCATGGGTGGAGTGCCTAGAACCCCTGACCCTGACCAGGTGAGGCCCTTCTGGGTGTCCCCGCTGCACTCAATTACTCTCCCCCAAAAGAGGAAAAGCTCCCCAGTGGGCTTTTGCTGGATAAGTAGGAAGACAGCGGCCTGAATTTCCCACTGGAGCTGAACCCAGTTGTTGTTGGAGATGCAGGGCACCGACGCAGAGCCAGAGGGAGTGAGCCGCGGAGACAGAGAGCATGGCGCGGGGAGGACAGAGACCAAGCCCTGACTGTGCTGCTTCACCCTGGGTCCGGCCAGGCCTAGCCCTCAGCTGTGACAACCCATCAACGCTTCTCCTTGCTCACGAGTAACGTGGGGACCCAGGAAGTCCACTTTGTAAACGTGCCCCGGGGATTCCCAGCAACGGACTGGGCGGGGCCAGCGCAGTGGGGGCTGGGCTGCTGTCTGGCCCAAGGCTGGGTCTCCGCCGGGGCCCAGTGCTGCCCTCTTGCTCCCACACGCCCGCCACGGGAACGCAGACGAACGCGTCGCCCATCCTCCAGCGGACCCGCCCCGAGGATCTCCAGCCGCCCCCTGCGTATTCCTCCCAACACCCGCCTGCGTCTCCAGTCCTGCCGAGAGGCGGTCCGGGACGTGCCGCGGCCGACCCTGGGCCTTCAGCCCGACAGGGCAGGGGGGCTGCTCTAGGACGTCGTGCAGAGAGCAGGCTCCTCGGGGGGTGACGCGAGGGTGACGCTGATGGTGGTGGTGACAATGCCCACACGACAGCCACACCTGCTGAGGGCTGCCCCCGCACCACGGACCCTGCAGGCTACACAGCCGGCATCCAGCAACCCGGCGCTGGCGGGGCGAAACTGGCCCAGGAGGCCGGCAGAGGCCGGCAGCCTCCCCTGGGTGGTCTTTCCAGGGGCAGTGAATCGGGGGGGCTGCACGGCACGGAGGCAGACCTGGACCCCGGGGCTGTTACTGGACGCACTCATGTTTAGGATGGCGGTGGCTGCTGGAGCCGGGTCACACCCGCTCCCGTGGTCAACTGTTAAATGGCTTTACCATGAAACAGGAAACAGGGAAAGGGGCTGAGCGACCAGAGGGCGCTGACGAGCACGGGCAGAGGAGACCAACGGGGGGCGGCGAAGATCACAGCGGTGGGGGTGGGGTGCGCATCATTCGAGAATGCTCCATCCCGGCGCCTGCAGGGGCTTCTCCCGCGGCTTTGGGTCGTGCTGAGCCCAGGCTGGGCCTCTCAGGGGCTCCGGGTGAGGCTCAGAAGTGGCTGAGGGGCATGGGATGGAGGGCAGGGGGCAGAGGGGGAAGGACCCCAGACCCCATCCGAGGGAACGGCCAACGTTCCGGCCTCACCCTGCCAGCCTGGGAGGCCGAGGGCCCCGGGTCAGCCCTGGAGAGGGCTCAGGGAGCCAGGGGCAGCTCCGGGAGGGAGCCAGGGGCTGCTGCCCTGCTCCACCGCCTAAGCGGACGCAGGTCCTGGAAACCGCGGCCAAGGCTGGGCAGGGAAGGGCAGAGCTGGGAGGGGGCTGGGGGCGGCGATCAGGAAGGCAGGGGAGGTGCCTGGAGACCCCTTCCCAGCCCCTCCCGGCAGGGAAAGGGGCATTTGAAGGGTCCTAGAACCATCGCCCACCTGTGCCCACTACTCACAGACAAGGCGATCTTCCCACATGGCCCCGACTCCCGGGAAGAAAGCTCCGCGGGGACTGGCTCCCAGAAGCTTCCTGGAAGGGACTGCACCGCACCCCCCGCTCGAGGCCTGCTCGGGTCACACCCCCTGTTCTGAGTGCAACAGGCCTCCAAAGTCCCGCTCAGATGAGGCCCCAGGGCGCTGGGGGCAGACGTGACCCGAGGCCTCACCCACAGAGGCCGAGCTCAGCGGGAATCAGGAGCAGCAAGGAGGGCGAGACCCCTGTGACGCGGGCGAGACCCCTGCGACGCGGGCTGGGGCCGCAGCTCAGTGGGGAGGCGGCACCACCGGGGCCTCCAGCTGGACTCCAGCCCCGGAACGGTGACAGCAGAGCCCTGCTGTCCACGCCCCAGCGCAGGCCCTCATCCGGCAGCCCCGAGGACCCACGACGGGGGCGGGCAGGGGGTCTCCCCCTCCGGGGACACCTCCCTGCTGGTCAAGCTGCCGAGACTCTACCACGCCCTGCAGCTCCCGCCGGCCCCAGGCTCCCTCCAAAGCACTTTCCAAGGGTGAAGTGACCAACGACCACTAAAGGGTGAACTCACACCCATAACCCACACAATAAGTTAATTATAACAACTGCTTACGGCCACCTTCTCATAGATTTCACCCAAGTAGGCCTCGGCTCACAGCCTTCCTCGTCCCCCAGTTTCCTGTAAGCTCGTCATCCAGTCTCTAGCTCTCTGATGCAGCTTGATTGGCGTATTTCTTAAGAGAGGTCACGTGGTACTTGTCCTTCAAGGCCTGGCTTGCCTCACTCAACAGAAGGTCCTCAAGGTTCAGCCATAACAGCTATGCATTTTGGTTTACTGTGATGATGACCTATATTTAGTGACCGCAACAGGTTTATACCACGGATTCAACCCATGATGAAATTCAAATCCATCTGTAGCAGTTTGATATGGTTATGAATTCCAAAAATAGATATTGGATTATGCTTGTAATCTGATCTGTACCTGTGCATGACTGAGTTATGATTAGGGCATTGAGTCCCCACCCCTTGGGGCTTACAGATAAAAGACATGGCAAAGGGCATGGCAAAGGACAGAGTTGGAGGGTTTCTGATGTTGGAGTTTGATGCTGAAGCCTTAAGCTGGAGCCCTGGGAAGTAAACTCACAGAAGAAAGAGAAGCCAGCCCAGGAAGAGAGGAACCCTGAGCCCAGGAAGAAGCAAGCCCTGGAAGAGAGGAACCCAGGAAGCCTGAACCCTCGTAGACAGCAGCCGTCTTGCTCCAAATAGACTTTGGTGAGAGAAGTAATTTACGCTTTATGGCCTGGAATTTGTAAGCTCCCACCCCGAATAAATACCCTTTATAAAAACCAACCAGTTTCTGGTATTTTGAATCAGCACCCCTTTGGCTAATATACCATCTATGAGGAAATTACACAAATAATGCATATATTGATATCTTTATTGCAAAATTATAAACTTAAAACTTGTATAATGTAATTGTGCTTTTGGAAATAAAATATATGTGTTTATTTTAAAAGAATAAAAAGAGACTTCTGGTTAAAAAAAGAGAGAGAGAAAGAAGAGGAGAGAATCATGTTCTCTTTTATTTTCGCCTTTGTCGGGCCTGGAGTGGGACGACACCGCTCATTTGACTTGTGAAACGCGTGTTCCACGGGCCCTCCCGGCGGCAGGGAGACACCAAGAAACACCCGGGGAGGAGCCGCGGAACGAAACCTTCAGCCCCTGCCGTCCGGCTCCTCTGTCCTCTCGAGCTGCAGAACCTGGAAAGAGCGGAGGGAGGGAGAGAAGGGGGTGACCACTCAGAGCCCCAGGCAGCCGCTACCCATGCCGCTGTCGAGATGAACCGATTCACACGGAAAGGTGCTCACAGGTCACGGAATAAAGAAAGCGGGCTACCGAAGAGCACCTGCAGCGTTGTGTGCTTTTGAAATAAGAACATACTAGAAAATTCTGGAAGGATGTGCCTCAGCATACTCAGCGGCTACGATGGATGATAAGATCATGGTGATTTTTATCTTTACTAGGGTGTTTTCTGGCATTTCTACATTTGTTTTCTTTTGCCTGCACAGCATCTGAACCCCCTTCCTGATTTGGGGGAATCTGTCGCCAAGTGTGTCTTCATGTGAGCCAGTCCTCCTCCCCCAGTAAAGCGGCCAAAGCTGGAGCGGCCCCTGCTCCCACCCGGGGCAGGCTGGACAGCGTGACCTAAGGTGCGTCGGGGCTGCAGCCCCTGCTTGGGGCCCCGAGTCGGGGACACCGCGAGTGAGCTGGGGTCCAAGGCGGGCGGGGCGTCCAGCTGGGCTCTGTCCAGCCAAGTGGGGGTGCAGGAGTGGGAGCATCTTGGCCTGATGGTGTCGGGGGCCCAGCCCCTGCCCTTTGCTCCCCAGTAAATCCCCTTCCCACTGAAACTAGCCAGACTCAGAGTCTCCTCCTTCAACCAAAGAGCCCGGCTCAGGGTCTCGATGGGTGCTGCTGATGTCTGGGTAACTCTGCCATCCGAGCAGTGGATCGGGGTGAGGGGGTCCCAGGGAGAAGCAGCTGTAGCAGGAGGACCAGCAAGGGCTGTCAGAGGGCAGCAAAGGGCTCCCGCAGCGGGGCGGGCGTCCGGAGAATTCCTCGGGGTCGGAGATGGCCCTGGCACCGCAGGGTGGCTATAGCACCCCTGGCCTCGGCCACCAGATGCCAGTAGCACCCCCAGCCCAGCGGCTGTCCAGTTGTGACCATCAAAAATGCCTCCAGCCATTGCCCAGTGTGCCCCGGGGAGGGTGGCCCAGCAGCGGCCCCAGTGGAGAACTGCTCCAGCCGGCAGGCAGTGAGCGTAAGCCTGGGTGTGCGCGTGCTTGAGTGTGTGGACGGTGCATGGTACGCAGTGGCCACAATTCGCGTTCAAGCCCCTCGGCGCAGGGGCCCCGCAGCACGCGTGACACGCGGCCGTCCTCCAGCAAGCCTGAGTGAGAAACCCGAGGCCGACTCTGCGGTCCGAGCAACAGGTGGGGGGGCGAGGGTCCCAGGGAGAAGCGGCCAGGCAGGAGAGCCAGCAAGGGCTGTCACGGGGCAGCGAGGGGCTCCAGGGGAGCCGGCTGGGGCCCACGGGACCCCGGGTGGGGGTGGGCAGAAGAGGCTCCCAGCACCGCGGCCCAATCCCGTCCACGGTCCCCTCCCCGTCTCTTAGGGTAAATAAACCCCATCAAGCCCAGGAGGCCGGCACCTCGGGGCTGTCGCTGCGCTTTGACGCCGCAGCCTCAGTCCTGGGGCCGCAACACGCCACGCGGCCTCCGTGGGGCTCTGCATGCGTGTTCCTGACGTCCCGCAGCCTTATCCTGCCCCCTGGTGACCTTCACCTCTGGCAGGTGCGTTAAGACCCGAACTCCGTCGCTTTCCCTCCGGCCCTGAGCGGCAACGGCCCCCTCCTGAGCACGATCCCGGCAGCCCTGTGACCACGCACGGGCCACTCCCGCCAGTCCTGTGGCTGCAAGGCCCAGTCTCGCAGGAGAGCAAAACGCACCTGACAGTCGTGACGTGTGTCCTCGCACCGCGCCACCGCGGCCGAGCTCCTGCTCCTGGCAGGAGAAGCACCTGGCAGGAGAGCGGCCGCAGTGCCTCGCCCCTCCAGGGTGGGCAGGGCCCGGAGGGTCCAGGGAGGGTCTGACCGTCCACCCCGGGGCTCCCCCGCCCTCCCATCAGGCCTTAGCCCCGGGGCTTTGGTGGCTGTTGGTGAAGTGTGGTTACTTCCGACCACAGCCCTGTCCCCCTCCCCCGAAGCACCTGCCCTCTCCCACCTCCACTGCACATCCCGCTGGGTCCCTGTGGACAATGGGAGAAGCCAGCCCCGCTGGTCTGGGCTCTCAGCCAAACCCAGGAGCCCCATTTTCATATCCACTTGTGTGTTGGAGGAGGAGAGGGAAAGCGGGGGGCAGCAAGGGAGGGAAAGCGGGGGTCAGCGAGGCGAGGCGGCATCATGAGCCAAGCAGGGACGCCCTGGACGATGCACGACCTCCCCTGCCCACCACCTGGGGCTGTCTCGAGGGCTAAATGGGAATTTAGGGGGAGTGGAGGTGGCTCAAGCAGTGGAGCTGCCGCCTCCCACAAGGGGGGTCCTGGTGCCGCCTAAGGAAAAAACAAACAACAAGCAAAACAAACAAAAAAACAATTCAGGGGAGCCGATGTGGCTCGGTGGTTGAGGGCCAGCTTCCCACATACAGGGTCCTGGGTTCAATCCCAGGCCCCCAGTACCCCAAAAAGAGAATCTAGGTAAAAGCATTCAACCCTGTGTTCGGGGTAAAGAAGCAGACACGGGCCGCGGAGCGAGCGAGCCCCTGAGCGTCCCACCGTCTCCCGCGGGGCTGAAGGAGGTTCTCCGCCACCGGGCTGAAAGGGCGCCGACGCCTTCCAAACCCGGCGGTGAGACGCGTGGCTCGGGCCCCTCACGTTTCCTGCACCCCAACTGCCCTCGAGGGGGGAGGAACGCACATCCCACGCCCCCCGCGTCCCGTCTGCCCTGGTGACAGGCATCGGCACCCCTTTCTTGATGCTGCAGGGTCATCTCCCTCCACCGCGACACCCTGAACCCACACGGAAACGGGGGCTCGAGCCTCGCTTTTCTCACCCCTCTGCAGCGCGCGGCTGCACCCGTACCCAACAAGGCCCCAGGGAACATAAAACGTTTACAACCGGCACTGAAGTTTGGCAGTCGTCACAAGAAAACCCCAGAAGGCTCAAATTCCATGACTCTTAGCTCCACCAGAGAGCTGAGGTCAGAGTAAAGCGGCACCTCAAAAACCGAAGGATGGACAGATGCAGCCAATGTGCTGGGGCAGAAACTGCTGCTGGACCCAGCACCTGCAGGAGTGCTTAAAAGTAACCAGTAATTGCTGGAGACTCGTATGAAAACTAACACAACATAGACTTAAATGTAAACCGCAAAACCGTACGGCTCTTAGGAAATAACAGAGAAAATCTAGGTGACCCAAAGTTTGGCAATGACCTCGCAGGTACCACCCCAAAAGCACAATCCATGAAAGAAAAAAATGGTAAGCTGGACTTACTAAAATTAAAACTTCCACTCTGCGAAAGACACTGTTAAAAGAATGAAAAGACAAGACAGAGACGGGAGAACAGATTTGCAGCACACACACAGGCATACTTAGCTTTATTAGCTTTGCTTTATTGTGCTTCTCAGACACTGTGTTTTTGACACACTGAAGGTTTGTGGCAACCCTGCACTGATCACGTCCCTCGGTGCCTTTCCCAACAGCATGTGCTCACTTTGTGTTTCTGAGTCACATTTTGTAATTTTGTAATTGTATTTCAAACTCTTCCGTTATTATCCTATCTGTTACGGTGACCTGTGACCTGTGATGCTCCTACTGTAATTGTTTGGGGCGCCGTGAATCATGCCCACACAGGTCGGCGAATTTAATCGATAAACGCTGCGTGTCTGGCTGCTCCACAAACCAGCCGTTCCCCATCCCTCTCGCTCTCCTCGGGCCTCCCTATTCCCTCAGACACAATTAAGCCAGTTAATAACCCTGCAAGGGCCTCTAAGTGTTCAAGCGCATGAAGAGTCACACGATAATCACTTTACATCAAAAGCTAGAGACTGAGCTCAGCGAGGGAGGCTTCTCGAACGCCGAGGCGGGCCGAAAGCTGGGCCTCTCGTGCCGGTTAGCCAGGTTGTGAACGCAAAGGGCAAGTTCTTAGAGGAAATCGGAAGTGCTGCTCCAGTGAACACACGAATGATAGAAAGCAAAACAGCCTTATCGTTGACATGGAGGTTTCAGGGGTCTGGACGGAGGCTCAAACCAGCCGCAACATTCTCTCAGGTCAAAGCCTCATCCGGAGCAAGGCCCTGACCCCAATTCAGTGAAGGCTGAGAGAGGTGAGGAAGCTGCAGAAGAAAAGTTTCAAGGAACTTCACTGAACCACAGGTTTTCAATGTACACAAAACAGCCTTCTGTTGGAAGAAGCTGCCATCTGGGACCTTCATAGCTGCAGAGGACAAGTCACGGCCTGGCTTCAAAGCTTCAAAGGACAGACTGGCCCTCATGTTCGGGGCTAAGGCAGCTGTGACTTGAAGCTGAAGCCAAGGCCCATTCCATTCTGAAAGTCCCAGGCCCTTAAGAAGGAGGCAAAACCCCCCGGCCTATGCTCTATCAGCGGAACTACAAAGCCTCGACGGCAGCACATCTGCTGACACCATGGGCGTGTGAATACTTTAATTTCACTGTTGAGACGCGCTGCTCAGAAAAAAAGATTCCTTTCAAAACATGACTGTTCACTGACAATACACCTGGTCACCCAAGAGCTCAGATGGAGACAAGCAAGATGAATGTTGTTTTCCTGCCTACTGACACAACCTCCATTCTGCAGCCCATGGATCAAGGAGTCATTTAGACTTCCCAGTCATTTTATTTAAGAAATGCATTTCCAGAACTGAGTTATGTTTACTCTTTGGAGGTCAGAGGAGAATCCACAAACGGGAAAGATAGTGGCCGTGGCTAAACAATTCCTAAAAGTGAGCAGATGTCCTGTCTGCCTGTCCTACCTTGAGAAACCCAAACTCTTAAATTGTGGATACACATGCTGTTTCTGATGCATTGATTTGCTGCCTAAAAACTGTCATGAGGGTATTGTATTGTGCCCCACTTGCTCTAAGATCTCTTAGGAGAATGAGATAAAGCCCAATTGGAACCCTGGGAAGCTGATTTCCAAGGTCAAGGAAATGAAGCCCCAACTCAAAGGGATTCTCCAGATGAACCCAAGGATGCTGAAGTTCCAAGCGGGTATAACCACGAATGTTTGACACAGTCAAGGAATTCATCATTTCTGAAGACCCGAGGAGCGTTTATATTGAATAAGTTAATATCATACAAAAACAGAAAACCATGCGGATGGACTCAGCCATTCATTTTGTGTCTTGGGCTCCTCTCATTTCACCTCTGGCTTCCATTTCTGGGAGGTGGATGTGGGAGCAAGCAAAGAATTGACTCCGGGTGTTTGCAAAGAATCTGCTATTGAAAAGGAAGGGTCCAAGTGACTTCAGAACTTGGATTCTGGGAAGCAGCCGTGGCTCAGTCAGTTGGGCTCCTGTCTATATCATATGGGAGGCCCTGGGTTCGCATCCCAGGGCCTCCTTGTGAAGGCAGGCTGGCCTGTGCGCTGCGGAGAGCTGACGGCCCATGTGCCGCTGAGAGCCGACACAGCATGACAACGTAACGAAAAGGGAGACAAGCAGATACACAAAAAAAACACGCAGCCAATGGACACAGAGGACAGAAGAAGAAAAAAAAAAAAAGCTGCAAGGGGAGCATAAGTAAATAAATAAATCTTTTTAAAAAAGCAAAACAAAAACTTGGCTTCTGGACTGTCAGTTTAAGAAATGACACCTTGTCCTCTGCCAGCACTGTTCCAAAGACTGCTCTCTAGGTGACCCCTGAAAACCCAGTGGAGATTTTCCTGGACATGGACACGAGAAGCATTTCTTTTTACAATGTGAGTGATGGATCCCATATATTCACATTTGCCAAAATTTCTGTGTCTGAGCCACTGCATCCATTCTTTGCCCCTTCAAATTCAAAATAAAAAAAATACACTCCTTGTATATCTGTCCTATGAAAAATGTAGGCACTGCAGTTACTCCATAACAACCTGAAGAAGGAAATGAAAAGTGTTCTCAAAATACAAATGTGGAAATAAAACATTCTTAAGATTGAAGAGATTCCTATCTTGTTCACATATCACAAAGAGGAGAAAAAAAGAGATCCATTTTTAAAGCATAATTTTGAACTGAAATAATCCACACTATATAAAAATATATTACTTGTTGACTAATAAATACTTGTGTAAAAGAAAAAAAGAAAGACATTTCCTAAAGCTTTAGCTGACATAGATAGAGATTCGTCTGATGGATCAAGGAAAAGTTGATTGAAAACCTTCTAGAAAAGATTCACTGTTCTCGAGGTCATTAAGAACATCAGTGATTCATGGGGGAGGTCAAAATATTAACATGAACAGGAGTTTGAAAGAAGTTGCTTCCAGCAAGCAGACATGACTCAAGCAGTTGGGCGCCTGCCCTTCACATGGGAGATCCCGGGTTCCCAGAGCCTCCTAGAAAAGACAAGCAGGCAACGAGCAGAAGGTGAGGGAGCCATGGAGGGGGGCGGGGGGATAAGAATAAATAAATAAATAAATCTTTTTTAAAAGTTGACTGCAAACCTCATGGATGACTTTGAAGGGTGTCAGACTTCAGAGGAAGAAACTGCAGGTGCGGTGGAACTAACCAGAGAACCAGACTCAGAAGCGGAGCCTGAAGATGGGCCTGAACTGCTGCCATCTCATGATGAAGCCTGAATAGCTAAGGAGCTGCTTCTCAAAGGTGAGCAGAGAGTGACGTCCTGAGATGGAATCTACTCCTGGGGAAGATGCTGTGAACACTGGTGAAATGACAACAAAGGGTTGAGAAGATATTCTCCAATTCTGAAAGAAATTCTACTGTGGGTAAAACGCTGTCCAACAGTGTTGCATGCTACAGAAAAATGTTTTGTGAAAGGAAGAGTCGATTGATGTGGCAAATTCATTGTTGTCCTATTTTAAGAAATGCCCACAGCTGGGAAACAGACTTTGGCCCAGTGGTTAGGGCGTCCGTCTACCACATGGGAGGCCCGCGGTTCAAACCCCGGGCCTCCTTGACCCGTGTGGAGCTGGCCCATGCACAGTGCTGATGCACGCAAGGAGTGCCCTGCCACGCAGGGGTGTCCCCCACGTAGGGGAGCCCCATGCGCAGGGAGTGCACCCGTAAGGAGAGCCGCCCAGCGCGAAGGAGGGAGCAGCCTGCCCAGGAATGGCGCCGCCCACACTTCCCGTGCCGCTGACGACAACAGAAGCGGACAAAGAAACAAGACGCAGCGGATGGACACCAAGAACAGACAACCAGGGGAGGGGGGGAAATTAAATAAATAAATAAATCTTAAAAAAAAAAAAAAAGAAATGGCCACAGCCACCCGCCCTTCAGCCACCACCACCCTGAAGGGTCAGCAGCTGTCAGGTCAGCAGGGGGAGGCGCCTCCTCCAGCCAAGCCACTACAAAGATGGCGGTTAGCGCTTTGCAGCAATCAAGCACTTTTTACTAAGGTATGTAATTGTTTTTATAGACATAACGCTTCCGCACACTTACTAGACTGCTGTGCAGGATAAATATAACTTTTATGTGCACTGGGAAACAAAAATATATTCGTGCGACTTGCTTTACTACAATATTCGCTTTATTGGGAACTGAACCTATCCTATCTCCAAAGTATGCCTGCACTCAACCCTGTTCAGATACAACGGCAGTTGAAAGTGCCACTGTGTACATACAAACGTTTTCCCAAGGCCCAAATGAAATGAGCTTGTACTTCCTGTAAGACCCGTACGAACAGAGAAAAATCACTTTGCTCAACTTACCTGGTTGTCTATGCACCGAAACTGCCACGGCCAGCTGGTGTTGTACAAAAACGGTCGCAGATCAAACCTGTTGTCATCGGGACTGTAGTTTTCAGCATGATACGCGGGTGTGAGGGTTGTCATTTTGTGTCTGTTCATTGAATACTTGCAGAAAAACCGCTTCACTTTTTCAGCCACCTGTTCAGAGGCAAAGAGCAGGGCTTCAAGTTAGCAACGTTCAAAACATCCGAGTCTGGAATGTTTACCAGTGCCGCACTGGACTACACGAGAAAATGGCTAACAGACTAAACCTCTGCATTTGGACTTCCTTGGGGACGGGGTGAACACAAGCCAGGGCTCGGGCCAGGTCAGCTGGCTGAGCTATAAACCCGAGGACTCCCCGGCTCTCAACCTGCAAGATCCTGCTTCTGGAAGCTTCTAGGCAGTTCTGTGGGTTTCATCCCTTATAAAACTGACAACAGAAAAGCAGCAATACTCTGTTTACACAGTTTACACTCTGCCCTCAACAGAGCGGGAGCCCTCCTGGCGCCGTGTACAGCCGTGTGTTGTCTTGACTTACACGGAGCAAAGAGAAGACCCGGGCTGGTGAAGCTACAACTAGAAGGCATCGCCATGTGAGACATGCTTATTACTTCAGAGCACGCGGGAGCCAGGTGCACCTGAGTCCAGCCTCCCACCTCGAGGTGGCCTTCCCAGGGCTGTCCCCGAGATGTCCCCGAAGGGCTCACCTGCCTTGGGGTGTACATGTCTTTCCACATGTTGAGCAGTTTGCAGAACATGCTGTAGGGCCCGGTCTTGGCCAGCTTGCGGAGTCTCCCGTAGACCGAGAGCTCCGCGTACGTCATCCCCATGTCGTCCTGCCCAGGACAGAGACCAGGTTCACAGGGGGCCCGAGGCAGAGCGGGAAGAGGGCAGCCGACGCCAAGATGGAATGAGGCCCGACAGAAGGGCCACGCTCCCCAAGAGCTGGGGGTGGACACCAAGGGGCAGGGGGTGAAGAGAGGATGCTGGGGGGGGAGGTGGACGCGGGGGGTGGGGGTGGACGTCAGGGGATGGGATTGGACATGGGGGTGGGGCAGGAGCAATGCTGGGGGTTAAGAGAGGACACAGTGGACGCCGGCGGGGGGCAGTGGACATGGGGGGCAGGAGGGAGCTGGGGGTTAAGAGAGGACGCTGGGAGGAGGTGTGGACACAGAGGAGCAAGACTGGACGCCAAGGGGTAGGGGTGGACGTCAAGGGTACTGCCCCAAACCGACTGGCCAACGAGAGGACAGCACTCCAAGAAAAAAGAGAGAAAGGAGGCATTTCGCTTTGAAGACCGCCGTGGGTAGAGCGGCGGTATGTCCCTGTCTAAGCCCAATCCCGTGAACACGACCTTCTGTGGACAAGGGGCTCTGCTCGTACTGGATTGGGGCGGAGCCTAAATCCCACAACAGAGTCCTCGTCAGGGAAAGGAGGGCGGCTTGAGACAGACACTGGGAAGGGGCCGCGCGCAGACGGAGGCAGCTGAGGAGTGCCGTGGCCACGAGCCAAGGGGAGCCCAGAGCCAGTGCGGCCTGGGGGCAGGGAGCCCCCGGAGCCTGCTGTGGGGCCGCTGGCCACTCCAGCCCTCGTGCTGGCCTCGGCCCCAACGTCACCTCCCAGAGGCCTACTGGCCACCCCCTCAGCGCGCTGCCCGGCCCCCGCGGCCCTCTGCGTCGCCTGGCGCCGGGTTATTCTGCTCGGCCGCGCCCGCCCTGCTCTCCCCGAGGCCTCTAAGCTTCCCCCCACACCAGACTGTTTAATATTTAATAAATATATCACACCTCTACCAACACATCCCCACGAGAACGATTTTTTGAATTTCCAGTTCAAGCTCATAGACCCCTGAAATCTGGTTAAAAACTCCTGCTCTAGACTGGAGTTTCAAAGTTGATTCAGGGAAGTGGACTTGGCCCAGTGGTTAGAGTGTCCGCCTACCACATGGGAGGTCCGCGGTTCAAACCCCGGGCCTCCTTGACCCGTGTGGAGCTGGCCCATGTGCAGTGCTGATGCGCGCAAGGAATGCCGTGCCACGCAGGGCTGTCCGCCACACACAAGGAATGCGCCCCATAAGGAGAGCCACCCAGCGTGAAAGAAAGTGCAGCCTGCCCAGGAATGGTGCTGCACACACGGAGAGCTGACACAACAAGATCACGCAACAAAAAAAAACACAGATTCCCATGCCACTGACAAGAATGTAAGCACAAACAGAAGACCACACAGCGAAAGAACACAGAGTAGACAACTGGGGTGGGGGGGGAGAGAAATAAATAAAAAATAAATAAAACAAGGAGTTAAGATTTGCCTGTTAAATAAACTGACAAAACTTAAAAAAAAAAAGTTGATTCAGACAATTTCTGCAAGTGCAATTGTTATTATTTTTTTAAATGTTACATTAAAAAAATATGAGGTCCCCATATACCCCCTACCCCCCTCACCCCAAGTGCAATGGAAAGACCAATAAAGACAGATGGTCCACAATAGCCCTGGATACTGATGGCTATGCTTACGAGCCTGTGTGCCTGAAATATGAACTAGTCTAAGCTTCTAAGAGCAGTGGCCGCGTCTCTCGCTAGCGCTGGCCCCAGGCACTGGGCAGTTCTAGTTCTGAACTTTGACAAAGTGACTATTTTCCAGAGGGAGGTTGGAGGTCCTCTAATTCGGCGGTCATTGGTGGAGACGCCGATACCATCAACAATGGACAAAACAGCTGAGCGATCAACAGGCAACGGGCGGGCCTGCACCCCCGACGCCTGCCGGGCCCCTGCCGCACACCCCACCCGGCCACGGCACAAGGTACGACCTTCCCGGCACCCACGGAACACGACGCTCCGGGCAAGGGCACGGGCCGGGCGCAGAACAAACCTCCCTAATTCACAATGTATGGAAACCACGGCAGGTGTGCTCTCCAGCCACAGCGGGGTGAACTTAGAGACGCAGCAGCAGAGGGAGAGCGGCTGACGGGTACGGGGGCTCTTCCTGCGGTGATGAAAGGGGCCTAAAGCTGACTGCGGAGCTTGGTGGCTGCACACGGCTGGGAACCCACCAAAAGCACCGGCTGTATACTCTCTGTGGGTGGTCTACGCTATGGGAATTACACCCCAGCAAAGCGGTTTAAAACCAAAAAATAAAATAAAAAAAACAACAAACACCTCAACCAAGAGGGCCTGCCTCCAGGAGTCCCTCCCTTTGGAACTGCTAACGGATTTTACCCACAAAAAGGAAGCTTCTAGAAGCTTAGGGAAGGATATCAGAGAAGGCTTCCCAGCAAAGATGACAAAGATGACAACGCAAGTGTGGCTCTAGCAACGGCCAAGAAGGACGGCAACAGGGACGTTAGCCAACCCGCTTCCGCCCTCACAGCCTGCAGGCGCAGGCACCCCGCAAAATATCCATTGTCACGACCAGGTCTGTGCAATGAAAAAAAGGGCTCTTGACTTGCTTTGCTGTCAAATGGGAAGGCGTATTTGGCGCCATTTGGGAAAGCAGGCTCCTTCCCGGTTTTATGGGACACGTTCACGTGCGTTACGCCTGCATCAATAAACCATCTGGTGAGTTAGGATACCCGCCCTGTGCTACCGTGGCCTGCGGGTCAGAAGGAGGGCCGGCCTCGTCCTCCAGCAGCGTCCCGGGGAGGGAAGCAGGGACGCAGACAAGGGTGGATGGGAACGCGGATGGAGCAACGCCGAGCCGAGGGAGGGCCGGTGGACGTAGGTGGGACCCCTGCTGGGCTGAGCGACTGGGTAAGGCAAGGCTGAGCCATGGTCCCTGGAGCCGGACTGCCTGCCTAGACGCCCGGAACCCCACGTGCCACATGGGTGACCCCGTGCCTCAGTTTCCCTCTACTGGCAGAGCACACACCTCCCAGTGTTGGGCGAGGTTTAAACATGCCCATTCACAGTGCCCCGCGTGGAGTGCCACCGCCCAGTACTGGGGAGCAGATGGTCAACGGTGAAGGACAGAGGAGAGGGGGGCAGAAGAGGGGCTAACACTGCACCCGGGGCCCCCAGGCTGTCACGAGAGAGGGGCAAGGCTGCACGGCCGGACGAAGGGCCGGCCTAGGGCAGCCCACGAGGCCACGGAGCCCTCTTCCCGGGGGTGGAAAGGAAGGGATCCAGCCCAGACCCCCGGGGGCGGACGAGGGAGACGCATGGGGACCCAGGCCTGCTGTACCTCATCGGTCTGGGACACCCGTCCGCTGGCCAAGGGCTCCAGCTCGGCGGTGGCCGGTGCAGAGAGGATGCTGGGCAAAGGCGGGCAGGCCGGTCATCTCGGCTGCCGGAGCGCTCAGGGCGCCCAGGGCAGGCCCAAGCCCACCCCCCGAGCGCACCAGCGGCCGACACGCGGGGTTGGGCGCTTCTCGGTGGTGGGCGCCGTCCTGCGCGGCGGAGGAAGCTGCCAGCACCCCAGCCTCTGCCCACCGGAGGGGGCTGCCAGCACACCCCCGTAACGAAGGCCGAAAACACCTGCGACGCTGCCCATGTCCCCGGGGGTGGGGGCAGCACAGCCCCCAGGTGAGGACGGGGTGCTCGGTCAGGTGGAGAGAAGGAAGGACACCTCACGTAGAGCGGAGGTCGCGAGCAGGGACCTGGAAAGGCTCAGGGTGCCGCTCAGCCAACACATGCTGCTGACGCGCCTGGAGCTCTGCCACGCGGAGGTGAGAGCTGCGTGGGACCCCCCCAGCCCAGAGCTGGTGGGGGGATGGTGGCAAGGTGGAGGGGTCACAGCGGCCTGACGTGGCCTCAGCCCCAGGCACTGGGGCAGCACCAACGGGGAGGGTGGGGGTGGCCTGGTCTCGGGGTTGTCTTTGCCTGGCGATGGGGAGCTACAGAAGGTGGCAGAGGGGGCGTGAGGGTGGCCCAGAGCGGCGCCGCGCACCTCACCTCCGCAGGGCAGGGAGCTGGAAGCACTCGGCGCAGTACTGGACGAAGGCGCGGAGGTCCGTCTTGCTGATGCCGCCGATCGGGTTGATGTCAGCACTGGAGCAGTCGTACTTGGTCAAGTAGCCGAGGAGGCTGCGGCGAGAGAGGGAGCGTGGGGGTTCGGGGGGCAGAGCCCGAGGGTTGCGGGCCCACCAACCTTAGAAGCCGGTGGGCCGACCGCTGGTCAGCCGAGGGCTTGCTCCTTCCAGGAGCCCCGAGACCAGGCACCGGGTGAATCCAAGGGGCGGAAGGAGAGTCTGGCACGGCTGAGCCCAGCAAGGGGCAGGCCTGTAGGTGACCTCGGTGGGGTCCCTGACATGCTGGAGAGGCGTCTGGGCAGGGAGGCTCCGACGGGACAGACACCTGCACGTGGTGGAAGCAGCCGGCTACAGGCCAAGGCAGGGCCAGCCGAGCTGGGCGCTGAGGGACGGGGTTCCCAGACGAGGGGAGGCAGGGCCACGCCGGCTCCAACCCCAATGCCCCTGCGGCGGGCAGACGGCCCCCAGGAGGCCGCATCCCCAGGGGGCAGGAGGGACTCTGCAGATGGGGTGACGTGAAGAACCTGGGACGGGGGATGACCCTGGATTATGGGTGAGGGGGTGCAATGGATCGTCCAAGGCTCCCAAATGCGGGGGCCGGAGGCAGGAGGGAGAGGCAGGGGGAGACGAGAGGATGGGAGTGAGGCAGAGGCAGCACTGCCACTGGGCAGGCGGGCTGACTCCGCACGGGCAAGGAAATGGATTCTGCCCTGGCGCCTCCGGAAGGGACGCGGCCCGCCGGCCCCGGTGTTATTGCCCTGAGACACGTTTTGGAGTTCTCACCTCTAGAATGGTAGGAGAACCCATTTGTGTCGCTCAAGCTGCTGCATCTGGGGTAACCTGTTGCAGAAGCCTCAGGAGACCAATGAGCCTTCCCCATGGAGCCAGTCCCCTCCGTCCCACCCATGGTGACCCTCGTCCAGGGCTCCTGGTACCTAACCTGGGTGGGGAGGAGCCTCGACCCTACCCCAGGTGGGGCACCTAGAACCTACCCCAGGCGGGGCTCTAGAACATACCCCAGGCGGGGCTCTAGAACTACCCCAGGTGGGGCACCTAGAACTACCCCAGGTGGGGCACCTAGAACTACCCCAGGCGGGGCTCTTAGAACCTACCCCAGGTAGCGTTCCTTGAGCCTAACCCAGGTGGGACTCTGTAGCAGTTTGATATAATTGATGAGTTCCAAAAAGAAATACTGGATTATGCGTGTAATCTGACCTGTACCTGGGCAGGACTGAGTTATGACTAGGGCTTTGATTAGGTCATGTCAGTAGAGCTTTGTTGAGTCCCCGCCCCTTGGTGGGTGGGAACTCACAGATAAAGGCATGGCAGAGGACAGAGTGGAGCTTTTGATGTGAGGGTTTCTGATTTTGAAGTTTTGATGTTGGAGTTTGATGCTCAAGCCTTAAGCTGAAGACCAGGGAAGTCAGCTCGCAGAGGAAAGAGAAGCAAGCCCCAGGAAAAGAGGAACCCTGAGCCCAGGAAGAAGCAAGACCCTGGAAGGGAGGAACCCAGGAAGCCTGAACCCTCGCAGACGTCGGCAGCCATCTTGCTCCAAGTAGACTTTGGTGAGGGAAGTGACCTAAGCTTTTTGGCTTGGTATCTGCAAGCTCCTACCCCAAATAAATACCCTTTATAATGCCCAGCAGATCTCTGGTATTTTGCATCAGCACCCCTTTGGCTGACTAATACAGGCTCCTTGAGCCTACCCCAGATGGGGCTCCTTGCATCTACCCTAGGTGGGGCTCCTGGGAAGTACCCCAGGTGGGGCGTTCTCTTGCCCCCTGGCCTGTTAAAGGAGCAGTGGACGGTCGAGCAGGCTCCTCCAGCCCGTGCTGGCATGTACTGGCCAGTCTTCACCCTGCCACTTGCTGCTTCCCTCGCCTCCTGCTAACGAGTGCCTCACCCCCAAGGAAGCCGCAGAGCTAACACCAAGAGTGAGTCAGAGCTAAGCGCGGAAGGTGTGGCGTCTCCGCCAAGCAGGAGACAGCGCAGGGCAGGGGCCCGGGGCCCGGGCTCCGCGCAGAACGGAAGTCCAGGAGTTTTCTGACCAACACTAAGACTGACTTGGTGGCCTGGTCTGACTCTAAGGACAACTGTGCTGAAAAAGTAGTATTCCATGCCTTTCCATAAGTTCAATCCATCAACACAGCTCCAGCGATCCTCCCCTCCCTGTGGGCATCATCGATTTTTCCCTCTATCTGAGATCACTTCCACTAGCTTAAAAAATGATCTCGCACCTTAAAACAAATCCTGTGCGTCTTCATTTCCCCACTGCTAAAACAAATGATCACACAATGGCTTGGCTGAAACAAGGGCCCAAAACCCAGGGCTCCAAACAGCAGGAATTTACTGCCGCCCAGGCAGGGAGGCTGCAGTCCAGGTGTGCGCCGGGCCGCGCCCTTCAGAGCGGTAGGGCTGGGTCCCACCTCGCCCCGCCGGCCTCCGGTTTTGCCGTCCTGCTCGGCCTCCCTGGCTGCAGAGGCAGCTCTGGGCCCCCGACGCATCCTCACAGCCCCTGTGCATCCATGCCCAACTCCCCACCTTGAAAGGACAGTCACTGAACAAGAGCCCACCCTGCCCCTTTGAGGTCTCAGCGCATCATCGCCATTCCCAAACACTGTTTCCAAACAAGTTCACGGGGGTGTGGGCACAGAACATTAGCTCATCCATTTGGTGTCACTTCAACCCACAACACTGACAAAACACAGCCCGGAATCCAGCTCTCCCCGCGCTCTGCCCGGGGACCCCTGCAGCTGAGCACGGCTGGAGAGAAGCACGACAGCTCCTCCAGGGGGTCCTGAGGCTGCCGTCAACCCACACGGTGGCCCTGGTCCATCACACGTCTCCGACCATCACACCCGCTCTCCCCCAAACACCTGTGCTCGCTCCCACTCACTGCTGTGACTCTGCTTCCTGCTTCACTGGGGAAAGCACGGCCAGCACCCCGCGTCCCACCTGCTCCTGTGTCCACACACGCAGCTGCCCCCTCCTCTCCTCCACCAGCTCTCAACTCCTCTGGCCTACCTAAGGACGTCACCCGAAGGTCCCTCCCCTCCCGTGTCAGAAAACGCCTCGCTCTCTAGGGCGCCTTTCTCATATAAACATGTTTTCATTTCTACCACCTTAAAATAAGAAAACACCCTTTCCTGTCCCCGCTGCTCCCTCCGGCTACTATCCTCTGCCTTTCTCAAACTGACTCCAGCTCTCCACTCAGCCAAGACCTTGCTTTGCAGAGACAAAGACTGGCTCATCAGTCCTGGTACACTCTAGCCTCAGGGCCTTTGCACAGGCCATTCTGGAACTCGCCTCCTGCGCGCCTTTATAAAGTGTCCCTTCTCAGTGAGGAGGCCCTGCAACCCCCCAGCCCCCGTTTACAATTACATGCTTGCTCTCCCTTTTCCAGCTTTCCTCTTCTCTGTAGAGCTTACCATAAAATATATATTTCATTCGTTATTGCCCCCTTCCACTAGAGTAAAATGGGGATTATTTTTCTGTTTTTTCATAATACCTAAGAGAATACCTGATACTCAGCAGGTGTTCAACAAATATTTGTTGAATTAACGAGTAAATTGGAATGCAACAAAATTAAAAGGTGCCTTAGAGGTAATTATAAAAAAGCATCACTGAGAACCAGCAAGATGGCGGTGGCATAAGGTGCGCTCGAGTCAGCTCCTGCCACAGGGCAGTTAGCAAACGCCCAGAGCTCTCTGGCGCTGCTGAAGCAGCTGTCTGGGGGCTCCAGGAGGCCAGAAGAGCATCCTGCAACATCCTTGGAAGAGTGGAAGGAGATGCCCATCTGCAGAGAAGACTCGTTAGTAGAGGCTCCACGCCCCGGAGGCTGGTGCCGTCCTCCACTGGAGACACAAGCCGCCTCAGGAGCCGTTCCGCGGCGGAAATCGAAAGCGCCACTTGCTCAAAATGGGGGAGGAAGAGAGTGTTGGGCACCAGCCTCAGCTATGATGAGGAGATTCAGTGGGCTGCAGTGTAATCCTGAGAACAGCGAAGGTTTGAGCCTGTCCAAGTCAGAAAGATGCCAGGAGCCGCCATCTTAGCTCCACGCCTGGCATGACGGGAAGCGGGGCAGACTGAAAATCCCAGTGCTGGGGGGCCTGGCTTCTTTCCATCCAGGTCATATTGCAGCTGTAGTGTAAGCCCCAGTGCCGTCCTCAGCAGGGAGGAAGCTGCAGGGCCCTGCGCCAGCCTCTCTGGGAAAATACAGGCCAAGCTGTGGACACCAGTGATTGTCCCACTCTGGTGGCACGAAACACCCCAGTAGCTATTCTGTAGCTGGAATTGGGAGCTCCATTTCCCAAAAACAAGGGAGGAGGAGATGGCTGGTTGCTGATTTCAGCTACTAATTGGTAGACTTGGCTGGCTGAGGTACCACTCTAGGAACTGCTGGGGTGTGAACCAGCCCAAGTCAGAAAGAGGCCAGTAGCTGCCATTCTGACTCCACCCCAGCCTGAGGGGAAGCCGGCTGGCGTAAAATCACGGTGCCCAGATCAGCCTGCAGCCCTGGCCTAGGCTTCAGCCCCACCTTTGGCACAGAGGAGGCTGGCAGGCCCTGCACCAGCTTATACAGGTAACTGCAGGTATCTCTGGCTGGCACAGACTGAAAATCCGAAGTCTACCAGGGCAACTGCAGTCATCTTGGACATGCACTGCGTAGATTGCTGCCCACACCTGCAGCTCCATCCCTGCCCCAGGCAGGGGAGAAAGGGCTATGAAGCTTCATCAGTCTATCTGGGCAAGTACACTCTAGGCCTGCACGACTTGGATTATTCCACACAGCTGTGACTCTGTCCCTACCCTGGGCAAAGGAGAAAGCTGGGAGAAGCTTCACTGGTCCCTGGGGCAATGAGGGCAGCTTGAGCCTCCACAGCTTACAGGACCAGCTACACCCTTGGCTCCTACTGCACAACCAGCAAGGGAGAAAGGGCAGGAAGCCCTAAAGAGAAAAACTGCACCCAGAATAAATACTCTAGTAGGCCAGATGCCAAGACACCAACAAAAAATTAAAATCCACACCAAGAAACAGGAAGCTATGGCCCTGTTAAAGGAACAAGACAAGCCTCCAGATGACATAAAGGAGTTGAGACACTTAATCGTAGATATTCAAACAAATCTCCTTAGTAAAGTCATTGAGAGGACTAAAGAGATTAAGGATATTAAGAAGACACTGGATGAGCACAAAGAAGAATTTGAAAGCATACACAGAAAAACAGCAAATCTTATGGGAATGAAAGGTGCAATAAATGAAATTTAAAAAAACATTGGAGTCACGTAATAGCAAATTTGAGCAGGCAGAAGAAAGGATTGGTGAGCTTGAAGAAATGGCCTCTGAAAGTGAACAAAGAAAAAACAGATGAAAAAAAGAATGGAAAAAACTAAACAAGGTCTCAGGGAACTAAATGACAGCAAGAGACATGCAAACATACGTGTCAAGGGTGTCCCAGAAGGAGAAAAGAAGGGAAAAGGGGCAGAAGGAATATTTGAAGAAATAATGGTAGAAAATTTCCCAACCCTATTGAAGGACATAGATACCTATGTCCGAGAAGCACAACATACTCCCATCCGAAAAAATCCAAATAGACCAACTCTAAGACACATACTCATCAGAGTACCAAATGCCAAAGACAAAGAGATAATTCTGAGAACAGCAAGAGAAAAGCAATGCATAACATAAAAGGGATACCCAATAAGATTAAGTGCTGATTTCCCACCAGAAACCATGGAGGCAAGAAGACAGTGGTATGATACATTTAAGATACAAGAGAAAAACGTCCAGCCAAGAATCTTCTTTCCAGCAAGACTGTCTTTCAAAAATGAGGGCAAGATTAGAATACTCACAGACAAACAGAAACTGAGAGAATTTCTAAGCAACAGACCAGATTTTCAGGAAATAGTTAAGGGCGTGTTAGAGCCTGAAAAGAAAAGACAGGATAGAGAGGCCTGAAAGAAAGTCTAGAAATTAAGATTATATCAATAAAAGTAACTAAAAGTGTCAAGAGTGGTGAAAATAAAATATGACAGGTAAAACTCAAATAAGAATAAACTTAACCAATGATGTGAAGCACTTGTATTCAGAAAACTGCAACTCAGTGTTAAAAGAAATTTAAAAAGACCTAAATAACTGTAAGAACATTCCATGCTTATGCATTGGAAGTCTAAATATCATTAAGATGTCAATTCTCAAACTGATCTACAGATTCAATGCAATCACGATAAAAATTCCACTAGCATTAAAAATAAAAAAATTGAAAACATGATCATCAAATTTATTTGGAAGGGTAAGGGGTCCTGAATAGCCAAAAACATTTTAAAAAGGAAAAGTGAACCCTCATCTCCAGACTCTAAATCATATTACCTAGCTATAGTGGTAAAAACAGCATGGTACTGGCACAAAGACAGACACATAGACCAATGGAACCAAACTGATGGCTCAGAAACAGACCCTCACATGTAATGGTCAAGTGATTTTTGACTAGCCTGTCAAACCCACACAGCTATGGCAGAACAGTCCATTCAACAAATGGTGCTGAAAGAATCGGATATCCATAGCTGAAAGAAGGAAAGAGGACCCCTATCTCACACCTTATCCAAAAATTAACCCAAAATGGATCAAAAATCTAAAAATAAAAGCAAGAACCATAAAACTTGTAGAAGAAATTATAGGAAAATATCTTCAAGACCTGGTGATAGGTGGTGGATTCTTAAAGGAGATAAGAGGAGGACTGATGGACTACTGATGTTTAACATATATAGAAGTTTTACGGATCAGCAGAATATCCCTGTCTACATATAATAACATGACTTCAAAATGCTGATTGACCTAATGTAAGGGGGAAATGGAAAGGAGAAATGAGATTATAAGGCTATGAGTCTCTAAAAAAGTCTGGAGGTTGTCAGAAGGAATGCCCTTATGCACACCTGAGCAGAGTCTGAGAGACAGATAAAGTAGATACAACCCCAGGTATTGGTTCTTTTGAGGGATAAAGAGACCCACGGGTTCTATAGTCATGGCAGATGGGGTTCACTGCCATGGCAGATGGCCCTTCTTTGGAGCCTGTGTTTCTGCGTGATGGAACTGGACTCAGAGGGGATCTCTCTTCATAAGACTTCTATGCTACTTTATAGGAATTGTAATAGGTGCTGGGTTTAAGATATATTTAGGGGATTTGAATCTCTGGGCTGATAATATGACACCCAGGCCTAGAGCCTCAACAGACTTCAGCTTCTACACTTTGATTTATTGGACTTACCCCACTCAGCTAACATGGAGTTGAAGAAGGTCAACCACCACACCATGGAGCCTAGAGTGTCTACAACTGAAAGCAGGAGGAGTGCATCCAGTATCCATATGGAATCTAAGCCCCCACTTGACATAGGTGTGCAATGGACACAACCAATCCAATGTCCACAGAGAAAATGTGGAATGGGTGTGGGAAGGGTAGCCATGGTGGCTGCTGGGTTTGGGGAATGGGAGGAAGAGATGAGAGGTGGAGCCAGTTACGGGACGTTGAGTTGTCCTGGGTGGTGTTTCACGGACAATTACGGGACATTGTAGATCCCCCCAGGGCCCACTGGATGGAACGTGGGAGAGTGTCGGCTATGATGTGGATCATTGACTATGGGGTGCAGTGATGCTCAGAGATGTTCTTACCAGGTGCAATGGATGTGTCACGATGATGGGAGCAAGTGTTGCTGTGGGGGGAGTGGGGGGTGGGGGCAGTGGGGTTAAATGGGACCTCATATTTTTCGAATGTAATTTTTAAAAATAAATAAATAATTTTTTTTTAAAAAAAAGAAGTTTTAATTAGCTTTACTATAAAATTGTGGAAATGTATAGAGTACATGGTAACACATAGTGAGTAATAGCTAGTTTATATATGGGGATGTGGCTGAAAACGGTATTCTAGATATGTAAATGCCAATTGACAGAAGGCTAGAGAATAATCTAGGAACTGAATAGCACAGTAAAACGAGAGGTGGATGAGAATTGTGGTTGATGGTACAGATGCAGGAGTGTCCTCTGTGAGCTACAGCAAATGTACATCACTACTGCACAGTGTTGGGAATGTGGAGAAGCATGGGAAAAATACAGCTGCAGTGACCTATGGACTGTGGTTAGCAGTAATATAATATTCTTGCATCTATGCCAAAGATGTGCTGTGTTGATAATGAGGCAGTATGGAAAATGTGAGCCAAATGAAGAATATGTGGCATTGGTGTGGAGAAAGTGGCCATGGTGGCTGCTGGGGGTAGGGAGTGGGAGGAAGAGATGTGATGTGGGGGCATCTTTGGGGGTTGGAGTTGTCCTGGGTGGTGCTGCAGGGACAGTTACCAGATCTTGTATGTCCTCCCATGGCCCACTGAGTGGACTGTGGGAGAGTGTGGGCTATGGTGTGGACCATTGACTATGAGGTGCAGCAGTGCTCAGAGATGTATTCACCAAGTGCAATGAATGTCTCATGATGATGGAGGAGGTTGTTATGGGGGGAGGAGTGGGGGAAGGAGAGTGGGGGGTATATGGGGACCTCATATTTTTTGAATGTAACATTAAAAAAATAAAGACAAAAAAAATGCACATTATGGATGTCGTAACAATCAGATTATATTATCTTATCTATAGAAAATATTCCACCACAGTGTGGTGTGTTGATAGACGGGTACTACTTGGGTATTCCACATATGCGTATGATTGTTTTATAAGTTTACAATTTCTGTCATAAAAAATATATTTAAAAAATAATAATAACGTGTGTTGGGGGAAAAATGCACCAAATGTAAGATAAGACTATGATTAGTGCATGATTTTGACAATATTCTTTTACAATTTGTAACAGATCTCTCATGACAATGCAAGGTATTGGTGGCGGGTTGATGTATGGGACCCCTGTAAGATGTTATGCACATTTGCTTTCTAAGTTCACAACTTTTACTGTACACTTAATTTTTCATGTATGTTCATATATAAATGATATAAAGATAATAATAGGGTTGGTTGGGGGAAAAATATTTTGGTTAGTAGTAATATTTTGACAATGCTCTTTAATCATTAGTTAAAAAGGTTTAACAACAACGTAAGGTATTGGTGGTAGGATGAGTTATGAGAGTTCTATATGATGTTATCTATGTTTCTTTTGTAAGTTCACAGCTATTACTACACACTTATTCGTTATGTATGTTTATGTATGACTGATATACTTCAATAAATTAAATTTTAAAAAAAGCATTACTACTATAGAAAATTATAGGCCAAAGATTCTACACCAGATTAACAATGTTAGATATAAATGGTTAAAACTGATGAGAAAAGACTAGTAGATGGGGAGTGTAATAAGTAAACATTGAGCCAGCATAGATATCAAACAAACAGAACAGAGAAAACATAATTAAACAGGAAGAGAAGGAAGTTGTCCTCCACTGTAGGAACACTTCTACCTACCTATAAGAAAGATTTAAAGGCAAAAAGGGATGAAAAGAGATGAATATTGAGATAGATGTGTATAAGATCTTTATTTTATAAATGGACATGTAGAAATTTTAAGCACCCAGAACCCCCTCCCAGAAAAAAAAAAATTTACTTTTTGTTAAAATATTAAATAGCAGAAAATAATGGGCAAGGGTTGTGAGGAGGGATAATTACAAAGAAAGAACTCTATAACCAACCATGTTCTTGTTCATCTATGAAAGCATACGATGGACGGACGGATGGATGGATGGATGGACAATGAACAGATGGAAGGATGGATGGGTAGATGGATGGAGGGATGGAAAGATGGACAGATGGATGGATGGAGGGATGGATGGACGGGTAGATGGATGGATGGATGGATGGATGGATGGGTAGATGGATGAATGGGTAGATGGATGGAGGGATGGATGGAGATTTGGGTGAATAGATCATTACATAAGTGGATGGATAGAAAAACAGAAGATAAAGTTTTTAACACTCCCCAGCTAATACAGAAAAGCTAAGAACTGCAAAGAGAACTGGCTGAGAGGAATGGAGGCTGCCCTCAGGGAAAGGAGGTTCTAACTGCCTCTACCAGCAGGCTTGATTGTCAGCTTGAATTTCATCCAAAAAACAATAGGGAGGCTCTACAATATTTTTTAACACAGTAGTTATAAGAGAAAAGAATATTTCAAGTCCACATCAAAAAAATGAGCTATCTGGTTTGAGAGGAAAACCAGAGGCAAAGAGCCACGCCCAAGACGCAGTGGGAGGACAGGAGGCGGGGAGAACTGGACGCCCTGCAGGAGCGAGGACGCACGCACTGGACGGAGCTGCTTGGAGCTGGGGGCAGCGGACGGGGGGGTGGCAGGGGAGACAACGCCGGGGCCCTGGGGAGTTCAGGAGACGCTGCCCGGCTCCGCGCTGGCCAGGAGCCCCACGGGGTAACGGGCCGCCCCCACGTATCTCCAGACCTGGGCTGGCACGCGGCGCCCGCCGCCCTCCGCGCCCTGCTGGGCCACACGCACCTTTCATCCACGTTGGCGGAGCCGAGCACCAGAAGCCCCCCACGGGCGCCCTGAGCCCAGAGGCTCAGCTGAGCAAACAGGTAAGCAAGGACCATCCTGACCCGGGCCTGGAGGGAGGGAGCACGGCGTCAGGGGACAGGGCGGGGACGGGCGCCTGCGCCTTGCTCCCCAGCGCACGAGCCACGCGCGTCCCATGGGTGACATCTCAGAAAAAAGAAAAGTAATCCAGGAGCTTGCCCATGCTCAGAGAAAACGAGAGCCTGAGAGTCTCGAGGCACCCCGGGGGCTGCCCCGTGCCAGGGCCCGGCGAGCTGGGTGGGGGAAGGGCCCGGAGTGCCGAGGGGCACTGCTGATGGAGGGCTGCGCGGGAAGGGCTCCGGGCCATCGCCGGGGGCGGGAAGGGCACGCCCCGCTCAGCAGAGAGAGGCCAAGACCCCAGCGCGGGCCCCAGGCCGCTCTTCTCCCCACCGCCCACCCCGCGGCCAGCTCTGCCTCAGCAGCCTGGGCAGAGCTGTCCAGGGCCATGCCCCAAAGACTGAGAACACACACGCACACGCTTTCCTACACACATGCTTACACACGCATGCTCACACGCTCTCATACACACATTCACAGGCACACACGCACTCACTCATTTTCATGCACACATGCACACTCACATACACTTTCATACACACACATTCACATGCACACACGCTCACTCATTTTCATACACACACTAATTCACACTCACATTCATGTGCACTCACAAACCCTCATTCATACTCATACCACCTTTTACTCTCATTTACACACTCAGCTCACACTCATGCTCACACACACTCACGTACTTGTGTGCCAACAAATCTCATTCACTCACTCTCACACACACCAGTGTCCACATTCACAAGTTCGCACACATCTGCACATCTCACACAATCTCATTCTTACCCGCACACTCACAGACCAATTCCCATGAGGTTTCAGTCACCAGTTTTACACTTTCATACCTTCTCACACATACTTATATACCCATCTCACACATGCTCACACACCTTCATGCACGCTCACTCTCACACCCACACATGCTCACACTCACACCTTCATGCACGCTCACTCTCGCACACGTAGGCCCCTAGGCGTGCCCGTGAGGCTGCACGATGGCTCTCTCTCATGAGCGCTGCTGACCCAGCACCGGCGTCCCCCTGCGGCCCGCGTGGGGCAGCGGCCTGGCCACACACCTGCACGTTCTGCAAGGCCAGGTTCTCCCTGCTGCTGCCTCCGTGCACGGCAAACGCAGGGCTTCTGCCCGTCACCAGGCTGAAGATGCCCACGACGGCCTTCACGGCTGGGTCCATGTTGAGACCGATGTGGTGGCTGCAAGGACGAAAGAGCCGTGAGGGGGTTGGCTCCCACGAGCTCAGCAAAGGGGGCGGGCAGGGAACGGGCGGAACGTTCCCAGAGGGACCCGCTGCTCCTCTCTGGAAGGATGCCCCCAAGTGCAGTGCAGAGGCCCAAGCAGGACAGGCTGCCCCCCCCTCCCCAGAGCTGCTGCCTGGCTCTGCAGGGAACTTCGCCCCCGAGGGAGCGGCTGGTGCCCGGGCACGAGAAGGAGGGGAAGGGAGTGTGGGGCGCTTAGACGTGCTCTAGAACCTGGCTGGAAATTACACGCGCTTCTCCTAAAACCTGGCTGAAACCAGGAGGAAGCAGAAACCTGCTCATCGCAGGACCAATGCTTAAAAGCAAACAGGCCCAGGCGGGGTTTCCGGCAGCCCCGTCTTCAGCACAGTCGCCTCCCTGCGCCCAGGCCAAGCGGCCACCACCTGCCCTACCTCCCGATCTGCTGGGCCAGCTCTCTGGCCCTCTGGCACGTCTCCTGGGAGGAGTTCTCACTGGCCATGTAGCAGGTGGTCAGGATCCGCCCACAGAGGTCTCGGGGGTCCTGGGGGGTGTAGTCAATCTGGTCCACGATGGTCCGGACATCTGCCAGCACTTCCTGATCTGCAAGCCACGAGGATGGCCAGGGTAGAAGCACCTCCTCCCCGCCAGGTAGAAGCACCTGTTCCCGCCAGGTGGGAGCACCTGCTTCCCCGCCAGGTAGAATCATTTGCTCCCCGCCAGGTAGGAGGACCTGTTCCTAGCAGGTAGAAGTACTTGTTCCCTGCCAGGTAGGAGCACCTGCTCCCCGCCAGGTAGAAGTACCTGCTCCTGGCAGGTAGAACCACCTGCTCCCCGCCAGGTAGGAGCACGTGCTCCCTGCCAGGTGCCTCTATGCCTGGATCCCACTTAATCGTCCCTACACTCCCCCATCGGTAAGTACGGTCACCCCGTTTCTCTGATACACTAAGGTCCTGTTCGCTGTCATTGCACACAGCAGGCAGACTTGAACCCCAAAGCCCGTGCTCTTGCCACTGGGCCACACTGTGGACACGCAGCAGCAGGCAGAGGCGGCCTGACTGGTGGCCCGGTCGGCCCAAGCCCCAGACATCTCATGGCCTTGCTGTCAGCAAGTGCACGGCCCGTGCCGGGGTGGCTGTCTGCCCGTGCCTCCTGCTCCTCGCCCAGCTGACCCCCGGGCCCCTTCTGACCAATGACACACGGCACCTACTTCCGTTCCTGACCGCCTCGCAGACCTGGCGGCACATGGAGTACACGAGGCAGGCGGTGGCCGCGCTGTCCGCCCCGCCGCTCAGAGGCAGGAAATACCCGGCCTGCAAGGGGCGGGGCAGAAGGCGGCGTGAGCGAAGCCCCGGGGCAGCGGGGGCCGACGGTACCCAGACCCCCAGACATGCACGAGGGCGCCCGAGGTCTCACTGGGGGAGGAAGGCTGCCCCGCACGGCCCATGAAGGGCTTTCCAGAGGGAAAGAGAAGGACACTGGAGAGCGTCAAGGTGTCCCCACAGGGAACAGACGCGCAGGAGCACGGGAAGAAGGGAAGAAGGGAGACGGCGCGTCTGAAGGCCGGGGGACCGAAGCGCCAAGCCTGGGAGCCTTGAGCCAAATCTAGGTGCATCCCTGGGGCCTCTGGCTTGGGGGGACTGACCCCCCGCTAAGGCAGAGTGAAAAAATGGCTTTTGTTGTTCGCATTAAAGAAAAAGCCCACTCGCCTGCACAGAGATTAAACACGGAGCAACCGGCAGAATAAACAAGGACTCTTACCTGCCTGCTGCGTCTCAGGAAGTCCCAGAGCCAGCAGGCGGGCCCAAGGCTGCGGGGCAAGCAGAAGCAGCAGCCGATCACCTGCATGCACCGAGCCGCGGCACGCAGGGTGGGCTTCCCGGGGGAGGTCCCCGGGTGGGCGCAGGCTCGGGGGAAAGCGGGCGTTGATGGAGCTCTCCGGAGACGCCCTCTGCTCCAAGCACTTCAACTGATGTCACCCCTCAATTCTCAAGACAGGCCTGTGAGCCAGGGCCCGCCGTTTCCCCCGCTTTAAAACGGGGGGACTGAGATGCGGGAAGGACAGGCTCCTCGGCCAAAGCCACAGAGTGGGGCGGGGAGCTGGGAGCGGAGCCCGACGTGCTGGCTGCGGTGCCCAAGCCCTCAGCCCCAGGGCGGTGGCCCCTGGACATGCGCTCCCAGCCGCCATCCACCACCCTGCAAACTCCCCCCGCGGCCGACCCGAGCCGGGCCAAAGGGCGGTGCCCAGACGACCGCGTGGTGCCCCTACCTTATCTCCTCGCTAGGACTGTGGTAGCTCCACTCGACTGGCTCCGAGAGCGGCAGCAGCAAGTCATCGCGGCACGAGAGGGCGAAGGCCACCTTCACGCGGGGGTAGGGGCTTGCCCTGCTGGCCTGATGCCGGGGCCCAATGCAAAAGGACACCCACTCGTTACCCACAGCCTTACAGGCTCCTGAGATCCCCCAAGACCAGGCCCGTGAACCACCGGGGAAGCCACCCGAAACCACGAGAAGCCACTTCCCATGCAACGGGGTGGCTACAAAGAAGCCGGACTCTAACGAGTGTCGGGGACCATGTGGCACTGGGGGCGGGGTGTAAAATGGGGCGGCCTCTTTGGAGGAGGGTCCCTTGGTTCCTCAAGTGATGAAACACAGAATTACTGTACGACCAGTGGTTCCACGCCCGGGTCTGTGGCCACACAGGGACCTGTCCGTGACTCACAGCGCCCAAAGGTGGAGCGGCCACGTGGCCTTCAGCAAACGAACGGAGAAGCAGGATGGGGCACATGCACGCAAGGAAGAGTGCTCGGCCGCAGGGGCCAGGGAGCTCAGAGCCCCACTACCACCGAGCCCCAGAAACATTAGGCTCAGTGGGAAGCCAGACACAAGGGGCCCAGCGTCACATGACTCCACTGACATGAAATACCCGGAAGGGGCAAATCCAGGGACAGGAGGCGGGTCACAGTTTTCAAGGGGCTGGGGGGCAGGAGGAGGGGATGGGGTTCCTTTCGGGTGATGACAGGCTCTGAGGACAGGCGGTGGTGATGGCTGCATGACTGAACAGGCTAGAATTCCCCGAATCATACCCTGTCAGTGGGTGAACTACTCGCTACGTCAATTATATCTCAGTAAAACTGCTACAGACAGAAAAGGAGCAGGCTGTGCTCCATTCTGAGCGTCACCCTTGCACGGCGTTCGCAAAACCTTCGGCTCATGATGACCCTCCAGCTGAATACCCTTTTTTCTTTCTCTATTTTTTTTTAAATGTCACATTAAAAAAATGTAAGAGGCCCCCATACACCCCCCACCCCCTCACCCCACTCCTCCCACATCAACAACCTCTTCCATCATCGTGGCACATCCATTGCATTTGGTGAACACATCTTGGAGCACTGCTACACAGCATGGATAGTGGTTTACGTTGTAGTTCACACTCTCCCCCAGTCCACCCAGTGGGCCATGGCAGGACACACAGTGTCCAGCATCTGTCCCTGCAGTCCCACCCAGGACAACTCCAAGTCTCGAAATGCCCCCACATCACATCTCTTCTTCCCTCTCCCTGCCCTCAGCAGCCACCGTGGCCACTGTCTCCACATCAATGCTACAGTTTCTTCCATTACTAGTCACAACAGTTCCATAATGGAGTATCACTAAGTCCACTCAAATCCATACTAACAAAGATCTATGAAAATAGAGGGTTCTAGGTAACGGACAACAGCACCGCGACTCAGATGACAGAACCTGTGCTCAGCCGGGGGGCTGGCTCACACCCCCAGACCTCGCCCCCAACTCCTGGTGACCCAGGGGTCCCCGCCCACCCCACCCCTCCTGAGCCTCCTGCCTCCGGCCCGGGTGAGGATCCCCGCCCCCCGCCCCGGCTCCTTGCAGCAGCCCTGGGCTGCCTCATGCCACGCGCCGCTGGGCGCGCCCCCCGCACTGCTCCCTGAGGACAGACCGAGTCTCACCCGTTCACCCCAGCCCAGTTCCTGGTAACGGCCCCACCCTGCACCGCCGCGCCCTCTCCCCCACCCCGCAGCCTGCCCACCCCATCAGGCTGCCCCGCTTTCCACACCCTCCCCTTGTGCCGCGCAGCTTTGCCAGCCCCGCAGGGACGGGGTGCGCTCCCGAGCCACTCACGAGCCCCCCAGGCGAGGTCCACCAGAGGACTTACCGCGAAGTTCCGCGACGAAATCTCGGCCCTGTAGCTTCTGACATCCTCCAAGTCCAGTGTGGCAGTGAGGACCTCCTGGAGAAGCAGATTCAAGCACCAAGGTTGATGTCCTACCTGTCCCCACTCGCACCCGTAACCCGAGGCTTTAACAGGAGTGCCAAGCGGCAGGACGAGTCACACGCCGGAAGCAAGCAGGGCCCCCCTTCTTGCCCCCTCACCCTCTGTTATATTTAGGCGCTCGCCAGCGATCCGTTAGCTACAGCACGAAAGACTCAATGCTACCGACAGGAGCGTGAAGGGCTTCTGGAAGCTTCTTCCATTAAAAAAGACACAGGGATCTAGGGCCCCCCTTTCCTGCCTCAGAACGCGGCCGTGTGCAGATGGGACGGCTGCAGCTGCACCACCTGCACGTCCGCGTGGCGGCCAAGGCTGCCCGTGGCTCTGCAGCACGGACGAGTGTCTTGGCCAAACAAACGTGGACAGGAAGGGAACTCGGTACCGGTGCCCTGGAGGAAAGCACCGCTCCCTGCACAGCCTTCCATCGCCACCGTGGCTAATACTGAGAAACAGGAGGCCTTGGGGAGGCGTCCCTCAGTATTTGAAGTTTGTATGACCTGTTCCCAATTGCAGATGTTGCATCTGTTCCCCATTATTGCTGACGATGTAGCAGTTCTGACAGCAAACAGCTGCTTGGTAGTTTCCAATAAAACGAGGTGGAAACTAGGGTCGAGGCTCTCAGTTCCAGAGGCTGGGAGCCCCCTGGTCCCATCTTCATCTTCTCTCGTGTCTCTCTCTCCATCCTTCCATTTCTTATGTTCTGCGTCGTCTTCCCTTGGCGCCAAGCTACTGGTGAGCTGGTCTCGGCACCGGGCCAAGGGGGAAAGACCCTGACAACGCCCTGGACGTCTCCTCCAGGCCGGGGTCTGGCTCCTCAGCACCCCTTTGCCGCCAGCTCCTGCGGGGCCTCAGAGGCACCCCGAGGGCCCCACCACCGTCAGCACGAGGGGCGCAGGGCACAGACACGGGCGCGTGAGCCGTGGAGAGGGAGGAGGCCACGACACTGCCTGCTGCCCCGAGCCAGCCAGCAAACCCGCTCTCCAGCCACCCAGAGCCTCCGTGAACGGCGCCCTCCTCGCGCCTCCCCGGCTCAACCAAGCTCACGTCCACTGGGTCCAGGGGAAAACGGGCACGGCGGGCACTGGCCCTTCGGCTGCTCCCCTAAGCAGCGCCTTGCTCCTCTCAACTCACAGGCAGAACGGAAGCTGCCTTTGTTGCATTTGCGCCGTGGGAACTGATTTCCATTTTGGGGCAACAATACTGCCCTTTTTTTTCTCTTTGTCTTGAAAAAAATCTAAGCGAGAGCGATGCACTTCTCTGCAAGAATTTTTCACCTGCTGTCTGCTGTCTACTAAGGAAATCAACATCCCATGTGACAAATTGTATGAAAAAATCTGCACCTAAGTTGAAAGGCATTTTGAGAAGCAGAGAGTGCACAGCTATCATCAGCACCTGAAGGAATTTGTGGGGTGAAATGTTCCAGGGCGGGGGCTCCCCGTGCCAGGAAGGACGATGCAGAGGGACAGTCTGAGCTTTTGCTTCTACCGCTGTCCTCTGTCCCCTTCACACTGGGTGTCATGTCTGGATGTATTCACTGCCCCCTGGACACCCGTGGGTCCATCCCTCTCAGGGACCCTCCAGCACAAGGCCGCCCCACAGGGGAGTGGTTTCGGGGTCTCTGCATCTGCTCCAGGACGCGCAGGGCCCAATGCCCATGGGGAGCCCCTCCTTGAGCCCGGGGTGTGGGAGGCGAGCACGGCGCAGAGAGGGAGCGGCGCCGCCCCGCGCCAGCCACACGTGCTGGCACCTCACCACGTCGTCCAGGGAGAACTGGGCTCCGCGGGCGAAGATGAACCCGTTCATGGCGATCATGGCGCAGCCGTCAAAGTACAGGCGGCCCCCGTCACAGCCCTTCTGATTGGCCAGCAAGTAGATCCCGCCGTTCTGGGGAGGCAAGCCCACAGGGCAGCGCGGGCCACGCCCCCACCTTCTGCCCGCCCCGCCCGTGCCGCCTCGCCATGGCTTGTCCTTCCGCCCCAACAAAGAAAACGGAAAACGCACGGGGGGAGCCACGGCCGTGTAGCCTCTGTGGAAGCAAGCATGACACACACGGCCTCGTTCACGAAGGGAAAAGGGGGGTTCACTGCTTCCACCGACCCTGGGGACGACCCCTGCCACGATGCCCACAGACAGGCCACCCATTCGGCTCCGTGGTGCTCGTCCCACGGCACCACATGGCGGTCGAGAGCCCCTGAGAGGAAGGCTGGGGTGTGGCCCCAGTGCCACTCCACCTGCTGTGGGCTCCCCTGTGCACCCCCAAAAAGCCACAGCCAAGCCCTAAGCCCTGGCCCCCGAGCGGGACCCCAGGGAAACAGAAGCGTTTGTCGCTGCAGGCAGGGCTGGCCAGGATGCGGCCGCCGGGTGGGTGGGCCTGACCCCACTTGACCAGTGACCTTGGAGGAGAGGGACGCGGGGGAGGGGGGAAGCTCCCACGTGACGACGCAGCACTGGAGCGTCGCCCCTACGGGCCGGGAGCACCAAGCGCAGCGGGAGTCCCTGGAGGCTGGGGAAAGCAAGAGGGGCTGCCCCAGGGCCCTCGGCGGGAGCAGCCCTGCCCAGGCCCGGCCTCGGCCTTCAGCACGCAGGGCTGGGAGGGAACGCGCGTCTGCAGCTCCGCGCCGTGGCCGGCCGCCTACCTTGGTGGTGGCCGAGGTCACCAGGTCCACCCTGGTGTGGGCTTTGCGCAGCACGTGGTGGCTGCCCGAGGCATTGGTGAAGATCTCCACGCCGTCCAGGCCCATGTCGATGTGCGGGCTGCAGGCAGAGGCGGCGAGAGCCCCGCGGTTCACCGGCACCCCCACAGCCCGCGCCCACGAACCGGGCCGCCCCCTCCCGGGCCCCGCGGCCGGCAGGGCGAGAACACGCACCTGTGGGGCATCCAGAGCTCCTCACACACCTCGCTCCCGATGCAGGTGTCCAGCGTGGCCAGCACCGCGTCGCCGAAGGGAACCGTCTCCTGCGGGCGGGGGGAAGGCGCGTCTCAGACCCAGGAGCTCAAGGCTCCTTGCCACGCCGCGTCGGGGTTGGCTGCCGACATAGGGCCCCAGCCGCCACCCGGCCGCCTTCCGACAAGGCTCCGTTTGTCTCCAGTCCCAGCGGGGGTCCTTCCTCGGCTCAGGCCATTCCCAGCCCAGGGGCTCCAGTACCAGTGACATCGTCCCAGTCGCCCCACAGGCCACGAGCTGTGCTGAGCAGCCACGGAGCTCATCAAGGCTGCGCCAAGCCGCGGCCAAGCTCTGTGAGTGCATGGGAGCAAAGACGGTCGCCATCATCGTTTTTCTGGAGCCTTCTCTACACCAGACCCAGTGCTAGTGTGCACACACAGATCACGCCGGGTCATGACGGCTTGAAAAGGCGCCCGCTGCTGTGCTTCACGGTCAGGGAAGTTCCCAAGTACCCTGGGAGGTGACGAGGCCTGGCTGGAGCCCCTCCCCCAAATCTCACCCCTGGCCATCCCTGCCTGGCACGGCAGAAGGCCCCAGACAGTCGGCCTTTCCAAGCACCTCTCAGGAATTAAGAACAGGTACCAGGGACTTAATCAGATTCCCAAGCAGAGGTGACCTAAGCCCAAGAGCCCACGACAGCCATTCTCCAGGTAAGCGAAGAAGCAAAGAGAGACAAGTAGAGGAAAAAAAGTCGACCCAGAGGTCTAGGTGTACCCCTGCCTACCTCCTCGACGAGAGAGGACTGCTCGCATCCTCATAAGAAAGCCACCCACCCCACCCCGGATTTTGTCTTTTTGACTTATGCTGACAGTGTCACATCACCCACAGGTTTTGCAATCGGAAGACAAGCAGAGAAAACGTGCCTGAGAAGGCGGACTGGGAGCGAGGCGGGGCGGGCTTCGGGAGTGCTGGGCCCCCGGAGAAAAGGCGGCCAAGCGAGCAGACGGGTAGCCGCTCTCAAGCCCGGTAAGCCGGCACGAGTGAGGAGCTACCCAGGTGTCGGCTGCACCCAGGAGGGCACTGGCACAAAAGAGCAAGAAAGAAGGTTTGTAAAGGGTGCAGATTCTGCGGCTGCTCCACACGGGGGGAACCCAGGACCCTCCGCTGCACGCTGTGTGACTTGGGGCAAGTTACTTAACCTCTCTGTGCCTGCTGAATGAACAATAATGCCGTTGTTTTGTGGATTAAACAAGTCAATACAGAGATGTGCTGAAACATGTCTCCCATGCGCCTTGCGGCCCCTTCTCTCGCCGCAATCCATTTTTAGGGCCAGCACTAGTGCAGCAATTCGGGGCACCCAGAGCCCTGGCAGCCAGGTGGAGGCCCCCCGTGCCCCCCGCCCCCATCCGCTGGAAGTGGGTGAGAACAGGGTTCCCGCCTGGAGCTCAACGGCGCGGCAAGGCAGATGTGACAGCTCTCACAGCAGGGAGGAGCGGCTCTGCGTACATGGCCCCCGCGAGAAGACCCCGCTGGCTTCTCTCGGCTCCAGCAGGGAACAGCCCACGTGCAGGGCAGGAGACCCCGACCCACCCTGACCCACCACGGCCACCCGCAGCATTCCCCTCGGGAGAGCCCTGGCAGGAGAACATGGACCAGCCTGACGGCCAACCCGGTTTGTTCACTCATGCATTCATCACTCACTCCACCACCATCCGCTGCTCACTGCAGGACCCTGGACACCCGGCAGGAAAAGCAGTAAAAACCAAGCCTCTGCGCCGGGGTCTCACTCTGTGACATAACAAACGTACGGAGTCACTGCCAGGGCAGGAGGGGTGGCCTCAAGCAGAAGGGGCTCAAAGCAAGAGCAGGGTACGAGGCCGCTGTGACCACCGGCTCGTCTTCTCCATCCTAGAACCGCAGATGTGCCGCTGGACAGCGGGGGCTCATTAGAGGTTCTCACATGACAAAGAAGGGGGTCCTCCCGGCTGCGCGTGGGCAGCTGGACCTCAGGAGGCAGAGGCCCTTTAGGAGGGGGAGAAAGCCACGGCCTGAGCGGCCCAGGCGTGGACGTTCACGGGCTGCCCACCTGGAACAGCCGCTCAGATACTTGGGGACAGCCGCTGGCCTGCAGTGGCCATGGTCACTGCAGAGTCACCCCCACCCCGGCCCGCCCCACTGCACCCACCCCTGCTCCGCTGCTCCCCCCACCCCGCCACCCCACCCCGCCCCACTACACCCTGCCCCACTGCCCCCCACCCTGCCCTGCCCTGCCACCCCGCCCTGCCCTGCCACCCCGCCTCACCCTGCTGCCCCCACCCCACCCCGCCCCACCGCACCCCACCAGCCCCGCTGCCCCCCACCCCGCCCCCCCACCCCTCACACCGCCTCACACCCAGCCACCTGCCAGCACTGGGGGCAGCAGCCAAGACAGTCCCGAGTCCTGTCCCCAAGAGCATTTCACTCTCAGCTCAGAAAATCCTCCCACCGGAAACCTAAGTCTTGGGGGGGGGGGCATTTTCTGCCCGTGGGGAAGGGGAGAAAGTTGGAGTGTGCTGGAGGACAGGTGTGGGGTACACAGGGGAGGCAGCTGTTAAGGAGATTGGGGGGTCCCCCAAGTTCCTGCATCTCCAATGAGCACCCCGACAGCACATCCTGCCAGGTGTGCGGTGGCTGGGCCCCCGCAGGGCTTCCCCCTGCCCACCTGGCCCACCTGCAGCAGAGGAGAAGGAACCAGGGCTCACCTGCTTTGTCAGCTCCTGTATCATCCGAGGGAGAAAGTATTCCTCTGTTTGCCTGGAATGGAAAACACGATAGATCTAAGGGAAAGGTAAAGAGGCCCCCAAAATTTAAACAGCTTGACGAATCCGTAAAGGCCCCGTCCGGCCGTCACACGATGCCACCAGCACTAACGTTTTTAGGTGAAAGGAAAAGCGGTAGATGAGCTGCAGCGACGCCCATGCAATCAGCGAGTGGTGTCCTGGCGCCCAGCGGGCTCGCTCGAGGGACGGTCTCGGTCCCCGCCAGTGACTGGGAGGTGTTCCTGGGAGGTGCGGCACAGGTGGGGTCACGTCCCCAGGGAAGTCCAGGTGGGATTCCGGACCAGAGTTACGGAGCCAGAAAAGCCACGCAGGACGTAACCCAACATACAATAACAGACCCACGTCATCGTTAAAACGATAAAATAACCTTATTCATTGATAAAACGGGCAAGAGCGCGCAAGACACAACAGCTTTGAGACAAGGCGTGCCAAGGGGCTCCATAAAGAGCCACATTAGAAAATAGCTGGCTGCTAAATTCGACCTCCATTATTTAGACATTTATTAACACGATTCCTTTTCTTTCTTAGAATTTGCAAGGGCTTTCTGGGTATGATTTTAGCAGCTCTGTTTTATTTCAGTAAAATTTTTAAAGTTGAGAAATTTGGAAGGTTGTTGTCTTCTCTCCCTCCCTGGCAGCGTGGAGGCGCCCGCTGGCCGCCGGCCGCCCGCTGACCCGCAGCCACCGCGCGCTGCACCGGCTGTAGGTTTCTGACAGTGGCGTTGCTGCACCCGAGTTCAGTTTAAAGGTAAGACCGTCCAGACGCTGCTCCCTCAGGCCTCGATTCGCCAAAGATCCGCCCAGGGTCAGCCCGAGGAAGGGCCGCGGGGATGGGCCACGCCGCGCTCGCTCCGCTCCAATCCCGCTCCAGCCTGGCAGGTGCTGCGGGGGTGGGCTCACCGCCCGGGGTCGGAGTCCCCTCTGCAGCCTGGGCGCTACCTGGCCTCGAGCCGGCCCGGCCTACCTTCCCAGCCGTTCCTGTTCAGATGGGTTGAGATGCGACCCCAAAAGAGATGCGACCCCAAAAGAGATGCGTCCAAGCGCCAGCCCCCAGGGCCATGAACGAGTTGGAAATCGGGGTTGTGCCACAGTGGAGGAACTGGGCCCCAAGTCCAGTGACTGATGTCCTGATCAGAGAGGGGAGACCTGGAGACAGGCCATGTGGGGGCCGCGGCTGAAGAGCCACGAGCCAAGGGACAGCTAGGGCTACGAGAGGCCCCGGGAGCCGCACGGGACAGATGCTTCCCTCCAAACTTCAGCGGGCACGGCCCGCCAACACCCCCGTTCCGGCCTTCCCCGGAACCACGGGAGAATAAACTCCCGTTGTAAGGGTGTCACAGCAAAGCCAGGAGCTCTGAGCCGCAGGAAGACCCAGACCCGGCTCTCCAGAGACCGGGAGGAACAGATTTATTACACGCAGGCCCAGAGGAGGGTCAGTCTCCAAAGTCTGAGCCCCGTTTTTCAGTTCTCATAGGTTTATACAGGATCAGCAGAACTTTTGCTCATTGGCTAACAAATTACTAGGTGAAATTTTGCAAGCAGGGGGATTACAGAAGCAGAATGCAGCTGCAAGTTTGCAGGCTGATTAACAGAAGGGGGGGTCATTCTTTTGATATCTTCCTACTGGGCCATGCTTTCACAGGCTGATTTACAGAAACAGGGGCAGGAGGTATTCCCTTGATAGTCTCCTGCAAGCCATGAGCTCACAGGCCGAGCCACAGACGCGGGGGCAGGAGTGACTTGTTAGCTACTTTTGCAAGGTTATGTTTCTTATTTCTCAACCACGGACCTTTCTCAAAAAGGTGATGATGGCACCAGAAGGTTCCGGCACCTCCCCTGCGGACCCCGAGCCCCTGCCCCGCTCGGCGTGGCGCGCAGCGGCCCCTGCCTGGAGGCCTCCTGGCCCACGTCCTCTTGGAAAATCCCAACCGTGTCTTTTCTGCCAAGAAATGTAGCTTTGGGAGGTGCCGCCTGGAAGTCATCTCTGGCCCTGGCAGCCTCCAGCGCCCCCAACGCCCCCATCCGGCCGTGCTAATCTCAGTGCTTGGATGGGGTGCTCCAGCTAAGAGCACGGTCAAAACAACGGGGTTCGTGGCTGCCCGCAGGCAGGACCTGCGCCCTGATTCTGGGTTCTAAGAGGACCGAGAAGAACACGCAGCACCTGCGACCTGTGGGGTCTCCATTTCTAAAGCAGGGCCAGAGTAACACGGGGCATTTCATTGTCGCCTTTTGGGCACAGCCGCCAGAGTGGAAAAATTTAAGATTCTGGTTGCCGCAGCCCCACACCCACTGCCACCCCTTCCACGGCGTAATCAGATGAGGGATGAGTGACCGCCTGGAAGGATTCCACCTGAGAGCAATGTCGAAATGCAAATTACAAATGGAGAAAAAACAAGGAAAAGGAGCTAGATGTTTAGACTCTCCAGGAAATGAAAGATAACATGAGCTGCTAAAAGACCACAAAGAAAGGACAATTAAACAAGAACTGATAAAAATCCACAAGAAAGGACAGTTAAACAATGGAAGGAGATAAAAGGGGCTCAGCACAGTAAAGAAGAGGATCTGGGAGACTCAGCAGCTTGTGGCTCTGAAGAGCACGTTAGAAGCAGCAGAGAGCAGAGCGCATCGTGGAGACCACCACCGAGTCCTCGAGACCACCACAGCGAGGAGCCAGGCAGGGGCAGGAGGCCACAAACGAAAACACCGACAAGTGAGGAGGTAGAAGTGGAAGGCGGGCAACAGGCGTGGCACGCCAACAAGCAAGGTTCCCAAAGGGCAGGGAGAACAAAAGCTGGACAAAATTCTCTGAAAACAGAAAATTAAGAAAACTTGCCTGAAATAAAAAGACCTGAATGTAAGGCGAAAACGCCTCACCATAAGTCATGGAAAATTTGAAGAGAATCATCAAGCCATTTATTGAAGTTGAATTTCAAGGGTAATAGAAAAATCCTATCGGCATCTAAGCAGACAAAACAGGTCACCTGCAAAAAAAAAAAACAAAACAAAACCAGGCTGGCTGCAGACTTCCTTTTCAAAGTATTTTTACTGTGGAATGTATTATACAAGAAGTACAAAATCACGTATGAATGAGTAAAAAATATCACTAAAATATACATGTGCCCCTTATCTCATAGAAGTTCCCACCACGGTGAATCTGGAGGTTTGCCTTAATTATTCCCTTGTTTTCTTTGTACTTTTTCCCCGACACGTCTGTCCGTAGACATTCTATTGTTTCGTTTGGCTAAATGGCTCTGAACTGGATGTGGATAGAGCCGTTTGTACGTGTCTTCTGTCTCCTCTTTGACTTCTGCGATGATGTCCAAATTTCCTCTGCTTCCAGGACTGCAGGTGGGTCGGGTTGAGGCCGCCCCGGTCCGGCTCAGCCTCCCCTGACTAGGGCCCCCAAAGCTCTAGTACTGGGGGGCTCACACCCACGGGCCTGGCAGGTCGGGGCTGGAGGATGTGTTTAATGGGGCCATGACTCAAACAGGTAGAAACCCAAACTGGATTCTTTCCATCCGACCCTCTGAGCAGCCTGTCCTCCCCCACGATGACCTGCAAGGCCAAGCTGTCATAAGCCAAGTGGCTCTTTGCGTGCTGCCTGCCCTGTGTCCATTTGCTGTGTGTTCTTCTGTGTATTTATTTAATTTCCCCTCCCCCCTTGTGGCTTGCTTGCTGTCTGCCTTCTGCATTCGTTTGCTGCACACTGTTCTGCACTGTTTTTTTTTTTGCTTGTCTCCCTTTTTTTGTTGCATCACCTTGCTGAGTCAGCTCTCCGTGGCACTTGCGGGCTGGATGGTTCTCCGGGGCAGTTGCACTGCCCCGTTTAGTTTTGCTATCAGCGCTATTATTATCTCAAAAAATATGCTGGGTAGTGCGTCTTCATTTTCTCCTTCCTAAATGAGTTAAAGCAAGCTCAGACCAAACCCCTTCTCAACTATTGGGTAGAATTTGCCTGTAAACACCCTGCATCTGGGGTTTCCCTGGGGATGACTTGTGCCTCCTGAATCAGCTTCTTCAATGGTTGTGACTCAGTGCTCTGCTTTTTAGTCACTTTCGCCAGTTGTACTTTTTAAAGAAAGGTACTATTTCATCGAAATTTTTCAAGGCACTGGCATACAGTTGCTTACATCCGATTTTTACCTTTTTAATCTCTGCAGCTTCTGTAGAGCTGCCCATTTCCCATTCCTAATATTATTTATATATGCTCTTTTTTCCCAGAGCTTGCCAGAGTTCTGTCTGTTTCATTAGTCTTTTCAGAAAATCAATTTTTTACTTACACTGTAATAGAAGCTTATTTTTAAAATTTTACTGATGTTTTCTCTTAGCTTTACTACTTTCTTCTCCTTTCTCAGGATTTGCTCTGCAGCCTTCATTCTCATTTCTTAGGACAGACACATGGGTCCATGATCTTGAGCCTTCCTTCATTTCCAATGCCACATTTAAGGCTACATAATTCGTGCTAAATGCCATTAACTGTTTTTTATCCTTTCACTTTATGTACATTTTATTCTTACTGCTTTCTTCTTTGACTTTAGAATGATGATTTTATGATTTCCAGACACACGGAGATTTCCTAAGTACCATTTTGTTACGCATTTCTATCAGGTAACACAGTCACCAGGGAATGAGCATTACAGTCACTGGAGGCCACTGAGACGAGCGAACGGACCGAGGGTCATGCTCATAAGTGACCAAGGTGGGCTTGAGGGAAACAGGCTCTTTCTAGCCTGGAAAACAGTCGTTTTCATATTCCAATAGATCACGCTTATGAATTAAATTCTTCATGTTACAAATCATTAATGACATGCTGATTATCAGTTAATGAAAATTAAGTTGAGTAAAATTCCCACTGTGATTCTTCCTAAGAGGGCTATCAACTGTGAAGTTATGTTAGCAGTTATGTGAACAAATTAAGAATTACTGCATCTTCCTGGTGAACTAAAACTTCTATAGTTATTAATAAATCTCTTTATTTCTAATAATGCCTTTTTCTGGTATAATTCATCTAAGAGAATATACACCTCCATCTTTCTCCCTAGTATATTTGCCTGGTATCTTTTGCCATTCTTTGATTTCCAGTCTTTCTGTGGTCTTATGCTTTAAGTGACTTTCTCCTAGAAAACCTGTGGCTAGTATTTCATTTAATCCAACCTGATGATCTTTGCCTTTTAATTGAAAAATGAAGTCCATTTTTATTCATAGCAATTCCTGGTTATATTTGGATTTATTTCTACCCTCTGATTGTATACTTTCTATGAGTCCCGTTTGTTTTGTTGGATTTTTAAATTTGCATCTTTTCCTGCTTCTTCTGTAATTACATTTTTTCCCTTTTTATTCCCCCTTTTTGGAATTCTATTTTTTTCCTTTCTATTCCCCCTTTTTCCATTTACTATTTGGTAATAATATGTCCTATTCTTCTTCTTTTAGTGACCACCTAAGCAATTCTATGAGGCATATTTAACTTAAAGTCAAAAGTGAATCAGTATTTTTACCCTCTTCCCAAACAGTACCACTACGGATGCACATGCAAAGTTGTCCAGTGTTTTAGTGCTGGCCTTTTTTCTTTTACACATTAGGCATTATTATATCTTATAGAGTCCACGTAGGTTAAATGTATCTATACACTTACCAGTATCATTTTCCACCAATTCTTCTGATAATTCAATGCTTCAACCAGAATGATTCTCCTTCTGTCCAAAGTACATGTTTAGAATTTCCATCAGTAAGAGTCTTTCAGTAAGAAACTCTCTCCATTTTTGTGTAAAAATGACCTTATCTTGCCCTTATTCTTAAAAGAACAGTTTTGCTGATTGTGACATCCCAGGTTGCCTGTTATCTCCTCCTAGCTTTTGTCTTGCCCTGTCTTTTTTTTTTTTTTTTTATTGACTTTGTAATAATATTACATCAAAAATATATATGTGAGGTCCCATTCAACCCCGCTCCCCCACCCCCCCCTCTCCCCCCCCAACAACACTCGTTCCCATCATCATGACACATCCATTGGATTTGGTAAGTACATCTTTGGGCACCTCTGCACCTCATAGTCAATGGTCCACATCATGGCCCATATTGCCCTGTCTTTTGGCTTCTAGTTCTGCTTCTAAAAAACAGCAGTCAGTCCAACTGCTGAATCTTTGTTAGGGGTTTGCCTTTTTTCCTCCGGCTATCTTTGAGATTGTCTCCTTGTCTTTAGTGTTCTACAGTTGCACAATGATGTTTCCACACAAGAATTTCTACTTGCTCCTCCTGCTCAGGACTGGTTGCACTTGGTTCATCCAAAAATTAGTATATTTTAACAATTTTGTAAAAGTTTTCAGTTTCCTTCAGATCTTGCCTCTTTCCCATTCTCTCCATTGTCTTCTACTGAAACATGGATTAGAGCCATGTGAGCCTTCTCATTCTATCTGCTGTGCTTCTTAACCTCTCTTCCAGAATTTCTCAGTTTTCCTCTAAAAGCTGAATACTGGATATTTTTGGGTCTACCTTTCCATTCGCTAACTCTCTATTCAACTATTTTACTCTGCAATCTTTATTTTTTTGTCTTTTTTTAAAATATTACATTAAAAAAATATGAGGACCCCATATACCCCCTACCACCCTCACCCCACTCCTCCTCCCATAACAATCTCCTCCATCATCATGAGACATTCATTGCATTTGGTGAATACATCTCTGAGCACCGCTGCACCTCATGGTCATAGCCCACACTCTCCCACATTCCACCCAGTGGGCCATGGGAGGACATATAATGTCCAGTAACTGTCCCTGCAGCACCACCCAGGACAACTCCAAGTCCCAAAAACGCCCCCACATCTCATCTCTTCCTCCCGCTCCCTACCCCCAGCAGCCACCATAGCTACTTTCTCCACACCAATGCCACATTTTCTTTGATTACTAATCACAATAGCTCATGAATAGAATATCAGTAAGTCCACTCTAATCCCTATTCTATCCTCCATCCTGTGGACCTTAGAATGGTTGTGTCCACTCCATATCTATATCAAGAGGGGGCTTAGATTACACATGGATGCTGGATGCAATTCTCCTGTTTTCAGTTGCAGGCAGTCTTGGCTCCCTGGTGTGGTGGTTGACCTTCTTCACCTCCATGTTAGATGAGTGGGGTAAGTCCGATAAACCAGAGTGTAGGAGCTGAAGTCTGTTGAGGCTCAGGGCCTGGCTATCACATGGTCAGTCCAGAGATTCAGGTCCCCTGGGTATACATTAAACCCCAGCACCAGCTACAGTTCCAGTAAAAGTAAAAGGAGAGACCTGTGGACAAAGATCACATCTAAGTCCAGCTCCATCGCACAGAAACACAAACTCCAAAGTAGGGCCAACTGCCATGGCATTGAACTCCATCTGCCATGACCGTAGAACCTGTGGGTCTCTGTAGCCCTCAGAAGAACCAATACCTGGGGTTGTATCTACTTTATCTATCTCTGGGACTCTGCTGAGATGTGCATAAGGGCAACCCCTCTGAAAACCTCCCGGCTCTTTTTGGAGACTCATAACCATATAAACTCATTTGTCCTTTCCATTTCCCCCTTTTCTTCAGATCAAAAAGCATTTTTAACTCCTGGTATTATATGTAGAATGAGATATTCTGCTGGTCCGAGTTGACCCTTTTATTCAAGGTCATTTTCTAGTTACATCATCAGCTGGTACTTGGTAGTAATCCCTCGGCGCCAGGGAGGCTCATCCCCAGGAGTCATGTCCCATGCTGGGGGGAAGGCAACACATTTACATGCTGAGTTTGGCTTCGAGACTGGCCACATTAGAGCAACACAGGCTCTCAGGAGGTAACTCTTAGGCACCCTGCAGCTCTAGGCCTTGTTCTTATTTCAGGTGCACAGGTTCACAAGCATAGTCATTAGTATCAAGGGCTCACTGTTGGACCTTCCTTTTTTTTTGGTCTTTGCCATTGGACTTGGGGGATTGCTGCTGTTCCTTTAGGGACTGTGATAGAGGTCCCCTGGCTAGGAACTCAGCACTCCCTCAGTTGTTGTTTTTAATTGTAACCAGTTTGAAAATATCCAAACACTTTTTATGTACCCTGGATATATGCCCTGTAGGACTCCCTGCCAACCATGTATCCCCTGTCAATAACATCTCACACCAGTATTCCTCCTCTGCCATTGTTGAACCTCTCTGTGATCCAAAACTTCTTCAAAAGTGAGCCCAATATATTGCCAGGTTCCCTTAATAGTAAAATGGAATATAGTGATGAGTTTAAAGGTTAGATATAGAATACATATTAATTTAGAAAAATTAAGGTAAAAATAAATTGGGGTAAAAATCCACCACCTACCACCAGATCTTGAAGATATTTTCCTACAATTTCTTCTAGAAGCTTTACAGTTCTTGCTTTTATATTCAGGTTTTTTGATCCATTTTGAGCTAATTTTCGGATAAGGTGTGAGATAGAGGTCCTCTTTCCTTCTTTTGGCTATAGATATCCTGTTCTTTCAGCACCATTGAATGGACTGTTCTGCCTGAGCTGTGTGGGTTGGACAGGCTAGTCCAAAATCACTTGACCACACATGTGAGGGTCTGTTTCTGAGCCATCAATTCGGTTCCATTGGTCTATGTATCTGTCTTTATGCCACTACCATACTGTTTTTACCACTATAGCTAGGGGATATGATTTAAAGTCTGGAGATGTGGGTTCAGTTTTCCTTTTTAAGATGTTTTTGGCTATTCAGGACCCCTTATCCTTCCAAATAAATTTCATAATTGTGTTTTCAATTTTTTTAAAAATGCTGGTAGAATTTTTTACTGGGATTGCATTGAATCTGTATCAATTTGAGTAGAATTTACATCTTAATGATAGTTAGTCTTCCAACCCATGAGTATAGAATATTCTTCCAGTTATTTAGCTTTTTAATTTTTTTTTAACATTGAATTGCTGTTTTCTGAATACAAGTGCTTTATATCATTAAGTTTATTCCTGACTCTTTGAGTTTTATCTGTCATACTTTATTTTCACCACTCTTTTGACACTTCTAGTTACTTTTATTAATATAACCTTAATTTCTGGACTCTCTTCCAGGCCTTTTTCTTCCATCTTTTCATTCATGCTCTGGCAAACCCTTTAGTATTTCCTGAAAATCTGGTCCCCTGGTTAGAAATTCTCTCAGTTTCTGTTTATGTGTGAATATTCTAATCTCACTCCCTTTTTCTGAAAGACAATCTTGCTTGATATAAGATTCTTGGCTGGAGGTTTTTCTCTTGTAGTGTCTTAAGTATATCATAGCACTGTCTTCTTGCCTCCATGGTTTCTGATGAGAAATCAGCACATAATATTATTGGGTATCCCTTATATGTTATGTATTGCTTTTCTCTTACTGTTCTCAGAATTCTCTCTTGTCTTTGGCATTTCACATTCTGATTAGCATGTGTCTTGGAGTTGGTCTGCTCAGATTTTATCGAATGGGAGTTCATTGTACTTCTCAGGCATGGATATCTATGTCCTTCAATAGGGTTGGGAAATTTTCTACCATTATGTCTTCAAATATTCCTTCTGCCCCTTTTACCTTCTCTTCTCCTTCTGGGACACCCATGACACATATGTTTGCATGTCTTTTGCTGTCACTTAGTTCCCTGAGACCTTTTTCAAATTTTTCCATTCTTTTCTTCATCTGTTCTTTTATATGTTCACTTTCAGAGGCCATTTCTTCAAGCTCACCAATCCTTACTGCTATCTCCTCAAAGCTGCTATTACATGATTCCAATGTTGTTTGAAAATTTCATTTATTGCACCTTTCGTTCCCATAAAATCTGCTATTTTTATATGTATGCTTTCAAATTCTTCTTTGTGCTCATCCAATGTCTTCTTAATATCCTCAATCTCTTTAGTCGTCTCATTGAATTTATTAAGGAGATTTGTTTGAACATCTATGATTCATTGTCTCAACTCCTTTATGTCATCTGGAGGCTTATCTTGTTTCTTTAACAGGGCCATAGCTTCCTGTTTCTTGGTGTGGATTATAAATTTCTGTTGGTGTCTTGGCATCTGGCTTACTAAAGTATTTATTCTGGGTGCAGTTTTTTCTTTAGTTTAGGGCTTCCTGCCCTTTCTCCCTTGTTGGTTGTATAGTATGAGCCAAGGATGTAGCTGGTGCTATAAGCTGTGGAAGCTCAAGCTTCCCTCACTGCCCCAGGGACTGATGAAGCTTCTCCCAACTTTCTCCTTTGCCAGGAGTAGGGACAGAGTCACAGCTATGTGGAATAATCCAAGTCCTGCAGTCCTAGACTGTAGTTTCCCAGACAGATGGGTGAAGATTCACACCCCTTTCTCCCCTGCCTGGGACAGACATGGAGCTGTAGGTGTGAGCAGCAATCTATGCAGTGTGGGTCCAAGATGACCAGTTGCCCCAGTAGACTTCTGATTATTCAGTCTGTGCCAGCCAAAAGTACCTGCAGTTACCTGGATAGGCTGGTGCAGGACCTGCCAGCCTCCTCCCTGCCAGACGTGAAGCTGAAGCCTAGCCTAGGGCCGCAGGCTGATCTGAGTGAAAGATACCAGTTTCTACTGTTTTGGGTCAGCTGGGCTTCCCCTCATGCTGGGGGTAGAGTCAAAATGGCAGGCAATGGGCTTTTTCCACTTTGGACAGATTCATACCATAGCTTTTCCTAAGGTTATACCTTAGCCAGCCGAGTCTACTAATTAGTAGCCAAAATCAGTGGCCAATCATCTCCTCCTCCCGTTTTTGGGAAATGGAGCTTCCAACTCCAGCCACAGAATAGCTCCTGGGGCAGCCTGTCCTGCCAAAGTAGGATTATCACCAGCCTCCGCAGCTTGGCTGGTAGTTTCCTAGAGAGGCTGGCGTAGGTCCCCTACATTCCTCCCTGCCAGAGGTGGCACTGGGGCTTAGGCTAGAGCTGCAGTCTGGTCTGGATGGAAAAAAGTTGGTCCCCACCAGCATTGTGATTTTCAGTCCACCCTGCTTCCCGTCATGCCAGGCACAGAGTTAAGATGGCAGCTACCAGCCTCTTTCTGACTTGGACAGGTTCAAATGCCAGCTCTTCTTAGGATTATACTTTAGCCCGCTGAATTTACTCATCAGTAGCTGAAGTTGGTATCCAACTGTCTCTTCCTCCTCCATTTTTTGGAAGTGGAGCTTTCAATTCCAGCCACAGAACAGCTCCTGAGGCAGTTTGTGCCTCTGGTGGAGGATGGACACCAGCCTCCATGGCGTGGAGTGCTCTACTTATGAATCTTCTGGGCAGATGGGCATTCTCCTCCTTCCACTTCCCCAAGGACATTGCAGGATGCTCTTCTGGTCTTCTGGAGCCCCCAAACAGGTGCTTCAGCTGGCTCCAGAGAGCTCTGGGTGTTTACTAACTGCCCTGTAGCAGAAGCTGACTCTGGGAGCGCCTTACTCCACTACCATCTTGCTGGTTGTCCTCTCTTATGTATTTTTAATATCATCCATCGTGTCTTTCATTCCCATAACCTCTGTTACTTCTCTTTGCAGGCCTTCAAATTGTTCTTTATGATCACAGGGTCTTCTTAATATCCTTTATCTTTCTAGTCATATTTTCCTTCAATTATTTGAATTCATTTAGGAGATTGGTGTGATTATGATTTATTAGTTGTCTTAAATTCTGCACCCTTGTCAGGATATTCAGTTTGTTCTTTTGGCTGGGCCATCTCTTCCCATTTCCTAGTATGGCTTATAATTTTTTGCTTATGTCTAGGCATCTGAATATGTTGGTGAATTTACTCTGATGGTCCATTTTTCTTTCTTGCCTAGTGTTTTTCTCTCAGCTTTTCTTTGATTTTCGGTTCAACTTATTCTAAGTCCTTAAAATTGCCCAGCTTAAGTTATCAAAATTGGGTGGGAGGGAAGTGGATTTGACTCAACTGACAGAGTGTCCACCTACCACATGGGAGGTCCAGGATTCAAACCCAGGGTTTCCTCACCCATGTGGTGAGCTGGCTCACACACAGTGCTGATGCGCCATACATGGGTGTCCCCCACGTAGGGAAGCCCCACGTGGAAGGAGTGCGCCTCGTAATGAGAGCAGCCCTGTGCGAAAAAAGCAGGAGTGGCACCACACAAAGGGAGAGCTGAGGCAGCTAGATGATGCAACAAAAAGAGACAGATTCCCGGTACTGCTGACAAGAATACAAGCAGACACAGAAGAACACACAGCGAACGGCCACAGAGAGCAGACAACTGGGTGGGGAAAGGGAGAGAAATGTTAAATAAATAAATAAATCTTTAAAAAAAGAAATTGGGTGAGAGACTCACTAATGAGATGCAGATTTTCTTCCAGGGAGCAGAGAGAGACCTAAAAGCAGTTTTTCTCCTTGTAATTTCCCAGATGGCCAGCAAATGGCACTCATTGGTGAACCCTTCCATTGAAGTGTTTCTTTCAACATCCGTTTTCCAGTGTTTCAGGTTTGGCCAGAGCTGAGATTCAAAGCAGGTTCTGCTGGCCAAACTCACTGAAGAGAAGCCCTCCAACTCACCCTCCCTCTTCCTTTGTAACAGCTGACAGGGAGGAAGAAGTCATTCCCCTCTCAGCTGGCTGCAGTGAACCAGGGGTTTTGTCCAGGCTTAATGTCTTGAGGGTGGGGGGATGGGAGCCCTTCCCAGCCACTGTGGGGGTTTAGTAGCTGCTGTGATGTTTGTCATTTCCGGTTCTTTGTCTCTCTGTCCCTCACTCTTCTGGGAGTTGCACAACACTGTCCTGCTCTGCTGACCCCCAAAGCAGGTCCCTCGGACAGCTTTTGGCCCTCTCTCCATTGTTTTTGTGTGAGAGTTGAGTCCTGCCTGCCCACTCCAACACATCTACCCAGAACTCTGGAATATCTCTTCATAGAAGGTGGACTTCCTGAATACACCTTGGGTCACATTAACTTAACTTCTTCTCCCAAGTTTTTTCATACTACACAGGAAGTGGGACTTTCAACACCGTGGCTACAGATTTCCAGGAGCTATTTCCCCTGCTCCACCCAGCAGCTTCCTGGCCATCCCTCCTGACGTAGCAGGGTTTGCTCCTCAGGCACCCTGGGTGTAGAAACAGCTTTGAGGACCCAGTTTTATGGAGCTGTCTCCTGTTGGACTCCCCACCTTGGCTGGTCTCGGGCCCTGGTCTCAGGTCCCCCACATTTCCATGAAGTCATCAATTCTAAAGTTCAAGGTCTCCAGGGTTAGAAAAACCTTTGGAGCAAAACCCAGCTTTGCTCTGGCTTATTACTCAGGGCACTGGGTTTCCCTTTGGTTTTAGGCTTGTTACCAATCATAAATTAACAAATAGGTTTTAGCTCACAAAAACTTATTCTAGGTACTTACTAACCCTCTGGAATATTGCCATATAGCCTTGACATATGTTAAACTTGTAAAATAGCCAGAAGCTAATATCTGTGACTCACTGATCTATAACCCAGATGCCATGGGTTTTTTTTTTTTATGCCAATGTGTGGGAGTGCGAGCCACCGTTGCTGAGCCAACCCGGCAACAGGCGTGTGCACAGCCTGAAGCCGCAGTTCAGGGTGGCTGGAACGGGCGACCACGCCCTCAGCCTGGTACGGGCGAAGCGCCCTCAGCCTACCCGGGCAAGCAGGGTGGCTGGAACGGGCGACCACGCCCTCAGCCTGGTACGGGCGAAGCGCCCTCAGCCTACCCGGGCAAGATACATCTATAACGGTCGCCTCCCACTATCCCCCGCCTAGCCTAGCACCTGGTCGGCTCTCACTTCCCCTTTCCCCTCCCCCATTCCTAACCTCTCCGCCTGCCCTCTGCCTAGCAACTGCTTACAACCACCTATCAGGAAGCAGTACCCGCCTGCACCTATCAAATCTCTCCATGCAGTCCCCAACAAATCCCCGTCCCTATAGATAGCAGAGCTAACCTGATATCTGCCCCTGTCCCTAGTAACTGCTTATGGCAGCCAACCACAAGTCGCCTTTAGCTTAAGCCAATCAGAACCCTCTACGCCACCCTAAGCCCTATAAAAGTATGTACCCTTCCGGAATAAACCAGACTTGTGCCATCAGCCTGTCTCCGCGACTCCTTCCTGGGTCGTGCGCCCTCCACGCCTTCGGAGCCCCTGAGGGAAGCCTCAGCGGCCGTACGAGGCTTTCTTCCCCACGCCAGGGACCCCTCTCGTCCCACAACAGGACCCCACTCGTCCCTTAACAGGGACCCCGCTCGTCCCACAACGGGACCCCACTCATCCCGCAACAGGGACCCCGCTCGTCCCATAACAGGGACCCCGTTTCGGCCCTCACCAATGCTATGATTTATAACTGCATAATCTTTACCCTGTTGCTGGACAGTAATGAGACAACTATTAACTGGTCCCACTTGTATCCCCTTTCCTTGTTTTGCAACCCTAAAGTCAGATGCCCTTGCATGTGGCCCCTTAACAATTAAGATGAGTCTGCTCAGAACTGACCACCCACTCATCACGCAAATGACATCACTTTCTAGTCATGCTCCAGATGAGTCAGCACAACGCCACCTGCCACACTCCCTGTACTGCACCGTTACTTTCCCCTCAGCTGCCACAGCCCCAACCCCTTTTGTTTGATCCCATAAAAACCCTCAGCACTTCCAACTCGGAAAGACAGATGTGAGGACAGCCCGCATGCATCGGCGAGCCTGCCTTTGCTGAGTCAACTCTCTTCTCAAAATCCCAGTGTCTCTTAACTGGCTTCAGTGCACATCAGGCAAGGACCCACTTTTGAGCTACAACAGGCTCTGTGTATTTTCTTACTTTCATGCCAGCTCAGTGATGCATATTTTTTTTAATGATCTATAGATGTATAGATGCATATACATTTTACTCAGCATTCAATGGTTTTCAGATGTAAGGGCTGTTCTGGTTTCTAACTGCCACGTTGTCAGAAGCAGAAGAAATGCAGGAAAGGAGTAAACAGAGTGGCAGACAAGATTGGCCAGCTATTTTATTTGAAAGATGGAAAGGAAAGTTTTAACAGTAGCAGTAGACATCATCACCATCTTTAGGGCAGAACAGACAAATTCTAGCCTTCACACCCCTGAGCAGGAAGGACCATGAGGATAAATATGACTATATTGAAATAAAGTTTAATATACCATACAATTTGGACTTCATTCTGGACATGCAAAGCTCTTTCACATATTAATGAAAGGAAAAACTCTGTTTATCTCAACATATGCTAAAAAAACATTTGATAAATCAAATTAAACATTCATTCTCAGTTAATTAAAAAAAACTCAGAGAAGCAGACGTGGCTCAACTGATAGAGCATCTGTCTACCATATGGATGGTCCAAGGTTCGATCCCCAGGGCCTCCTTGACCCATGTGGTGAACTGGCCCATGCACAGTACTGCCGCACGCGAGGGATGCAGCGTCAAGCAGGGGCACCCCCGCGTAGGGGTGCCCCACGCGCAAGGTGTGCACCCCACAAGGAGAGCTACCCCTCGTGAAAAAAGCACAGCCCGCCCAGCAGTGGTGCCGCACACACTGAGCGCTGATGCAGCAAGATGACGCAACAAAAAAGAGAAGCCATTTCCCAGTGCCGCCTGATAATGCAAGGGGATGCAGAAGAACACACAGCGAATGAACACAGAGAACAGACAACGGTGGGGAAGGGGGGAGAAATAAATAAATCTTAAAAAAAAACCAAAAAACTCAAAGTAAAAACAAGATGGATTTACATCCAAGATGGATGTAAATCTTAAACCAAATGCAGAAACGCATAAAACCTTCCTGGTAGAGCCAGAGCAAAACAAGTATGCCCATTAGAAGACTCTTCTTTAACTCTGTCCTAGAAGTGCATGCCAATGAAAATCATTAAGAAAATGAAATGTGGCAGAAAATGTGAATATTAGAAACAGAGAAGTAAAATTAGTTGCAAGTGATGTAATTCCTCCCTGAAAAAAAACTAAGAAAACCAGCAGGAAAAAACTACTAGACACAGGGAAAGTATTTAGTAAGGTGGTCAATTATAAATGCAACACACAAAAACCCAAAGTTTACCTTTACGAAAATATTAACCATTTAAGAATGTAAAGATTCCACTCACAATAGCACAAGGATAAGTAAATTTAAAAATAAGTAAATAAGTAAGTAAATAAATAAAAAGAATAATAAAAGTAAAAAAAATGTAGAAGAGTAACTCTCAACCAGAATGACCACATATCCCCGGGGACACATGGAAATGCCTTCAGGAGGCCGTTTCGGGCGTCACAGTTGGGGTGGGGGACAGGGCCGCTGCTAAATGCCCTACGACGCACAGGACACAAATGTCAACGTGCCAAGGCTGAGAAGCCCTGATTTACAGAACCACTCAGGGACAAGCGACCCTTCGCTTAGCGCCACGGACGCTCCCTGAGGAGCAGCGAGGTTTCACGGGGCTCACCTTGGCCGCCGTGTACTCACAGCATCCGACAGCCGCGTCTAAACGGCAGGCACCCAGGCGGCAGGCGGGCCTCTCCTCGCGTTCTCGGGTACCCCCGTCGCCCCCCCAGTATCTGGAACAAGGCGAACGAGGGCGAAGCCGCCCCGTAAACACCGAAGGGCTGACGGCGAATCGCGCCCAAGCCCGCCCAACGCCCGCGACTCACCGGCTCCTCGACCACGGCGTGAACCAGCGCAGCTCGTGGTAGTTGCCTTCGTTTGCCAGGGCCATCTTGGGCCTGATGAGCAGAATCCTCCTGCGGAAGGGGACAGGCTGCTGAGCGGCCCCCGGCCTCACGCGGGAGGCAGGCCACGCGTCTGAAGGACGGGGAACGCCCCGCGGCGCCAGCTCCAGCCACGGGCGCCGGGCAAACTGCTCGCGCTCTCTGGGCTCCAGCCTCCGGTCTACAGAGCGGGTCCCAAGGCTCACCGAGGGTGTCCCAGGAGGTTACAAGCTCCCCTACACCCAGGCGGCGTTCCAGGACCCGTCCCCGGGTCTCCCCCTTTCCAGTGCCTGAGGTGCCCAAGGACAGGGGCTCGAGGCCAAAGGGTAGCGGGGGCCGCCTGACTCACCTGCCCGCTGCCCCGTCCTCGCTAAAGGCCAGGCGTTTCCAGACGCACCTGGCATTCGGCCCCAGGGTCCCTAGCAGGACCCCGGCGCCTGACCCCACGGCCCCAGCCGAGACGCAGGGCCGAGTCGGGACACGGGGGAGCCCCCGCTGGGCCGCTCCCGGGGTCCGACCTACCTGTTGAGGAAGATCACTCTGCAGTTGTAGCGGACGTTCCTGTGCATCACAGGCCTGCGGGAGGAAGGGAGACCAGCGGTGTCTGTCCCCGGCGTGAACACGCACGCCAGCGGAGGAGAGCCTGCGGCTCGGGAGCTCGCACCTTCTATTGGGAATACGGAGCTTCCTCGCATCCTTCAGAGCGGCCCGGGGCTCTCCTCTAACTTCCTAAAATCAAAACGGGCAAGGCGCCCAAGTGCTGTCCCCACGGCCCTCGGCAGCCCTGAGGAGGCGCAGAGGCATTCCCGACGCGGCCCCTCGGCCCCTCGTGGCACGCTCCGCTCGCGGCCGTCCAGCAGCCCCTACCCTCTGCGGCCCTGTCGCCTCCCAGCTCCACCACGCCGCGGGCTTGCCCCTGACCCTCCTGCATTTGCACGCATGTGCCTGCCGTCCGCACCGCTGCAACCCAGAGTCCCAGCCGCGCTCCCTCTGTCCAGGGACTGCTGCAGCCCCAGGGCCTGCTTCTCGGGACCCAGCTTCGCGCTTGGGGACCTCCCCGACGGCCTGGTCTCTTCCCCTTTGCAGGGGAGGGCAGCAGCTCGGCCGAGGGCACCCCACGGGCACGGGGCAGAGCTGGGCTGAGCTCAGGCCTGAGCCCGGGCCGAAGAGCAAGCACGGCAGGCTGGGGACAGGCGGGGCCTGCCGCGGGGGGGATGGCCTTTCAGAGCGGGGCCCGAGGACGGGGCTTCAAAGGACACAAGTCCAGTAAATGCATGCCAGAGAGGCGGGCGGCTGGGAGCAAGGCAGCCACGTTTTGAGGAAATAAAAGCAAGTTGTGGCGGCAGACTTGGCCCAGTGGTTAGGGCATCGTCTCCCACATGGGAGGTCCACGGTTCAAACCCCGAGCCTCCTTGACCCGTGTGGAGCTGGCCCATGCGCAGTGCTGATGCGCACAAGGAGTGCCCTGCCATACAGGAGTGTCCCCCGCGTAGGGGAGCCCCACGCGCAAGGAGTGCGCCCCATAAGGAGAGCCACCCAGCGCCAAAGAAAGTGCAACCTGCCCAAGAATGGCACCACATAGACGGAGAGCTGACACAGTAAGATTACGCAGCAAAAAGAAACGCAGATTCCCGTGCCGCTGACAACAACAGAAGCGGACAAAGAAGATGAAGCAAATAGACACAGAGAACAGACAACCAGGGTGGGGAGGGGAGAGAAATAAATAAATAAATCTTTAAAAAAATAATAAGTAAAATAAATAAAACAGTTGTTTAAAAAAAAATAAAAGCAAGCTGTAGTAGCATGGGCTTTAAAGCACCATCCAGCTCGGCCTCCGAGCCCCTCTCTGCAATCCCTGCAGTGCAGCCGTGCTCCAAAATGTGCTCCTCGAATGCAATGAACGTGCCACGCTAATGAGGGAAGGTGTTGATGTGGGAGGAGTGGGTGGTGTATATGGGAAACGCTTATATTTTTTAATGTAATGTTTTGTGTGATTGATGTATCCTTAAAAAAAAGATAAAATTTTTAAAAATTAAAAAAAAAAAAAGATCCTCTGGCCGTGGGTTTTCATCCTAAAATGGACCCCGGCCAGAAGGCAACTGCTCCCTCCGTCATCCTCATTGTTGTTTCTAGTTCTTCCTCAAACCCACCAAAACACATTCTGGGTGGCTTAGAGAGATCACAAGATTTCTAAAATAAAACGAAAACCCTCAGCAAGTATCTCCTCTCTAACTGGAGAAAGACTTTAGGGAAAAATCGGACACAAGCAAATAAACAAAAGTAAAAGACCAGGAGCTTTGGCCATGGAGGAAATGTAATGCTTGAGAAATAAACCGCTGAGAAAGCTACAGATCGCCTGATTCCAACCACACGACGTTTTGGAAAAGGCAAAACTAGAGAGAGACAGAAGAGCCCAGCGGTTGCCGGGGCGCGGAGGGGAGCCCCGTGGAGCCCAGGGCATTTTTAGGGCGGTGGGCCTTTCCTGTAGGATAGGGTGACACCACTGCGTACAGGACCCGACACATTAGTCACGAAGCCACAGAACTGTACGGCACGCGGAGGGCGCCCGGGTCGTCAGCTGTCCTAAGCGCAGCACACTGACGTCAGGTGGCCGTAACGGGGGACACTGAGCTGGGAAGAGACAGGGTATATGGGAACCCTCTGCTCTTACTGTCAACGTAAAACTGCTCTGAAAAATAAAGCCTATGTATGTAAGTAAAAAACCATACCCTTCAAAATTTAAAAAGTGCAAGGCTAGTTTTTTTTTATACATGGGAACAGGTTCCTGTCTTTCGTACATAAAGTAATCTTAAAACAAATTAGACACAGACCCTTTAAGAGTAGGTAAAAGAATAAGCAATTCCAAAACAGAGCTACAAATAACCAATAAAACAAAATAAATGTTCAACTTCACAAGTAATGAAAGCAAATTAAAATAAGATAGTTTGGGTTTGTTTTTTTTTAAATTATCCACCATTTGAAGATTTTCCTTCAGTTCTGTTTGGAAAACCTAAGCCCCTTAGGTTGATCACGGGTAAGGACAGCGCAGTTTCAACCACAATGGCTGGAACGTGCCTCAGCATCTTCTTTTGGGAGGATAATTTGGAAGACAACTAAAGATGGGAGATATAGATGAAATCATGGTAAAATTCTTATTTTGTGCAGTGGAGCTTACAGATCCATATAAACACTAGACTTTCTTTAAACAGTATATCTTCAAATATGATTGTTAACATTCTAAGAGTAAAATCAAGAAAAATAAAAATAGGATTATAAATTCCAAGCCAGCAGAGTAAGAAAGTGAAATGAAGAAAACAAAACTCAAAAAATAAAAGAAGTGAGGAGGGGTGGGGGTTATATGGGAACCTCTTATTTTTTTTGAATGTAACATTTTTTGCCATCTATGTATCTTCAAAAAAATACAATTAAAAAAATTGATGGGGTGGGGGGGTGGGGAGTGAGGTATATGGGAACCTCTTATGTTTTTTAATGTAATGTTTTGTGTGATCTATTAACTTTTAAAAAAAAGAATCAAAAAATTAAAGCATAGTAAATGTGAACGAATTGGATTAAAAATCCCACTTATAGGTTGTTTAAAAGAAACGCCACTAAACAAAAGGTCACTACATAGTTGACACTAAAGCAATAGAAAAATGCAGGCAAGGCAATTGCTAAGAAAAAGCAAAAATTGCCGTATGTGTGCCCAATATTGCAGAATTTAAGGTGATGTGGATAGAAACAACTTAAGAGTGTGCCTAGGATGGCACAGATGTAACTAAACAGCACTGCAGGCGAGTCATACCCCACATGGCAAGGCCATGTGCAGGATGCCATCGCCAAGACTTCCCGCAAAGTGAAGGGACGCTCCCACGTGTGCACAGGAGCTCGTGGGGAGAAAGTGCAGAAACCGCTTCCAGCAGCTGCCTCTGCGGGGCATTTGGTGGCTGAGGGGCTGGGTGGGGGACAAACCTCGTTTTCAAAATAAGACCTTTTGTGCCTTTTGAAATTTGCAAAGTACTCATTGCTGAATTTAGGATGGAGTTATTATGTTCCTGAACGTGTGGGTGTGTGACATGCGTGGATATGTGAGCTCCTTGCATGCTAGGATACGTGACATCTGTGGACTCTAGGATATGCGAGCTCCCTGGGACATGTGACACCCATGGACACTAGAATATCTGAGCTCTTTGGGCACGTGGATACGTAATTTCTGTGGGCACTCGGATACGTAAGGTCCTTGGGCACGTGGGCATATCACGTCCACGGGCAGTCGGGATATCGTGTGCTTAGACTTGTGGATACACCTTGCTGTGGACACAAGCCGCAGGCTTCCCTTTCTTTCTGAACCCGCCCGCCTTGGCACTCACATTCCCACGTCACAGATGATGTCCCACGTGACTGGAGATTCCAGAAGCGCAGCCAGGACCTGCAGCGAGTGCAGGAGCGTGTCGGACTCGTGGTGATGGTCCCAGCACCCATAGCCACTGTGGAGAGAGCACAGGCTGCTGAGAGACAGCCCCGGAGGCACGGGGGCTGTGCGCCGGCCGAATCGGGGCTTCTGGGGGGGCTCAGACACCTGCCTTTCTAAAAGCCACTGTGCAGCCAGAGTTAGAACCACCACTGCAGAAAATGATGCTTTACAGGAAATTCATCAAACTGCGCCTTGTCCCTTCCTCTTCATTTTCAGTTGTTACAAGAAATTCTCTCACGTGTCACCAAATGACCCTTGCATATTTTTTTATTTTTTTAAACCTTTAGTGCGGCCCAGATCCTACTGATCTCTAAGAGCATCTGAAAGAAACAAAGCTGGGCCCACGGAAAACCATTCTTCATTCAAGGAAGCTCACGAACACCCATTCAAAATGAAACCCCCAGGCCCCTTGGAGCTTCTTCCCCAGATACTGGGAGTGGGCTGAGTGGTGGCCCCCTCCCCCTATTTGGAGAAGGGGTCTTCATAGACGTAGTTAAGTAAAGGATCCCGAGAGGAGCTCCCCCAGGATTGCCCGTACATCCAGTGGCTGGTTCCTTATGAGGGAGAAGACGGGACATGTGGGGACAGGGCAGGGGTGGGGTGGAGCCCCGGGGGTTCCCGAAGCTGGAAGAATCCCCCTTCACACCTGCAGGGGAGCACGGCCCCGCCCACACCCTGAATTCGGAGTTGTGGCCCCCAGGGTGGTGTGAGAACACAGTTCTGTGGTTTTACCAAAACCCCCCAGCTTGCCGTAATGTGTCACAGCAGCTCAGGAGACTAGTTCAGCCAAGTGCGAAAACTGGGCTGAGAGTCATTTCTTTGTCTGGGGGTCCAATGTGAAACACAGAGCATTTGTAGCACTTTCAAATCTTCAGGAAGCTCTCCCTCCTATTCCGCAGCAGCCTGGAAGGCATGTTTCAAACGCTGAGCACAACTGGTACACAAACCTCAACTCCAAAGCTGGCATGTGCCACTTCTAACGCTGGGAAAGCATCACTCTCTGCCTTTTGCTCTGCAAGAAAGAAACTCCTGGAATGGAGGAGATGCCTCAAGGGGGACCCAGACATGGGAGGCCGTTTCCTCTCGGACCCCTGACTCGTGGGTTTCTGCTCCCTGGTAACCACAGGCTCACATATAAGTTCAGGCGTCCTGTGGCCCAGGGCTCAGCTACCAGCTGACCTCTGCCCCTTCCGCCGGACAGCAGTGAGAGGGGCAATGGATAAATGGGCTGATGGGTAAGCGCCCAGGACCAGCCTTCAATCCACAAAGCCTACGACACTGACTCCAAGTAAACAGTCGGCGTGGCCAGTGAGGACCCGCAGACAGGTGAGTCGGCCCATCCTAGGAGCCCACCCTAGGAGCACCTCGTTCAGTTTCTAGATGCTCCTTCTGGGCCGGGCACTGGAACCCCGAGCAGCAGGGACAAGCGGTGCCTACAGGGACGGGCCCTGGCTTCCTCTTTGTCAAGTGTTGCGAATTTTATTTATCTCTTTAAAGATTTATTTTATTTATTTCTCTCCCCTCCCCCACACCCCAGTTGTCTGCTCTCTGTCCATTCGCTGTGTGTTCTTCTTGACAGCTTTTATCCTTATCAGCAGCACCAGGATCTGTGTTTCTTTTTGTTGCGTCCTCTTGCTGCGTCAGCCCTCCTTGTGTGCGGCGCCATTCCTGGGCAGGCTGCACTTTCTTTCGCGCTGGGCGGCTCTCCTTACGGGGCGCGCTCCTTGCACATGAGGCTCCCCTACGTGGGGGACACCCCTGCGTGGCACGGCACTCCCTGCGCGCATCAGCACTGCGCATGGGCCAGCTCCACACGGGTCAAGGAGGCCCGGGGTTTGAACCACGGACCTCCCATGTGGTAGACGGACGCCCTAACCACTGGGCCAAGTACGCTTCCTCAGTTGCGAAATTTAAATGTGATTCTGCTCCTGCTATAAACAAAACGGAGCTGAACTCAGCGGAGCGTTCATCCCTGCCTGACACAAATGCACCATCCCCAAGTACTTTCCTTACAAATCTCCCCCTTCCTAAAATGGTGGGTCCAGGCTGCGGGTTGCAGATGCGGCTGCTCTGGAAGGAAGAGAACAGGACCAAGAATGAGATCAACTGGGCCACGAGGACCAGACCACCGACCGCAGCCTCTTCAGCGACAAGGAACGGGCAAACCTAAGGGTCCAGCCGAGGGCCCAGCAGGAGGTGCCGCGAGGCCACCCTGGCGAACCCACGGCCCCAAAAGAACAACCTGAATGAGGGTGCAGGTGATCCTGGATATGTGCAGGAAGAGCCAGATCTGAAGCTGAGATTCCAAGGAGAAAATTAACCCAATGAAGAAAATGAATTTGGGAAGACAGAGCTGCTCAGGAACTAACACAAAGAACCTGAGAGAAGAAAACTTGCCCTTAAACTAGGTCCCGAAACAAGAAGAAGCAAAGGCAGGGGACAGGGACAGAAGCAGGCTTCCCAATGCCACGACTGCTTGGCAAAGGCAAAGACAACTAGGAAACTGGCAAAGCACACAGATCAACTGACATCCAAAGGAAGAGAAGAACGGTAGCTCATAAGACACCTACAGTGGGGCAACTAACTGATGCTTCTTTACAAGGCACAAGAATCAAGGAATCCGGCTTCCCTGGTTACTGCAAAAAGAAATGATCATTTATGCTTTTTGTGGATTCTGAGACGTTTTCTTTGGCCAAATAGGAAATGATATCCTGGGAGGGCTGGGTAAAACGGAAAAAGCCCAGCTCTGCAGGCAGCCCAGACCTGGTGCAACTTGGCTCCTCTAATTCCTCAGTGCAGGACTCGGGGGTTGCCCAAGCCCTGGGGCCCCCTTCCTCACGAGGTCAGTGGAGCGAACTCCTGTACGGGCTGCCAGTTGCACCCCCATTCTTTCAGGGGGGCTGCTGGCGCACACACTCCTACCCGCCCACCCCTGGGCCAGGAGCTCAGCAACCCCAAGCAATCGGTGGGCCTCTTCTCACCATATTTCCAGTTCTGGTCCGAGCCTGTACCTTGCTCCCTTGTTTTTGGCAATTTCAATACCTACATGTACAGAGAGAGAGAGAGGGGCAGTTTCAGCACCACCAACCGGTTCGTGGGCAGGTAAAACACCCTGCAGGTACAATAAAAAAAATAACAACTCCTGACTCCTGACCCCGCAGTGTAGCCTCCTCTTGACATGTGGCAGCAAAGGACAGCATATCCCAGAGCCTGCTGGAGGGCCGGGCGAGGAGGAGAGGACACCAGGGAGGCGTATTCACGAGCAGGTGCTGTGAGAAGGCAGAGGATCCTTCAGGTTCACAGCCCTGCGTGCGGCCCCTGCCGCGGGCCCCTCAGCTCGGTGGATCTGGCAGCAGCTTCCAGCATGCCCGCCAGGTGGGGACGCCAGCCCAGGCCTCCTCTCTCCGCCCTCAAGCTACATTTGCCCTCAAGCTTCATTTGCCCTGCGCTCAGAGGAGGTGAAAGCAGGTTGATTATAAAAAGGGAGCACTGGAAGTCCAAGGTCCACCGCTGATAGGACGGGGACACTCCCAGCACGGTTTCCACTGATCCTAGCAAATGCCCTTGGAGAAGGGGCTGAGTTAGGCAGGGAGGTGGCCACATCCCAGCCTGCAGGTTTGCCCGTGGCGGGAGCTGTGAGTGGGAAGGAGGGGGCCTTCCCGCTCAAAGGTGAGCGAGGAAACGCTGCGTGACCACCCCAAAGGCCTGCTCTGCAAGCCCTCGGGCTCACCCCTGTTCGGGGTCCCCTCCTGGGCCTACCTCTCTGGTGCCCACCCTGCAGGACGGCCTCTGAGATGGAAAGCTCAGCCCCGGCGCGCCACGTGCGTCCGCGCCTCTCACACCTCCACCTCCTCTCCACCTCCCGACTCAAGCCCCACAGGAGGTCCCCAGCCAATGCGCCCTGCCCCCCTTTCCCGAGGAGGACCCCATCCCTTCCCAGGGGCGTGCTCGTTATCCCTGATCTTCCCTGTCCCCACGCCCGCGACTGTGAGCTTCTCCAGGGCAAGGGTGCAGGCGAGTCACGGGCACGCGCGTCCGGGGCGGAGCGGGCGTGCAAGCCCCGCCCGCCGCCGCCCCCAGACTCACTCTGTAAAATCCTCCGCAAATTGCCCTCGAAATCCAAGGCCCACTGGTTGAGCGCGCACGTGGCCACGGTCACCTTCCGGCCCATGCTGGCCGCACTCGCACGGCGCCGGCTAGACCTCGGTCCTTCGGTCTGTGCTACAGGCGAGGGGCAGCCCCGGCGCCGGCCCTTCCGGATCGTCCCGTCCCGCCCCGCCCCGCCCGCGGCGACGCGGCGACCGGGGAGAACCGCAGAGCCGCAGCGTCAGGCCCCGCCCCGCCAGGCCCCGCCCCGTCAGGCCCCGCCCCCGGAGCGCCCGCCCCGCCCCCGGAGCGCCCGCCCCGCCCCCAGCGACGCACAGTCCTAGGAGTATCGCGCAGGCGCAGCGCCCGGCCCCGCCCGCCCGGCAGCGCCCCGCCCCTGGCCCCGCCCCATCCCTCCCGGGGAGGCACAGCCGCGCCTGCGTAGTGAAGAAGGCCCGCGCGCACCCGGCTCCTTCCTACGCCGGCGCCGGCGCCGCGCAGACCCTGAGCCCCGCAGGTGGAGCGGGCGCCGGGCCCCGGTGCGCAGGTGGCGCCGCGTGGGCCTGTGCCCGGGTGCGGCCTGCCAGCTGCACCCCTCCCTTATTTTATTGCACAGCTCCCGCACAGCCCGCTTAGCAACGTTTATTTTAATGCATTTCACAATGTTCCAGGTGCACCCAAAGGCATAAGGGATTTTATAAACAACACTCCACCTTCTACCTGCCGGCCAGGTTAAGAAAACAATCAAGTATCGATACGGTTGAAGCCCCAGTGAGCACCCACAGCGAGAATGCCCCTTCTCCTTTAACCGCCCCCCCCATTACCTCGCCTTGTGGGTGTTAACACTCCCACGCCCTCTATTTCTTTACCAACCTCAAGCAATTGCACCATGCTCTTTAGCTTTTCTCAAACTGAATACAAACTGCACCTTAACAGGCTTCTGCGACTTGACTTTTCCCCCTGCCGTATTATATTTAAAATATCTTTCTACAGTTTGCTTTCAATGTATCTGTTCGTTGACTTTCAATGTATCCGTTCGTTGAAGCTGTTCACAGGGGTGTTGCCTCCCCACACTGCTACTGGGCTTTCTAGTCTCCCTGTGGCGCGTCGCCCATTTCTCCACCATCTACACCTGTCGGCAGCTTCGCCGTCACTAGGATGTGCACACCTGCAGCCTCACTAAATGCTGCCAGTATTCTCCGAAGCACTGACCCAATTTTTTTTCATGTGAATATGCAGAAGATGGACAGTCCATCGTTTCCTCATGATTTGCAAGTCTCCCTTGGTCATGTAGTCATGTAGGTTTTTTTTTCACTTTTTCATGTTGGAGACTTGGGCCCGAAGGGTATTGGGAATGAAAACAATGAGAAAGAGAGAGTGAAGCAAAGAAAGATCAGGGGGTCTGCGAATAGAAACTCCTCTAATAAAGACCACTTTATTATCTCCCAGTGGCATTATATATACTCAAGCTATCGTGACAACAAGCAGTGTAGCTACACATTAAAAATACCCGTAAATTTAAGAACTTATCTCAGAATACAAAGATTTAGTATTCCTTTCAAACTGCAAAGTGTGTTAGCTCTTATTTCTCCCTGCCTAGGACAGCTCTGTCCTGTTGACCCGAAAGGCTTAATTGCTGCATTCCTATGATAAAAGCGTAGCCATGGAAACAGCACAGCTCTTCCTGCAAGACCACGCTGCCTTTGTTTCCCACATTTTGTACTTGTTTTTCTGTTTGTAAAGTAATGCTTGTTTATGATAAACAATTTAGAAACTCCAGAAGGCCTCAAGAAAGATACATGTGTTCGTTCATTGAATCCTCACAGCAACCCCTTTGGGGGTAGTTTTCAGTCCCCAGAAACCCCCCTGACTTGCTCCCCCAGTTCCTTCAGCTCTCTGCTCAAATATTTCCTGCCAGCAATGGCAGCTTCCAGGCCTGAACCCGGAAAGGATTCTATTACTAGAACAGCTGGCTGTACCAGAAAGTAAGGAATGCCCAGGGAATGTCAGGGCCACTTTCTCACTTGAAAAAGGGAGCCAGTTTGTAGGGTGCTCACTGACCAAATGTGGGACAATTTGAGTATCCAGAGGAGAATGGCAGCCCAGGATCCCAACACAGTGAGTAAAAAAGAAAAACCGTTAGTCTATACTGACAGTAAAAAAATGTAAAGAAATTAAAGGAGGGGAGTTCTTTTTTTTTTTAATTTTTTTAATTGATTTTGTAAAAATATTACATTACAAAAAAATATATGAGGACCCCTTCAACCTCACCACCCCCACCCCACCACTCCCCCCCCCAGCAACACTCATTCCCATCATCATGACACATCCATTGCATTTGGTAAGTACGTCTCTGGGCACCTCTGCACCTCATGGTCAATGGAAAGGAGGGGAGTTCTTTAGAGAAGCAAATAAATGAAAACAAACAACTCTCTGAGGAGCAGATGTAGCTCAGTGCTCAGTGCTGAGGAGCAGATGTAGCTCAGTGCTCAGTGCTGAGGAGCAGATGTAGCTCAGTGCTTGTGTGTCTGCTTCACATGTACAAGGTCCTGGGTTCAATCCCCAGTATCTGCTGTAGCCGTTTGATATTGTTTATGAATTCCAAAAAAACAGATACTGGATTATGTTTGTAAACTGGTTTGTTCCTCTGAGCATATTAGTTTATACTGGATTCAGAGTGTATTCGTCAGCCAAAGGGGTGCTGATACAAAATACCAGAACTCTGTTGGCTATTATGAAGGGCATTTATTTGGGGTAGAAGCTTACAGTAACCAGGGCATAAAGCATAAGTTACTTTTCTAACTAAAGTCTGTTGCCACGTGTTGGGGTGAGATGGCTGCTGACATCTGCCAAGAGTTCAGACTTTCTTGGTTCCTCTCTTCCCAGGGCTCATTTCTCTCTGGGCTTAACTGCCCTGCTCTCTCCACGAGCTCAGCCCCAGACTATCAGGCAACTGGCTCTGGTTCTCTCCCCAGGGCTCGATTCTCTCCAGGTTCAGCTGCTCTGCTCCTCTGAGTGTTTACTTCCCAGGCTCCAGCTCAAAACTCCAACCTCCCTTCTCTGTGGTGCAGTTTTTCTGTGAGTCCCTGCCACCAAGGGGAGGGGATGCAACATCCTACTGATGTGGCCCAATCAAAGCCTTAATCATTATTCAAACAAGTAAACGTGAAACCTCTGTGTAGCAGTTTGGCATTGTTTATGATTTCCAAAAAGAAATACTGGATTATGTTTGTCACCTGGTCTTTTCCTCTGGGTGTTTTAGAGTGTATTGGTTCAGAAGTTTCACCTTTACTGATTCTGGAACTTCTAAGTCTCCAGAAATCAAACTCCCAGACGATAGTGCACCATTTGAGGATTTAACTAAATTTGGAACTTGTAAATGAGGATTGAAGATGCAGTTATCTAGGAAAGACTTGTGGAAAGTCTTACTGTCTGATGGCTTGGACCCCTGCTTCTTGCATGCTGAACCAACAAGGTTTTTGAGAGAGCTGTATGAACAAAACCACTGTCAGCATGGACTAAAAGGACATGGAAGGGAGAGATTGAAGGGGAAATGACTTCAAGAGGAAAACCATGGAAGCTGAGACCTGGCATTAAGACATCACCTTGGGCCATGAGAGGACCCCACCCACGGGTGCAGAGAGGGTGAGTTTGCCTGGGTAGTTGAAGAGGGTGGATGTTCCCCGCCCACCCCCGATGTTCGGGGAGAGTTTTGCCACCCCAGGGTACAGGGAGGGTGGAGCACATTCCCCAAGGATTAGGGAGGTTAAGGTCACCTCTCCACAGGTCTGAGAGGGATGGACCTGTACCCCATGGGTTAGGGAAGGCCCAATCACCAACTCGTTGCTCTGAGTGGGTTGAGCCTGTTTGCTAAAGGTTAGGGGGAATGTTGCCTTCACCTCACTGTACTAGGGGGGCTAAGACTCTAACCCAAAGATTGGGTGGTGTGGCCATCACCCCAACACTCTTTGAGGATGAGGTCTGGAGCTTGGTCACCACCCAGATGCTTGATGAGAGTGGAACCGAGAAAATGGCCATTGGACAAGCCTGTGGAAATTGTGCATTCCCATAAGGCTCCAGGGAGAAGAAACCATCATCTTAAGAATGGCTTTCAGAATTTGACATGTAACAAAGTATACCCTGCAGGTTTATGGAACTGTAGAGAACGCATGAATCATGTTTCCCTCCCAATTTCTCCTTATGGTAATGAAAATGATATTCCTTTGTCTATCTATTTGTGTATTGGAAGCAGATAAATTTTTTTGTAAGTTTCAGAGCTATGTAGCCAGACAGGGCTGTGCCTCAAGACAAATTGTATTTCTTTAAACTGATTGTGATGATTCTGTATTTAGCCTTATACTGATTAAGGTTTTTTTCCTTGAAAATTGTAATGTCTTATTGGAATTCAGAAGGTAGAATGTAGCAGTTTGATATTGTTTATGAATTCTAAAAATAGATATTGGATTATGATTGTAACCTGGTTTGCATCTGTGGGCAAAGTAGATTATATTGGGGGAGGCGGGGCAAGATGGCGTCTGAGTGAGCGCACCTCATAATCTCTTCTGCAAAGAAGCAGCTGAGTAGGGTTGGAGTCCTGCTGGACTGGGCTGTTTCAGGTGTTTGCAGGGCAGGAGGTGTCTGGACGTCAATTTGGTGGGACGGTGACAGAGGAGATTCTTGCAAGAGGTAGAATTTTGGGTCTCTTGCACGGAGGTCGGAGGTTGGGGGCAGGAACCTTCCCCCTGGTGCTGGCGCCGCAGTGATGCCTGAAATCTCTGTTGTGCTGCCGTGCTTCCAAACTCCGAGCGGGGGCTTGCAGGGCAGGAGGCGTCTGGACGTCAATTTGGTGAGACAGTGACAGAAGAGATTCTTGTGAGAGGTGGAATTTTGGGTTTCTGACATGGAGGTCAGAAGTTGTGGGCGGGACCCCTCCTCCAAGGGCTGGCAGCCCGGCCCAGTGATCCCTGAAGGCTGTGTTGTGCTGCGGTGCTCCCAGGCCCCGTGTTAACCGGATGCGTGGTTCCCAGGTCTGTGTCCCCTAAACCCTGGTGGCCCACGCTCCAGAGACTCACACACCCTGAGTCTGCAATATCACGACTTCCCATCCCTGAATCCACCGCGCCCTGAGGTCCGTCTGAGGTCCTTTATTACCCTAGCCCTTAGCGTTTTGTGTTGTTTTTCTCTCTCTGTCTCTCCTTGAGCTTGGAGGAGTGTACCAGCTGACTTGGGGAGAGTCTGGGAAGAAAGGTGAGGCGAATCTGCTGAGAAAGCCCAATTTACCTAAATGTCCTGGGATAGGAAACTTGGTCTGGGAAAGGGTGGAGTCAGAAAATCAATTAGACCTCCCCTGGCACACCTAAGGGGGAGGGAATGTAGGACGTGCTATCCAAGCTTCCAATAACATATTTGGGGCTTCTGGTGAGGTGTAGGTGATCTCACGCTGGAAATAAAGAGTCATAGTCTTCTGTGTTGAGTTGGTTCAACAAGGACCTACTTGAACCTCCTACAGGACCTGTCATGCAGCTTTCCTGCTGCCCTGGGAGAGAGAGAAGTGAGGAAAGGAGAAAGGGGGAAGGTTAGATCCCTAAGTGTATTACTTAACTGCGAAGAGGATTCCTAGCTTGATACATTCGTTCTTTTTTTTTTTTTTTTTGGCGTGGTTGCTAATATTGCATTGTCTTCTGGTCTTTTCTCCTGTTTTATCCCCCAAGGTCCTTTTTCATTTATTTAGTATTTTTTCTCTTTTTCTTTTTCTTGCTTGTTCCCCCCACCTTTTCTTTGCCCCCCTTTTTCTCTTCTCTTTTTTTTCTTGTCTCTCTTTTCTTCTTTTTTTTATTTTATTTTATTTATATAATAGGTGCTGCAGGGAGTGCTTCACACTTGCTGTGTTTCCTCATCCTCTGTTTCCTCTTTTCTGTGTATTGATTTTGGCCACCCATACCATCCTCTTTCCCCCACATCTTTCTATCCTCCATCATCTGCTGTTTCTCTTACATTCTACCTCCCTTTCTTTGGCCCCCAAATTGTCTGACTTTTTATTTCTAATACCTTTGTTCTGTTTTCTGTCTCTTATCCACTCTCAATATTATTTACTTTCTTTTCTCTTTCCTGCTCTCATAAAAGCACTGGCTTTATAATTCATACTATATTCCTTCCCATGTTCCGTTGACTGTCTCATTATAGGTACTCTACTTACTGCTATAACTCTACACAACTTACATGAGTCTAATATCCATTCTCCTAGATCTCACATTGTTGCTCTGTTAACATTTATTACCAATATTACTTTATACCTTTTCTTTTCTTACCCATTTTGCTTTCCCTGGCCCTAATAGTTTCCTTCAAAGTGAACTTAGCCAGCAACAAGAAAATAGAGTAAGAAGAACAAAGTGACAAAGAGAAGACATAACACTTATGCACAAACAACAACTAATTAATCTCCAAGACTAGACAAAGAAGTTAAGGAACTGATTAAATCCATCAAGATAAAATGATGACCAGACAGCAACAAAAAACTACAAACCAAACCAATAATCAGGAAAACATGGCCGAATACAATGAACAAATGAAAAACCAGGAAGAGGAGCAGAACATTGGACAAGTAATTAAAGATCTCAAAACATATATTAGAGACTGACTTAATGAAGTAAAGGAAGAGATTAACAATATGAAGAAAACACTTAGAGAGGAAATTGCAGACATACGCAAAAAGATAACAGATATGATGGTGATGAACACCACAGTTCAAGAAATCAAAAATACACTCTCAGCAAATAGCAGCAGATTAGAAGAGGCAGAGGAGAGAATTAGCGACGTGGAAGACAGTACATCTGAAATCAAACAGATAATAGAACTGATCGATAAAAAGATAGAAAAAATCCAGCTAGGCCTTAGGGACCTGAATGGCAATGCAAAACACACCAACATACATATTATAGGCATCCCAGAAGGAGAAGAAAAGGGAAAGGGGACAGAAGGGGTGTTGGAGGAAATAATGGCTGAAAACTTCCCAAATCTACTGAGAGAGATGGATGGACATGTCCAGGAAGCACAATGCACCCCAAACACCATAAATCCCAACAGGCCCACCCCAAGACATATACTTGTCAAATTATCCAATGCTCAAGACAAAGAGAAAATTCTAAAAGCAGCAAGAGAAAAGAAAACCATCACATACAAGGGAGGCTCCATAAGATTAAGTGCTGATTTCTCATCTGAAACCATGGAGGCAAGAAGACAGTGGTATGACATAGTCAAGGCACTAAAAGAAAAAAATTTCCAACCAAGAATACTCTACCCAGCTAAGTTAGCATTCAAAAATGATGGAGAGTTCAAAATATTCACAGATAAACAGAAATTAAAAGAATATGCCAACAAGAACCCTGCCCTTCCAGAAGTACTAAAGAGAGTTCTGCAAGAAGAAAGGAAAAAACAAGAGAGGCAGAGTTGGAGGAGAATGTAAGAGCAACAAAAAAGACAAAAAGAGAAGGAAAAAAACAAACAAAATAGGACAAACACAAGTCCAAAGAAAATATGGCTAACGTAAATAATTCCTTGAAAGTAATAACACTGAATGTCAATGGATTAAACTCACCTGTCAAAAGATTCAGACTGGAAGATTGGATAAGGAAATATGACTCATCTACATGCTGTCTACAAGAAACACATCTTAGACCCAGGGATTCAAGGAGGTTGAAAGTGAATGGCTGGAAAACAATCTTACAACCAAACAATAACCAAAAAAAGGCAGGGGTAGCTATATTAATATCAGACAAAATAGATTTTAAATGTGAAACAATTGTGAGAGACAAAGATGGATACTACATATTAGTGAAAGGGATAATCTTTCAAGAAGAATGAACAATCATAAATATATATGCTCCTAGCAAGGGCGCCTCCAAATACATGAGGCAAACACTGGAAAAACTAAGTGAAGGAATAGATGCCTCTACAATTATAGTGGGAGACTTTAATACACCACTATCAACTTTGGACAGAACATCTCAAAAGAGAAACAATAAAGAAACCAAAACTTCGAACAGTATATTAGAGGAGCTGAATTTAATAGACATATACAGATCGTTACACCTGAATACAGCAGGAAATACATTTTTCTCAAGTGCACATGGATCATTCTCCAAGATAGACCATATGCTAGGCCACAAAGAAAGGCTCAATGAATTCAAAAAGATCGAAATCATAAAAAATAATATCTCTGATAACGGTGGAGTGAAGCTGGAAATCTACAAGGGCCAGAGGCCCAAGATTTCACATCAAGATATGGAAATTAAACAGCACTCTTAGAAAAACAGTGGGTCAAAGAGGAAATCTCAAAAGAAATTAATAATTACCTTGAAACTAATGAAAATGATAACACAACATACCAAAACTCATGGGATGCAGAAAAAGTAGTACTGAGAGGGAAATTTATAGCTATAAATTCATACATCCAAAAAGAGGAAAGAACAAAAATTGAAGACCTAACTGCACATTTGGAGGAATTAGTAAAAAAAACAACAAAGTAACCCCACAGGAAGAAGAAATAAAGAAAAGAAAGAAAAGAAAGAAAGAAAGCAAGCAAGCAAGAAAGAAAGAAAGAAAGAAGGAAGATAAGAGCAGAACTAAATGAAATAGAAAATAAGAAAGCACTTAAAAAGATAGATGAAAAAAAGAGCTGGTTCTTTGAGAAGATCAATAAAATTGACAAACCCTTAGCTAGACTAACAAAGAAAAAAAGAAGACGCAAATACACAAAATAAGAAATGAGAAAGGAGATATCACCACTGACCCCACAGAAATAAAGACTATCTTAAGAGGATACTTTGAAAAACTATATTCCAACAAAAATGACAATTCAGAGGAAATGGACAAATTCCTAGAAACACATAAGCAGCCTATATTGACTAAAGAAGAAATTGACGATCTCACCAAACCAATCACAAGTAAAGAGATAGAATCCGTCATTAAAAACCTCCAACTAAGAAGAGCCCAGGGCCAGACGGCTTCACAGGTGAATTCTACAAAACATTCCGGAAAGAACTAATGCCAATCTTGCTGAAACTTTTCCAAAAATTCGAAACAGAAGTAACATTACCTAACTTATTCTATGATGCCAACATTACCCTAATGCCAAAGCCAAACAAAGACACCACAAGAAAGGAAAATTACAGAACAATTTCTCTAATGAACCTAGACGCAAACATCCTCAACAAAATACTTGCTAATCGTATTCAACAACACATTAAACGAATTATACACCATGACCAAGTGGGATTCATTCCAGGTATGCAAGGATGGTTCAACATAAGAAAATCAATCAACGTAATACACCATATAAACAGACTGAAGGAAAAAAAAAATCACATGATTATATCTATAGATGCAGAAAAAGCATTTGACAAAATACAGCAGCCTTTCTTGATAAAAACACTGCAAAAGATTGGAATACAAGGAAATTTTCTGAACATGATAAAGATTATACATGAAAAACCCACAGCTAATATCATTTACAATGGTGAAATCCTAAAATCTTTCCCTCTAAGATCAGGAACAAGACAAGGATGCCCACTATCACCTCTTCTATTTAACATTGTCTTAGAAGTACTTGCTCAAGCACTGAGGCAAGAACCAGATATGAAAGGCATTCAAATTGGCAAGGAAGTAGTCAAAATTTCATTATTTGCAGATGACATGATCCTATACATAGATAACCCTGAAAGGTCTACAACAAAGCTTCTAGAACTCATAAGTGAGTTTAGTAAAGTCGCAGGTTATAAGATCAATGCACAAAAATCAGTAGCATTTCTGTACACCAATAATGAGCAAGCTCAGGATATTTACAATGATATTGTAAATATCATTTACAATAGTAAATAAAAAATCAAATACCTAGGAATAAATTTAACTAAAGATGTAAAAAACTTATACACAGAGAACTACACAACACTGTTCAAGGAAATCAAAGAAGGCTAAATAAATGGAAGAAAATTCCCTGTTCATGGATAGGAAGACTAAATATTATTAAGATGTCTATTCTACCAAAACTGATATACAATTCAATGCAATCTCAATAAAAATCAATACAGCATTCTTTAAGGAATTAGACAAACTAGCTATGAAATTTATTTGGAAAGGAAAGAGGCCCCGAATAGCCAAAAACATATTGAAAAGAAAAACGAAATGGGAGGAATCACACTACCTGACTTCAAAACATACTACAAAGCTACAGTAGTGAAAACAGCATGATATTGGCATAAGGAGAGACACATAGACCAATGGAACTGAATTGAGAGTTCTGATATAGATCCTCATATATATAGTCATATAATATTTGATAAAGCCACCAAACCCTCTCAACTGGGAGAGAATGGCCTATTTAACAAATGGTTCCTGGAGAACTGGATATCCATATGTAAAAGAATGAAAGAGGATTACCATCTCACGCCTTATATAAAAATCAACTCAAGATGGATCAAAGACCTAAATATAAGAGCCAAGACCATAAAGACTTTGGAAAGCAGTGTAGGGAAACATCTACAAGACCTTGTAATAGGAAATGTCTTCATGAACTTCACACCAAAAGCACGAGCAGCAAAAGAACAAATAGATAAATGGGACTTCCTCAAAATGAAAGCTTTCTGCACTTTAAAGGAGTTTGTCAAGAAAGTGAAAAGAGAGCCAGCCAATGGGAGAAAATATTTGGTAACCATATATCTGATAGGAGACTTATAACCTGCATATATAAAGAACTCCTATATCTTAAAAATAAAAAGACAAACAACCCATTTAAAAAATGGGAAAAAGATTTAAACAGACACTTCTCCATAGAAGAAATACAAATGGCTAAAAAGCACATGAAAAAATGCTCCAAATCTCTAGCTATCAGGGAAATGCAAATCAAAACTACAATGAGATACCATCTTACTCCCATAATATTGGCAGCTATGAAAAAAACAGAAGACTACAAATGCTGCAGAGGATGTGGACAAATGGGAAAACTTACCACTGCTGGTGGGAATTCAGAAGGATCCAGCCATTCTGGAAGACAGTTTGGTGGTTTCTCAAAAAACTAGCTATAGATTTGCCATATGACCCAGCGATTCCACTGCTGGGTATATACCCAGTAGAACTGAAAACAAGGATACAAGCCGATATATGCACACCAATGTCCATAGCAGCATTGTTCACTATTGCCAAAATTTGGAATCACCCCAAATGCCCATCAACAGATGAATGGATAAATAAAATGTTGTATATACATACAATGGAATACTACTCAGCTATAAGAACAATTACACTACAAACACACGTGATAACATAGATTATATTGGATTCAGAGGTTTCACTTTTACTTCATTAAATAATGATTACGGCTTTGATTGGGCCACATCAGTAGGACATTGAGTTCCCACCACTGGGGACTCACGGAGAAACCTACCACAGAGAAGAGAGGTGAGAGTTTTAATGCTGGAGCCCTGGGAAGTGAACACACAGAGAAGACCACAGAGGAAGAGAGAAGGCTCCGTTAGACATGGCAGAGGCCCAGGGAAGAGAGACGAGCCATTCATCTGATGGTTCATGGTTGACCTTGTGGAGAGAGAGCAGAACTGCTGAGCCCAGAGGGAAATGAGCCCCGGGACTTATCCCAGCCTATGACTGAAATTGGAAGAAGCTGGGGCTTCCTTACGAGGAAGAGGAAGGTTGAACCCCGGCAGACATTGGCAGCCATCTTGCTCCAACACGTGGCAAGGTGAGGGAAGTAACTTCTGCTTTATGGCCTGGTAACTGTAAGCCTCTACCCCCAATAAATACCCTTTATAAAAGCCAGATTTCTAGTACTTTGCATTAGCACCCCTTTGGTTGACTAAGACACCTGCCAAAAAAGTAAAAAATAAAAAATACAATAACCAGTTTTAAACTTTCTATAGGAAGAAAAATGCAGGCCACTTATTTGAAAACCAGGTGAAGTCTCACCTTCTAATTTGCTTTCTCGTCAGTTCCTTCCACAGGAAGGTCTGAAAGCTGCGGCTGAGGTTTTTCTCATGAAGAATCCTCTCAGGTCATGGCATAGCCAGTGGTACTTGAAAAGGTAGAGGAAAACAGGAACTTCAAGGCCTTTATTATCAGTTTAGATCTGCGTTGGCTTGAAACTGTACGGAAGCCCGAAACGAATGCTCTCAGAGCTGATCATCCCTGTGTGTGAACCTGCCGTAAGGAGGGCCTTTTGATGAGGTTACTTCAGGTAAGGCGTTAGCCCAGGATGGGATTTACACCTCTTACTACATCTTTTATAAATGGGGTGAATTCAGAGAGAGAGAGAGAGAAAGCCACAGAAGACAGAAGCTGAAAGCAACAAAATCCAGAAGAGAAGGGAGACCAGCAGAAGCTGCCATGGGTCACAGGAGTCCAGGATCGCCGGCAGCCAGTCTTCAGGAAGAAAGCATTGTCTTGACGATGCCTTGATTTGGGCATTGTCATGGCTTCAAAACTGTTAGCGTGTAAGCGAATAAATTCCCACAGTTAAAGCCAACACATTTCAAGATATCTGCTTTCAACAGCTTCGCAAACTGAAACACTGCACTGGTCAAATACTGTGCCCCTCTTGTTCTAAGTCAAAATACAAATCAGCAGAGATATTCAGCTTCCAATATTTTAAAGTGTAATGGTACTTATGAAAAGTATTTTGTATAAGGTTATGTATATTTTGTATATGTACCTCAAGTTCAAGTTAATGGCTTTGATTTATATTCTAAAGTAAATAACACAGAAATTAATGTTCTTAGCTGTTACCATATGAGACGAGTAACTGGTGTTAAGTATTATTTTGTATTTTCCCCCTTAGGTTTTCTGTATTGTACTAACCAACTCCCAAATCACTGAACTGCTTTTAAGAAAAAAAAGAGAAAGGAAAAGGAAAAAAGCTTGACCTTGTGTTAATATTTCTTTGTTGACCAAATTACACAGAAACATGTATTGCAACTAAATGGAACACATATTAAATTCTTGGCTTAAATATTACTAATGGGCAGAATTATCCAGCAAGCAATCACAGGTTCATTCCCTGTATAGCTCTGAATGCAATGTGTATTACAAAATAAATTGTTGCTCCACTAATTAGTCAATTATTAATTGTGAATAAAATTATAAAGTTTTTTAAAACTAATTTTTCACTGTTAATTGAAAACTATTTTGTGACACACGTCCATCCAGAGAGCTAACAGTAAGTTTTTGGCATTAAATTATTATATGTGAAGCTTTAAAGTGAATTTGGTAGGAAGAGTAAAGCATATATTTCAAGCAACCACAATTTATTTTAGGATTGGAATAATTTGAGATTTTTTACATTTCTTCTTCCACCACATGAATAATGCGTTTGACAGTGAGCAGAAGCAAGTCTTTCTTTGAAAGTTTTTAAAAATTTGGTGTATAACTTGATTGACGTGATGTATCATTTTACTAAGCAACTTGACCTGCCGTACCTTCTGTGTTTACTTAGGGTTTGGGGTTTTTTTTTTTTTAATTCAGTATCCGAAAGTTGAAGGTATTTCAGTCATAACTGTAAACAAGCGTTCCATAAACGGGTTAAACGTTTAAAAAAAAAGAAAAGCAAGTGAAGAGCGGGATGAGCCACCCAGATGCTCTCGGGGAGGCCCGTCGCCCCGCTCCTGGGGCTTGGGGGCACCCTCAGCAGCCAACCCTGCGGGGCCCTCTCCGCAGGCTGTAGCTGGGGCGGCCCGGGGCGGGGGCCGGGCCAGCTCGCCCCGAGTCCCCGCACTTTGCAGGCGCCCGCCCGGGGCTCCGGCGCCCCCGCGCACCAGGGCCGGGCGGGGGACGCGGGGGCGGGCTCGGCCCCGCCAATCTCGCGCCCGCCGCCTCCGAGTGGCGCGCGCGGTGGTCCCGCAGTCAGCTCAGGGGCGGGGCGGGGCGCGGCCGCCAATCCGGCGCAGGGACGACGGCCCGCGGCAGAGCCCCTCCGCGCATTGGCTGACTCCCGTCCACCTCACGTGGGGGCGGGGACTGCGCGGCGACTGGGGTCGCGAGGCTGCGCGGGCGGCGGCCGGGGTGGTCCGGGCCTCGAGGGATGCAGAGCGGTTCGCGCAGGTGAGGAGGGCCCCGAGCTCGCAGGGAAGGAGGGCGGGAGCGCTCAGGTGAGGAGGGGCTGGAGCGCGCGGGGAGGAGGGTGGGAGCGGGGAGGAGGGTGGGAGCGCTCAGGTGAGGAGGGCCCGGAGCTCGCAGGGGGGAGGGCCCAGAGCTCGCAGGGGAGGAGGGGCTGGAGCGCACAGGGGAGGAGGGCCGGAGCGCACAGGGGAGGAGGGCCCGAGCACTCAGGTGAGGAGGGGCTGGAGCGCGCGGGGAGGAGGGCGGGAGCGCTCAGGTGAGGAGGGGCCAGAGCTTGCAGGGGAGGAGGGCGGGAGCGCTCAGTTGAGGAGGGCCCAGACAGGCGGGAGGGCTCAGGTGAGGAGGGGCTGGAGCACCGGGGAGGAGGGTGGGAGCGCTCAGGTGAGGAGGGCCCGGAGCTCGCAGGGGAGGAAGGGCTAGAGCGCGCAGGGGAGGAGGGCCCAAGCACTCAGGTGAGGAGGGCCCAGAGCTCGCAGGGAAGGAGGGCCCGTGCGTGCCGGAGCACTGAGGAGCCCCCAGGGGCCCCTTTGGGCCCCGTATGTGTGTGTGACTCCTGAACAACTTGTCCCACCCGCTTCCTCCTCAGCCTCCTCTTCTGTGAAGTGGGGCAGGTTATGGCCGCCCTTCAGGGTCCGTGAAGCCCATGAGCTCCCAGGTGCACTTGGTAGAGGTGAAATAAATCGTGGCTCCTGTGACAGATTTGTACTTTCCAAAGATGACGCCAAAAGACCCCTCATCTCCCGTCTTCTGGAGGGCTCGGTGCTCCAGTAACAGGTGGAGTTCAGGTCTCCGTCCCTTGAAAGCAGGTGGGCCTGCCGTCCCGGTAACCAACAGCAGGCGCCGGGAGGGCTGCCGCGTGCCTTCCAGGCTGGGTCCAGGAGGTGAGCCCGCGTGGCCGCGCTTGCGGGAACCCTGGCTGGCGCCCGAGCCTCCTGGAAACCCACCGGTGGCCCTGAGGCGGCCTTGCTGGGAGGAGGCCGGGCCAGCTCACTTGCAGAGCCAGCGTGCCCAGCCTGGCGCCACGTACCCCTCCCACCTTCCAGGCTCTGCTGCCTGCAGCTCCCCAAGCCAGGCCACCGGGCCGGTCCCTTCCCAAGTTGCCGACCCACAGAAATCATGACGGGCGATGGAAAGTAAGGGGCGACTGCTGTGGCCGGAGCGCAGAACACTCTGGCTTCCTGCTGCGGGCGCCACCCGGTCGGCCCCAGGCCTATGGGTTTTGCAGCCTTCTCTGCCAATCCTAGACCTCCCGGCTGCCCCGATTATCTGAGAGAGCTGCTGCTGGCAGTGCAGAGGAGGAAACTGAGGCTTAGCCAGTGCAAGTGAGGGCCCGAGACGCAGCTTGAATTCCGAGGGGGCACACATTGGCAATGGGTTGGCCTCTGATGCTGACCCCGGTGCTGGCCCCTGCCTCCCCCCTCCTGCCCCTGACTTGGGTCTCTAATGCATCCCCCAACTACTAAAGCCCCAAGATGCCAAAATGTCGCTGCGAACTTTTGAGAGTCCCTGTAGTCATGGCCTGTGGGACTGGAAAGCCAGTGCAGGGAACTGAGGGGGGAGCCAGCTAGTCCCCATGCACTTCCCTGGTTCCTCTTTCTCCCCCGACTTTATCCATCTTTAACAACCGCCGCCACAGGTCCCCATGTGCGTGGACCAGACACTCAGGAAGATTCCACTGGGAGCCAGGCTCTCTGTGCCACTTGTGTTCTTAGGATCTGGGTGACTTCCAGAATATTCCACTGGGAATGTGTGAGCTTTGGGAAGGCTTAGCTGGGACACCTCTCAGGGGTGCTTCAGGTGCTTATGCAGCTACTTAGTGGGACTCTCCAGAAAGAACTTGCTTTTTAGTCTATTGCCGCTCATTGGGTCCAAATCTGCCTGTACTGTCGAGGCTCGTCTCCACGAAGGCTTCCATTCCATCCACCCTTGTGTTTGTACGATGCGGTGCCGGGAGAAGCACTGTGATGGGATCGCCTCTCTCCACAGGGACCTTTCTGGCCTGTGAAGCTCTGAGCGCCGAGCTCGAGTCCCGTCCCCCTGGTTCCAGCACTGGGTTCTTGACCGCCTTCAGGCTGGAAACGGAAGCTCCTTGAGTGTCTTCACCATCGTTCTGTCTCCACAGTACCTAATTCAGCGGTTGGAGAAGGGTCAAGCAGACCCTTGGGAACGTAAGAGTCTAAAAAGTTCAAAGAGCCAGCTCAAGCGGGAAACGCTCACTCGGCTGTGAAAGCGTTAACAAGAGACTGGAGGTAGGCGGCTTCTCATCCTTGACCTTGGTTAGGGCAGGCGGCTTCCCACCGTTGACCTTGGGAGATGCAGTGCCTTTTCAGCTTTCAAAGAGTGGAGGTGTGACAGCTCCCAGTGCTGGCAGTGAGCCTGGGGAGACAAAGTACACTCAGAACTCCTTGCCCTCCCCTGCTCCTAGCCAAATAGTGCTCCTAGCCAAATGTTTATGGTACAACTCAAGGCTCCTGACAAAATACGTGGTTCCTGGGTGAGTGAGCCCTGCAACAAGCTGGAAATGTTTACTTGGTTTGGTTTTTGTACTACAGCATGTGTCTCCTCCTCTTGGTTTTCTCCGTGTGGCTTTCCCACTCTTAGTTGTGCATGTCCTGGCTCGTTTGCATTTTTACAATGTGGTAGCTAATCCGAGGATGACGCAGGTGCCAGCCAGGCTCTGTGGCACGTAGGTGGACTCTGGCTTCTCTGTGACTTGGGGCAAGGCCCACTTAGACTTTCTACATGGCAGATGTGTGAATTAGTACTTAAGATGAGCACAGGCTTGCACTGGGGATGCGAGCCCGAGTTGGTGACTTTGGACGGGGAATGGTAGAGTGAGGTAAGGTCTGAAGTGCACGGGGCGGGGAGACTGCCAGAAGCAAGCGGGCTAGTCCAGCTGGCCGTGACCCTGAGGTAGAGCAGCTCTCTCTTGCTCACTTCAGTTCTGTACGCCTAAGTGGAGAAAGACACCCCATAAACTAACCTGTGTGCATAAATTCACTGCCTCATCTGTCCTTCTCACACATCGTAAAGAAAATGACTTTCAGCGTAGAAGTTTCTTCATATAAGTGTAAATTTTTATTAAAGTGATTCATGCTCCCATTTAAAAACTCAGCATTCAAGGGCTTATTAAAAATTGGCCCCCTACCCCAGGAGCAAACATGTCATTCTTTCACCTGCTCTTTGGTTGTTTTTACCTACTTATTTCTAAATGATTTGTCCCCCTTACACATCCAGTAGTCAGTCGATAGTCATTGTGTTTACGTTTTTTACATTGTTATGGCAAAGTTGTTATTATTTACCATTGAACCAAATAATGTACCGTAATCGTTTTCTTCCCACTGTATGACCTTTTCCCCTGGAATTAACAGTTGCCACACTTTTTCTGTTTGCTAAAGTTTCTGTGCGTCTGTCATTAACAGCTGTCAAAAATGTATTGATTTTTCTAAACACTCAAAACAGCAAAATTTGCCATTTCCATCCCCCCCGCCCTCCATAACCATTCATGTAATACCAGGGGACCCGTTACCCCAGAGGCTGCTGCACAGCTGTCATCCTGGGACTGGCCGTTGCCTTTTCCCTGGGCAGCTCTCCTAGATAATCAGGAGCCTGGGTCCCACGTCTTCCTTTATGAAGGAGAATTAACCTGAAATTGGAATTCTAGGTTGAAAAAAGTTACCCTCAGAATTTTTAATAGTTTTTCATCACTGTCTTCCAGAATGCAGTTTGCTGTTGAGAACAGCAAGGCTAGCATGATTCTTAACCCTCGTTTTTCTCTCTGAAAGCTTTCTAGATCGTCTGTTCTATCCACTTTTATAACATTAATATTATGAGCTTGTTCTGGAAAAGGGGACACCCAGCTTCCTTATGTTTGTTTTTGTTTTTTTTAAGATTTATTTATTTATTTCTCTCTACCCTCTCGTGGTTTTGCTGTGTCTGTCTGTTGGAGGCGCCAACAACCCAACCCGATGTGGGAGAGAGGTGCCTAATTGCCTGAGCCACCCCCGCTCGCTGTTTTGTTGTGTCTCTCATGATGTTTTCCTTGTGTCTCTTGTTGTGTCATATTGTTGCATCACTGCACAGTGCCTGCCTGTCCCATCAGCTCATTGTCTTGCTTGTCTTTAGGAGATACCGGGAACTGAACCCAGGACCTCCCCTGTGGTAGGCGGGAGCTCAGTTGCTTGAGCCACACCTGCTTCCCTTCCTCATGGTTATAGCCATGAGGTCCTTAGAGAAATTCTTTTTTCGTAGGTCGGTGATCGATTGAACACCTTGTAGGTGGTGTTTCAGGCACTGGTAGGAGAGAGGTGGCTGGGGTGGGAGCCCTGGCGTTGGGGGCCTCACCTGCCCATGGGGCAGGCAGGCAGTAAACCTGCATGCAGCTGAAACAATTCCAGGTGGTGGTAAGAATTACTAAGAAAATGAAAAGGTAGAGTGCCTGGGGGTGGGAGCCTGGACAGCAGTGGCTTTAGAGCCGTCAGGGAAGTCTCGCCCGGGGTGGACATTTCCCACGAGACCCCCGCTGAGGCAATCTGCGAGAGTGTTCCAAGCATGTGGCGCGTCCACCCCGTGGAGCAGCGTGCAGCTGTAAAACCTTCGGCTGAATGTTACGACACTGTGCTAGGTGGAAGGGCACGCGCTGCGTGGGTCCACTCGGGTGCTGGATCTAGAAGAAGCAAGTCCGTGGGGGAGATAGAGGGTCTCAGGGGCAGGGGGAGGGAGAAGGGGCCATCGCTGGAGTTTTGGGATGGATGGCGATGTGGGTAGCACAATACGGCGAATGGCGTTGGGGCCATGGAATTGAACAGTTAATCGTGGCTAAGATGGGAATTGAGACAAGCCAGAGCAGGAGGGGGGCGTCGCCGGTTCTGGGAAATAGACTGAGCTCTCTACCCTGTCTGGGCTCGGCTTCTCGGCTCAAGGTCCAGAGAGGGCCTGGAAGGGGCCACCGCGGGGCCCCATGACGGCAACGGGCGATCAGGCTGCGGGTAGCCTCCGAGACCTGAAGGGCTGCTCTCCTTTCCCCAGGGCCTGATGGCTGCGAGATCCCGGCCCAGCGCTCCCAAAACCAGGAGTCCGAGCAGCGTCGCCAACGGCGAGGCCCCGTCTCACGGGCAGTGGGGCCGTGCCTGGTAGGGACCCCCACCCATCTTCCCAGATGTAAAGGAAGTGGGGGATCTCCATAAGAGGTGTCCGGCCGTGGGGAGTGAATGTACCAGTTGAAATTTATTTTATTGTTAAGATGAACAGAATATTACCCGTTTCCCATTTTATAAAGCAGGGAAAATTTTTTTAAAGAGGAAGAAGAGATTCAAGGCTATAGCTACCAAATAACGTAGCAAGGACGTGGTTTATAAAATAAAGGGCGGCTGTGCTTGTCCCACCTTAGAGAACTGGGGAACTTGGTTGCGGGTGAGGGTTCGCCCTGCCTGGAACCAGGGAAGCCGCTGGCCTTGGCGGGTTCCTGGGGGGGCCTTGGCGGGTTTCTGGGGGGGCCCTGCCACACGGCCGGGTTGGTTCTGGAAGGGCACTCACCTGAGCGGCTTGTCCAGGCGGTGGGGCGGGCTTTGTGCTGTGCACCACGAGGTGCTGGCGGGCTCGAGCCACGGGCTCCGTGCCCGTGAGCCGTGCGTGTTAGCGAGGTCCCCAGGAAGGCTTGCGTGAGGCCAGGGGGACGGACACCCCCTGACTGCCTGCCGTGTCCCCTCCAGGGAGGTGGACTGGTTTTCCTTGGCGAGCGTCACCTTCCTGCTGCTTTTCGCGCCCTTCATCGTGTACTTCTTCATCATGGCGTGTGACCAGTACAGCTGCTCTCTGGCTGCCCCCGTGGTGGACGTCGTCACCGGGCGCACCCACCTCTCTGACATCTGGGCCAGGACCCCCCCGCTGACAATGCAGGCAGCCCGGATCTACGCTGCGTGGGTCGCCTTCCAGGTGAGGCCTCCCCACCGTCGCGGCGGGCACCCCGGGCGCAGAGCGGCCCCTCCTGCTGGGAAATGGGACGCTGAGTTTGGGTTGGCAGTCATGCTCCCCAGGGACAGTGGGGACTTGGATGTGCTTGGCGTGGCCGCCAGATTCGGGGCGGTGGCACTGCCCGCCAGTGTGACAGCGTCAGGCACGTCTCTGCTGGGTGCAGGCCGAGCACTAGGGGCAGGACCCCCTGGGTGGGCACGGGAAGCCCCTGACTCGATAGGAATCGTCAGACAACGGCCCATGGGAACGGAACGGAGTCACAGCCCCAGAGGGACCCTGGGTGCGAGAGGCCCCACGGAGCAGGGCCGGGCCTGGGTCTCCCAGCGGCTCGTCCTGCGGGCCTGGCCAGGGACGTCCTGGGGCCTCCTGTGCAGGGGCCGTTCACCAAGGAAGGTGTTTCCCACCCACCCCTGGATGTTTCCAGGGAAAAGCGCTGGGTGAGGGCAAACCAGGCTTTCCTCCGTGGAGCAAGAGGCTCGGGCCTGCTGTTAGCCAGTTCTCTCCAGGGTCTAGGTTTTGGGCTTACGTATCCCCTGCTCTCCAGGTCTTTCTAGGTCAAGTTTGGGTAAAAAGGGACAGGAACAGCTTTATTCACTATAGGCCAAAAGTGGAAGCAACCCAAATGTCCATCATCTGATGAGTGGGTATAAAAAATGCAGCATATCCCTATGACAGCATATTATTTGGCTTAAAAAGCAAATGAAGCACTGACATGTGCTACAACCTGGAGGACACTTGAAAACATGCTTCGCGAAGGAAGCCAAATGCAAAAGGACATGTACGATTCCATTTATGTGAAATGTCCGCAGCAGGCAAATCCCTAGAGACGGAGAGGAGAGGAGTGGATGCCAGGGGCTGAGGAGGGAGAGGGGTGTGAGTGCTGACAAGTACGGGGCTTCTTTTAAGGTGATGAAAAGGTTCTGGAATTAGTGGTGATGGTTGTACAACCTTGTGAATATGGTAAAAACCACTGAACATATGTTTTGAAAATGTGAATTTTGTGGTATGTGAATTATATCTCGATTTTTTAACAAATGGCAGGTGGCTAGGAATGACAAGTGTATTAATCAAGGTTCTTTAGAGAAGCAGAATCAGCAAGAGCTATCTGTCAATAGTAAGAGATTTCGTAAGAGTCTGTCACGTGACCATGGGGACACACAAGCCTCCAGGTTCCGCAGGCAGCCTGCAAACCAGGAGCTCCAGTGAAAGTCCAGTGAAGGTCCTTGAGAGTTTCAGGGAGACGTTGGCTGTCCAAACAAAAGCTGGGATAGTCTCCCTGATTGCTGGAATCACTTTCCCTTTTAAGGCATTCAACTGATTGGGTTAAGCATCACTCATTGCTGATGGCAATCTCCCTGACTGATGTAATTGTAATCAGCTATCTATGTAGTAAAGTCACTGGTGACTAAAGTCCATAAATATCCTTTATCACAGTTAGCCCAGTGCTTGCTCCACCAAACCACAGGGTACGATTTCCTGGGATTTCCTGGCCGAGGGACACATTAGCCTGAGCACCACGAGTGAGTTCCCTGGGGGAAGGCCACCGCGTGGAGAATGCTTCGGTGCTTTAAACAGCGAATGAGTTCTTTGTTCGCTCCTCCCTTCTGAAAGGGGAAAAGGGATCCTGCAGTCAAAACTCCTGTTTCAGTTTCCTGCCTGCCAAAGCACATCCCATGCAGTGGGTTGGCTTAAGCTACAGGGATTTATTGGTTCATGGCTTTGAGGCCAGAAGTCCAAAATCAAGGTGTCATCCGAGAGGCGTTCTGGGGCCGGCTGCCGAGCATGCTCAGTGCTTGGCTTTTCTGCCACGTGACAGTGCACGTGGCAGCTTCTGGCTCCTTTCTCTTCCGGATTCCCCAGCACTCCCAGAGCTTCTCTCTGTGCCTTTCCCTGTACGACCTCTAGTAATAAAGACCCATCCTGACTGGGTTGGGCCACACCGTAACTAAGTGACCTCATTGAAAGGTCCGATTTACAAGGGCTTACCCCCACGGGAGTGGATTAAGATGAAGAACGTGATTTTCTGGGGTACCTCGTTCCAAGCCACCATGCTCTCAGAAGCAGAGAATTCTCCTGGAATGAAAATCTGGCTCATACTGCCATGATAACAGGGTCTTGCATTAACCCTTTACGGTCTCTTCAGTTTGTCATCCCGGGCCATGAAGCCCCGGTTTCTTGGTCTTAGTCTAAGTCTCTTGGCTTAGCACGTTTCTGCCTCGCAGGTGGCCTTGTACGTGCTGCTTCCCGACGTCTGCCACAAGATCCTGCCAGGCTATGTCGGAGGAGTTCAAGAGGGGGCCCTGACTCCAGCAGGTAAGCCCCCGGCGCTGAGCGCGTGTCCGTTGCCTGCTTCCTGCCCTAGGGCTCACGGCTTCTCGCGCCGATGCTGGTTGGCCAGGACACCAGCCGTGCCGTGGCCGCGTTACCTCCTGGTGCCCGACCCTCCCTCTGCTCATTGAAAAATAAAAATTAATTTTGCTTAGAAATGTTAGTGGCCCAAGCCCTGAGATAATTGAACCTGAGCCAGATGCAAGGTTGGAAGTCACTTTCCTCAAGAAAGAGGGCTGGAACGTCACCTAGCCCCTTCCCCAGCCCCGCAGCTGGCGGACGCAGCCAGGCTAACGGAGCGCTTCCCCAGGGGACCTGCACGTTCCCGCCAGCGGTTTCCACCACGGAGGCTTTGCTTTAGGGGGCAGGGGAGCTGCCTTGCCCGTCCATTCATCGCAGCTGCTGGGAACGTGCGAGGAGCTCAGCTGCTACAGGCCAGTCCCAAGCATGACAGGGAGAGTGTGGGGCGGCAGAGGGGCCCCTCCTTTGGCCTCTGCCTCCACTCAGCCCCAGCGTCGCTAACTTGCTGCGCATCGCTTACCCAGTTGTGGTCCCTTGGGGAGGCTCAGAGCCAAGCGGGTCATTCTTTCCCCATTCCAAGGAACTAGCAAAAGCAGCAGTTAGTTCTCCACTAAGGGGTGAGGCGCCTGCTCTGGCATTTTGGCCTGAGGGCCTCGAATTCTAGCAGGAACCAGCCAGCTTTTTTAGGGATGGCACCGTGTGCCCTGGACGAGGACCTGCAGCCAGAGAGACCCAGAAAGCAAGTAGGGCCTGAGCCAGGCGTGTAGACCATGGGACAAATGATTTGATTTTTAAACCGTCCTTTTGCAGGGGTTATAAACAAGTATGAAATCAACGGCCTGCAGGCCTGGCTCATCACACATCTTCTGTGGTTTGCAAATGCCCTTGTCTTCTCCTGGTTCTCGCCCACCATCATCTTTGACAACTGGATACCTCTGCTGTGGTGTGCCAACATCCTCGGCTATGCTGTTTCCACTTTCGCAATGATCAAGGGCTACTTTTTCCCCACCAATGCCAAAGACTGGTACGTTCTTTAGAACTCAGGCAAGCTTGAAATGAAAGGTTGGTGATCCCACCCCTTGCTTTTCCTGTTAGTTTGGGTAGGAGATTGTAAGGGGTCAAGGATCAAGAATCCTTGAAGGAGGTAGATGAACTGTGTTTGACTTCGGGGAACACCCTTTCTGAATGGCTGGGTGGCTTCTTCTGCTTTAGAAAGAATTCAGCTGAGGGGGCTAAATCTGTGTTTTGTGGCCAAGTCCTTTATTGTAGGCCTGTCAAGGGAGCAGGAAAGACAAATTCTGGCTAATGGAAAGGCAGCCCATCGCCTCTTTCCCTTGAGTATCTAGTGTGGCCCAAAGGCATCATGATGACGAACCTTGTTATCTCCATGGTTTTAATGTATCTGCTTCCCAGGGAGCTGGTTAGCTAAAATGAAATCCAGTGGTCAACCCTCCATCCATCCAAATACCCACCCAGCCATCCGTTCATCCAAATATGCATCCATCCATGCATCCATCCATCCACCTGAATATCCATCCACCCACCCACCCATCCATCCATTCATCCATCCATCCATCCATCCAAATATCCATCCCACCAGCCAGCCAGCCACCCACCCACCTACCCACCCAAATATGCATCCACCCATCCATCCACCCACCCACCCATCCATCCATCCTCCCACCCACCCATCCATCCATCCATCCATCTGGATATCGACCTACCCATCCACCCATCCATCCAAATATCTACCAACCCAGCAAGCCAGCCAGCCACTCACCCACTCAAACATGCATCCATCCATCCATCCATCCATCCACCTGAATATCCACCCACCCATCCATCCATCCATCCATCTGGATATCGACCCATCCATCCACCTATCCATCCACATATCTACCAACCCAGCCAGCCAGCCACCCACCCATCCAAACATGCATCCATCCATCTATCCCTCAATGATTGGGCTCCTCCTGTGACCATTCCAGGCAGTGGGGCTTTAGCTCTGAACAAGATTCTTGTTCCTGGGGTGCTTAGTTTCAGTCTGTAGGATCCAAAATAACCCAAAGGTTGTTTCTTTTTACACACCTAGGCCCTTGGGTAATGTCTTTGGATAGTGGTACTTTGTAGCTCGTGTGCTTATAAATTGAGGCTGTGGCTCATGGAATCATTGCTCTGCTCTATAATCACAGCAGCGGTTGTAGACTTTGCATATTTCACCTCAGTCTACATATCCCGGGAGGGAAGCGCACCCCAAAATTTGTTTTTCTAACTAACACAGAAATTCCCTCCGTGCTTACCTACAAGTTACACCTGAAAAGGGTCTCCGCATGGGTGATGTCAGCTGAGACTGGTCACCCGTGAGTGGCTGCAGGGTCAGGCAGCAGGGGCTGTGAATGGCTAAGAAACCTGTCCAAGCTGGATGCTGCCGCCGCTGCAACGAGCAGATGCCACAGGCCAGCAGACACGGCAGCCCACGGGGAGTGGCTGTGGCTCAAGCTGTTGAGCACTCACCTCCCATATGGGAGATCCTGGGTTCAGTTCCTGGTGCCTCCTGGAAAAGGCGAGCAAATGATGAGCACACAGAGAGAACCATCTGGGGAAGGGAGGATAAATAAAGGAAAACAAAGCTTAAAAAAAAAAAGCCTGTCCAGCAGGTGGTAGGCGTGGGCCCTGGAACCCGGGCACCTGTTCTGAGCAAGGTGCTTTCTGTTGCTTTCCGCTTTGGCAGTTGATCAGCGCCTTTGCCCACGGGAGGCCTGAATGCCTGTGAATCTGCTGCAAACTGCCCCCTTGAGCTGCAGAAAGACATGCTGGTCTGGTCGGTTTACGGCTCACTCTGCGGGGGCCCTGGGGAAGCCAGGAGGAGCAGGGTGGGGGTGGGTGTCTTCAAGTGACATTCTCAGCCATCCCTGGCACGGAGCAAGCATTGGGTGCCTCTTCCTGAGGACGCCTGCTAAGCCCCAGCAGCTGCAGAGTGAGAGCCGACGCGGGCAGGGGGCAGCCAGCTGGCGCCAAGGCTGCCGTGGGTCGCCCGCATCTTTGCAGCGCCCAGCAGACCCCTGGCTCTCTCGTCCGAGCCCTCGGACCCCAGGCCCGTGCTCAGCACCGTTTCCGCGGAAGCAGGGACTGAATGTTCCTTTTTAAAATTGTGTATTTCAGCAAATTCACCGGCAATTTCTTTTACAACTACATGATGGGCATCGAGTTCAACCCCTGCATCGGGAAGTGGTTTGACTTCAAGATGTTCTTCAACGGGCGCCCCGGGATCGTCGCCTGGACGCTCATCAACCTGTCCTTCGCCGCCAAGCAGCAGGCGCTGCACGGCCGAGTGACCAACTCCATGGTGCTGGTCAACGTCCTGCAGGTGAGCCGGCCGTGCCTGGCGGGGGCCGTGCCCGGGCGGGTCCCGGGCAGATCCACACCACCCACGTGCACCTGTTAGGAGGCTGTGTGTGCCCGTCCCGCATGGTCCCTGGGCGGTGCACTGGCAAGCGCGTGGTGAAGACCTCTTGTTGTGTGTCCTGGGGAGGGCACAGGCAGACGCGGCGCAGCTGGGCGCAGGAAGGGGATTACACGCAGATGGAGCTGGGCACGGCTGAAGGGGGAGCGTCCCGGGCGGGAGGAGCTGCCTGTGCAAAGCCCCAGTGGTAGGGGGATGTCTGGGCCGAGGAAGGTCCTGTGTCCAAAGCAGAGAGAGCCGGGCGCCTGGCGAGGCTGGAGGTGGGCACACCACCTCGTTTGGGCTGCAGGGGCCACAGTGACATTTTGGTCTTTGTCTTAAAAGCACTGAGCCCCTCCCTGCAATCACCTGCTAAGCGGCAGCTGTGGGGGGTGTTTGTTTTCAGAAAGGAGGAGGTCTCAGACCACCGAGGGGTGAGCCGGCTGGGAGGGGCAGGCATGGGCGAGGGGGTGCTGGTCAGGAGGCTGTGGAGGTGCGCCCGTGGGAGGCCACCTGGGCACTGGAGGTGGCGGGGGCCAGGGCGCTGGGCCTAGTGGGGGTGAGTCCACCCATTCAGCAAGAGCAGGCCCCTGGCCCACATCCAGCCCAACCCTGCCATCCTGGGACAGGTGGGGTGCATGTCCTGGTGGGCCACAAAGAAGGGGGTTTTCTCCTCGGGAGTCCTTGTCCGCTGAGACCCCCTCCTGCGTCTGCTCGGGGCCCCCCGCCTTAGGGCTCCTCCCCAGGGATGCCTCACTGGGTGTCACCATCGGCCCCCCTTTTCCTTTCTGAGACTGCAAACTGGGTGGGGGTGTGGCGTGCTGTGAGACGAGCCTGGGAACGGTCCCCGCTGGGGTAGGGTCTTGCGAGGGCTCCCGCCTGGGGGGCCTGGTGATCGGTCAGCACCCCCTCCCGTCCTGCAGGCCATCTACGTGCTGGACTTCTTCTGGAATGAAACCTGGTACCTGAAGACCATCGACATCTGCCACGACCACTTTGGCTGGTACCTGGGCTGGGGGGACTGCGTCTGGCTGCCGTACCTCTACACGCTGCAGGTGAGCAGGTGGGCTGAGGGCACGCACTGGCCAGCACGCCCCGATGTACTCTGAGCTCGGGGCTGTCTGGTCTGCTCCCCACGAAAGGGCTGGGGGGCAGTGGGAGCTGGAGAAGGGAGGCTGCTCGCGCCTCCTGGGAAGAGGGGAAGGCCTGGGGGAGAGGACACGAAGGAGGAAACCGGAAGGGGTCTTTCTGGCTGTGCTTATTTAAACCTTAGTGCCTGGAGGCTGAGCTTTCCTTTGTTTGACTTGTACTTCCAAAAGCCATCACCAGGCCACACGGAGCAGGCCCAGGCTGGGGAGGCCAGGGTGACCACGTCACGGGGCTCACGTTGCCTGGGAAATGCCGAGGCACGTGCAGTCCAGCGTGGGTGCCGGCCCCCGGTTAGCCCCTCGCTGCAGTTAGTAAGATGGGGCTGGGTGAGAACGTTGCAGGATTGTCAACGGTAGGTGCAGGATCTTAGAGGCAAGAGAGGAAGTTGGGGTGGGAAGGGCCGAGGGGGCATTTAAGGCTCCCCCGAGAGTTCAGGATGGCCACGATGTCGGACGCAAGGCGTGGCAGGAAGACTGGCCGGGCCGGAGGCTGGAGGGCTCGGCAGAGCAGGGGCCTGAGAGGGCAGGGCTCAGGCCAGGGCCAGTAGCTCAGGCACCTGTTGCCCAGCCGTGCCGGGGGACAGGGGGCGGCTGCCGTGTTATCACTCTACTGAGCGCACCTAGACCAGTGCCAGGACCAGAGGCCATTGTGCGTGGACAGGGCAGGGGCCCGCGTGACCAGGCCCCACCCTCTGCAGGAAACGGGGATTGGCGCTAGCAGCTGCCAGCCTGCGTGGCCAGACAGTGCCATCGTGCAAGTGCATGGGATTTGGTACATGAGGCGTTGAGGAAGGATGGAGGTGCAGGAGAGGCGGGGGGTGTTGTGGGGAGAGGGCTGGCGAGGCTCTTCAGGAGCAAGGAACCCTGGAAAGCCTGGAACTCACAGCAAAGGAAGGGCAGGGAGCCCGCGGTCCTGAGCGCACCCCAGCGCTGCAAGTAACGGCACGTCCTGGAGCTCCCGGAGGTCCTCCTGGACCTGTGCCCCCACCTGGCTGGCCTCAGCCTGGGCCCACTGGCTTGCGACAGTAGCTGGATTTCTCACACAGCCCCTCCTGTGTGCCAGGGGTTGCTTTTAAAATCTGTATCATCTGATATAAGTATGGCTACCCAGGTTTTTTTTGGTTACTGCTGCATGGAGTATCTTTTTCCAGCCTTTCATTTTCAATTTATTGGTATCTTTGGCTCTAAGGTGAGTCTCTTGCAGACAACATATGGATGGCTTATATTTTCTTTTCCATTCTGCTAGTCTGTGTATTTTAATTGGGGAGTTTAACCCATTAACATTCAATGTTATTACTGTAAAGGCAGTTCTTATTTCATCCATTTTGATCGTTGCGTTTTGTCTGTCATTTTATATTTGACAGTTTTTGTTGCTGTACTGATATAGTTGTCATTTCTAGATTCTCTTCCAGGCCTCTCTCCCTGCAAAGCTGTTTTTTTGTTATAAACACGGTTTCTGTTTATCTATAAATATTCTAATCTCGCCCTCATTTTTAAAAGATAATCTTGCTGGGTATAAAATCCTTGGCTGGTAGTTTTTCTCCTGCAGTATCTTAAATATATCATACCACTGCCTTCTTGCCTCCATGGTTTCTGATGAGAAATCAGCACTTAATCTTATTGGGTATCCCTTATATGTTATGCATTGCTTTTCTCTTGCTGCTCTCAGAATTCTCTCTTTGTCTCTGGCATTTGACATTCTAATTAGTATGTGTCTTGGAGTTGGTCTATTTGGATTTATTCAGATGGAAGTACATTGTGCTTCTTGGACATGGATATCTATGTCCTTCAACAGGGTTGGAAAGTTCTATACTATTATTTCTTCAAATATTCTTTCTGCCCCTTTTCCCTTCTCTTCTCCTTCTGGGACACCCATGACACGTATGTTTGCACGTCTCTTACTGTCATTTAGTTCCCTGAGACCTTTTTCAATTTTTTCCATTCTTTTCTTCATCTGTTCTTTTGTTTGTTCGCTTTTGGAGGCCATGTCTTCGAGCCTGCCGATCTTTTCTTCTGCTTCCTCAACTCTGCTGTTATATGCCTACAGTGTATTTTTAATTTCATTTATTGCACCTTTCATTCCAATAAGGTCTGCTATTTTTCTCCATATGCTTTCAAATTCTTCTTTGTGCCCATCCAATGTCTTAATATCCTTAATTTCTTTAGCCATCTCCTTGAATTTATTAAGGAGATTTGTTTAAACATCTAAGATTAGTTGTCTCAACTCCTTTATGTCATCTGCCGGCTTATCTTGTTCCTTTAATTGGGCCACCTCTTCCTGTTTCTTGGTATGGACTGTAATTTTTTGTTGGTGTTTCCACATCTGCCTTGCTAGATGTATTTATTCTGGGTGCAGTTTCTCCCTTCAGTTTAGGGATTTCTTATCTTTTCTCCCTTGCTGGTTGTGAGTAGGACCCAAGGATGTAGTTGGTGCTGTGAGCTGTGGCGGCTGAAGCTCCCCACGTTGCCCCGGGAATTGATGATGTTTCTCCCACCTTTCTCCTCTATCGGGTAGGGACAGAGCTGCAGCCGTGTATAATAATCCCAGTTGGACACAAGACTGTAGTCACCCGGAGACGCTGATGAAGCTTCACACCCCTTCTGCCAGGCATTGTTTTAGACTCTCTGTATAAAATGTGTATTTTTATGTTTCATAGTTTTATGTGTTATTATTTTACATCACATACTGCATATCAGCAATGCACACAACACATATATATATTTATACATGGTATCCACATTTGTGCCCTTACTCGTTTGATCTCCACAGCAACCCTCCGAGGTAGGTGGTTCCACTTACAGGCGTGGAAACCGAGGCACGGCACCAGCTCAACCTCTCCCTTTCTGCCCGGCAGGGTCTCTACCTGGTCTACCACCCCGTGCAGCTCTCGACCCCCCACGCCGTGGGCGTCCTGCTGCTGGGCCTGCTGGGCTACTACATCTTCCGGATGGCCAACCACCAGAAGGACCTGTTCCGCCGCACGGACGGGCGCTGCCTCATCTGGCGCCGGAAACCCAAGGTCATCGAGTGCATGTACTCGTCGGCCGACGGGCAGAAGCACCACAGCAAGCTGCTGGCGTCCGGCTTCTGGGGCCTGGCGCGCCACTTCAACTACACGGGCGACCTCATGGGCTGCCTCGCCTACTGCCTGGCCTGCGGCGGCGGCCACCTCCTGCCCTACTTCTACGTCATCTACATGATCATCCTGCTGACCCACCGCTGCCTACGGGATGAGCACCGCTGCGCCAACAAGTACGGCGGGGACTGGGCGCGGTACACCGCCGCGGTGCCTTACCGCCTGCTTCCGGGGGTCTTCTAGAGGACGATCCCGCGGTGGGGCTCCCCGGGTGTCCGGGCTGGGCCAGCCCTGCCCTCTGCGGGCCTCGGCTCCCTCCTCTGTCGGACGGGCGGCACCTGGACGTGGCCGGTCCTAGCGCTCCGCGCATCCTCCTGCCCAGGGGCGAGCCCCGAGGGTTTGCGCCACCTGCCTTTACACCTGAAGATGCCGCCGGTTTCCTCTCTGCCGTGCCCAAGGGCAGGAGGGTGAGCCGGGCACTTCTGAGTGAGACAGCGTTGCTTCGTCGTGCTGGGAACCCCAGCAGCCACAATGCCCAAAGTCTCGCCTGACACTTAGTGGGACGCCTCCCGGCACCCCTCGGGAGGACCGCACTTACCCTTGCTCAGTAAAGTCCACGTGGATACTCGGGGCGTGCTGGTTATCTGTGTGTTGCCTTTGGCGCCTGTTCCCCCGCGTGCCGGCTCCGCCATGGCAGCCCGACCCTGCAGACGCGGCTCCTTTGCAGCGAGTGTGGTGTTGGCCCGGAGAGGGCTCTGGGGGGTCTTGGACCCCGTGCTGTCATTTTGTCCTCTGCGCACTTGCCGGGGGGGTGGGGGGGGTGATGGGGGCCTGCAAGCCGATGGGCTCGCCTCCAGGGCAGCTTGCGGTCCTGGCCACCGCCCGACGACCAGCTGGCTGTGGCCCTCCCGCACAGGCGCTGACATAGATGAGTGGGCGCCTGTGCCCAGCGCCCTCCACGCCCCTGCCCGCCGGCCTCGTCCACCTATGCTCCAGAGGGGCTTCCTGCCCTCCCAGGGGCAAGCTCTGCTGGGCAGCCCAGGAAGCCGCACCGTCCAGGGGCTCAAGCGGCTCTGCCCGCGGCCCCGGTCCTCCCTGGCAGGTGTTCTCCTTCGCCGGGTCCTGTCCCTCAGCCCTGGGGAATTCTCTCCAGGTCCCTGAAAGCCCCTCCTGCTGTCACCGTCAGTTCCTTATGTTAAACTGTCCCCGTTCTGATGATGGTGGGGGGGCTGGCCCCTCCTGGACCAACTGGTAGAGAAAGGCGTGTAGAAGGGACGGCCCGGAATTGTTGGTCAGATGCTCGTGTGCCGCGGCCAAGCTTTGGGTGCCCGCAGAGGGTTCTGATGTGGGGCACTCCCCGGTGCCACCCCTTTGCCTGGGGCCTTGCTTGTATGGGCAGTGGGGGGGCTCCGCTCCACTTAGCAACAGGAGAAAGCAGGCGTGGTCTCCGCAGCCAGCAAGCGGGGGGTTGGGGGGGGCGGGGAGAGGTTCCTGGCCTGTTCGCATCAAACGAGCCAGAGAGACAGCGGCAGGTTCGTCTGACACGTGGGAAAACGCGCGGAGCAGGCTGTGAGCCTAGTGCCCGGGGACCCGGGCAGGGGGAGGCTGGCTGGACGTCCCCTGCTGCCACTTAGAGCCCGTCGACCGGAACGGCAGGTCCTGGAGGGCTGGGTGCTGGGGTGAGCTGAGCCGTGGGCCCCACCCAGGCCGACCCTTACCTGCTCTGCCAGTGGAAGCTGGATTTTGGAATGCTCCCACCCCTGGGACGCCCCTGTCGTGGTCACAGGCCACACATCAGCCCCGTGGGGCACCGGTCCAGGAGAGCACGGGCTATGTCTGAGTCTGCTCTTCCTGACACGGAGCAGGTTCATTTTCAGGAGGCTGGCGAGGACGGTGGCTGTCCTCAGGCACTGGGGCCATCCCACCCAGGTCTGAATTCCTGCTCCAGCATTTAGCAGCTGTGTGGCCTTGAGCGGGCAGCTTACCCTCTCTGTGCCTCAGCGTCCTTCTTTGAGCTACAAGAGTCATGAGTATTTCCCTGCTTTGAAGTGGGAAGCTTCCTAGACTGTTGGGGGAGGTCCCAGCTCCAACTCTCCAATCTCCCAAGCAGCCCATCTTTGCTTTGCTTTTTGTTTCTTCTTCTGCTTCTCTGCGCTGGGCTGCGGTTTCGTCTTTTAGACGATGTGCGCACCCACCCTGCCTGGCTCCTCGCTGCCCATGGCTGCTCCTGCTCACCGCCCAGTGGCGCAGCTGCCCTCGCTCTCCCTCCCTTCGTGGGCAGACGGAGCCTGGCTCTCCCCCTCCAGCACGGATGCCGCGAGCCGGTGAGTGCCCCCCTTGCACGTCGGAGCGTGGAACGCACCAGCCCCTGCAGCCGCCAGGTGCCAGGTGCGCCGTGCTCGGTGTGCTCGGGGCGTGCGGCCGGCCTTCGACCCCTTGCCCGTGAAGGGCTCCCGGGATTCTCCCGGCCAGGAGCTGACGAGGTGGGAGGACGCAGGGAGTGAGGGCGACGGCCAAGGCTCTGTGTGGGGGCAGGCTGTGGAGAAGGCCCTCTGGCCTCACCAGGTCTCGTTTCCAGTTCAAATGGCCCCCAGCAAGGGGGGCCGTGGCCCGGGAAGGGGTCGGCACGGCCGTCATCCCCTAACTGCTCTTGCGGCACGGCGGCCCCTCCCCCTGCCAGGATCTACCCTGTTGGCTCTGGCAGTGGGTGATGGAATGTGACTTGAAACTGGCTTTCTGAGCCCGAGTGATGGTAACTGATCAGTCCCTAAGCATCTGCCCCTGCAGGTGGCACACACCACCTGTGGGGCGGACACGGAGATGCACAGGTGGTGCAGGGCAGGTGCGAGCACAGGTGAGCCGGCTTCCTGGGCCGCTGTAACCCGCGAGCACACACCTAGTGGTTTAAAATGTCCAGTTCCGGAGGCCAGAAGCCCAGGTCTCTCCCGATGAAGTCGGGGTGTCAGCAGGGCCGTTCCTTCTGGAGGCCCCGGGGCATCCTGCCTGGCCTTTCCAGCCTCTGGGGGCTGCTGGCCATCCCGGGCTCTGGGCCGCTGCACCCCAAGCTCTATTCCCATTGTCACATGGCCTTCTCTCCCAGGCTGGCCCCTCCAGCACCCCACTTCTAAGGCCCCTCGTGATGGTAGTCAGGACCCACCGATAATTGAGGAAACCCCATCCCAGGGTCCTTCGTCCATCACCGCCACAGAGGCCCTTGGCCAGGTAAGGCCACGTGCACACGTTCCAGGGATTAGGACACGGGTGCTGGATTCGGGGTCGGCCATTATCCCACCACCCTGCCCAGGGCTGTTACCCCGAGCCACACCTCTCGCGCTCTTTTTCTCCTTCGTTTACCACTAAAATATAGTCCTCCTCCTCGTTAAGGTAAACAATTTTACAACAAAATTAAAATGCAGATTTCAAAGAAAGAAGAACATTTATAATGGACAAAGGCTTGCTATCCCTGATACATAAAACCAATAAGATACACTCCTAGACAAAGTGAGCAATGCTTGTCAGAACAAGCAATTAATTTTTTAAAAATTAGATCTGAAAAACAATCCCTTTCGTAATTAAAACCACAGGATGCTTTATCTTGTCTATGACCTTGTCAAAATGATAATGCCGGGAAACGGACGTGGCTCAACCAACTGGACTCCCGTCTACCATGTAGGAGGTCCAGGGTTCGATGCCCCAGGGCCTCCTGGTGAGGGCAAGCTGGCCCACGCAGTGAGCTGGCCCACACAGAGTGCCGGCCCATGTGGGAATGCCACCCTATCGGGGAGTGACAGCTGATGCGGAGAGCACAAGATGTAACAAGACACAGAGGAGAGAAAATAAGAAGACATAGCAGAACAGGGAGCTGAGGTGGCACAAGAGAGTAATCGCCTCTTTCCCACTCTGGAAGGTCCCAAGATTGATTCTGGAGCGGCTTAAGACACAGAAGCATACACAGCAAATGGACACAGAGCAGGGAACAGGGGAACGGGGGAGGGGAGAAATAAAATAAATCTTAAAAAAAATACTGCTGATGATAGCACCCAGTGTTGCCAAGGTCAAGTGGTCTGAAGCTGGGTGTTCCCATGAAAAGCGTGCTCTTGACCTTAACCCCCTCCTGGGGACCCACTGTGAATAGAATCTTGAGGTGTGACCCACCTCACTCAGGGTGCGTCTTAATCCTCTTCCTGGAATCCTTTATAAGAGAATAAAGTTCAGACAGAGAGAGAAAGCCGTGGATGCAGGAAGCTGAAAGCACCGGAACCCGGAAGGGAAGGGCGAGCCCGGCAGATGCTGCCCTGTGCCGCGCCCGGTGGCCGCGGAGCCCAGACCACCCGCCGGCCTTCGGCGGGAGCACCGTCTGATGGTGCCTGCATGCGGACATTCTCAGGGCTTCAAAACTGCACGGTTGTAGCTAACCAACCCCCAGGGTTCAAGCCGGCCCATTCCAGGGCAGCTGCATTCAGCAGCCCACAACCTGGAACGGTCGCTGTGTGGCTTCATGTATGTGAAATAACTAGAACAAGCAAGTCCATAAAGATGGAAAGTAGGCCGGGGCCCTGGAAGGAGGAAAAGGGGAGTTGGTGCTTAACGGAGCAGGGTCTCTGGGGTGACGGAAAGGCTTGGGTGATGGGTGGTGCTGATGGCAGGACATTGGGAAGGTAATACCACTGGGTCATAGGCTGGAAAGCGGGGGGAAAGGCCAGTTTTTGTTGTATATGTGGTCACAATAAAGTGTTTTCTTGATAGGTGATGTGTTACATGGTCTCCCCTGCCCCTCCCCAGTGGGAACCCCCTTTGCCACTTTCTCCTGCATCCCTTCTGGAGCTATTCTGAGTGCACTCAGGCATGCAGATGAATCTTAATTTGGGGGACACAAGTGGTAGCTTAGCAGCTACACGGTTCTGTGCCTTCCTTTTCTCTCTGTAAAACATAGTGCGTCGTTCCGCGTCGGCTCGTCTGCCGTGCTATTTTTGAGGGCTTCCCTGTGTCCGGTGGCCCGGAGGCCCCTCCCAACTCAGCCAGGCCCCACCGCGGGCGCCAGTTGTTCCCGTCTTCTGCACACAGTGCAGCAACGAGCGCTGAACTCGCAACCGTTCTGCACACGTGAGGGTCCAAGTGGGCCACGAGCCTGGCCGCAGGGCGCACACCCCGTCGGCACCCCTCGTGCCGAGTCACGGAGGGCCGCAGCGACCACGGGTGCAGCTCGCCTCTCTGCAGGCAGAAAAGCGCGCAGGTGGGCTTGCAACGCCTTTGCTGTCCCCGGGGCCGCCTCTCTGGGGCCTTCTCTAGGTTGGCGGCCTCAGGAGGCTTGCTCGGGGCAGAGCGGAGGAGTTCAGCCAGATTCAAGGAAAGGAAACGTGTGCCCAGCGCGAAATACCTGCCCACGCTCCTCACCCATGCACATCTGGAAGCCTCCCAAGTGTGCTCACAGGCCAGAAGGGAGCGTAAAATCACCCAGACCTAAAGCACGCAGATCCCACCCACATTAGGACTGCTACCAGGGCTCCTGGGAGAGCTGATTCTACAGCTGAAGTCTCCTGCTGACAAGCTCCGTTGCCAGTGTCCTGAAGATTCCAGAAAAAGAGACACTGGCTTTGGAAATGCCTCAGGTCAAGCACCTGCACTGGGTTTAAACCGAGCCGCAGCCGGGTACGTCAAGGGCGTGCCGGCGTCAGGGGTGTGCTGTCGCCAAGGGCGTGCCGTGTGTCTGCAGCTGTGGGAGGGTGCCTTAAGGGGGGCTCCCGGGCGAAGGCCCTGAGCAGGGTGAGTGGAGGTGGAGGTGGAGGTGCCCTTGCCTCGTGCGGCCCTTGCTGACCCCCCGGGGCCCAGGGCGGCTGCTCCCACGCGGGCTTTGGTGCTGGGAGGGCACACAGGGCTCTGCGGGGCCAGGCTGGGCGCGTTCGCGGGTTCGTTGGCTGCACAGGGGAGGGCGGCAGGCACCGCAAGCCGCATCCAGGTGAGCAGCGCTGCGCAGTGGCATTGGCGCAGTCACGTGCCCACGAGACTGGCGAGGGAGACGAGAGGCACCTGGGTGAGGTCATGGGCGAGATCTTGGGGCGCTCGGGCGGTGGGGGTCAGGCTGAGCTGCGGGTTGTGGGGAGAGGCTGAGACTCAACCCCAATGCGTCATCCACACGTGTTCTCCCGCGGAACGAGGGCGCGGGCCCCAGGAGGGCACCTGGCTACGCTCGCCTCTCCTAGGAAGGAAGCATCCGACTGGGGCGCGCCCGGCTTCCAGGAGCTGAACGCTGCCCTGATCCAGGAAGCCGTCTCTCTTTGGGCAACCATGGCTTCCCCAGAGGAAGGACACGGGCTCGGACTGATTTTACTTCCAGGCCACCAAAGCCTGGTCGTTACCGGATTTTGTCAAGGTTCTTGGTTATGCTGCAGAAATGAGTGTCAAGAGCACGCCGGTGAGTCAGGCCATCATTTATTCAGGCAGTGAGGGAGGAGAACTGGGAGGAAATAACAGCAGGGGTCCCAGGTAGAGAGGAAGGGACTGGAAAGTGATAAAGCAGGCTGATTTACAGGCTACAGTTCCCCATTATAGATGATAAATGCCCAGTTTTTACTTGTGTGGCCACATGGCAGAGGAAAAATGGCAAGAGCGGTGCACAGAGGGCAGGGATGGGTCCAGAGGTGGGAGAGCCCATGAGCGAGAGCTCAGGCCCTGCGCCTGCCTTTTGAGCTGTTAATTATCCCACCCTTTCGCTAATGGCAGGGGAGGAGTTCCAGCTGTTTACCATTTTGATGGCTTATTTTCCATCATTCTCCCAGGAGGGCCCAATGATAACGTCCTTGGGGAATGTCCAGGGCTCCTCCTGGCTTCTGGAGGAAGTCTTCTGAGTGGCAGAATCTTGGGGAGGGTCCCCCAGCAGCCATCTCGGGGTCACTGCCGTCCACATGGACTCTCTGCCAGGCCCCAGGTCCATCTACAGATTCCCTGTCTCCCTAACCGGCTCCACTGTGTTTGCAGGTAAGGAATGCTCCAGGCGTGCTCAGAAGGGTTTTCCCGAGAGGCTCGTCCAGCCCCTGACTGCAGCTCTGGGAGGCCCCCAGCGCCTCTCACCTGTGCCAAGGGGGCAGTCGTTGCTGTGATGAGGCTGCGTGCGGGGTCTTCAGCACAGTCCTCGGCACGCTCAGTCGACGGGAGCTGCGGTCGTGGTCGGCCACCAGAATTCACACCACAAGGAACCGGATCGGGAGCAAGGGTGGGAGCCTGCCCCGCTCCACCAATCAGGAAAACCTGGCCGCCTCTGGCAGAGCAGAGAAACGTTGCTCTTATTTTCCATGAGCTGTAAAACACCACACCAAATGTAAAATGTCACTGCTAACATCTGGCTACAGGCCCAGGCGGGCAGTGCAGGTACACGTGGGCACTGAGTACACCTCTCTCCCAGGCACTGCGCTACATGCTTTGGATACTTAATCAACTCTAATTGTCACAACAACCCTTGGAGAAGCCTGGTGGTGGACAGGTTACAAAGACCGTTTGAGGGCATGAACAGCAGAGCAAGATGTAGACGTGGCCTGCTTGCTTCAGGGGAGCAGGTTTTTTTTTTTTTAGGAGGTACCGGGAATTGAACCCAGGACCTTGTGCATACGAAGCAGGTGCTGAACCACTGAGCTACAGCCACTCCCCTGGAGAGCAGGCTTTTAAGCACTACCCTGTTCTGCTACTCACGTAGTTCTCACAAGGTGAGGAAAAGAAAAAATAAATTCAGAGTTGAAACAAAAACAGCATTATATATGAACTAATGGTTTTCAGACACTGGACAGAAGGGAGAGAGAAGGGAGACAAACGTGGTGAGGCTTTCGGTTGCCCTTACTGCCTGGAGAGGTTTTCAGGTTTCAGAGCAGAGTGGGAAACCGGAGCCTGAGAAAGGAGAGAGCTGCACAGGCAGGGTAACTCTGAAGTTCTGCAGGAGTCCCAGAATCGTCAACTGAGCATGCGCATATGAGTGTGAGCCAATGCCCTGAGGCTAGGGAAAGAATCACCCGAAAAGACTGGAGGGGAAGCAGATGTGGCTCAAGTGATAGAGCTTCTGCCCACCATATGGGAGGACCCAGGTTCAGTCCCTGGGGCTTCCTGGTGAAAAAGAAGCGAAAGTGTGCCCGCATGGTGAGCCAGCGCCCCGCGCAAGTGGCCGCATGGTGAGCCAGCGCCCCGCGCAAGTGGCCGCATGGTGAGCCAGCGCCCCGCGCAAGTGCCCGCATGGTGAGCCAGCGCCCCGCGCAAGTGCCCGCATGGTGAGCCAGCGCCCCGCGCAAGTGGCCGCATGGTGAGCCAGCGCCCCGCGCAAGTGGCCGCATGGTGAGCCAGCGCCCCGCGCAAGTGCCCGCATGGTGAGCCAGCGCCCCGCGCAAGTGGCCGCATGGTGAGCCAGCGCCCCGCGCAAGTGCCCGCATGGTGAGCCAGCGCCCCGCGCAAGTGGCCGCATGGTGAGCCAGCGCCCCGCGCAAGTGGCCGCATGGTGAGCCAGCGCCCCGCGCAAGTGGCCGCATGGTGAGCCAGCGCCCCGCGCAAGTGGCCGCATGGTGAGCCAGCGCCCCTCGCAAGTGGCCGCATGGTGAGCCAGTGCCCCGCGCAAGTGGCCGCATGGTGAGCCAGTGTCCCATGCAAGTGAGTCACACGGCAAGATGATGATGCATCAAAATAGAGACCAAGCGGAGAGTCAAGGCGAAGCACTGCAGAAACCAGAAACTGAGGTGGCACAATTGACCAGGAACCTCTCTGCCCATCGGAGGTTTCCAGGATCGAATCCCGGTGAATCCTTGAGGAGAAAAAAATGAGAAGAGAAGACAACATAGACAGCAAAAACAACAGGGTGGGAAGAGGGGAAAGGGGGAAAAATAAATCTTAAAAAAAAAAAAAAGGACTAACGGGAGCAACGCCCAGGACTCACACAGAGCTGGGAACAGTTCATGTCCCACCAGCCAGAGTGGGAATATATGGGGCATCTCAACAGAGGACACCAAAGGACATTGCCCCAGAGGTGGGCAGTCCGCCCAGGACTAAAGCACCCCTGGGCCCGCCTAGGAGGGTTCAAAACCAAGCCCGTAAAGGGTCAGCCGGCCTAAGGGAACCGTGTCACAGAGCAGCACACTTTGCATGTTTACAGGAATGCACAAGTAGCCAGCACCAAGTAAAGCAACGCCTGGCACCCGCTGACAATTAGCAGGGTGCAGAGGCAGGACTATAAATGAGGAGAAAGATCAGTCAGTAGAAACAGACCCAGAACGGTTGTAAGTTACAGAATTAGTAGCCAAGGGCTTTGAAACAGTTATTACGATTATAGTCCACATGTTCAAGAAGATAGAGGAAGGCATAAACAAGCTGTGTATAAGCATGTTAAGATATTTTAAAAAGACCCAACTCACACTTCTAGAAATGGAAACTACATACTCTGAGATGGAAAAAAGGTGCCATGATTAACAGCAGATTAGACACTAGAAAAAACCATTGGTAAACTTGAAGAAATAACATATTATTGAAAACACAGAAAAAAGGCTTAAAAATTGAACAGGGCATCAGTGAGCCCTGGGAAGACTTCAGATAGCCTCATATATGTGTAATTAGAGTACCTGGAGGAGGAGTACTGAAAAAGTGATTTAAAAAAGTAATGGACTGCAAGTGGATGTGACTCAAGCAGTTGAGTGCCTGCCTCCCACATGGAAGGTCCCAGGTTTGGTTCCTGGTGCCTCCTAAAGAAGACAAACACGAGCATTGTTTGAGCAAAAACAATGAGCAGATGAGCAGACAATGAGCAGGAACAAATAAGCAGGGAGTGGATGTGGCTCAGACAGTTGAGCATCCACCTCCCACATAGGTTCAGTTCCCAGTGCTCCCTAAAGAAAAAACAGACAATGAGCAAAAACAACGAGCAAACAACGAGCAGACAGACAAGGGAGCCATCTCGAGGGTGGGGAAAGTTATTTTAAAAAATAATGGATTAAAGTTTTATGAACTTGGAAATTTTGAATTATAAACCTACAGATTGAAAACTTTGAGCAAACCCAAGTGCAGGCAATAAAGTATAAATGTAGCATAATCAACTCAAAAGAGGTAAAGAGAACATCATAAATGCAGCCAGGGAAAAAGGATGCATTTTATAGAGGGAATAAAGATGAGACTAAAGATGAGAATGGCAGAGTCACCTGTTCCACAACTGGTCACCGGTTAAGTCCAAGTCACAGCAGGTTTGGGAAGGGGCGTCTGGGGATTATCAGACGATTCCCAGCCAGGCAGGCTCTCCTGAAGGAAAGAGCTTGCTCTCTGGAGCAATCTTAGCTCTGCTGCTCGTAGCCCGTGTCTTCCAAACAAGTAGCTTCATCTTGGAGCCTCTGTGCAATGGGGATGGAAGTGCTGGCTCTGCGTGGGCTTTGCGGAGGCTGGGGACAGAGTGACAGTGCTTTTTGAGACTGTACTGCCAGCGTTTTCATCCGTTTTAGTTACCCTCTTCAGTCCTGCCCACATGGCAGGACGAGGGGCACTCTTACTGTCCCCGTGATATCGACGTGGAAGCCGGGGCCGAGCGTGGTGAAGTAATGAACGGAGCTGGCCCGTGCTAACGTTGGCTCTGCCCTGAGCAGTACGTGAAGCCCGTGGCGGGCGTCCCTCTGCTGACCATCACAGAGCCCGTGCACGCACCCTTCCGGTCATCTCCAACCTACGCAGGAAGAACTGGGGAGCCGAGGGCGTAGGAAACTTGCCCAGGGTCGTACCTTGAAGACGATTTGACCCCGGCCATGTAACTCCAGAATCCACACTCGGGCCGCCTGCCCTGCCCGGGCCCCCACGCCCGGTGAAATGTCTGCGCCGCGATTCACATGCAGGTCAGTTGGGCCACGGCGCCTCCGATGCTTTCATCAGGCCTGATGCACCCGCGCCGGACACAGCAGGTGCCGGAAATGTCATTCCTCTTCTCGTTCCTTCTCTAGGCCTAGGAAGAAAACTCAAACAGCAGGTCAGAGGCACCAGGCTCTAACGTGCTAGGAAGCCTGCTGCGTTCTGCTCAAAAAAGCAGGTCCTGACAGGGTTATTCGGAGAACTCACCTTTCAGTAATCACTGATTTGTGTGCATGCACGTGTATTAGCTTACAAATGTAATGAAGTTGTAAAGGGAAGTAGTAAAAAAAAAAAAAAAAGAGGAATGAAAAAACCAAATTAAAAGTTTCCTGTGCACGTGGAGAACAAGGACCACTAATTTTTGCGGCTAGAGGAGTCTCTCCTTTCAGAAAAGGGAAAATGGACATGGCACTGCTGGGCGGGAACATCCCTGAGCTACATCCGCCCCAGCAGCTCGAGGAGACTCAGGCTGTTCCTCCCAGCTGTGGTTTTGAAAGAACATCTGTAGACAGTCAGCAAAACTTGGCAGAGCTCCATGCCTTCCGCAAACCTAAGAAGCTCTTAGAAGCCAAGTAGAGGACAGGATGCCAAGCCAGACACCAAGAAGGGCTTCGGATTTTTAAAAACAGAAGCTGAGAACTGGAAACTCAAGGAACGGCTAATAAGTTCAAGGTCAAAAAATAAAATGTAAAGTCCCTGGTGAAGCAATTTGTAGTGTGAAAACCCAAAGTATCCCAGTGCAGGAGTAAGACAGGACTCCAAATTGGAGTTCCGTGTCAACTCTAGGGAAAGCACACGTCCACTCACAGATGTGCCTATGGACACATCTGATAGCCTGACAAGGGATATGCTTAGCAGAGAAAAAGAATCTTTTTAAACGAATCAATTTTATTGATACATATTAGAAAAGCATGCAATTTATACGAAGTGTACAGACAATGGTATTGGGTATAATCACATAGTTGTGCATTCATCACTTCAATCATTATTAAACCTTGCCATTTTTTCAATAATAATAATCAAAATACAAACAGGAAAATTCCTCATCTCTCAAACTCTGTTTCCCCTACAGTACATAGCTGCTATTTCTGACTATTGCACAATTTTAAAAAAAGATTTATTTTTTATTTATGTCTCTCCCCTCCCCCCCCCAAGTTGTCTGCTCTCTGTGTCCATTCGCTCTGTGTTCTTCTGTGTTCGCTTGTATTCTTGTCAGCGGCACTGGGAATCTGTGTCACGTTTTGTTGCAACATCTTATGTCAGCTCTCTGTGTGTATGGCACCATTCCTGGGCAGGCTGTACTTTCTTTCATGCTGGGCGGCTCTCCTTATGGGGCGCACTCCTTGCGCGTGGGGCTCCCCTACGTGGAGGACACCCCTGCGTGGCAGAGCACTCCTTGCGTGCATCAGCACTGCGCATCGGCCAGCTCCACATGGGTCAAGGAAGCCCGGGGTTTGAACCGCGGACCTCCCGTGTGGTAGATGGATGCCCTAGCCATTGGGCCAAGTCCGCTTCTCTTATTTTATTAAGCCATTTTATTGAGATATATTCACATACCATGTGATTTATCCAAAGTGTATAATCAATGGCTTTTAGTTCAACCACAATGTTGTACATCGATTATCTCAAAAATTTTAGAAAAATTTCATTACTCCAAAAAGAAAGACTCCACACCCCTTAGCATTCCTTCCCCAGTCCTACATAACCACTAATTGATTTTCATCTTTAAAAATTAATTTGTATTTACATTTTACTTAAATGGAATCATACAATATGTAGTACTCTGTGTCTGGTCTCCTTCACATAGTGTAATGGTTTTTTTGGTCTGATATTAACATTTTGTAATATTAACCTACATATTTTCAGCTTCAAATTAAAAGTCTTACATATACAATTTATCCATATTCATATTTCACATAAATATTTATAGTTCACATAATATGTTTTCATAATAGGGCAATCGTAGAGTATTTGTCCTTTTGTGCTTGGCTTACTTTACTCAACATAATGTCCTCCAGGTTTATCCAGTTGTTGTATGTTTCACGACTTCATTTCTTCTTACTGCTGCGTAATAGTCCATCGTGTGCATACTTCACAATTTGTTTATCCATTCATCAGCTGATGGACACCTGAGTTGTTTCCAACTTTTGACTACCATGAGTAACACTTCTATGAACATTGGTGTGCAGGTATCTATTCGTGTCACTGCTCTCATTACTTCTGGGTATATACCTAGCAATAGCGCTGCCGGGTCCCATAGTGTAGCAATTTGCTATTATTGATGAATTCCAAAAAGAAATTTTGGGTTATGTTTGTAAATTGATCTTTTTCTCTGGTCATATTAGATTATATTGGATTCAGGGGTCTACTTGATTAATCAGGTAAACCTCTTGTGCCAGTAGGGCATTGAGTCCCCACCCACCAAGGGGACAGACATGGCAAAGGACAGAGTTGAGGGTTCTTAATGTTGGAGTTTTGATGTTGGAGTTTGATGCTGAGTCTTTTTGTTTTTTTTTAAAGATTTATTATTTTCTAATTTATTTCTCTCCGCCTGCCCCCCACCTTGCCCCAGTTGTCTGCTCTTTGTGTCCATTCGCTGTGTGTTCTTCTGTGACCGCTTCTATCCCTTATTAGTGGCAGTGGGAATCCGTGTTTCTTTTTGTTGTGTCGTCTTGCTGTGTCAGCTCTCCATGTGTGCGGCGCCATTCCTGGGCAGGCTGCACTTTCTTTCGTGCTGGGCAGCTCTCCTTATGGGGCGCACTCCTTGTGCGTGGGGCTCCCCTAAGCAGGGGACACCCCTGCGTGGCAGGGCACTCCTTGCGCACATCAGCACTGCACGTGGGCCAGCTCCACACGGGTCAAGGAGGCCTGGGGTTTGAACTACGGACCTCCCATGTGGTAGGCAGATGCCCTATCCTTTGCGCCAAGTCCGCTTCCCTGATGCTGAAGTCTTAAGCTGGAGCCCCAGGAAGTAAGCACACAGAGGAAAGAGAAGCAAGCCCTGGGAAGAAAGGAACCCAGGAAGCCTGAACCCTCACAGATATCGGCAACCATCTTGCTCCAACACATGGAAATAGGTTTTGGTAAGGGAAGTAACATGATTTATGGCCTGGTACCTGTAAACTCCTACCCCAAATAAATGCCCTTTATAAAAAACAACTGATTTCTGGTATTTTGCATCAGCACCCCTTTGGCTGACTAATACACTTGACAAGTCTATATTCAACTTTCTTAGGAACTGCCGAACAGTCCTCCACAGTGGCTGTACCATTCTACATTCCCATCAACAGTGAATAAGCATTCCTATTTCTACACATCCTCTCCAGCATTTACAGTTTTCCGATTTCTTAATAGAGGCCTGTCTAATGGGTGTGAAATGTTATCTCATAGCTTTGATTTGCATTTCCATAATGGCTAGTGATAGTGAACATTTTTTCATGTGCTGCTTTGCCATTTGTATTTCTTCTTTGGACAGTTGTCTTTTCAAGTCTTTTGCCCATCTTTTAATCAGTTTATCTTTTTATCGTTGAATCGTGTATCACCTTATATTTCATAGATATTAAACCCTTATCAGATATGTGATTGCCAAACATTTTCTCCCATTGAGTTGGCTGCATTTTCACCCTTTTGACAAAGTCCTTTGAGGTGCAAAAGTGTTGAATTTTATGACACCAAGTGACCTAAATGACTTGCACACTGGTCTATCTCCCACCCCACCTCAGCTCCCCTCCCTTCCCCTCCCCTCCCCTCCCCTCTTTTTATCCTTTAACCCAGGCCTGATCCAGCTCAATCTTTGATTTATGAGTTGATTAGTCATGTATCCTATTTGCCTAACAGAGGAGAACATTTCTCATCTTGAGCATCTAGGGCTCTTTTATACTCAATTAGTACCTTAAAATATAAAATTTTACATATTTGAAGAGGTGGGAAAATGTGTCCATTCACAATGAGAAAAAAGGAGACCTACAAGCAGATCCACAAATGATCCAAGTATTGGTATTAGCAGGCAAGAACTCTGCACTATGATTGCTCATGCTGAAAAAACCTAGAGGAAGAGATAGACAAAATGGATTAAAAGAGGGAGAATTTAAAGAGAATCAGAATCTGTACAAAAGAATCAAATCGATAATTTAGAAATGAAAAGTACCATATCTGAAATTAAACACAACTGTATAAATAATTACATTAAACGCAGATGGACTAAACACTCCCATTAAAAGGCAGAGATTTAGTTAGAAAAAAGGCAAGACACAAATACATGCTGTTTGTGACAAGTGCACTTTTAAAAATATAGATAGACAACCAGCAAGATGGTGGCAGAGTAAGGAACTCATAGAGTCAGCTCGTGCTATGGGACAGTTAGGAATCACCCAGAGCTATCTAATGCACCTGTTTAGGGGCTCCAGGAGACCAGAAAAGCATCCTACAACATCCTTGAAAGAGTGGAAGCAGGAGACTGCCCATCTGCAGAAAAGATTTGTAAGTAAAGCCCCTCCATGCCTTGGAAGCTGGTGCCCATCCTCCACTGGAGGCACAAGCTGCTTTGGGAGTTATTCCATGGTTGGAATTGGAAGATCCACTTCCCAAAAATCGGGGAGGAAGAGATGGTTGGGCACCAACTTCAGGTACTGATTAGTCAATTTGGCAGGCTAAAGTATAATCCTAAAAACAGCTTAAGTTTGAATCTGTCCAAGTCAGAAAGAGGCTGGTAATTGCCATCTTAACTCCTCCCCTGGCATGAGGGGAAGTGGGGAAAACAAAATCACAGTGCTGGTAGGGGTCTGGCTTCTTTCCATTCAGATCAGATTGTAGCTCTAGCATAAGCGCTAGCCCCACTTTCGGCATTGAGGAAGCTGGGGAGACCTGTGCCAGCCTCTCTGGGAAAATACAGGCCACGCTGAGGAGGCCAGCGATTATCTTACTCTGATGGTGCAGGTACCTCAGGAGCTATTCTGTGGCTGGAATTGGAAACTCCATTTCCCAAAAGTGGGGGAGAAAGAGACAATTGGCCACTGACTTCAGCTACTGATTAGTCAATTCAGCTGGCTAAAGTATAACCCCAAGAACAGCTAAATTTTAAACCTGTCCAAGTAGGAAAGAGGTCAGTAGCCACAATTTTGACTGTCCCTAGCATGAGGGGAAGCTGGCTTGACTGAGAATCACAGTGACCAGTGGTGGCAGGGACCAGCTTCTTTCACCCTGCTTGGCCTGCAGCCCTGGCCTTGGCTTCAGCCCCACCTCTGGTGGGGAGGAAGCTGGTGGGCCCTGCACTAGCCTATCCAGGTAACTGCAGGTACATTTGGCTGGCACAGACTGAATAATCAGAAGTCTACCAGGGCAACTGTGGTCATCTTGGACCTGCATGGCATAGATTGTTGCCCACACCTGCAGCTCCATCCTCACCCAGGCAGGGGAGAAAGGGGCATGAAGCTTCATCAGTCTCTCTGGCCAACTATAGCTTAGGTCTGCACAACTTGGGTTGTTACGGCTGTGGCTCTGTCCCTACCCTTGCCAAAGGAGAAAGTTGGGAGAAGCTTCACCGTCCCTGGGACAATGAGGACAGCTTGAGCCTTTACAGCTTATAGCACCAACTACATCCTTGGCTCCTATTACACAACCAGCAAGGGAGAAAAAGGCAAGAAAAAAACCGCACCCAGAATAAATATATCTAGTAAGCTAGATGCCGAGACACCAACAAAAACTTACAATCCATGCCAAGAAACAGGGAGATACGACCCAGTTAAAGGACCAAGATAAGCCTCTAGATGACATGAGGAAACTAATTATAGATGTTCAAACAGACCTCCTTAATAAATTCAATGAGATGGCTAAAAAGATTAAGGATATTAAGAAGACATTGAATGATTACAAAGAAGAATTTGAAAGCATACATAGAAAAATAGCCAAATTTGTGGGAATGAAAGTTGCAGTAAATGAAATTAAAAATACACTGGAATCATATAATAGCAGATTTGAGGAAGCAAAAGAAAGGATTGGTGAGCTTAAAGAAATGGCCTCTGAAAGGGAACATATAAAAGAAGAGATGAAGTAAAGAATGGAAAAATTGAACAAGTCCTCAGGGAACTAAACAACAGCAAGAGAGGTGCAAACATACATGTCATGGATGTCCCAGAAGGAAAAGAGAAAGGAAAAGGGGCAGGACTATTTGAAGAAATAATGGTAGAAAATTTTCCAACTTTATTGAGTGACATAGATATCCATGTCCAAGAAACACAACATACTCGCCTCTGAATAAATCTGAATAGACTAACTCCAGGACACATACTAATCAGAATGTCAAATGCCAAAGACAAAGAGAGAATTCTGAGACTAGCAAGAGAAAACAACACATAATGTATAAGGGATACCAATAAGATTAAGTGCTGATTTCTAATTATAAACCATGGAGGCAAGAAGACAGTGGTATGATATATTTAAGATACTGCAAGAGAAAAAATTCCAGTCAGGAATCTTATGTCCAGCAAGGTTGTCTTTTAAAAATGAGGGTGAGTTTAAAATACAGATAAACAGAAACAGAGAGTTTGTAACCAAGAGATGGGCTTTGCAGGAAATAATAAAGGGTATGCTACAATTTGAAAAGACTGTGGAGAGAGGCTTGGAAGAGAGTCTAGAAATGAAGATTATATCAGTAAAAGTAACTAAAAATGTCAAAAGAAATATGAATATAAAATGGCAGATAAAATCCAAATAGTTAGAATAAACTTAATGATGTAAAGCACTTGTATTCAGAAAACTACAGCTCATTGTTAAAAAAAGCAAGAAGACCTAAATAATTGGAAGAACATTTGGTGCTCACAGATTGGAAGACTGAATATAATTAAGATGTCAATTCTACTCAAATTAATACACAAATTCAATGCAATCCTGATTTTAAAAATTCCACCAGCGTTTTAAAAGATAAATGGAAAACATGACTATCAAATTTATTTGGAAGGGTAAAGGGTCCCAAATAGCCAGAAACATCTTAAAAAGGAAAAGCAAAATTGGAAGACTCTCACTCTTATACTTTAAATCATATTACCTAGCTACTTGTGGTAAAAATAGCATGGTACTGGCACAAAGATGGACACAAAGACCAATGGAACCAAACTGATGGTTCAGAAACAGACCCTCACATCTATGGTCAAGTGATTTTTGACAAGCCTGTCAAACCCACCCTACTTGGGCAGAATAGTCCATTCAATAAATGACTCTGAGAGAACTGGATATCCATAGCCTATCTCACACCTAATCCAAAACTTAACTCAAAATGGATAAAAAACCTAAATATAAAAGCAAGAACCATGAGGTTTCTAGAAGAAAATGTAAGAAAATATCTTCAAGACCTGGGGGTAGGTGGTGGACTCTTGAAGGAGATAAAAGAAGGAGTGAGATGGACTACTGATGTTTAATGTATGTAGAAGTTTTAATTAACTTTACTGTAAAAGTGTGGAAATGTATCAAGTTGATGATAACATTATAGTGAGTGAGAGCTGGTTTATAAATGGGAATATGGCTGAAAAGGCTAGGGATGTAAATGCCAACTCAAAGAAAGCCAGAGAATAATCTAGGGACTGACTAACACAGTAAACCCAGAGGTGGATGAGAATTGTGGTTGATGGTACAGGTGCAGGAGTGTCCTTTGTGAGCTAGAGCAGATGTACATCACTATTTCAGGGTGGTGTGATTGTGGAGAAGTATGGGAAATGTTCAGTTGTAGTGATCTATGGACTGTGGTTAACAGTAATAATGTAATATTCTGCATTATGCCAAAGATAACACTGTGTTAACAATCAGGGAGTATGGAAAAAGTGTTCCAAACGTACACTGGTAATAGTCTGATGTCATTATCTCATAATCTTTAACAAATGTTCTACCGTGGTGTGGTATGTTGATAAAGGGGTGTTGTACGGGAATTCTACAATTGTGCCTGATTGTTTCGTAAGTTTACAACTTCAGTCATAAAAATATATTAAAAAAATAATAATAGGGTGGGTTGGGAGAAAATACACCAAATGTAAGGTAAGGACTATAGTTACTAGTAAGATTTTGACAGTATTCTTTGATAATTTTGTAACAAATATCTCACAACAATGCAAGGTGTGGGTGGTGGGTTGATGTATGTTGATGTAATGCATGTTTGCTTTGTAAGTTCACAACTTTTACTATATACTTATTGTTTATGTATGTTCATATATAAATGATATAGTAATAATAACAGGCTTGGTTGGGGGGAAAGTACACCAAATGTAAGATACTTTGGTTAGTAGTAATATTTCGAGGATGCTCTTTAATCGTTACTTAGAAATGTTTCAGAACAATGTAAGGTATTGGTGGTAGGGGGAGGTATGAGAGGCCTGCATGATGCTATATATGTTTGCTTTGTAAGTTCACAACAATTATTATACATTTATTGTTTATGTATGTTTAGGTATGAGTGATATACTTCAATAAATTAAAAAAAAACACATAAAGAGTAAAAGATACGCCTTGTAAACACTATCGATAAGAAAGCCAGTGTAACTATGTAAATACCACACCAAATACACTCCAAGATATGGAGTATTCTCAGAGATAGAGGGGAAGACTTTATAATGAGAAAAAAGTGCAAGTTACTAACATGATATAATATCAAACTCAGAATATTAGTAGGAAAAGTAGACAGAATCAAAGGGAGAAATGGGGAATTCCACAATCATAGCTGGAGGGTTAATATACCTCTCTCAGTTATTGTTGGAACAAGTAGACAAAAATCAGTTAGATAATAGAAGACTTGTACAACACCGTAATAAACTCTACATAATGGACAACTGTAGAATAGTATACACAAAGAGAACAGAATAAGCATTCTTTTCAAATGTATATAGAACATTCAACATACCATGAGACATAAAATAAATTTCAATAAATTTCAAAGGAATAAATTATGACGATTAAATTAGAAATTTAATTGGAATTAAATTATAAATCAACAACAAAAAATATCTGGAAAATCCCCAAATATTTGAAATTAAGCAATATGCTTCTAAATAGCCCATGCAAGGAGAAAACCCAAGGACAGTTAGAAAACTTTTTATTTTATTTTATTTTTTAAAAAAGATATTTAGATTTCATAAATATTACATAAAAAATATAGGGGATTCTGGTATGCCCTGCTCCTCACACAACCCACACTTGCCTCCATTAATAACATCCTTCATTAGTGTAGTACATTCATTGCAATTGATGAACACATTTGGAGCATTGCCACTAAGCATGGATTATGGTTTACAGTGTACTTTACACTCTCCCCACAATCTGTAGGTTATATAGAAAACATTTTGAACTGAATGAATACACAAATTTTCTATATTTGTGGGAAGAAGTTAAATCAATGGATACATCTTTGTAGCTTTAATGTATATATCAGAACAATGAAAAATATAAAAATGATATGAGCTTCCTGCTCAAGGAGGTAGAAAAAGCAGCACAAGTTAAACCCAAATAATATAGAAATAAGCAAATTATAAAGATAATATAAGTCAATGAAATAGAAAATACTCAAAAGGGAAAAATAACAAGTTTTAAAACTGTTTCTTGCAAAATATTAATAAAATAGATAAACTTGTAGCAATATTAATCAAAGAAAAAAGAAAATAAATTAGTAATAACAGGAATGTAATAGAGGATATCATTTTACAGATCCTAAATACAATAAAAAGTTAAGAGAATATTATGAATAACTTCATGCTAATAATTTTAATAATTTAAGTGAAATGTACATATTCCTTGAGAAACATAATTTACCAAAATTGGACGCAAGAAAAAATTGAAAATTCAAACAGTCCTATATCTATTAAAGAAATCAAATTCTTAATTTTAGAATATTTCAAGAAAGAAAACTCCAGACCCAAATGAACTGACTGGTGAATTATATCAAACTTCTTAAAGAAATACCATTATTTCTTACATTTTTTCCATAGCACAGGGAATGAAAGAATAGTTTCCAACTTGTTTTTAGAGGCCAGTATAATTCTCATAATAAAACTTGACAAGGACTCTGTAAAAAAAAAAGTATGGTTCACTATCAGAGGTAAAATATCCTCAATATAATATTAGTAAATCAAATCCAGCAATACAGCAAAAAGCTAACATACCATGACAAAGTGGGGTTTATCCTAGTCTTGCAAAGTTGTTTTAACATTAAAAAAACCATCAGTGTAGTTCATCACATTAATAGAATAATAACGTAAAGCCATATGATCATCTCAATATATGGAGAAAAAATTTTTTTTGAAAAATGAGACACCAGATCATGATAAAAACTCTTAGCAAACTAGGAATAGGGAAGTGGAGGTGGCTCAAGTGATAGGGCTTCCACCTACCATATGGGAAGACCTCAGTTCAGTCCCTGCGCCTCCTGGTGAAAAAGAAGAGAAAGTGTGCCTGCACAGTGAGTCAGTGCCTGCACAAGTGCCCGTGTGGTGGGTGCCAGTGCCTGCGTAGTGAGCCAGTGCCTGCACGAGTGCCCGCGTGGTGAGCCAGCGCCTGTGCCAGTGAGTCAGGCAGCAAGATGATGACACATCAAAAGAGAGACGAAGCGGAGAGTCAAGGTGAAGCGCAGTAGAGACCAGGAACTGAGGTGGTGCAATTCATAGGGAACCTCTCTTCCCATAAGGGGTCTCCAGGATCAAATCCCGGTGAATCCTAGAGGAGAGGAAATGAGAAAAGAGGACAACACAGACAGCAGAAACAGGGTGGGAGGAGGGGAAGGGGGAAAAATAAGTAAATCAATCTTTAAAAAAAAAACAAAAAAAAACCCTAGGAATAGAATAGAACTTTCTCAGTCAGGTAAAGGATATTCATAAGAATTTTACAACTAACATATTTAATGTTGATACCTGACACGAACTCTGTCTGTAATATCAGGGAAAGGCAAAGTATCCACTGCCACCCCTTCTATTGATCATTCTCTTGTAGATCCTAGAGATTGCAATAAGGCAAGAAAATGAAATAAAAAACATACAGATTTGAAAGAAATAAGTAAAGTAGCATAATTCAGAAGATTGTTATGCACAAAGGAATAAATAAATAAATCAGGCCTGAAGTGTTATCTTTGGAAAGGTCTGCTTGTAAGGGGAGCCCACGCATCTGGGAGCCTGGATTTGGGGAGGCTTCTCACCATTAGCTGATGAGTGGTTCACTATGTCTAACCTGTTTGTACAAGCAACATGGTTTTTGCTAAACACCTGCTTTCCTGCTGGGAGTGTGGGGTTTTGGCACATGCTAAGCAGGGGCTGTGTATATAACTGGCACCCACTAAAATCTCGGGTGTGGAACCTGCAATAGTCCCCCACAGCAGATGACATTTCACACATGTTGTCACTACCCGTGGCTGGGGAATCAGCACATCCTGTGTGGCTCCCTCCACTGGGAGAGGAGCCTTGGACTCCTGTGCTGATCTCCCTGGACTTCACCCCATGCACCTGCTCCCTGTACCGATTTAGCTCTGTATCCTCCTTTGCTGTAATAAATTGCTGCTGTGAGTCCTCCTAGCAAAGGCTTGAACCTGGGTCTCCCTGGCACATCACATATGTAGGAAATCCAAAGGAGTTTATTAAAAAACCATTAGAACTATTAAGTGAATTTAGCAAGGGTCCAGGATGTAAGGACAACATGCAAAAAATCTATTGTGTTCCTATCCTAACCAAAAAAAAATCAGAAAATGCATTTTTAAAATACCACTTATAAAAGCATAAAAAAAAACCAAAATACTTAGAATTAAATGTAATGATAAAATGCCCAAGAATTACTGCCCACTGAAAACAACAAAGTATTTTTGAGAGAAATTAAAGAAGACCTAAATAAATAAAGGGATATCCCATGTTTATGTATTGGAAGATGCCACCAGGTGATAAAAGCACCATTACAACCAAGTGGGGAAAGCATAGTCTTTAAAAAAAAAAATAACCAAAAAAAAAATTAATAATAAGTAGCAGGGGGTCCATGCAGATACTCAGAGAAAAATGAATCTGAAATCTTAACATACATCATATACAAAATTGAGATGGATCACTAACTTAAATGGAAAAAAGAAACAAAATTTTATTAATTTCTTTTAAAAAGCAAGGGACGATTTAGGGTAGTCAAAGATTTCTTCAACAGGAAAATAAATGTTCTAATCATGAAGGACAAGAAAAGAAATTGGTCTTCACTGAAATAAACTTCTTTTCATCAAAAGAAAACTTTAGAGAGTGAAAAGGCAGCCCACAAGCAGGATAAAGACATTAGAAATGACGCTTATAGACACTGGAATCCTCATATGCATACCATTCATTAAGAAAAACAACTGGCAAGCTGATTTTTAAAAACTGAGAAAGACTTAGATAGGCACAGAAATGTGCTCAACCTCATTAGTTATCAGGGAATTGCCAGTTAAAACCACCACGACAGACTTCACCTCCACCAGAATGGCAAAAATTAAAAGGTCCGAGAAAACAGCCAGTTGGTGTGATGTGAAATGACAGGAACATTTTCACGTCGCTGATGGGAGTGCAAATTGGTACAAGCCCTCGTTGAAACCATTGAGCAACATCTCCTAAAGCCAAGTCCTCATGCTCCCTGTGAGCCAGCAGCTCTGCTCCTGGATGTATTCCCATGGGTGAAATACTCATGTCCACCAGAAGACACAGCAGGACTGCTCGTAGCAGCGTTGTTCATAAGGAGCCAAGAGTTGGAAACAACCCACATGCCCAAGAGCAGTAGAATGGGTGCATCGTGGTGTAGCCCACACGGTGGGAGCCAACACTGCAAGGAAAAAGTTCAGATAGACTATGGCTACACAGGGCACATGGGTGGGTCTGCAGGCAGCACGCTGAGTGACGGAACAAGACCCAAGAGGATGGACACTATAACCTCAGGCATATGCATTCCAAGCACAGGCAAGCTCCGTCCTGTAATGAAGGCAGGAGAGTGATACCCTGCGGGGATGTAGGGATGGGGCGGAGCAGTCACTGACGCTGAAGGGAACAAGGGAGCCAACTTTGAGGGACTCGAAACGATTCCTAGCTCAGTTTGCTTGCACAGATGTGGGGAAAGGTCAGAAGTCACCCAGCTGTATATTTAAACTTCACGTCCAAGCAGATCGTCCAAATGAGCCATCAGCGGAAGAGGCTGGAAGGAGGGTGGGAACCACGAGGGCATGCAAAGCTGCAAGGTGGGTTCTGCTGGAGAAAAGCAGGGAACAGGAAGGCAGCTGTGGCAGCAGCTTTTATAGAGTCCCTGTGGGGCAGAGGGAGCTGTCAATGGGACAAACAAACCAGACGAAGGGGAACCACAAACCCCAGGCACCAGGTGGGAACCAACGTCCTTGCACACTTGCAAGACCCTCCTCGGAGTTCTTTCCATGAAACTCATCTGTCCCTCTCATCGGCCCTATGAAGGTAGGTCTTGTGCCAATTTTCATATGGGAAGAGCTAAGTTCAAGTAATTTTCTCAAGGTCGTGGTAAGTACAGAACCAGGATGTGACTCTCTCTTGCCTGGCTTCAGAGCCCCTGAGCTTAAACAGGAAGCTGCGAGTTCTGTTCCTCCAAGGCTATCGTGTATCGCATCTCTTTTTCTAGCTAGAATTCCAGCAGTCTTGGTTCTCTGCTTTCCAGGCCCTCAGCACTTAGAGTAGCAAATCTGGAGGAAAGAGGATTTCTCCACTTGGGTCTCCAGGGAGGGAACCATTGACCTGCTGGCTATTAGGAGCTGTTAGTGGAGATGGATTTAGGAAGTGGGCCCCTTATATCCAGAAGGAGTCTAACATTTGAGAACCAAGGCTGTTCAAGTTAACTACTCCATCATACCCCCATTTCACCATCCCACCTGGCCGAAGCAGCACCACAGTGCCTTGAAGTGAGAACAGGTTTCCAAGGTCACCATCGCCTTCTAATTGTGTGATGCCACCCGCCTGATGTGCTGGCATCTCCACGTCCAGCTCCGAGCTCTCTACTGCACCTGTCCTTCACAGTGGCTTCAATCAAGGTGTTGGGAAGTCTCTGTCCACCTAGGAGAGCTCCTCATTCCATCCTTGCCTTGTTCGGGTCAAAGGACCCGGCAGCTCCTTCTACCCGCTCTGCAGGTGCCTCGTGGGCCCCTGTGTACCTTACCTCACACCCCCCGCTCAGGGGCAGCTTTGCGCAAGAGTCAACCTGTCTCTTCAACTCCCAGGTTTTCCGCAACCCAAGCAAAGGTCTTGGGGCATTCAGGCTGGGGTCCTGCGTTCCTGTTGTCCTATGCTCGGACACATCCTAGGAGGATCAGACACACCAAACAGCTGTCAGGGTGGATACAGAAAAAGTAAAAAGGCTAAGAGAAGGACGAGAAGGTAATAGGTGGGGGCCATTTCCTGCAGGGACTGGTGTCCCTGCACAGTTCAAGGCCCTGAGGTCACTGCTGTATTACAGCACAGAGCAATTGTTGTTGACGGTGAGATGGTCCAGCCAGCAAGGACAGCCACACCACACTCAGGTCCCCTGCTTGGGACGGCAGGAAGGTTTGTCATTTACTTTGGAAATGCTTGTGTTTTTCAAAAAGTTGTGTTCTAGGAGGGCCCAGGAAACCAGATGATTCGGTGGTGTGGGACGGTCCATTCCCTAAAGGAAAGAGATCAAAGGGTTGCCAGTTGGTGGCATTTTCAGGCAGTTTTCACGCATCTTTTTGTTTCCATGGCTCAAGATGTCGTCACTGTTTAATGAAAGTCTTTTTGGAATCTACCTTTAGTTTAGGAAGTTAAAATGCCAACAACAACTGCTGAAAGAACACAAACCCCTGGAGAATCAGGCCCACAGATGCGCCGTGCCTGAGCCCGACAACCCAAAGGTGAGTGGAGACTGCAGCTCCTAGGTGTCTGGAGAACCGTAAGTGAGCTTTGCTTTGGGAGGTTTACGTTTCCCGTGTGTGCAGGTTAATGGTTCTACCGGGTTTGCTCGTGACTCTTCTTACCTTCTTCCTCCAGCTATTACAAAGACTTCTCTTAGGAGATGGAGATGGAGCACAGTTACACCTGCGTCCTGCTCCATTCTAAGCCCATCCAGCGACCGTCTCTGCGGGTGCGGGCGCGGGCTGGGCTGGTTCCAGAATCCCAGAGCCGGGTTGTGCTGGGCGGAACGCGCAGGACAATGCCTGTGTTTTGGTCGACGTGCCTCTTTGCACGACTCATCGGCCTAGGTTTAAACACAGGCTCTGTTAATGAAGGGGAAGGCTCTACTTTGAGGCGCTTGTGGCCAGGCAAATGAAAACATGTTGGAATTTTCTTCCTATCTGTAATTCTCGCCAGAGTAGCACTAACAAAAGCAAGGCAATCCCTGATCAAGATACAAGCTCTGGTGGAGCGGAGGCTTGGTTTAGGAATCACAGGATCACCAAGGCCAGATTTCACCAGTCTCTCGTTCGTCAGTGCATTGACCAACCCAGACCCTTCTTGGTGGTGTGCCCTAAAGAAGGCAAATGAGGAGGAAACGGGACGGCAGGGGCGTGTCTGTGTTGGGGTTCCGCGGGCAGCGCGGAGGCACCTTGGTGAAATGAGCAGCCTCTGAGCTGATGCTTCCAAGATGAGTATGAAGCTTTTCTGGGTGGAAAATGCTGGTACCTGGAATGAGTTATTGTCCAAACTCAAAATACTAGGATTTCCAAGTTTGAAAATATCTGGAATCTTTTCTGGCCAGAAATAACATCTAGCACATTGTAGAAATGCAACAAATTTTTGAATGGATGAATGGATGAAGGCAAAAGTGAACCCAAATAGGAAGCTTCTTTCCATTGCTTTACGTCTCTGGGGTGAGCCACTAACCAGGGGTGGACAAACATTTTCTGTTAAGAGCCAGAGAGTAAACGGCTTAGGCTTTGTGGGCCATGGTGGCTCAGTCACGACTGCTCGATTCTGCCATGGTAGCCCGAAAGCATCCATACACTATACGTAAATGAAGAGCATGTCTGCGTTTCAATAAAACTTTATTTATAAAAAGAGGAGCTGGGCCAGATGTGGCCCCGGGCTGTTATTTACTGACCTCTCCTCCAGATGGACTCTGTGTCTTTCAGGCATGGTCTTCGTGTGCTGTGTCTTCGCAGGACCCAGAACTAGATATTTTAGTTAAGTACATACATATTAAAATTGCCCCTCCTTTCATTATTGTGCCTTAAAAACACTTGATTAAATGGAGTCAAATGACTGTGCATTGTGGTAGGGGTAGGCTTAAAGACCAAAAAGACAAACTTTGCCTCAGAAGGAATATTCTGTGAAGCATCGGTGATACCACTTCCTCCTGGAAATTTGGATTTGAGAGAAAGATTTGATTTGTGAAAATCATGGTCCAGGAAACAGACTGTGGTCTAGCAAACAGCCACCAGAGGACTCCCAGCACAACCAGAAACGAAACTGCTTTGTGCAAAAACCAGAAAAATCTAGGGTTTGGGAAGCCGTCCCCCATCCTCGCTATGTCACAGCCACCTTTGGGGTGCAGGGTAGAGAAGACAGAGCTGGAAGCTTTCTTCCCTCACTCTACCCTTGAGAGTTTTTGCATTTTTACCATGTGTGTCTATTACTCATGCAGATAGACACTTAATTGTAAATAGTATGTGTGGGTTGTTCAGGACAGTCCCAGATGTGTGCACATCCCAGGAGAACAAGTCCATGCTCTTTTAGGCCAAAGTTATTTAAATCGTTGACCAAGGCTTGTCTAGGGCAGAGAGGGAGCACTGTGAGGTACAAGAGGGAGTGCAGCCCCGCAGGGCTGACCCTCACCTGGATTCCCTACAGGTCAGTTCTGGCCCTGTTCTGGGTTGAATTGCCCATCCCAAAAAGGTATGTTGAAGTCCTAATCCCGGTACCTCAGAATATGACCTTATTTGGAAGTAGAGTCTTGGCAGATGGACTGAGTTGAGTTCAAATGAGGTCATGCTGGATTAGGAGACCCTTAGTCCAACACAGCTGGTGTCCTTGGAAGAAGGGGACAGGGGGCCCAGGCTGACCCCAGGCAGAGGCCACGTGACCACGGCGGCAGAGCCTGGAGCCACGTGTCCACAGCCAAGGGACACCCAGGACGGCCGGGACCACCAGAAGCTGAAGAGGAGGAAGGGCCTCCCCTCCACTTCCAGAGGGACCCGGCCCCGCCCACACCTGCAGCTCAGACTCTGGCTTCCAGAAGTGTTGTTTCCAGCCGTCCAGCTTGTGGGACCTTGTTACAGCAGCCCTGAACGCACACGCCCCACCCGGACGACCAAAGCCCGTGGGTAAAGGCTGGCATCTTCCTACAGGATGTTTGCCAGCCAACTCTTATTCAAATACATCCCTTGGCACAAATTAACTGTATCCATAGGGTGGAATATGGGATACTAATATAGCAATGGGAAAGGGACCACAGTTATGCGCATCAGCACGAATGACTCTCCAGAGGTTGAATGAAATAAGCAAGCCCCAGAAGACACGTACCAGGTGGTTATCCTATTTACATTAAGGTAAAAAACAGGCAAAACCTAACAATAGGGAAGTGGATGTGGCTCAAGTGATTGGGCTCCTGCTTACCATATGGAAGGTCCCAGGTTTGGTTCCCGGTGCTTCCTGGAGAAGATGGGCAAGACAGCAAGCTGGTGCAGTGAGCTGGTATAACAAAATGACGCAACAAGGAGACACAAGGAGGAAACACAATGAGACAGCAAAGCAGGGAGCAGAGGTGGCTCAAGAGATTGAGCACCTCTCTCACCTGGGAGGCCCCGGGTTCAGTTCTTGGTGCCTCCTAAAGAGAAGATGAGCAGACACAGAGTAGACAGCAACCACAAACAACAAGGGAGAAGGGAATAAATAAATAAATCTTAAAAAAAAAAGTCTAACAATACCTTATTTAGGGACATAGCCTGATGAGGTAAACATGTAACGGAAAACAAGGGAATTATTAACAGGAAACATGGGGGACGGAGGCGCAGTGGGACTGGCAAGACATTCGGAAGATGCGACGTCACATCTTAAGCTGAACGGTGGGTTACTTACTTAGCTGTCAAAACAAATGGGAGTCCCTGAAACGGACATACACATTATATGCATCTTGTTGTACAATACAACATAATAAAATAGATGGAAATAAAGATGATAATCACCCCTTTCCTGTTTGGGGCTCACGGCCAGCACTCTGGGGGAAGGGACAGAAGCGGAGCTCTGGGACCCTGTTTCGGACCGTCTGGCCCTAACATGTGATTTCCTGGGAGCTGTGAAGGGAACGAACTGCAGAAGCCCACCCCCCAAGAGGGCAGGTGTCATGGTGGAGCCCGTGGCAGGACAGCCGGCGCAGCCAGTGCTGCTGGGAGCAGCGGCCAGGAGAGGAGCCCCCCGAGTAATGCCCCTGCCGGCAGGCTCAGGACTCCCCGTCCTACACCATTTGTTCCCCTGGTGATAAGTTTTGCCTCCTGTTGAACTTCACATAATTGCAGTCATCCCCGGATATGCTGCTGCTCTGGCTGGCTTATGTCGCTCGGCCTTTGGCGCACCGTCGTGTTAGCTCCCCACCTTTCAGCCCTGCACCCCAGCACCTGCGCTTGGCTTCAGTAAATACTGTGGATGGCCTGGGGACAGAGTGACAGTCCCATGCCAGGATTTTCTCAGGGAAGCCTGGCCCCTTGAGCCACTGTCCCCGTTTACCCCGGGGCCGGCGGGCTTCTAGGATGCAGAACTTTCGGGGCTAAAACTAGGAAAGCCATGGCAAAGCAGGCCCCTTGGATATTTTACCTGGACTTGGGCACTTGTCGAGAGGCTTAGCTTTGCTGTAACTGGTCTTGTACCCCAGGAGACTCCCAGTGTTGCTTCCGATGCCTTATGTAAAGGCTTGATTTCTTTTGGAGGGTTCCGGGGAGGAAGGTTGGATTTCTTTCTCTGCAGCCCCCGAAGAGCGTCTCTAATCTTGCTGAGGGCAGATTAAATTAGTAAAAGAAGGCTTCAGGCAATGATTACTCCCCAAAAGGCGGGTCACGAGCACGAAAGCAAATGCTGGTTTAGCTGGGACTTGACAATCACACCAGATTTCTGTGCTCGATGACTGCTGTCTCATGGTGTCTTACCGCAGAGTCCTCAGGGGCTGCTTAAACCAGCCCACCCCCGCGTTTCTGATGGAGGAGATCGGGGAGAGGCCTTGGGGTTGCATTTCCAACAGGTGAAGCTGACTCTGCTGGTCTGGGAACCACAGGTGATGGCCGTCTTAGTGGAAAGCGGGCCAAGTCTGGGCTAGGAGGGGGCAAACGTTTTCTGAAAAGGGTCAGAAAGTAAAATGCTTTAGTCTCGGTGGGCCCCATGGTCTCGACGACTCAACTCTGCCATTGTAGTTCAAAAGCAGCCACGGCCATGTGTGCGGGAATGAGCACAGCTCTGGGCCAAAAAGACTTTCCTCACAAAACAGGTGGAGGGCCAGGGCAGTTCCCTGGGCTGTGCCTGGCCATGCCCTGGTCTACAGCATTACCACGTGCATTTCAGTAATCCTCTTAGCTTCCCTGTACTTTCCATGTCCTATGTATTGATAAGCAGATGATTTTTGAGCCAGTTGACAACAGACCACGAGAAGGGCCCGTTACTTAGACTGCGGAGGCAGTATTGCTGCGTGTATCCATCAGCTTTGCCACGTAACAAACCATCCCGGGAGGCGAGACTTGAAACAACAGCTCTTTTATTACTACTCACCAATCCACTGGTTTGACTGGTCTCTGCTGGGCTCTCCCATGCCCTTGAGGTGACCCGCAGGTCCTCTGGTGACTGATGATGGCAGATGGCCCTGCCCCACGTCTAGCAGGTGGCTGGCTGTTGGTGGGGGCACCTCACTTTTCGTCCTCTCAGGCTCTTGCCACGGTCCCTCTTGACGACCACAGGCAGGGCTTCGTAGTGTCGCTTCCAGCACACTGTGTTGGTCAGAGGAGGTCACGAGGCCAGCCCGGACTTAAGAGTGGGCAAAAAGGCTGCATCTTGCGATGGGAGAAGCTGCAGGGAATTCAGCTTTCTGCACAGACTGAGGAGAATAGTCAGGCTGCTTGGGGCTGAATCTGAACTCCAGCTCTCACTGGCCCATTTCTTCATCTCCTGATGCCGGTTTGCTCATCAAAAATAGGAGAACGACAATACCCAATTTCACGAGGTTGCCACGAGGCGCAAACGCGTTAACTTAGAGCGGCGTTCAGCATGAGAAAACCTCTCCACGTGCGGCTTTCGCTGTCGCCTCCATGAACCCCACAGATGGACCAACACTGGGGGTGCAAAGCTTCGAAGCTGCCCAGGCCCACCTAGCTGAGCCTTCTACAGACCCGGCCACAGCGGCCCGCCCACCGTGGCCCCTGACCCCTGCCGGAACCTGTCCACGTGCTCCCAAGACCAACCCAGAGGGCCTCCCCGCTGGGTGCTGAACCCACTGAATGGACTGGGGGAGAGTGCGAACTACAGGGTAAACTATCATCTGCGTAGGGCAGCAGTGCCCCAAAATGTGTTCACCGAGTGCAATGAGGGTGCCGCAATGATGAGGATGGTTGTTGGTGTGGGAGGAGTGGGGTGGGGGCTGGAGGTATACAGGAACCTCACATTTTTAGTGTAGCATTTTTTTTTTTGTGATGTATATATCTTCAAAAAATACAATTTACAAAAATGATGTGGTGGGGGTTGGGAGTGGGTTATATGGGAACCTCTTATATTTCTTGTTTTTTTATGTTTTTTAATGTAACATTCCTTGTGATCTATTAACTTTAATTAAAAAAAAATAAAAACATAGAATATACCAGATACTAAAAATAAGTAAGTAAATAAAGCAATGGCCTTTTCTTACAAGTCTTCCTCCAGTGAGCCCAGGCACTTCTTGAAAACAGAAACAGTGTCTGGTTCAGAGTTTGCAGGAATGTCTTTGGGGACACCACAATTCTTTAAAGTCATTTGGGGCCGGTTTCTCCCCACCTCTTTAGAAGCTTTGAGAGCAAGCCAGCCTAATTTCTCCATAAAGGAAGGAATTTTAACAGGAAGCATGTAAACATTACCTGTTCTTTTCCTTGCAGCAATATGTGGTCTCTCTTCTGGGAAATTGCCACATGGACCTTGGCATAATTTGCTTAAGAAAAACAAAGAGTAGCCACACTCCATTAAGTCTGTCTCTTTCCTAGGAAAAAACAAATCTCATCATGGGGGCATCAGGAATGATTAAACTCCGATGGTGGGGGAGGTGCTCGTAGGGCAAGGGCCTCTGCCTGTATTTGAAAGATCTAAGAATTTGCCAAAGTGATGCAGTGAGTTAATATTCAATATAGATTTGTGGGATTGAATTCTGTTTTATTATAAAAGGGTGCCAAGACTGTGGAAATTTTGCATAGGCAGCAGACAGAGATGTCATTTCTATTCCTCTCAGGACCATTTTTGAAATGGATTCCTATCTAACAAATGGGATAGGTGAAGACGTTGTCTGAATTTTGAAGGAATAAGAGGTGTAGGGCTAGAAAGGATTATATACCTGCCTATCTACATCCATCCATCCACTCATCCATCCATCCATCCATCCACTCATCCACCCATCCATCCATCCACCCACCCACCCATCCATCCATCCACCCACCCACCCATCCATCCGTCCACCCACCCACCCATCCATCTGTCCATCCATCCACCCATCCATCCACCCATCCACTCATCCATCCACTCATCCATCCACTCATCCATCCATCCACTCATCCACCCATCCATCCATCTACCCACCCACCCATCCATCCACTCATCCATCCATCCATCCACCCACCCATCCATCCACCCGTCCGTCCGTCCGTCCATCCATCCACCCACCCATCCATCCACCCATCCACTCATCCACCCATCCACTCATCCACCCATCCATCCATCCACCTACCCATCCATCCACCCATCTATCCATCCATCCACTCATCCATCTATCCATCCATCTCAGGCTCTCACAATTCTTTATAAATACTTCAGCCTAGTGACTTACCCTCCAATTCTCAACCCTTCTACCATCCTGTTCATACACACACACACAGCGCCTCATCATGATGCACATATTCACTCATCCCACTCACACCCATTTGGAAAGTTCAAGTTACCTAGAACTTCAGAGGGATAAATCCTTGATGCCACCGCTTAGGTATAGAGGACACTTTACAGTTTATGAACGTGAGCCTTTACTGTGGAGGCTCCTGTCTGCAGCTGCATGACCCAAACAGACACATGCAGCCCCCAGGCACCCCAAGGCCTCAGGTGGGAATATCCTCTTCTGTGGCCACCAGGAGGGCAGGCTCAGCCTTAGTGTGCCTGATGGAGAAAGAAGACAAGACTGTGTCCAGGGAGGATCAGACACGCTGGCCATTCCAAGATGGATACGCAGGGAACAAAAAGAGGATGATAGACACCTGTGGTGGTGGACTCTGTCATGAGGATGGGCTCCAGGGGCCTATGTCCTCTGGTTCTAACTGTTCCCCTCTTTGGTCTGGGCCACGAAGGCACTCGCCTCCCTTCTGGGCCAGCAGTTCTCAGTGGGAGCATGATTGCTCCTGCCCCGGGGACGTGCAGCTGGGCCTGGAGACATTTTTGGCTGTTGCAACTAGGGGAGGGGAGCTGCTCCTGGCATCGAGTGGTGCAGGCCGGGGAAACTGCCAAACGTTGATGAGCACAAGACGGCTCAGCGCACAGCGGTATCTGCCCAAATGTCGGCAGGGCCGAGGCCGATATGCCCCGTCCACCCATACGTGCGCAAACAGGGCACAGGGCCCACTGACTGCGGCTGGTAGGGAAGGGCGCACTGCACACGCCCTCTGTCTGGGCGACCGCGTTATTCCTTGATGTTCTCATGCTACAGTCAGAGCTGCTGTCCCAGGCAAGGTGAACCATGTTACTGGATTTTGTCGAGGTTCTTGATTCTGCTGCAGAAATGAATTTCAAGAGCACTTCGGGTGAGTTAGGCCAGTAATTTATCCAGGTAGGGAGGGACGAGAAATGGGAGAAAGTAACAGATCCAGGGTCCCAGGTAGAGAGGAAGGGGTTGAGAAGTGATAAAGCCGGCTGATTTACAGACTACAATTCCCCATGACAGGTTATAAATCCCCAGGTTTACTTGCGTGGCCACATGGCGGAGGAAAAACGGTGAGAATGGTGCGCAGAGGGCAGGGACGGGGCCACAGGCAAGAGAGCACAAGAGAAAGCTCAGGCCATGTGCCTGTGTTTTTGAACTGTTAACTATCCCACCCCTTTGCTAATGGCAAGGGAGGAATTTCAGCTGTTTACCATTTTGATCGATTCTCTCCCATCCATCCCCCGGGAGGGCCCAATGATCAAGTCCTTGGGGAATGTCCGGGGCTCCTCCTGGCTTCTGGAGAACGTCTTCTTCCGGGTGGCAGAATCTTGGGGAGGGTCTCCCAGCAGCCATTTGGGGGGTTACTGATGTCCACGTGGACTTCTTGCCAGGTTCCAGATCCATCTATTGATTCCCTATCTTACTAGCCGGCTTCGGTCCCAAGGTGGCCACAGGCAGCCAGCTCCGTCCTGCTCAGCCAAGTGTGAGGTGGAGAGGGAAACAGGGCAGGTGGTCATCAGGAGCCCTGGGGGGCAGTGGGGAGGTCATACAGGTGGAAAAATCCACAAACACCTTGATTCCAAGGCAGAGCTTGGTAAGGACTGAGAGAGAGCGGGAGGATAGTGGGGCAGAGGGGCAGGTGGCAGCGAGGACCGACAGACCCGACCAGTGGGGCGCCACCGTGCTTGAGCTGGGCAGGCCCCACGGCAAAGCTGCAGCCTGGGCTGGCAAGGCCTTAGCTTGGGCCCTCGAAGCACAAGTTGCTCCACTTCCTTTGTCATCCTCAGGCCCTGGTTAGCACCCCCACCCCCAGCACCCATCGCTGAGGCACTGCTCTTACTCTTTCCACCGGTCTGTGGGCAGGGTTGGCAGCTGTGCACTGTATTCAGAAATGCAGGCTCTCCAAGCTCTTCCCGTGAGAGCACACTCAACTAAAACAAGGATCCAGAGCAGCCCTGGCAGTCAGCCTTGCATATCAAAGAAACCACATTCTTTGGGGTGAGAGTGGGAGGTGTGTGGGAAACAGCTCGCCTGTGCCTGCAACAAGCCACTTTTGACTCAATTGGATGGGATCCACCTCTGTACGTCAGTAGCTTGTAGAGAGAGGACTGTCAACTCAGAAAGTTATAAAGAAGACTGAAGCTTGAGAGAGTGAGGAGCGCCATGTTCCTTTTACGGTCCAATCTTATATTCAGCCATTGGCAAGGGACTCACTTCGATAACTTCTGACATAAACTACAATATGATCCTGACTCTACTTTTTGAACCTGTGATAACCTTCTCAGGTTAAGGACAATCCTCTGCAAGGTTGCCCTTCAGACACCAGCTTCAAGTTTGGGGGGGTGGGTTCCCAGGACCACCTTCACTTCTGATCAAGTGACCACAAATTTGGGGGTTCTCATTTCTGCTCAGGTTTGATAATTTGCTGGAAAGCCTCACAGAATCCAGGGAAGCACTATGCTCACAATTAGTTTCAATGTTGTGAAAAGGATACAGATAAGAAGAGACATAAAGGCTAAGTTCTGGCAGGGCCTCACCTGCCAGTCTCCACGTCCGGATGTGCCAGCCTCTGTTTTAGTCTCCTGGTGGCTATTTAAAGCAAACACGATGCAATGGGATGGCTTAACCAACAGAGGTTTACTGGCTCGTGGCTTTGAGGCCAGGGGAAGTCCGAATTCAAGTCATCATCAAGGCCATGCTTTCTCCCAGGAGACCGTGGCGTTCTGGGGCCGGCTGCTGGCATCCCTTGTCCTTGGCTTTTCTGTCACAGGGCAGTGCACACAGCAGCCTCACCTGGCTTCTCGGGGTTCCATTGACTTTAGGCTCCTTTCCCTGGCTTTTTCTCAGTGGATCTGAATTTCTTTTGGTTTATAAAGGACTCCAGTAATAGCATTGAGACCCGTGCTAACTCAGTTGGGCCACACCATAACTGAAGTAACCTCATGAAGAGGTCTTCCTTACGAGGGGTTCATGCCCCCTGGAATGGATTAGATTTAAGAACATGTATTTCTGGGGTACAAAGCGCCTAGCCACCACGTCTTCCCAGCACATTGGTGTGTTTTATCAGTCAGAGAAGCTCTCTGGCTCTTCAGTGCCCAGGAGTTTTTATTGGGGTCTCATGATACGGGCATGATTGTGGAATCGGTGCCCACGAGGGTGAACTCAGCCCCCAGCCCCTCTCCCCTCCCCGCAGGTTGGGGAGGTTGAGCTGATAGAACCTGGCTCAAAGCCAAACCCTCAGCCATCTCATTAGCATAAACTGTTCAGGTGTGGGCAGGAACCCACCATGAGCAACAAAAGACATTCCCCTCCCCCATGTTGCACTTATTATTCCCTCTCCCTCGCCCCAGAAACTCTGGTGGCTACACCTTTATATTATTGACAAAAGTTCCTCCATTGCCAGAGTAACAATAAATCAATAATTGAATGAGAAGAAGTCTACTTTAGTCCATTGTTCATTCCCCAATCTTGAGGATTTGGGGATGGTGATGTCCACTCTGTTTCCAATTGAGAGAAGGCCTAGATCCCATGGGGCAGACAGATGGAACTATCTTGCTTGCAGTTGCAGACACTCTCTGTTCCTTGGGATGGGTACTGTCCATCACCATCTCCTTGTTTGTTTTCCTGGAGGAAATCATTGAACTGGAGCATAGGCGTTGCAACACTGCTGCAACTCAGGGCTCAAATGGCACATGAATGGACCAAAGATTTAAGTCTCTGGCACATATATTTAACAAGCAGTGTGCTTTTTATAGGTTCAAATAAAAGGGGCAGGAGAGCCATGTGTAGGGAAACTAAAAATGAATTTAACTCTGTTACACTGGGAAGCATAAATTCCAAAGTAAGGTCCACTGATAGGTGCCACATTTCTTTGCTTGTCTGCCCTGCCTATAGTGTCTGGGTGTCTCCAGAGCCCTCAGAAGCCCTGCTATTTGAAGCACTATCCACTGTGGCAGTCAATGAGATCTTGCTGAGATGCACATAAGCATAACCTCTAGAACGACCTACCAACTCACTTCAAAATCTTCTAGCCATAAAAACTCCTTTGTATTTACCATTTTCCCCTTTTTGTCAAGGTCTTTTTTTCAGATGCATTGCTTGTTGGTGCTTGGTAATAATTCCTTGGTTCCAGGGAGGCTCATCCCTGGAAGTCATGTCCTACACTGAGGGGAAGGTAGTGCTTTTTTTTTTCCCAAATATTTATTTATTTATTTATTTATTTATTTATTTATTTATTTATTTCTCTCCTCTCCCCGCTCCCTACCCCAGTTGTGCTTTTATATGCTGAGTTTGACTTAGAGAGAGGCCACATTTGCTATGCTCACTTCTTGACCAAAGCAAAAAGTTACTGCCAATTTAGTGACTTAAAACAACACAAACTGATACCTTACAGTTCTGGAATGGATCTCACTAGGCCAAAATCAAGGTGTCAGCAGGGCTGCACTCCCTCCAGAGGCTCTAGGGAAGAATCCATTTCCTGTCCTTCACCAGCTTCCAGAGGCCACCTGTACTCCTCGGTTCATGGCCACTTCCTCCATCTTCAAAGCCAGCAGCATAACATCTTTGAATCTCTCTTCTGTCTCTGACCCTCTTTTTGGGTCATCACAGCTCATTCTCTGACTCTGATCCCCTGCCCTCCTCTTCTAAGGATGCTTGTGATTCCACTTAGGGCCCAGCCAGACAATCCAGGGTCATCTCCTCTTCTCAAGATCCTTCATTACATCTTCAGAGTCCCTTTGGCCATGTAGGGTATTGTATTTACACATTCTGGAGATTAGGCTGCGGGAGTCTTTTGGGGGACATTATTCTTCACCCCCCAGGAGCCAAGGGTTTGGAACAACCTCATTGACAAGCAAGGATCATTGGCCATCTCTGGGGCCAGGGATTTTAGAGACCACCTCATCCAAATCACAAGAACAAAGCAGGACAATGATGGAAAGACTCCAAGAGGCCAATGGACAAACTTGGAGACACCCTAACTGAGTCAGGAAGGCGCAGCCTCTGCTGATCACCTTGAGAGGGCTTTGTGCAGAAGCAGTGATATCAGAGAACACTAGCCAGGCCAGAGTGCAGGCCCCACCTTTTACTCCCTTGCCTGTCCATCACCACTGGTGTTAGCAACATGTCCAGCATAGTACCAGAAATCTGGGGGTGATTCCATCACTCCCCTTCCTTTAGCACATCAGTGATGTAGCAAAAACAATTTCCTCTCCTAAGTGGCTGGACCTATCCCTTCCAATCTCCTTTATGCTCTTCTTAGGTTTTTATTTCTGTGCATTAATTCAGAATATTTCACAAGTCAGTCCCAGATCAATGAGGATGTGGACTGAGGTAGGAAAGCACCCCTTCCTCCAATGCAGCCGCAGCTGCCCTGGGACCAGCAGCTCTGCTCTGCTCTGTGGCAGCCAGGCAAGATCAGGAAATCAGCCTACCAGAGGGAAGCATCCTCACTGTGCTGAACCGGTTTTTATTCCACTCTCAGACACCCTAGATGAAAATATTCTGACTCAGGGACAGAGCTGCAATTACTCATGGCCTAACTTTCCTCCTTGGGCTAAAGAAATAGAAATGGAAGCCAACTTTAGGTCTAAAACAAAACCAAACCACAAAACCCCACCTTTTTCTCACGAGCTAATTTCTCTTAACTCAGTTTCTATTGTATTAAAGGAAGGATGCAGACACTTTGACCAGCCCCAGAATTAGTTCATTTCTGGTCCCCAAATGCACTGAGCTGTGGTGGGAGAAGCCCAGCCTTGGAATTCCTATTCCCAGGCCAGCCATTTGCCAGGGAGAAGGCTTGGGGCAAATCATTGGCCCAGCAAGAGACATCTTGGTCTATCAAATAGGGCTGATAACCATGGTAATAACAACAGTTGCCGCACTGGAGAGACACATGAGCAAATTTGTACAGGTGCCTCCTGCAGTTGAAAGTGCCCCATAAACCTCAGGTTTCGTGGAGGCACGCGCAGGCCCCTCCACGCATGGTGAGGTAGCAAAGCGAAGCGGGAGCCGAAGGCCTGCTGTCCAGACGCAACGGCCAGGTGAGCACACAAAACACAGCCGGACGGGCACCTGCAGAAATTCTGAGGCCAGGGAGAGTTCCAGGTCACCTCCAAAGTTGTAGACCATCATTCCAAAGCCATTAAAAAGTGTATTGAGCATCCAGTGATGGCAGCGGGGGCTTAGATGGATACAGGGGCACATGGAAGTTATGGTGGCAGCAAGTGAAAAACCTGGCCACAGTAAATTGACCGGAATTTGGCAAAATGCTTTAAGGAGCCTTTAAAAATTCTTGCTCTTCCAAGTAGTGATCCTACTGCAGGACAAAAACCAAAGAATACTGCAGCACAGGGTTACTCACAATAACCAAAAAGACAAAGACCAAAGAATAAGGTTGTGCAGCACAGGGTTACTCACAATAACCAAAAAGGAAGACAGCATGGTGGTTCCTCAGTAAGTTAAACCCAGAATTGCCACATGACCCAGCAATTTTGCTCCTAGCCATAGACTCAAGAGAACTGAAAAGTGGAATTCATACAACAGGTTGTACACCAATGTTCAGAGGAGCGTTACTCACAGTTGTCAAAAGGAGGAACTAGCCCTAATAGCCATCAATTATGAATGGATAAATAAAATGTAACACATCCATGCAATGGAATACTATTGGTCCATAAAAAAGGAATGAGGTACTGCTGCACAGTAAAATAAGTGTGATGCTTGGGAATATTATGCTAAGCGAGAGGAGACACATATTGTATGTTCTATTTACATGAAATGTCCAGAATGGGCAAATCTATAGACAGGAAGTGGCTGCCAGGGGTTGGAAAGGAGGAGGACGGGAAGTGCCTCTAAGGAGCACAGGGTTTCCTTTTGGGTGAAGAAAATGTTCTGGAAGGAAATAGAAGTGATGACTGTACAGCACGGTGACTGGACTAAAGCCACTGAACTGTTCCCTTTGAATTGTTCTAACAGTAGATTTTATCTTATGTGTATTTTATGACAATGCGAAAACTGCGACATCCAAAAGAGAAGATGTATTCATTCAGTTTGAGGGCAATCAATTTTTTAAAAATCTATGCATAGAAAGAGGCTGGAAACGGAAATGCTAAAACATAAGGGCGGCTGTGGCTGGTGGAGCTATGGATGGTTATTCTTTTCTTCTTTATATTTTCCCATGATTTCCAAACTTGCACAGACCCGGTGGTGGCGGGACTAAAGCAAGGCAGAGGGAAGGCTAACTGACGGGGCCCGGCGGCCAGGGCACACGGCGCCAAGGAGACAGCATTTGAACTGGAAGTGAGCAGGACACCTGGCTGCAGGGCCCCAGCCCCACTGGGGGTCGCCTCGGGCCCCCTGTGAGTGGGGAAGGGGCTGCTCCAGGCCCCACTCTCACCAGAAGCTGCCTAAGCACCAGCCCAGGGGCGCAGAGCTCGGGCCTCCTTCCCCAGGAGGGAACCCCCTGGAAAAGGTCTGAAAACCGTACCCAACCCAGGCTAGGCTGGCACCCAGGAGGGCCCTGCCCACACCTGGGGGACTACCGTGAAGTCTGTGATAGAGGCACCTGTTGAGCACCTAGCGCAGCACCAGGTGAGTGGCTTGCCCACGGTCGCGTTGTCTCTTCCTGCAGCCTCGATGGAGAACTCGCCCCTCGTATGCGACTACGGCTCGGGCTTCAGCAAGGTGGGGTACGCGGGAATGGACGCCCCCCAGACCGTGTTCCCAACCGTGCTCGGGAAACTTCGGCATGATGTAAGTGGCGGGGAGGGCGTCCCACCTTGGTGCTGGGTGCCTGGCCCATGCAGCCCCGCCCCTCCTCCAGCAGGCTCGCAGAGCCCACCCTTAGAGCAGGGGTTCCCCGACTTTAGCACACACCAGGATCGCGGGGGGGGGGGGGGGGGGGCGGGGCGGGGGCTTGGCAAAATGCTGAGGGCCGGGCAGTTTCTGCTTCAGTCCGTCTGGGATAGGCCCAAGGACTCGCAGTCCTAAGCCCTCCCAGGTGAGGCTACTGCTGGGCAGGTGAGGCTGCTGCAGGGCAGGTGAGGCTGCTGCTGGGCAGGTGAGGCTGCTGCAGGGCAGGCGAGGCTGCTGCAGGGCAGGCGAGGCTGCTGCTGGGCAGGCGAGGCTGCTGCAGGGCAGGCGAGGCTGCTGCTGGGCAGGCGAGGCTGCTGCAGGGCAGGCGAGGCTGCTGCTGGGCAGGCGAGGCTGCTGCAGGGCAGGCGAGGCTGCTGCTGGGCAGGCGAGGCTGCTGCAGGGCAGGCGAGGCTGCTGCAGGGCAGGCGAGGCTGCTGCAGGGCAGGCGAGGCTGCTGCTGGGCAGGCGAGGCTGCTGCAGGGCAGGCGAGGCTGCTGCTGGGCAGGCGAGGCTGCTGCAGGGCAGGCGAGGCTGCTGCTGGGCAGGCGAGGCTGCTGCAGGGCAGGCGAGGCTGCTGCTGGGCAGGCGAGGCTGCTGCAGGGCAGGCGAGGCTGCTGCTGGGCAGGCGAGGCTGCTGCTGGGCAGGCGAGGCTGCTGCAGGGCAGGCGAGGCTGCTGCTGGGCAGGCGAGGCTGCTGCAGGGCAGGCGAGGCTGCTGCAGGGGTGAGGCTGCTGCAGGGCAGGCGAGGCTGCTGCTGGGCAGGCGAGGCTGCTGCAGGGCAGGCGAGGCTGCCGCTGGGCAGGCGAGGCTGCTGCAGGGCAGGCGAGGCTGCCGCTGGGCAGGCGAGGCTGCTGCAGGGCAGGCGAGGCTGCCGCTGGGCAGGCGAGGCTGCTGCTGGGCAGGCGAGGCTGCTGCTGGCCCAGGACGGCGCTCCGAGAACCCTGGGCTCTACGAGAAGGCCACGCGCCAACCTGTAAAGAGGACCAGGGTTCCTGCAGCCGCAGCGCAGTGACGGTTGGCCCACGGCACAAAGCAGCCGCTCGGGTCCAGCCACCACCTTCCTTAGCCCACCTGACAGCTGTAAGAAATTAGAACGTTCCACGCACCTGGAGCATGTACTTGTAAGGTCTAGGCATGGTGCAAAGTAAAACCAGCTCAGCTCTTCCCGGAAATCAGTCATTGAGTCAGAGCACGTCCCCACGGCTAGGACACGTAAGAACTACTCTCTCGTGTCATGTTTGGAGGAAGGGGGGGACTGAGACCTGGGGGCCCTGGAGACCCTGGTAGAGGGCAGGCTCCCAAACCAAACCCACCGCTTCTATGCCTACAAGGTACTAGGTAGACATGGAAGCATTCTTTTTTTTTAAAGATTTATTTATTTATTTATTTCTCTCCCCCCTGCCCATTGTCTGCTCTCTGTGTCCATTTGCTGTGTGTTCTTCTGTGGCCGCTTGTATTCTTATCAGCGGCACCGGGAATCTGTGTCTCTTTTTTGTTGTGTCATCTTGCTGCATCAGCTCTCCATGTGTGCAGCACCATTCCTGGGCAGCCTGCACTTTTTTTTGCACTGGGCGGCTCTCCTTACAGGGCGCACTCCTTGCACGTGGGCTCCCCTACGCGGGGGACACCCCTGCGTGGCAGGGCACTCCTTGTGCACGTCAGCACCGCGCATGGGCCAGCTCACCACGTGGGTCAGGAGGCCCGGGGTTTGAACCGTGGACTTCCCATGTGGTGGGCAGACGCCCTATCTGTTGGGCCAAATCTGCTTCCCTGGAAGCGTTCTTAAAGTAACAGACTGGTTTGAAAATCCAAGGGAGAAATAATCCACTGAGAAAGAAACAAGAAAGGGATGCACTGAATAATAATTCCTCTTTGAAGTTGAGAAAGTAAATACATCAGGAGACCTCGCTTCTTTGTACTCTTAAGAGGGGCACGGAGGCTGGCAAGTAGTTCTCTGGCCTGTGTAGTACAGAGGCAAGCCCAAGGATAAGTGACAACTGGCACTCGCCTCCAGAACAGGAGCACACTAGGGAGGGGTGGGGCCTGGGGCACACTTTCTCTGCTCCCTGCAGCTGCCTATGGACCTGCAAGGGAGTGGACCCAGTGTTGCCAGGTCTCCCTGCTTTTCAAGAGACCTTAGAAACCCAGATTTTTCGGTCTGATTTTTAACTCCTTTTTAAAAGTAAACTCTGTGCTGACTAAATAAAACAGGCCTACAGGCTGGGTGCCCTGCATCCTTCTCAGTGCCCACCCTCGGGGAGGGTGCACGGAGTGTGGGGGTGACTCCGGCTGTCCCAGCCAGTTCCTGGCCCTTGGCAAGCTGCTCATCTCCCTCCCGCCCGAGGGACTGGTGCCTCCGATGGGCTGGGAGCCCCCGGCCCTGGGCTCACATGAGCACCTGAGCTCGAGCTCGTGTGAGCCTGGGGCCCTTCCAGGGCTGCTGTGCGCCTGCCCTCCCTCTGGAGCTCAGGGGACGAGACCCGCTGAGGCCACCTGCGTGCAAAGCCCGGGCTCTGCGTTCAGTGCTCCTCCTCCTGGGGGAGTTTTCATTTTCCATGACAAAGAGGGTGGGGACACGGAGAAGCCACGGGGGCCTTTCCTGTGCGCAAAGCACCGAGGCTAAGCCTGGGCCCCGGGGCCCCGAGACCCTCAGGCCTGGGCCTCCCTGGTGATAGGAAGTGGACTCGCTGCCCCGCGGGTCCTGGGAGTCAGCGGGTCCCTTCCTGCCGTCCAGAGGGCGGGGGTGGCCGCGGCCCGGGCCCCCAGCTCGCCGGCCAGCCTGCGTCCTCCAGAGCGGGCAGCGTGGTGGGTTCGTGCGGGCGACGGGGTCGGGAGACCCGAGTTCAAGCGCGTGGCCCTGGGCGAGCGCGCCCGCCTTCGCGTCCTGAGCCGCGGTGACCTACACCCCAGCGCGTGGCTTGGAACACAGCCTGGTAGAAGTCTGAAAGCGTTTTCACTGGGGGAGAAAAGGCCTGGGCAGAGCCACCCCCCGCTGCGGCGCTAGAGGAGAGCACGGGTCCCGGCCTCTTCCGGCGGCGACAGCTGCGGCCCCCCCCTCCTCGGTGCGCCGGTGCGCCACCGCGTCTTCAACACGCGTCTGGCCGCCGGCGCCGCCTCTCCGGCGTGATCTGCTGCCGTCCCGCAAGGGCCGTGCGAGGGCCCTGGGCCACCTGGGAACGGCAGGCTCCCCTCCGCCTCTCAGGCCCTGAGATCAGCCCCGGCCGCGAAGCCCCCTTGGCCGCGCGGTGTCACCGCCCCGCGCTCCGGGAGTCGGGACGTGGAGCTCGGAGGGGCCGTGAGCCCGCCGACCACCCTGCCTTTGAATCCCCATGCCCTCCTTGGCACAGTGGGGTTCAGCGGGGTGTATCGCCCAGAAGGCTGAAGGGGGCGGTGACGTGCGCCTCAGGATGGCCTCCGGCCCGCCCAGTGTCCAGCGACAATGACGACGACGCCGGGTCAGCCCTCACCGCCCCTGCCCTCCCCCGGGGCTCGTCTTTCCCCCAGAGCACGAGGAGACGTAAAGAGGGGGTGCTCGGGGAGCACGTAACCTCGGGGAAGGCTCTCCCCCCGCAGGGAGGCCCCCCCGCCCCAGCGGGCCCGGGGCCCAGCCTGCTGCGAGGGCTCTTCTGAGGCCAGATGCTCCAACCCACCGCCTGGAGGGCACAGGGCCCCCGGGCGCTGGCGCCGCGTCGGACATAAGCTTTTGGGGAGCTGCGGTAAGGAGAGAGGCTCTGGGGCGGCAGTCTGTAGAATGAAGACGGTGCTCCACGGAGAGACGGGAAGATGAGGGGCTCAGAGCAGGGACCTTCCACGGGCACAAGGACAGTTCCTGCTGGGGCCCCGGGAGCACACCTGGGGCCTGGAGAGGTTACCCCAGGAATGATGTTACTGCCCTGGGGAGATCGGGGTTGGCGACACCTCCTGGGCATCTGGTCCCCTCTGGGGAGCTTGCTGGCCTCTCCCTTACGTCCAGGCCACGCAGGGGCCACCTGCTGAGGGCTTGGGGGCAGCCCGGGCCGGGTCCTCGCCCCAGGGTCTTGCGGTGCTTCCCCTGGGACCGGAGGCCGAGCACGGATGGAGGAGAGCTTCAGGTGGAGACGAAGGGCTTGCAGGCGCCAGGCAGGGCCGTCCACGCTGACGGCGGCCCCGTGGGCATCTACTAAGCCCGGGCCCGGGAGGCGGCGAGCTTCGCCGGGGGGTCTGGCGCGTCCAGTCTGCTCTCTTTGTGGACCTGCGCTTGAGACCCTCGCTCTCAGGCCCCTGTCCTCTGTGCTGCAGGGGACAACGCAGGCGTTTGCACCTGCTGGGGGGGATTGGACGGTGTACCCTGTGGAAGGTGTGCTCTCAGCCTCGCTCTCTCAGCCTCGCGCTCTCAGCCTCGCCCGTGTTCTCGTGGGTGTGAAACCACTGCCAACAGGACTTTTTGAAGACGTTAGCGTCAGTCAAGATATGGCCGAAGAGAATCGGGATGCGCCTTCATCTGGGTACCAGAGACCTGAGAAGAGACGAAATCTAGATGCAGTCAGGGGACGCCACGGGAGACGGGCATCTCTGCCTGGGGCAGCCGAGATGCAAGTCCAGCAGGCCAGCAGCAGAGTGCCCCAGATGGGAGAGAGGCTGGCCTTGCCGAAGCCTTGGTTTGGGACCTCTGGGTGCTAAAACCTCGAGCCGATAGCTTCCTGCTGTTCAAGCCAGCCCACCATGTGGCATTTGTCACGACCGCTTGGCAAACCCAAGTTCCCGAGTCCACACCCAGGGCTCTACGTCAGCGCTCGGCAAGCCGTTCCTGCAAAGGATCAGAGAACACACGTGCTGGCTTCATTGCGGCTACTCACCTGTGCTGTTGTTTCCTAAAAGCAACCGTAGACAATTCGATAAGGAATCAGCGTGACGGTGCTCCAATGAAACTATCCATGCATCACCGCGATTTGGATTCATACAGCGTTTTCTTGTGTCACGAAATGTTATTCTTCTTTTGATTGTTTTTCAACCATTAAAAAATGTAAAAACCAGTCTTAGCTCTCAGGCTGTACCAACACCAGCTGGATTTGGCCGGTGGGTCCAGTTTGGCAACCCCTGCTCTTTGTGACTAGAATTCAAGAGAGCCCGGAACCTCTCCTTGTCTTTGAAAGTACCACTGCGGAGGACCTGGCCCGCGGATCCTGCGTGGCTCTCCGTCTCTTGCTTTAAGCACTAACAAAAGGCGTGCCCTCTTTCGGGAAAAACTGGCATCTGTTCTGTTTCCGCAGCAGCATGTGAAGATGGGGCTCCCCCGCTGGAAGCCAGCTGTGCCCTCATTCTAAGGACTCTGCATTGACTCAGGCTTCCTGGCTGCCTCCTCCAGCCAGGTCATATGGTCTTGGATTCAGAAAGAGGCAGGACCTGAGGGCTGGGAGCAGAAGAGAGCAGAATGTTCTTTCATCAGCCCTTCTACCCATGTTCCCAGGAGCTGGAGTTCAGCCGAGGCTGGCAGGTGCTACCTTCAGCTGGCTCTGAGGCTCCCAAAGTTCCAATGCAAACACGTCTTCTCCTCCGCTGTTACCAACTTTCCATTTGTGAAATCTAATTTTCTATTTTCATCATTTCCCACCAACCTAGAGGGGACAGACACACATTTACTCCACGCCACCCCCACACTACTTTTTAGGGCTTTATCTTTTCCATAGGTCGGAGAGGAGGCATGAGAGGAAGGTTTGGGGTAGGAGCCGGGCCTTCTGCTTCCTGTTGATGGCCAAGGGGTGTGTTAGTTTGCTGGGGCTGCAGTAACAAATTAGCACAAAGTGGTGGCCTTAAAACAACAGGAGATTACGGTCTCACAGTTCTGGAGGCCGGAAGTTGGACATCACAGGAGGCTCTCAGGGAGGTTCCTGTCCCTTGGTTCTTCCAGCTTCTGGAGTTCTGTCGCTTTGGCTGCCCCACATCAATCGCTGCCCGGGCTGCTCCTGGCCACATCCCGTGTGTATGTCGGCTCCTCTTCCGACTGTCTCGTCTCCCTCCGTGATTCTCTTATGAAGACACTTGTCATTGGCGTTAGGGTCCACCTGGAGATCCAGGCTAGGTCCTCATCTAGAGATCCTTAAGTTAATTACATCAGTAAAGTCCTTTTTTTTCCAAATAAGGTCACAGCCATAGGTTCCAGGAATCAGGATGTGGGCATCTGTTGGGGCCAGTCTCCAGGCCCCAGTACCTGGTTTCTACTTTTTGGCTCTCAGTCCCAAGTTCTTCCTTCTGTGCTCTGCCCTGTGCTGAGGGAGCTGGGAATTTGCAAATGATATTTCTCTGATTCCCTTATCAACTGCCTTCCTGTTAGGCCCTAGGAGACACTGGAGGTGGACAGGAAGGTGGTGGAGGGGGCTTCCTCCCTGTCTCCCTGCTCCTTTCCACATGGCAGCCCTCACCTGCAGCCTTCAGCACCGTCCACTTGTTACAGAGCTAAAGTGGGGATTTCCTGGACACTGGGGTTTCAAAGAGAGTTTATTGCTAAGTGGCAAAGCGAGGATATCAGATGGCTGATCAGCCTGATCTGTCTCCGAGATAGAGGAGATTAGGGTTTTTATGGATTCAAACAGGGGAAGGTGGAGTGATTACCATTACGATGGCAAGTATAGGCAAAGGTAAGACCAGTCTAGCATAACCATCACAATAGTAAGTACAAAGGCGAGACCAGTCTAGAACAGCCAGCACAGCAGTAAGTACAGACAAGGCGAGAGCAGTCTAGAACAGCCAGCACAGCGGTAAGTACAGACAAGGCGAGAGCAGTCTAGAACAGCCAGCACAGCGGTAAGTACAGACAAGGCGAGACCAGTCTAGAACAGCCAGCACAGCGGTAAGTACAGACAAGGCGAGAGCAGTCTAGAACAGCCAGCACAGCGGTAAGTACAGACAAGGCGAGACCAGTCTAGAACAGCCAGCACAGCGGTAAGTACAGACAAGGCGAGACCAGTCTAGAACAGCCAGCACAGCAGTAAGTACAGACAAAGGTGAGACCAGTCTAGAATAGCAGTAAGTACAAAGGCAAGCCCAATTTAGAACAGTCATCACAAGAGTAAGTACAAAGGTGAGACCAATCTAGAACAGCTATGACAGTAGTAAGAAAAAAGGCAAGACCAGTCTAGAACAGATATATAATAGTAAGTACAAAGGCTAGACCAGCCTAGAACAGCCATCACAATAGTAAGTATAAACAAAGTTCAGACTAGTTTGAAACCGCCACAAACAAGTGTAAGACTAGCAAGTTTCAGTAATTTCAAGTATTAACTTTTGGCTATTGTATAATATATTATAAAAGTAAGAAAAAATCAAAACACCTACATGATTCAGTAATCACAATCATGTATTAATTCTTAACCCTTGGATGCAAACTTACTGCCCTGCAGAGGGGCTGACAGCAGCCAGGCAGAGCCCTCATTTCGGTGGGGTCCTTCCTCGGAGCTCCGTGTTCTGTAGCTGCCCATTTGATCCCCCCAGCCTTAGCAGTATGAATGTTTCCAGCTCTTCTACGCTCTGATGAGTTCAGGGTTCCCTGTTCACTTTTTTAAACTTCCAACTCTCCTGCAACCAACCCCTGTATTCAGTCTTTCTGTGGAAATACCTGATGGGCATCTCTTCCTGACTGCTACAATAATTTCTCCTGTAACATCGAAAATTAATGTTTGTACCATGACTTCCACCCATCCCAGGAGAAGGAAAAACATGCCACTGTATGAAGAGTGGAACAAGGAGAAACAGAAGCATCCATAAAATCAGTTACATAATAGTGAAACATAAGATCAGAGTGAGAAAAAACAAATTCTTCACCAAGATAAAAATGAGTGACTACAATGAATTATGAGGGCAGTAGACTATCTATCTGAACCATCCTAGCCTGGAAATCGCTATCCTCTTCTGTTCTCTATAAGACATCTCTGTTGCGAGCCTTGGGGTTCAGTATCTGGGTAAGTTTCTGCCTCTAAGAGGGGTCTGAGCACTGGAAGAATGTTCTGAACTCACAGTTTTGTTTCAGATATAATCTCTAGGATCCAGTCCCTTACCCCATGCTCGGTGCCGTGGACTCCCTTAACTTCCCAGATGGAGGCTTCACAGGCATGGAGATGGGAGTGCCCCTCGGGGCTCCCCCCAGCCCCACACTCTCTGTCCAGGGTCTAGGTCTAGCAGATGGTGGTGAGACCCCCTTGGGAGGGCCCACAAGACCAGAGAGGCAGGTTAAAGGCTTGGCCCATCCTAATGCCAGCAGCTGGTGTCCTGCAACTGGACCCAAGCCAAGCGTTGTCCATCTTGTTATTTCAGACAGAAACTTCAAACCATAACGACACTGTTGCTCCCTCGCCCCCACAGCCATCCTTCATCTCCCCCACCTGCCCTCAGGTAGCTTTGGGTAACCCGAAAAATGCCAGATGAGGTGGAAGCATCATTGAAACTTCATATCATTTTGTCTTTATCAGTCAGGGTTCTCCAGAGAAAGAGGATATCTATCCATCTATCTAGGGAGATGTATTTTATAGAATTTGCTCAAGTGATCATGGGTGCTGGCAGGTCTGGAATCCGTAGGCATGCCAGCAGATGAGAAATTCAGGTAAGAGTTGATGCCTCCATCTTGAGTCTAAAATGCATAGGGGAGGCTGGCAGGCAGGGAACCCAGGCAGGATGTTTATGCTCCAGTACGAAGGTAGAATTTATTCTTCCCCAGAAAACCTCAGATTTTCTGCTCTTAAGTCCTTCAACTGATTGGATGAAGCACACCCACATCGACTGACTGTAGACACGAATCACCTCTACAACGTACCTTCACAGCAACATCTAAGCTAGTGTTGGGCCAAACAACTGGGTAACATAGTCTAACCAAGTCAACCTATAAATTAACCATTACCATGTTCTTTTCATTTACAAAATACATTCCCATTAGTGATCTAATTTCCTTGAACCACCCCCTACCCCAGGCAACACTGTAGCAAGTTATGGGGAATGGAAGTCATTGTCCCTGTATTGCAGTAAAGGAGGTGGGCACTCAGAGAAGGCAAGCAACTTGCTCATGGTCTCACAGCAAGTGGTTCTCCCTGCATATCCATGCCACATCTGCCTGAAACACCATCTCCCTAGATCTGAAACCTCTGCACAAGTGGGCTGTGAGAATGGACCTCACAAACCTACTACCATAAGGCCCCAGCTGCTATGCTCTGAAATTCATTGGCCACGCTTTCCACGGGCTGTTCCCAGCCAACAATGGAGTGTGGCAGGGACTCCAAGACCGGCTGATTCCTGGAAAACCTGGCTTTTGGCTGATGACCGGCTTTGGTTGGAGAACTCTGCAGCAGGCTTGCTGAGCCTTCCTTAGACCCAGAGTTGCTTCCTCTCTTGGGTAGCAAGGCTCCGTCTCAGACAACAGCCTGCTGCCCCTGCTTGCCTGGGCTGGCTCCCTCCCCATTTTCTCTCACAGATACCTCCCCTAATACCTTTCTTGTGCCTTGAATCCTGTTTTGGTATCTGTTTCTTAGAAGACCTGGGCTATGCACATGGGCCAACTGATCAACCCCTCTGAATGCCTGAGTGAATGTATTAATCCGCCATGAAGTAGCGAGGTTCATCTTTTTTTTTTTTAAGATTTATTTTTATTTATTCCCTCCCCAACCTGCCCCAGTTGTCTGTTCTCTGTGTCCATTTGCTGCATCTTCTTCTTTGTCCATTTCTATTGTTGTCAGCGGCATGGGAATCTGTGTTTCTTTTTGTTGCATCATCTTGTGGTGTTAGCTCTCCGTGTGTGCAGCGCAACTCCTGGGCAGGCTGCACTTTCTTTCGCGCTGGGCGGCTCTCCTTACGGGGTGCACTCCTTGCACGTGGGGCTCCCCTATGCAGGGACACCCCTGTGTGGCACAGCACTCCTTGTGTGCATCAGCACTGCGCATGGGCCAGCTCCACATGGGTCAAGGAGGCCCGGGGTTTGAACCACGGACCTCCCATGTGGTAGACGGATGCCCTAACCACTGGGCCAAGTCCACTTCCTGGTTCCTCTTCATAAACAATGGAAATCCCATTGTTGACGCCTCCACACCAACCACCCAAAACAAATGCAGAAAACAATTCCTCTCCTGCGCACCCTCCTTTCCACACAACCTCTCTCCTTTGTTGCCGTTTCCTCGTCTACCGAATGAGCAACATGAGTGTCACAGGAAGGTTCCTCAGAGCATTTCCCCTTCAGGCAACCTGCTGAAGCTTTCAGCGGTCTCTGTTGAATGAGTGTAAAGGATCGTGAACGCCAACTTGACCCCTTACCGGCCATCTCAGCTGCCTCCCGATCACGTCTCATTTGTGGCTGGCGAATGAGAGCTGATAGAGGTAAGTCCAGCGCCCCCTCCACCACCACTTTTCACAGCTCATCTGTCCTGGCCTGTATTTTTCAGAGGATGTTGGTAGGAATGGAAGAGAAAGATTGGTTCATCGGGGCTGAAGTTCAGAGTAATCGAGAGAAGCTCAACCTGCAATATCCGATTTCTCGGTCGAAAATTACCAACTGGGAAGACATGGAAAAGGTAGGCTACAGCTTCTGTGGGCATGGGACTGTGTTCAAGGGTCTCCCCAACACGTCTGGGGGGTACACCTGCCACCTTGGGCCCTAGGAAAGGAGTCCTGCTGGGTGTTGACTTTTCTATCTCCCAGCTCCTGTAGACACTACATCAAACTCTAGCTACACGTGTTTCAGAGTCAGATACCTGACTGGGAGCCTGCCTCCGCGGCTCGTTGGTTTTGCCATTTGGGGCCGATAAGATGATCTCTCTGGCCCTCAATTTCCTTATCTGTGAGATGGGATCATAATTGTTCCTGCCACATAGGAATGGTCTGAGGATTAAAGGGGATAATGGGTAAAATGTCCTTAGTTCAATACAGAAAAGATGTAATAAATATGGCTAATTTGAACATTCTCTCTCTCTTTTTTTAGAGAATTAATTTTAAAAATTAATTAATTAATTAATTTATCTCCCCTTTTCCCCACCCCAGTTGTCCGTTCTCTGTGTCTATTTGCTGCGTGTTCTTTGTCCGCTTCTATTGTCAATGGCACGGGAATCTGTGTTTCTTTTTGTTGCGTCATCTTGTTGTGTCAGCTCTCCGGGTGTGTGGCGCCACTCTTGGGCAAGCTGCACTTTCTTTCGCACTGGGTGGCTCTCCTTACGGGGTGCACTCCTTGCATGTGGGGCTCCCCTGCGCGGGGACACCCCTGCGTGGCAGGGCACTCCTTGCGCGCATCAGCACTGTGCATGGGCCAGCTCCACATGGGTCAAGGAGTCCTGGGGTTTGAACCGTGGACCTCCCATGTGGTAGGCAGACGCCCTAACCACTGGGCCAAGTCTGCTTCTTGAACATTCTCTCTTAGTAACCGAGAGTTCACAGGGCATCCATATAGAGTTGCATCAGGTGCACGCTGCCTTAGGGGATGTATTAGTTATTGAATGCTGTGCAACAAATCCCCCTGAAACTTAGACAACAACAGGGTCATTTATTACCACTCACCGTGTTTGTTGTCAAGATTTAAGGTGGCCCAGCTGGACAGCTGTGGCCCAGAGGTCTCTATCGAGGTTGCAGCCAGATGTCAGCCGGGGTTGCATCATCTGAAGGCTTGATGGGGCTGGAGAACCCACTTCCGAGGTGCTGCCCTCTCGTCCCTGCAGCTGCTCCTGCTCGGGTGACCCCTTCACAGGGCTGCCGGGTTGCTCTCCCAGCCAGGTGCTGGCTGCTCTCAGGGTGAGCAGTCCAAGAGGGCAAGCCGGAAGCTGCAAACCTTTGGAAGTCACACACCCTCCCTTCGTCGTATTCTGTGGTCACATGCGCGTATCCAGATATAGCGTGGGAAGGGACGCTGCAGGACATGACTTCCAGCGGGGGAGGAGCAGGGCACCCGGTTGGAGGTGGAGCAGAGGAACAATGTCGCAGTTTCTCGTAACCTGCAACGCTGGGGGGTGGGCCTGGTTTTGGTGGAGCTCTGGGGCGTTTTAGGAAACTGGCTCTGCTGAGACCTGAGGTGGGTTAGGGAAGCGGTCCTGGCTGAGGCCAGCGGTGCTGGGAACCGGCTCCGGGTCAGCCTCGGGCAGGCTGGGGAACTGGCTGTGACTGCAGTGCTAGTGCTTCTTAGGGACCTGGTCCTGGAGGTAGCTCCCCGTGGATTGTGGAATTCATTCTGGCTGTATCTCTTTCATCTGTTAGGGAACTCCGTTTGGCTAAGTTCCCTGTGTTAGGAACTGGTTCTGGCCAAGCTCAGGGGTGTGGCAGGGAACTGGTTTGGCTGAGCTTGGGGCTTGTTAGGGAACTGATTAGGCTGAGATCGGGGTGGCCTGGGGAGCGGAGCCGGATGCAGCGCAATCAGTGGCTCGCAGGCCGGGCTCACAGGCCCCCGTTAGCTGGACCAGAGCCGGCGCCTCCCCTCGCTCTGCTCCGCTGAGCCCTGTGCAGCGGCAGGTGGCTCCAGCTCTTGGTTTCACTTTCTTACCCTAAGACCAGAATTCTTGCTCGGCCTTCTCTGTGGCCACGCCACCTCCCATCTCATCCCTCGAATTGAATTCGTCCTCACTGCCCCTCCTGAGGGATTCTTCCGCCGCTCACACTTGCTCGCCACACTTCCCCATTCCAGTCCACTGGGAACCGGGCACGCCCCCGTCTGGCTCTCGCTGTTTTCAGGGGCACCACGTTGTCAGGCTGCCAAGGGCTTGCACATGCCGCTCCCTTTCCTTGAAGGTCCCTCCTCCTCAGACCTTCCTCCAGTGACCTCTCTCTTCACACTTCTCTCCAATTCCTAGGAGCAGGCACGAAGTTTACGCACAATATAATAAACCTTGTGTGTGGCCATGGTTTCTTGTGCACCGCTGGGTACCTAGCATGATACTGGGCTTTTTAGGCACATCATAAAAAGTCTCCGTTTTAAAGGTGAGGAAATGGGCTCTTCAAGCTAAAGCCCCTTGTCCAGCTTCATGCCTCCAATACGTGGTGGACGTGGGATTAAAGTCAGCCCTACAAACCTGTCCTCTCCATGCCACGGTCACTGCCTGCCCTGCCGTGGAACCTATCTCCCTGTAGCATCTGTGCTCAAATCTGTCACCCCTGGCAGACTGAGGTTCTTGACACAGGGGCCATGTCTTAGAAATCTTTCTTTGTCCCACTTCCTAACTCAAAGCCGGATCTATGAACAAAGGTTATTTATCTTGTCCAAAGTCACCCCCGATCTTTCCTGGCAGTTCAAAAATTAAACGTGAATCAGCAACCTCACGTAACTTACGATCTTGCTCTGTCGTGTAGACGGTTTCTGTCCCAACCGTAGAAGCTTCGCTGCTGCTTAAGAAAGGAGTTCATTGTGTCTCACGCTCTCTCCTCCGCAGATCTGGCATCACGCCTTCTACCAGGTGCTGCGCGTAGCCCCGGAGCAGCATCCGCTGTTGGTGACGGAACCACCGCTGACTGCCACGTCCAGCAAAGAGAGGGTGTCACAGGTAGCAGGGTGACTGCTGGGGGAGGGGGGCCGAGGGAGCAGGCCACAGGGGCCCAGCCCCCAGCCTCTGCCTGCACCTCCGGGCCGGGAAAGACACCTACCAGTGGAGAGACAGCCCTTGACAGTGCGCACAGGGCGATGGCTGCCCTCGGAGCGCTGGCCCGTGCCCAGGACCCGGGATAACGCCGACCGCGCGTTATTTCATGTCGGCCTCACAGCCCCCTTAGGGGCAGGGACGGCTCACCCCTTTTCTGCAGATGAAGAAATGCAGCATCAGGGAGCTGAAGCAATGCGGCCGGGCTCGCACGGCTATGAGCTGGCAGCCCCGCTTAGACCATCGGTCCTGTTCCAAGGGTGCTACTTGGAGGTGAAGAAAACAGCTCCAGGCTCTTATTCTTTTCTGCCCCTCACCACCTCCCCCCAGGAGGGAGTCAGTGGCCTGTGCTGACGGATTCTACCTGATTGCACTGGATTGCAAACGCTCAGACTGATGGAGGTGCCCCCACTGCAGCCCTCGGGCCCTCCTGGGGGTGGGCCTGGGGGCCAGGGGATGTGGCTGCAGGGCCAGGGCCACCCTCGGCTGCCTGCACTCTGGCCTCAGCTCTGGGCCTCTAACGAGGACATGGACGAGCTAATCAAGCGGGCAGCAAGGGCTGACCCCCGGGCCCAGAGCCCCTGGCACCCAGCCGCGTCTCCGACAGGAAGCGGTGTCCCAAGGACAGGTGGGGGGCCCTGCAGGTGGACAGGAGGTGTGCACCGCGGCCCGGAGGAGGCAGCGCGGCAGGCGCCGAGCAGGTGCGAGTTTCCGCCTCCTTTAAACAAAGCTGTCACGGGCCGGTGGCTCCTCCCGCCACGCTCGCGCAGTCAGGCCGCGCACGTGGGCTCCGCGGGGCTCCCTCGCTGGCTGGGCGTGGCGGCCTTGGCACCACGGGAAGCTGCCCCTGGGGGTCCCGCACGCTGCGGAGAGGAAGGCAAGACCCTCCCCTCGCCCCAGGCGAGCAGACCCCCCCCAACTACAGAGTCGGCCCCCAGCCCGTGCCAGCACGTGCTGCCTCTCCTGGGCCCCCAGTCTGCCTCCGGGCCCCCTGAACTTGTCCCCTAAAGTGGCTCAGGGCCCCAGCAGGAACCCAAGGTACGCTCACACGGGATCATGGTGAGCTGTTTAATAGAGATGGCACAGGACGAGCGCGGGCTCCAGGGGGGCCGTGGCAGGCTGGCAAGGCAAATGCCACGCGTGGATCAGCGTAAACGACGGGGATTTACTGGCTCATGGCTTGGAGGCAAGGAGAAGCCCAAAACCAAGCCACCGTCAAGGCCACGCTCCTCCCAGAAGACTGTGGCGTCCCGAGGCCACTGCCACGACCCTCGCTCCTGCCCCTATGTCCCCTGGCGGCGCACAAGCCGGCCTCTCCCCTCCCGGGTTCCGCTGACCTCCAGCTCCGGGCTCTCCCCCGGGTCCTGCTCCGTTACTCTCCCCACAAGGCTCTCGCGATAGGGCTGGGGCCCATCCCAACCCAGCTGGGCCACTTACCTGAAGTGACCTCATCAGAAGGGCCCATTTCCAAAAGCCACACGCACGGGAAAGGACCACGTCTAACATGGTTTCCCGGGGCACACCCCCCCACAGCGGGGAGCTGTGAGTACCCCCAAGCCTGAAGGAGCGGCCGGGGGCTGCCAAGACCCGAGAGCAGGCCTCCTGCCTGGAGCTGTGCCTTCAGGGGGGTCACGCCCTCCCAGGTGGCCTCTCTCTCCCGCCTCCCCCGGCTCTCCCCCTGGTGCCCAATTGGCAGAACCCAACAGGACACCCAAGGACAGGGAGACTATTGGCAAGGTCCGGGGGGGGAAGCGGGCACCTCTGCAGGGGCAAAGGGCAAACAGCCAGCGCCAGCCACCCACGAGGGCCCTTCTCTGCCCCCGCGAGCTCCACCTGGCGCTCTCCGTCACACCTGGGCATTCGCTTCCCTGCCAGAGCCCTCCGGCCAGCTGCCCAGCCTCCAGGAGTCCCCAGGGAGGGACTGGGATGTGGGGCGCTTATTTTCCTCTTGGAGTAAATCTGCATTTAGTAGGATTTGGGGTGCCATGTCCCAGGAGAGAAACCAGTGCTGGGAGCAACCAGGTGCGTGGACAGTGGATGAGTGGCATTTCAGGCCCCTGGGTTTGGCCCCAGCTCTACCAGCGCAGGTGACCTTGCCGTGCCTTAGTTTCCCCGTAAAGGCTGGACACAATGTGTTAGCACACAGGGAGCGTTGGGTGAAGGCTGGATCTTACCCCTCCCGGGGCCCGGTTTTCTCGTCTGTAAGATGGGCGTTCGGCCACAGGAACCCGGAAGCACCTTCCACGCTCTGTGACCTACGGGCACCTCGGTAGACCTGCAGGAGTTGGTGGGGTTTTCAGGCAGCGGGGACTTTGCACCTTTAGCCTCACAAAAACCGCCCTCCCACCTGGGGGTCCCTCCCTCTCCTCTGTGCCAGAATCCACACTCCCAGGGGTCCCTGAGAGTGGCACCAACCCAATGACGCTGCCAGACGCCAGCAGCCACGGCCCCCACCTGCCCCTCGCTGCGGCTCCTGCGCCCAGCGGCCAAGGTCTAGGCACGACGCTGCCCTCTAGTGGCGCGCTCCGCGGGGACTGTGCTGGACCCAGCACCGCCATCTCGCCAGAGGAGCGCGCGCCCCCGGCCCCAAGTTCATGGCCACCTCTGCCACCTGCTAACAAAGGAGATAAAACGGCACGTTCCTCGGGGGGTTCACCACGGGCTGTGAAGACCAGTAAAGGGGCGTCTCACCTGTTTGCTCCTTTGGCCCCTGCCAGATGGTTGGCATCCCATGAATTTTCTTGCCCAAGCAATGTCTCTCAAGCGGAGGAAACACACAAGAAATGGTAGCTTGGCTTGATTCCATTGTTATAAAAGAAGCAAATTACACCAAGTGAAAGTGTGAGGATGTCTGCAAAACCGTCCCACCCCACCCCTCGCTGCCTATAAGAGCAGTGAGAAGGGGGTGTCAGTCGAGGGGACGGTGGTGGGCTCCCAGAGGTTTTGGGGAATTAAGTGTCATGGCCATCATGACAAAACTATCGTTTACAAGACAGCACAAGATGGGGTTGTGCTCTCTGATCAGTCTTGTGATATTTCATGCAAGACAGGAGGAGGAGAGTGGGCACATCTCAGACTGGGAAACTGAGTCACAGAGCTGGCTAGAGGCAGAGCTGGGATGGGGGGAACATGCCTCTTGAGCCCCAGAGGGGCAAGCCGCCCCCTCCAAGTGGGACTCGTGCTGCTCCTGGGTGACTGAGGCAGAGCGTTCCCCGGGCTGCTCACCTGGCCGCGAGGGATTGTTGATTTTCCTCTGTAGGTCATGTTCGAGACTTTCAACGTGCCTGCCCTGTACTTAGCCAACCAAGGCGTCCTTTCTTTATACTCCTCTGGCCGAACGTCTGGTGAGTGGCCCCGTGGGAGCCCTGCCCTCACGAGCTCACACCTGCCCCGTCCCTCTGGCTGGTGGCACTCAGCACAACAAAATAAAAATCCACAAAAGCCACCCTCTCCAGCCCTTTTTCCAACTCCTTCCCTTTTCATCCCTCCTGGTTAAAATATTTACCACTAGAAGTTAACTCACTTGCCCTTTTTTTTTTTAATCAGCTTTATGGAGGTATAATTAACATACAATAAACCACACATGTCTAAAGGGCACAACCTGATAAGTTTTGACATATTGATACAGCCCGGAAATATCACCACATCCAGCAACCCTTAATGATTCCCTGCCACCCACCACCCTCTGCCCACCCCCCAACGCTGCCCTAGAGAACCAACATTCTGCTTTCTGTCTTAAGTTTGCATTTTCTAGAATTTTATACTAATGGGATCATACAGGCTGTACTCTTTTTTGTATGACTTTTGTCATTTGGTATAATATTTGGAGATTGTGTTGCTGCAAACAGCAATAGTTCATTCCATTTTATTGCTGAGTACCATTCTGTTGTGTGAATGTACCACGCTTTGTTTTTCTATTCACCCACGAATGGACATTTGGGTGGCTACCTGCTTTGGGCTATCATAAACAGAGCTCCTATGAACATTCATGGAGAAGTCTTTGCATGGACATATGATGTCGTTTCTTTGGGTAAATACCTAAACGTGAAATGGGCCAAACTAGTCTCCAAGGCGGTTGCAGCCTTTTGCATTCCCGCCAGCCACATATGAGAATTCCTCCCCATCTCCACCAATGCTTGATAGGATTGGTCTTTTCTGTTCGATCCACTCTAACAGATTACAGTGGCATCCCATTGTGCTTTTCATTTGCATCTCCCTAACGACCAATCATGCCGAGCCTATTGTCCTGTGCTTATTTTCCAGCCATGCATCTACTTTGGTTGAATGCATTTTCAAATGTTTTGTCTTTGAGAATTCACTTGGGAATTCTTTTGATATCCTTGTCACAAATCTTTTAGCAGATATATATTTCGCAAATATTTTCTCCCAATCGATGGCTTAACTATTTATTCTCCAAATAGTGTCTTTTGAAGAGCAGAAGTTTTACATTTTGCTGAAGTCCAATTTATCAATCTGATCTTTTAGATACTGTGCTGTTGGTGTTATATCTAAGAAATATAAGCCCAATTGAAGGTCTCAACAGTTTCCTTCTATGGTTTCTTCTAAGTTTTATAGTTTTTAGATTTACATTGAGTTTTATGAACCCCTTTTGGATTAATTTTTGTATACGTTGTGAAGTATGGATTGACTTTCTCTTTTTGGCATGTGGCTACCCAATATTCCTACACTATTTGTTGAATAGACTATCCCCCTATCCTTTCTTCATTGAATTGCTTTTGCACATGTTTTGAAATTCAGTTTCGATATATGTGTGTGCATATTTCTAAGATTCTCTATTCTGTCCCATCAGTCTCTTTGTCTAATTTTAAATCAATACTGCCTTGCCTTAATTACTATGGCTTCATATTAAATCTTGAAATAAGGTAATGCCAATGCAACCATTTCATTCTCCTGTTTTTGAAAATGTTTAGGCCATTTTAGGTTCTTTGCATTTCCTATATGAATTTTAGAAGCAGCCTGTCAATTTCTACCAAAAAAATGCCAAAAAAATGTCATGGGTTTTGACTGGAATTGCATTGAATCTACAGATGTTTGGAGAGAAGTGGCATCTTAATATTGATTCTTCCAACCCTTGAATAAGTCATATCCCTTAGGTCTTCTTTAACTTCTTTAGCGATGTTTTGTGGTTTAAAATGTATAGATCTTGCATATATTTTCCTAGATTTATCTCTAAGTATTTCATGTATTCTATGGTCCTGTAAATTGCATTTTTTCAGTTTCTGATTGTTAATTGTTAGTATAGAGAAATGCAACTGTTCTATGTATATTGATATTGTATCCTGAAGCCTTAATAAACTCATTTATAAGTGCTAATAAGTTACATTTTGTTGTTGTTTTCCGATAGATTCCATCTAATTTTTCCAGATTTTCTAGTTAGGCAGTCATATTGTCTGTCAAAAAGACAGATTTCCTTCTCTTTTTCCAAACTGGATATTTTTTATTGCTTTTTTTTTTCAACTGGCCTGGTTGTATCAGTTAGAACCTCCAGTACCAGGTTACAGTAATAAATAGAAATGTACAGAGCAGACCTTTATGCCTTGTTCTTTTCTGAGATACGGGAGCTGGGGAGTGCTCCCAAGACCTTGTATGTGGGAAGCCGGCGCTCAACCACTGAGCTATGCCAGCTTTCCTGGGCTGGTTTTTTTTTTTTGTTTGTTTGTTTGTTTGTTGTTTTTAGGAGGTACCGGAGACTGAACCCAGGACCTCGTATGTGGGAAGCAGGTGCTCAACCACTTGAGCTACATCTGCGCCTTGGTCTTTATCTTAGAGGGAAAGCTTTCAGTCTTTCACCATTAAGTATGATATCAAATTGAGCTTTTTCATAGATATGCTTTTTTACCAAGTTGAGGAAATGCTTTTATAGTCTCAGTTTGATGAGTTTTTTCCTTTTTAATCAGGAATGGGTGTTGGATCTTGTTAAATACATTTTCGGCATCTATTGATATGATAGCATGGACTTTCTCTTTTAGATCATTAATGTGGTGAATTGCAGTGATTACTTTTTAGCTGTTATGCCAAGCGTGCATTCCTGAGATAAGGCCCGTTTCGTCGTGTCTAACATCCTCCTCCTCTACTGCGGGATCTGGGTGTTATGTCTGTGCTCACGAGGGACGTGGGCTGTCGTTCATGCTCTGGGGAACTCTCTGCTAGGTTTCGGCATTCTGTCTCTCAGGCTCACCATCTTTTCTTGCCTGATGTCCAGGATCTTGAAAATTGTTGTTTCACGCACTCTGTCGGCTTTTCTCTCTTTTTCAGGCTGGAGGGAAAATCCAATCCCTGTCCTCCCTCGGAGCGCGTCCTCGGACTCACTTCTGCGACGTTTAATATTGAAGTTCCTGATTTCAGGCCCTGAATCCAGTAGAAAGGAGCCGCCTCCGAACGAGCTGCGAACAGCTCCGCGAGCGTTCACCCAGACGGGGCCATGCCCTCCGTTACCACTGCACGCCCTTGACCAGCAGAGGGCGCTAGAGAGCCTGGCTAGCTAACGTGGTCCAGCCTCTCCTGGTATCCAGGGAGCCAGTGGACACCGCCCTGCTCACCTCTGCCCACACAGCCCCTAGAGGAGAAGGCGGTCTCGACCCCGAAACCTCCTCCCGCTTGTCCACGTGTGGTTTGGGAAGACGCCCCAGGCTTCCCGCCCTCAACAGCCCGCCCCAGTCCGACCGGTCGGCCCCATCCTAGACCCTTGACTTGCCCTCCCGTGATCCCCCCGCCCGCCCTTCCTGTAGACTTAGCGGTGGATAAGGGAGACCCTGCCGCCCACGTAATGACGCCAGCGCCCCCTCGTCTAGGAACCGCCATCGAGTCCGGGGAAGGCGCAACGTACTTCGTGCCCGTCATCGAAGGCTGCCCTCTGCATCAGTCGATCCTCCAGATGGACGTGGCCGGCCAGGACCTGACCTTGTACCTGCTGCAGCTGCTGGCAGAGAGCGGGCACTCATTCACGACCGTAGGTAGGGAACGGCTCTTCCTGGCCTGGGGGAGCCTCTACAGCCCCCCACCCTCCGCTTCATCAGCTGAGAGCAGCTGCACCACCGTCCGAGTTCTAGAAAGACCCCTCTTTATATTCAGAGACATGTGGTGGGTCAGTGACGACAGCAAGGATGACGAGCTAAGTGTGAGAGAGCACTTGCCGTGTGCAAGGCTCTGGGCTGAGCGGGCACGTCATGACCGTCCTCTCGTCACTGCTCTCTAGAGCCCCATGGAAGGGCGCAGTTATTCCCACTGCACAGAGAAAACAGCTTAGGAAGGTTCAGCCATTTGGCCACCAGCCTGCCCCGTGGCAGCTGGGCCGTGAGCCCAAAGACCCCAGCTGTGGCACCAACTATACCTTGTCGCGGTGCTTGCCCAGCCCAGCGCCCGTGCTGGAGCAGGGTCCCCGCCTGTGTAACCGCACAGCCTCCCAGTCCCAATGAGCCTACAGCACCTCACTGGACTTGGGTCTCCCTGCAAGAGATCCAAGCGAATTACGGACCTTAAAGAACAACAGCAATGAAAGGGAAGGCAAAGGAGAAAAGGGCTTGGCAGGGGACAGCCTTAGCATGTTACCAACCATCTAAGGCTTAGTAAGATCTTGGAATGTATTATCTGGTCTCATCCCCACAGCAACCCTATATGCATGACGATTAGTCCCACGGCTGCAGGCGAGGAAATGGGAGGTATAAGAGGGTAAGGAACTTGGCAAACGGCAGAGGTGCAGTTTGAGCCCGGATTCGTCACACCAAAGCCCAAACTATTTGAGGAAGGGGAAATATCAGCAGAGTGCTATGTCCCAGAAGCCCAGGAAAGAGAAGGAAGAACTGACGACTGTGGGTTTTTGGAAACCAGGAGGACTTAATAAAGCAAGGCAGGGGCAGTTGTGGTGGAGTGGGTAAAGGTAGATATGTGATACCTGTGGAGCGAAGAACAGGTGGGATTTCCACACAGACGGAGCAGGGATCTCCTGCCTCAATACATTAGAAACAGTGATAGAAGAAATCATGGCAGATGGCTGTGGAGTTCAGTGCCATGTCAGTGGGCCCCACTTTGGAATTTGTGCTCCTGAGTGTGATGGAGCTGGACTCAGATGTGACCTTTGTACACATGCCTCTTCTGTCACTTTTACTGAACCTGTGGTTGGTGCTGGGGTTGGTATATCCTCAGGGGACTTGAATCTCTGGACTGCCCCTGTGACAGCCGGGCCCTGAGCCTCAGCAGAGTTGTGACTCCTACGCTCTGGTTCATTGGACTTACCCAGGTCAGCTAACAGGGAGGTGAAGGTGGTCAACCACCACACCAGGGAACCGAGAGAGTCTACAACTGCAAACAGGAGAATCACATTCATCATCCAGGTGGAATCTAAGCCCCCTCTTGATTTAGAGGTGGAGTGGACATCGCCATCCCAGGGCTCTCAGGATGGAAGAATAAAATATGGATTAGAGTGGACTTACTGGTATTCTACTATGGAACTCTTGTGACTCTAGCAATGGAAGAAATTATATCATTGATGTGGAGACAGTGGTCACAGGAGTTGCTGAGGGCAGGGAGAGGGAAGAAGAGATGTGATGTGGGGGCATTTCCGGGACTTGGAGTGGTCCTAAATGACATTGCAGGGACAGATGCTGGACATTATATATCCTGCCCAAACCCACTGAATGGACTGGGGGAGAGTGTAAACTACAGTGTAAACTATAATCCATGCAGTGCAGCAGTGCTCCAAAATATGTTCACCAAATGCAATGAATGTGCCACAATGATGAGGGAGGTTGTTGACGTGGGGAGGGGATGGGGTATATGGGAACTTCTTATATTTTTTAATGTAATATTTTTTGTGATCTATGCATCTTAAAAAAAAAAAAAGACTTAGTTGGGTTTAAAATTGGTATTCAGTCACCCAGAAAGGGGCAGGGGTGTAGCCTTCCAGGCATTTCCAGGAGAGGAACTCCCCAAAAGGAGCGCGGAGCAGCTGGGATGGCTGCACCAGTAGCACTTACGACATGCATGGCATTAAAATTGAGTTTAGTTTTCCAATCCCCAAACACACACCATAAATGTAGTATAGTTTATAAACCGCAGAAAGTTCTCAAACCTTCCATCTGAGGTCAGGGTGCGATTCTCCCCTTCTCTTGCCCCAAGAGGTGAAAATACAAACGGTGGCTCCATGTGTGCGTCTTGCCTCTCCGGCAGGAGCGGGTGTCTTTAAATAGCCGTTCCCCGAAGACCCCGCTTTCAGAAGTCACCGAGGCCCGGGCCCTTTCGCTCCCGCCCGTGCCCTCTCTCCCCCAGGTGACTGGGAGCACGTGCGGTACCTGAAGGAGACGTGCTGCCACGTGGCCCTGGACTACCACAAGGAGAAGGAGGAGGCTGAGGCGCCTTCCTACGAGCAGAGGTTCCAGCTGCCTGACGGCCAGGAGGTCACCCTTGGGAAGGAGAGGTTCCTCTGCCCCGAGGCGCTCTTCCAGACGGAACTCCTAGGCAAGTCCTCTGGCCGGGAACACCTGGCCACTGGCCGGATGCCAGCTGGACACCGGCGACTTGGGGGGCGGGAGGCCAGCGGGCGATTTCATCTGAGTTAGCAAGGAGCTGCCAAGTTGGGCCCCTTTCCAAAGTTCTCTAGTATCTGCTGACACTTATTAGGCACCTACTGTATGCCTGAGGCTTTGCTGGCCATTGTATGTGGTTTGCAGCCTCACTCCTCCCTCAAATCCCATGTTTTCCCATCTGTGAGGTGCAGAAAGTGTGAAGTCATTCCTCAGATGTGATTCAGGACCACCCTGGACCGTTTCTGCAGGAGGCATTAAAGGTGGCTAAAGGGCTTTTACGTGCACACTCGGGCTGAGCAGGCATCTCAGAACGGGAGAATGAGGGATTGTAAAAGTTCCGTTGTTTGGGAAAATGAAGTGTGCCACGTAGTCACGGAAAACCGAATTTCTTTCTGGAATCAAACTCTCATTAAACTAATGTGCTACATCCCTAAGGGACAAAAGAGCGAGAGGGAACTGGCCGTGTCCCCGGGGCCGGGGCTAGAAAGCCGATGGCGCCCATCGCTTGCGCCTGCGTTAGCGGGCTCGTCCCTCGTCCCCGAGCGCAGCCTTACCGCACGGCCCCCGCCCCGGAGCGTGGCCGGGTGGAGGGCTCCACGCCCAGCTGCGGCCTCGCGTCCGGGCCGAGTCGGCCTTGGCGTAGCTACGAGCGGCCACCCCGGGAGCGCCGGGCCCGCTGCCTGTGCTCGTCGGTCAGGCTCATCCGAGCCGGTTCCTGCGAATCCGCCTGGGTGACCCTTACCCCAGCCTCAGGCAGTAGGTGCTGCCACCAGGAGGAAACCGAGGCACGGACAGCCCCGCCTCCCCAAGCCCGAGCTGCGCAAGAGTGATGCGCCACGTGCGCCTGTTAGGGCCTTTCCTGCTGGGTCTGCATTTATCTCTGAGGCGGAAGGAGGAGGGGGGCTCACCAGGGGAGTTTTCAAAGGCCACTCGAATGACGTTCCCGCCCCTGCAGAAATCCTCTCCCACGAGGGGAGCCAGTGGAGCTCAGTGGTTGAGCACCCGCCTCCCACACCCTAGGTCCTGGTTCGACCCCTGGGACCGCCTAAAAAAATAATAAATAAAACACTTTAAAAGTAGTTGACACCCGGCGTGAAGAACGCCCGTCGCCCACCGCACCTGACTTGCCCCTCTGCACGGCAGAGGAGCCGTGGAGCGTGCGCGCCGAGCGGGCGGCTCAGCGACCCCGGGGCCGCCGGCGCCCCTGCCCTCTGCCCGCAGGGAAGCGCCCCGCGGGGCTGCACACCGCCGCCTGCCGGAGCGTGGGTGCCTGCGACCCCGCCCTCTGGAAGACGCTCTTCGGCAACATGCTGCTCTCGGGGGGCACCGGCTCCTGCGCGGGGCTGCGCCTGCGCCTGCAGAAGGAGATGACCGCCCTGGTGTCCCCGCCGCTCAGCGTGAAGGTAGGGCCCCCCGGGGCTCCCTGGGTTCCCTCCTCAGTGCGGGTTTCCTGCCGCAATGCCCGGGGACGCGCCCCGCAGAGCCGGGGCGCCGGGCAGCATCGTGGGGAGAACTCTCAAAGTCCTGGGAGTTCCCGGGGGGCGGCGAGGAGGAGGAGGGGGCATAAGCACAGTGGCAAGCCAGCCGGGGGCCGAGCCACGGGGCCGAGCGGGCAGGGGGGCGGGCGGGCTCGGGGAGCCCTTCAATAGAGGGGGTGGTCGGCGCGGGCTCCGGGGGAAGGTGACCGCGGTGGCACGTGAGGAGGCGAGGGGGCGGAGGGGAGGGGGCTGCGGGACGTCTGGGGAGGGGTTGCAAGCAGGGAACAGCCTGTGCGGCGGCCCAGAGGCAGGGGCCAGCCCGGCTTCCCGCAGCGGGCAGCAGCCGAGGCCGCGGGGCCTGGCGCAGCTCGCACCCTGGCGGGCTCGAGCAGAGAAGCGCCCGTCCAGCCGGGGCCTGGGCGGAGGTTCTGGCCGCCACGCGGAGGCAGGGGCGGGCGTGGGGGCACGTCGAGCTCCGAAGGCCGCTCGAGACTCGATGTAGGGTGTGAGAGAGAGCGGGCCAGTTGCGGCCCCAGGTTTTCTGGGAGGGTGGAGGTGGGAAGGCTGCAGGGGTGGGGGCTCGCGGGCAGGCCTGCGGGGACGCGTCAGGTGTGCCGTGTCCACTGGGCACCCCCGTGCAGACGTCAGGGAGGGGCCTGGAGGTCTGAAGCGGGAGAGCGGCTTGGGCTGCAAATGCTCACATAGGAGTTTTCAGCAGAATGGTGGCATTGATGACCAGATGAGACCACGGGGAGGCCGTGGGGACAGAGAAGAGCCGGAGCTCGGCACGGCAGCCACAGTCAGCCTGGGGAGAGAGGCCGGAGGACCCGGGCTGCCAGTGGAGGGCAGAGCAGGAGCCGTGGAGCGAGGGGCTCCCAGGTGCCGGCAGGTGTCACAGCAGGCGGTGGCCAGCGGGGGAGACCTGGCGGCTGCGGTCAGGTGGGACGAGGCCTGAGGACTACCCACTGCACGGTCAGCAATGAGGGGACATCCGAGCCTTTCACAACCATTAGTGGACGAGCCTGTCAAAGGGGCTCTGGGAGAACCTGATGGAGGAGGCACTAGGAGAGCCTGATGGAGGAGGCGCTGGGAGAGCCTGATGGAGGAGGTGCTGGGAGAACCTGATGGAGGAGGCACTAGGAGAGCCTGACAGAGGAGGCGCTGGGAGGGCCTGATGGAGGAGGCACTAGGAGAGCCTGATGGAGTTGGTGCTTGAAGGGTCTGCTGCAAAAAAGAGCAGAGCAATGGGCCAGTGCGGCCAGGAGGAGCGCTTGTGGCCGTGGCTGTGGGTGTGGCAGTGGCCGTGGCCGTGGTTGGCGTCTGAAGACGGGGGCGTGCGCTGCTGGAGACTGGCCCAGGGAGGCCAAGCTGCCGGCGCAGACGCGCGGAGCCTCGGGGTGGGGCTGCCCAGCCTCCCTCCCTCCCCAGAGGCCCCTGCACGAGGCGGGCCCCGCCCCAGCCCACCCACCACTGGCTTCCAGGAACCCACGCGGCTACCCCCATCCCTGCGTCCGACGGGGGGATTTCCCGGCATTACCTACCGCAGAAAAAATAAGTTTCCCCACCCAGTTTTTAAAAATTGCTTTTCTTTTTTACAAAATGGGAGCGCGGTCATGATAGAAATTATGTGAGCCAAGTGGGGGCTGCAACGCCGGCCCAGCTGCAGGCGGTGTGGCGAGTCCTCCAAGGCCACCCGGGCGCAGCTCCCTGGCTGCTCAGGAGGGGCTGCAGGAGCCCCCAGCCGCTGCCCCTTGGCGCCCACTGCCGCCCCGCTGGGGCTCCTGGGCTAAATGAAGGCCTCCACCCCTGCTCCCCGCTGGACTCCCGGGAGGGGAGGCTCTGTGGTCACGGGGGACCCTGCGCCAGGGCCGTCCCCGGGGTCACGGGGCCCAGTGCCATCCAGGGGGGTGCTCAGTGTGGCTGTGCCAGGGCTGCCCTGGGGGCCGCTGTGCCAGGGCTGTCCCCCCATCCCAGCTCGTGCCCTGAGCTCCGGGCGTTTCTCCGCCGCCGCCTCTGGGCCCTTCCCCTCTCCAGCCGGCCCTCGCGCGGGCAGCCGAGGCCACTGGCTCCCACCGCCGAGGGCCACGGCCAGATGACGCCCCCGGCCGGCGCCAGCCCTCGTGCCCCCGGCTCTCCACGACACTTTGTACCCCCCAGGGGCATGTGTGAACCCAGGGAGCGCGCAGCCACCCAGAACTTGTCTCCTTCCCGTGTCCCTGCCGCTTCTGACCGCCACCCCAGCTTTGGCACGCGACCTTCTCCAGGGCCGTCTCCTCCGCGCCTGGAGGCAGGAAGCGGGGGGCCCTCCGCCCCCAGCGCCTCAAGCTTCCCTGCAGGGGCCACCGCCCCCACCCCCGGCCATGCCGTGGCAGGAGGAGGGGGCCAGGGAGTTCTGGAGCAGGGGGCGCGAGCAGGGGGTGCAGGGGTTCTGTCTTGGTAATGGAAGAGTGTGGTGGAAACAAAGGCGTGCACACGTCATCAGCACGCCGAACTGCGCGCTGGAGAGCATTTTGAGGCCAGATTTTATGTTTTATGTGTTCGTTTCCACAATTTTAAAGACTTTTGCCAACTTGATAGAAGAGAAATGAGTGTTTGTTTTAACTTGCCTTTCTCTTGTTTCTAAGGAGGGTGAATACTCTGTACTCTTCCGGCTGCGTTTTTTTCTTTTACGTGTTTTTTAAAGGAGTTCTGCCTGCACTTTCACCTCTTTCTCCCTGGGCTGGTTTTGCCTCCTTAGTAACACCTGTCGCCCCAGTCTGCACCCGCCTTGTTGGGTGCTGTGTGTCCTGCAGGTGTGTCCGCGGCCCGTGTGCTGAGCGGGCTTCGGTTCTTCCCTTTTTAATTTTTTCCTTTTAAAACTTTATTTATTTATTTAAAATTAATTTCTCTCCCCTTTCTCCTCCTCCCCGCCTTTGTCTGCTCTCTGTGTCCATTTGCTGTGTGTTCTTCTGTGACTGCTTTCATTCTCATCAGTGGCACCGGGAATCTGTGTCTCTCCTTGTTGCATCATCTTGTTGCGTCAGCTCTCCGTGTGTGTGGCTCCACTCCTGGGCAGGCTGTGCTTTTTTTTTGCGCTGGGCTGCTCTCCTTACAGGCGCACTCCTTGCACATGGGGCTCCCCTACGCGGGGGACACCCCTGCGTGGCACGGCACTCCTTGTGCGCATCAGCACTGCGCATGGGCCAGCTCCACATGGGTCAGGAGACCCGGTATTTGAACCCTGGACCTCCTGTGTGGTAGGTGGATGCTCTATCCATTGGGCCAAGTCTGCTTTCCATCCTCTTAAAACTTTGCAGCATTTCTTTCCTTAACCAAGGCCAGCAAGTGGCTTCCGAGCTGAGCCATGTGGTGCACGGGGGCAGCAGGCAGTGGGTCAGAGTCCACGGCTCGTCCTCTCTCTCTGCCCCCTGCCTGGGCCTGGATTTTCCAGATGCGTGTCCAGGGCCTTCTCCCCGGATCCCTGTGCAATGCCCCCGTCTCTGTCATGGTCAGCCAGGCCGCTGGGACAAGCACCACATGACAGCCTGGCTCCTGGCCCCAACGTCCAGGCATCTGCAAGGCCAAGCTGCCCCCAAAGCCTGTGGCGTCTGGCACTGCCAGTGGCCGCCCTTGGGGCGCCTGGGCTTGCCGCGCTGCCGCCCGTCTCGTGGCGACCCCTGCACTGGCCCGCCCTTCGACCTCCACTGGCATTGGGCTCCTCTCTCAGCTCCCTCTGACTTCAGCTTCTGGTTTCTTCTCTCTCTAAGGACTCGAGTGACATGGGTTAAGAACCCCCCATCCAGTGGCCACATCTTTTCTTTTTTTTTTACGATTTAAAAAAACTTATTTATTTCTCCCCGCGCCCTCCATTGTCTGCTCTCTGTGTCCATTCGCTGTGTGTTCTTCTGTGTCTGCTTGGATTCTCATTAGGCGGCTCTGGGAATCGACCCTGGGACCTTCTGGAGTGGGAGAGAGGCGATCATTCTCTTGCGCCACCTCAGCTCCCTGGTCTGCTGCATCTCTTAACGTCTCTCCCCTGTGTCTTTTTTTGTTGCATCATCTTGCTGCACCAGTTCCCAGCACAGGCGCGGGGCAGCACTCCGTGTGGGCCAGCTTGCCCTCACCAGGAGGCCCTGGGCATCAAATCCTGGACCTCCTATATGGTAGGTGGGGGCCCAGTTGCTTGAGCCACATCTGCTTCCCCCACATCTTAATTAATAAGCGCATCCTCAGAAGACCCCATTTGCAATTGAGCCCCCCCCACAGGGACGCAGATTAACACTCAGGCCACTGCTCTCCCCAGGTGCAAGCCCGTAACGGCAGCTTCTGAGTTTCTTTTTTTTTTTTAAAGATTCGTTTTTTTATTTTATTTCTCTCCCCTTCCCAGCCCCTCCCACCCCCAAGTTGTCTGCTCTCTGTGACCATTCACTGTGTGTTCTTTTGTGTCCGCTTTCATTCTCGTCAGTGGCACCAGGAATCTGTGTTTCTTTTTGTTGCGTCATCTTGCTGCGTCAGCTCTCCGTGTGTGCGGCGCCACTCCTGGGCAGGCTGCACTTTTCTCACACGGGGTGACTCTCCTTGTGGGGTGCACTCCTTGCACACATCAGCACTGCACGCAGACCAGCTCACAGGACAGGTCAGGAGGCCCTGGACCTCCCGTGTGGTAGGTGGACACCCTATCCATTGGGCCAAGTCCGCTTCCCAGCTTCTGAGCTTTAGAACAGGAAACACGGTGCAATACTACAAACCCAGCTGCCCTATGGAAGGCTGGTGGGCACACGAGGACGACTCCCCAGGCTGAGCAGGTGAGGTTAGCCCGCCAGGGCCTCTGTGTTCCTGCCCGCCAGGTGCCCCTGGGATTTTACCTTCCCTGGGCCCAGAGGTGGCCCGTCTTGGCATAAGGAAAGCCTGTCTCAGGATAGAAACCGAACGAAGCGCACACTTCACAGATGTCTGTGGGAGAAGATGCACAAAACAAGTAATGCGATGCGTAAAAATAGACTTTTTAATGAACCTAAGTGCCAAGGGTAAGAGTCCTTGATTATTTTACCCTAGAGCTAAAGGCTGAAGAAGTAGGACATGGGCTGTTATGTATCTGTGAAAGCTCATTATTGCATTTTCCAGGGAAAAACAATGTCTGTGAAGTTCTACCAGTGATGAGCAATATTTTGATTTGGTTTCTTCGTCTTCCTCCCCTTTCTCCCCCGTCCCCTCCCTGTCCTCCCTTTCCCCCCCCCACCCCTTCTCCTCCTCTCCCCTCCGCCCTCCTCTCCTCCTCGACTCCCACCAGGTGCTGAGCTGCCCGTACTCCATTTGCAGCGCGTGGGTCGGGGGCTCCATCCTGTGTTCACTCTCGACTTTCACGGACATGTGGGTCACCAGCGGAGAGTACAAGGACATTGGTTCCTCTGTCGTCAGCAGAAGGAGCTTCTGATCTGTGGCTTCCGGGACCTGTCACCTGTGCCATCAACGCCAGCTCCTACTAAGCCTCAACTTGGCTGAATTGACGCTCCCAAGCAACTCAAACACAAGGTGGCCCTTCCTTCCGCCGTCTTTCATTAAAAGGGTCACTAAAGGGCAGAGTCTGCTGCTTTATCTGGGCAAGGCTTGCAGCATTTCAGGAAATATTACGTTAATGCAGAGGAATAAAGGGGAGGGAATTTTTGTTTTTCTCTGCGTATCAGGCAGGACAACTAGATGATGCTGCAATAACAACCCCGAAATCTCAGTGGCGTTAAACAAAAGCCTGTTAGTCATCTGCGCCGTGTGGCCTTGCGCAGCAGGGAGGGCTTGCTCCTGCGTCCTCCGCACTCCAGAGCCCGCGCTGACCCAGCAGACACCCCCGGAGCGGCACCGTGCGTCGTGGCCGAGGATCAGCGCGCGCTGGGGAATCTTGCTCTGGCGACTGAGGGCTCCGACCGGAAGGGACCCACACAGCCCTTCTGCTCCCAGTCCCCTGGCCAGAACTGGCCGCGTGACCCGACCCGAGCACGCGGGCCCAGGAAGTGCCATCTGCTGCAGCCTCACCATCCCTCTGTGGGAAGAATGGCAACAAGAAATAAACAAATAGCCACAACAATAAATCAGATTACCTGTAAAGTGGGGCCACCAGATAAACCCGGAATGCCCAGTTATACTGAAATTTCAGATTAACAAGAAATACTTTTTAAATGTGAGTATGCCTGTGCAATATTTGGGACATGTTCATCCTAAAAATGTATGTCTTGTCTGCTTTGGCTTCCTAGGCTTCTCGAAGCAAATCCCCTGAAATGGGTTGGGTTAAACAATGGGAATTTATTCGCTCACAGTTTTGAGACTGGGGAAATGTCCAAATCAAGCCTCATCGGCCGATGCTTTCTCCCCGCCGTGGCCAGCCGTCCTGGGCTCCTCTGCCACCTGGCAAGGGACATGGCGCCTCTGCTGGTCTCCCTTCTCTTCCAGGCTTCGTTGATTTCAGCTTCTTGCTTCCATGGCTCTCTCTGTGTTTCTGAGTTTCATTCCGCCGGTGAAGGACTCCAGGACTAGGCGTAAGACCCGCCCCGATCGAGGTGGGCTGTACCTGGGCTGGAGGAGCCTCTCCAAGAGGTGCTGCTCACAGCTGGCTCACATCCACGGGAATGTGTTCAATTCACAAACATGTTTTTCAGGGGTACGTTCACCTTCAAAACACCACGTTGTCTATCTGATATTCCAGTTTAACTGGGTGTCCTGTATGTTTATTCTCTGAAGCTGGCAACCCCACTGTAAAGGAAAGAAATCAGATTTGCCTCAGAATTCAGAATTCTTACCTTCAAAACTGCTGCTAGAAGACAATGCAAGAACGCCGGGACAGAGGTGATGGGGATCCCTTTTGAGCCTAAAATTCCATACCTAGCAGAACTGGGGTTGTAGTGCTAGAAGAAAATAACTGGGGACAGACAAAGACCCAGGATATTTACCACCACGTGCTGCCTCTGAAAAACATCAAAGATCCCCTGCAAGACGAATAAACAAAGAAACAAGCCCAAGAAAAACAAGCCGCATGAGTGAAGAAACCAGACCATAGTCAGAGTTAAATCTAAATAATTTTAATGCAGAATTTTAATAATAACAATGTGGAACAAAAATCTTAGATCTCAAAATGAAAATGTTATAGGGCGGAATGAGGAGCAAAGCAAAATTGTGGAAAATAAGGTAACAGGCCACTGAACAAATAGAGGGTTCTGTTTACTCTTCTCAGCATAAAATAGAGGCTTGTACTGTCTGCTGCAAACCCTCTACCTGTGCCAGGTAACTCCAGTAGTGGAAAGATCCTTCTAGCACATTCTACTATATTTAAAAGTGATAGCCCTATTAGTGAAATATCATTGCAGATGCCAAAACATTGTTATTTTTTTCAGTCAGTTGTTGTTTCTAATTTTTTTTCTGGCCTGAAAACAAGTTTTATTATTTCAATCAATTTGGAAATTTTATCAAAAGATGCTAAAATTTAGCTCTTTGCCTAGTACAATGTAGCCGATAAACTGTTATTTCACTGATCTCTGGGCTAAAAAACAGAGAAATTCATCTTCTTGGTAATGAATTTCATTTACAAAGTTGGCTATGTAAATCAGGACACTTTTAAGGTGGTAAACCTGTATGCAATGCTGTTATTACTTAGACATAGACAATGAGATCTAAAAAAATTTAAAGCAGAAGGACCTGTGCCCTTTTTATTTTTTATTTATTTATTTACTTTTTCAGTGCTGTTTTCTCCATTTTTTTAATGTTACATTCAAAGTGTGCCCTTTTTAATATTCTGAATAATTTTATACTGTATGCATTAAACTTTTAAAAAATGTAAATAACTTAAGGGTAACCAATCAGAAAAAGCAATAAATGGGACATATATAAAATGAAATTACAAAGGAAGATTGAAAATAAAGTAATGGGAAAGGATATACGGGAAAAAAGGAGAACAAAAATAAGGAGATGTAAAAATAAATAGAATTCAAGCCAATGAGTAGAAGACTGAAAGAGACATCCGATGTGTAAAGGGTGGGGGCAGCCAGCGAGAATACGGGTCGTGAAACTTTTTGCCTGTTTAGGTGAAAGTAGCTTCAAAATATATCAAGCAAAAATTAAAATGAATACATGGAAAATTTTCAAAACTCCAGAGTTGCAGCAGGATATTTCAATAAATAAGTCAAAATTCAACAGCCTAAGAAGCCAGGAAATACATAAGGCCTTAAAGGATCTGCGTACTAGGTTTAATGGCCTGATCTCACAGCTATAAGCACTTTACACACGCTGTGTGCACAGATACACCCCGCAATTTGTCCTGTGCCTGGAGAGGCCACATTCTTTTCAAATAGGTGATAACATGGGCCATTTGTTTTAGATCTCAAAACATCTTAATAAATTCCGAAAATATCAGAAATAATAAAGATCACATTATCTAAGCTTTCTAAAAAAAATTTTTTTTTAAATATCAAAGGATAGCAAAAAATAAGGGACTTGGGCTGTTTCAGCAGATACCCCTCTCAGAGCTTGCAGAGTCCTGGCCCGCTGCTGGCTGTGCGTTCTCCGCCACCCTGTGACCCTCGGGCCCCGACTCCCCCCCACGCAGCGGCACCCGCCACGTCCACTAGATGACACGTCCAGGAACGCTCATCCCCAAATTGTACGTGGCGATGGCGGGGGCGCCACATGGAGACTGACCATGGAACGAAGTGAAACTCGGCAAGTGAACTCGCTCAAATCCTAAGCAACAGTTCAAAGCAGTGATGTCAGTACACATAGACAAGCCGATACATTTTAAAATTCTGTGTTGGGCTTTGAAAAGTAAAAACAGAAAGAAATGTACAGCACCGTATACGCGAATTTAACACACACACAAAGCAACACTGCGCTAACTTACAAGGAAACGTGAAGACTGAGGGTATGCTGACCATATCCATGAGGCCGACAGGGAGGAGAGAGGAGAGCAGGGACAAGGGGACAAACGAAATTGCCCAAGATGGGGCAGACCCTCGGCTGGGAGTGGCATCACGCCATGGACTGAGCAGCTTGAGGGTTAGTGATGAAATAACAGGTAAGCAGATAAACAAGCAGAGGAGAGCACTGATGCTAAAAGGAAACTAAACATTATACAAGATAATTTCTTATCCAAAAATTTAACATCCTGTTTAAATGGGGTTCCTTTCATATCCACTTCCCTAGGAAAACCTGAGTTTCAAAGACTGAAACAATAATCACAGAAAACCTGCATAGATAATGGCTTCTGATTCCAGAAATTTTATAGATGACATAACCGAAAACCCCACCAGATTTAAAGAAAAAAAAATTAGGTGGGGGAAATACAACAAATATTCTTTAAATTCATAGCCAAGATCACAGTAAAGAAGACCGAATAAAAGTGGATTGAAAGGGCAGTACGGCAGGTGTGTGAGCGGTTATGAAACTGCCCAGTTCCCTCCCTCCCTTCCTTCTTCCTTCTTTTCTTTCCTTCCTCTTAACAAGGACCACAGAAAGCTTTGATTCCAATCTCCCTCCCATACAATAGATGGTTTTCGTTCTGTGTTTTAGCTTGACTTATTTTGTTTCTAAAGGACATCTTCCAGATGTCCTTTGAGCAAGGGTCCCCTGGTGAAGAACTCTCTCAGTCTGTATCTGAGAATGTTTTTATTTTGCCTTTACTTTTTAAAGAGCGTCTTTACTGAGCTACAATTCGTAGAGCCTAAAATTCACCCCTTTGAAGGCACAAGTCAGTGGTTTTTAGTCTCTTCACAGGACTGTGCCGCTGTCACCACAATGTGAGTTTAGAACATTTCCATTATTTCAAAGAGAAATCCTGTACCTGTTAGCAGTCACTTCCCGTTCCCCTCTTCCCCCAGCCCCAAATCTGTCTCTCTGGATTTGTCTATTGTGGACATTTCATGTAGCGCATGCAGACAATATGAGGTCTTTTACGAATGACTTCTTTCACTTAGCGTAACGTTTGCAAGTCATCCATGTTGTAACATGTATCACTATTTCATTTCTTTTTATTGCTGAACAATAGTCTATTTTATTGAGCCATTCACATGTTAGTTTGCTCAAATTTATGGAGATGTGTGGGCCAGAAACCTGAAGCAGTAAAATTATCATAAAATTAGCCCATGGCATTTATAGTACTTGGGCAACTAGTACAACCAAATTTGTACTTGTTCCTTTTTGCTGGCTGACCTCCAACTGACCTTGGGAGCTGAGGGTGGAAGATGGAAGCAGGTGGTCCTGGAACCCCCACTTAGAGAAGAGCTGCTTAGCGCTTTCGATGCTCTACAGCAGACTTCTATTCAATTACGTAGCGGAGATTCGGCGTTGCCTGGTCAAGCGGCCAGTGGCTCCTCAACTAACAGCAACAAGCTTGGCCTAGGGGACACATGTCGAACCCTGTGCCGAATGCCGAGAGAGCGCCCAGGTTTCCAAGCGCAGGGAGCCCTTATTAAAAATGGCCATCCCCTGGTCACCAGGGCAGAGCACACACACACAAAAGAACCAACCTCACGCCTGCGCCCTGCCCCTCAGGGGTAAGAACGTTTCCTGGGCGGAGGGCACAGGTGTGGGGGGAGTGGGAGAGAGAAACCGAGGCCTGATGTCACCATGGGAGCCCTGAATCCTGCCAGACCTCGAGTTTTCAGTTTAATAAGATGATAAATCACACCCCTCTTCGATTGTCACAAAGAAGTTGAATTGAGTTTTCTTTTTTTCGCTTTGGAACCAAAAGAATCTCGATGATAGAACTTACAACAGCCAATTAACAAGTGAAATTGGAAAACAACAACAAAAAAGTCTGTAAAATGCCTAAATGGGGGGAAATAACAAGAACTGTGTGAGAAGTGCCTTAAGAAAGCACAAACTTCTACTGAAGTACTAAGCAGAAGGGGAGAGAGAGCAGAAGACGCTACCAGAGAGCAGTTTCCCCGTGGTAACCAGAAACCCAGTGCGACCTCACCAAACCCCAACGAGATGGTTTTTAATGGAATGTCACAAGCTGATTCAAGGTTCATCTGGAAGAGAGAAAACGGAACACCTCAGGAGCGCACCCTCGCACCTCCAGAGCCTTGCTTCCGCCCCAGCCGGTGGCACGTCAGCTCGGCCGCCCCAGAGAGCCGCCCCTGGTCGTGCCCGGGAGGGGGCCCAGGTGGGTCCGCAGCCTTAAGAGCCGGGCACAGCGCGTCTGGGCGCCGGGCCTCTGAGTCTGGGCGGGTTGGGTGGGGCTCGGCTGAGGCTTCCACCCGTCCACGGGGAGCGAACCTCGTGTCACTATCACAGGCCATCACAGAGGAACCCAGAGAGGGAGGAAAGAGAGCGAGAGAGAAAGAGTGAGGGTGCACAGTACCTGGTGAGGGGCACGGGCCACCCTCCGTCCCGCCTGAGCCTGTAGACCCCAAAACGGGAGGCAGAGGCTGGATGACAGGGGGGCTCAGGCTTCCCAGGACCCAGCAGCGCGGGGTGGGGAGATGCTCACGGCGGGAGCATGTGGGGTGAGGCTGGATATGGACTCTCATGGGAGCCCCCAGGTCCCAGCAGAGCCGCCTGGGAGGGGTCCAGGGGTGGGGGTACTCCCAGAAGTCACCCCTGCCCGCAGCCAGGCCATGCAGCAAAGCTGCGCAGCAGAGGATGGGGTCCTCACCTGGGCAGGCAGGTAAGGCGCCAGGCGTCCCTCCCCTCTGCCCCCTCCCCGCCGGCCAGGGAGGGACGGAGGGCCAGCAGGGGGTCCGCCAGCTCTCCTCACCCAGCCACCAGGACCAAGGCAGGGCTGGGGCGGTGGACGGGGATTGAGGGGAGAAAGGCCCTGGATCAAATGACATGGTCCTGGGGAACACGAATGGAAGCCCCGAGAGATGGTGCCACCAGTCCCAGCTGACCCACCAAGAAGTGGGGCTGGGACTCAGATGGCCGGTCGCCGCCGCCGGAAGGAGCGGGTGGGCCAGGGCTGAGGCTGACGGGCCTGGAGAAAGGATCCCAGGTGTGTGTCCCGCGAGTCCAGTCCTCAACCGTCGGTGGCACGCACATGCGCCCAGACACCTGAGAGGCCTGGGTCTTCCAAAGCTGAGGCGTGCCAGCCCTCGGCAGGTGGCCCAGCAGGAGCGTTTCTCCTATCAGTGCACAACCACCAGTGCCTCCAGTAGTCCCTTACGACTTAACTGGATGCTGAGAATTGCTTTGTTGCAAGCCAGTTGAGAGACTGGGGTAAATAATTGTAAGTTGTATTTTATACATATATAATTTTTTTTATTAAAGAAACTTAGATTACATAAATGTTATACAGAGAATATAGGGGATTCCCATATGCTCTACTCCCTCCCCCTCCCACATTTTCCCACATCAGCAACATCCTTCATTAGTGTGGTGCATCCGTCACAATTGAGGAACACGTCTCGGGGCATTGCCACTAAGCGATGAGTAGAGTTTACATTGTAGTTTACACTCTGCCACACATTTTTGCAAGTTATTACATGATATACAATGGACTGTATCTGTCATTGAAATGTCATTCAGGACAATTCCCAAGCCCCAACAATGCCCTCAAATTGCACCTCTTTTCCCCTCTCCCCCACCTCAGAACATCTGGTTTCCATTCCCTCCACATGCATGATCAAAGTTCTTCCAGTGCTAGGATCACAATAAGTCTACAGTAGAACAGCTGTAAGTTTACTCGAGTTCATTGTCCATTCCCCAATCCTGACGATTCTGTCATGGTGATGCCCTCCCCACCTCTAATTGAGAGGGGGCTTAGGTCCTATGGGGCAGAAGAGGGGGACTTTCTTGCTTGCAATTGTAGACTCTCTCTGTTCCTTGAGATGGGCGTTGTCAGTCATCTTCTCCTTGTTCGTTATCCTGGGTGACTCTAATGAACTGGAGAGTAGGGTTTGCAAGTCTGTTGAGATTCAGGGACCAACTGGCACATGGACAGCCTGTATTAGTCAGCCAAAGGGTTTTGCTGATGCAAAACGCCAGAAGCCTGTTTGCTTTCATAAAGGGTATTTATTTGGGGTACAGATACCAGGCCATAAAGCATAGGTTACTTCCCTCACCAAAGTCTATTTCTACATGTTGGAACAAAATGGCTGCCGACGTCTGCCAGGGTTCAGGCTTCCTGGTTCCTCTGTCCCCAGGTTTTGCTACTCTCTGGGCTCAGTGTTCCCCTCTTCCCGGGGCTTGCTTTTCTTTCCTCTGTGTGTTTACTTCCGGGGGCTCCAGCATAAGATTTCAGCATCAAACTCTAACATCAAAAGTACAACATTAAAAACCTTCCAACTCTGTCCTTTGCCATGCCTTTTATTTTTTACTCCCCAGCCACCAAGGGACAGGGACTCAACACCCTACTGACATGATCCAATCAAAGCCCTAATCATAATTTAATCATGCCCAGGTACAGACCAGTTTACAAACATAATCCAATATCTATTTTTGGAATTCACAACTATATCAAACTGCTACATAGCCCAAAGATTTAAGTCTCTTGGATATACAACTAACAACTCTAGTACTAACTATAGGTTCAAACAGAAGGGGCAGAAGAGCCATGTGTAGGGAAACCACAACTGAGTCCAACTACATGGTTAGTAGCAATGTTCCAATATTTGCACATCAGTTGTAACAAATGTACCATCCATATTTAAAATGCTATTAATAGGGGAAAGGGGAAAATGTAGAGGATGTTAGGTACATGGGAATCACCTATATTCTATACCTGACTTTTCTGTAACCTAAAGCTTCTTTGAACAAAATGAAAAAAATTAGACTCCGGGCAAATAAATGGAAACAAATGTCACTGTACATACAAGACAACAGATTTTACAGTGATGGAAGACATGTTAAAAAATTTAATTTTATATTTTTATTTTTTATTTTTTTTGCTATTTCAAACTTTAAAAAAAAATTTTGTTGTCAGCAGCACGGGAATCTCTGTTTCTTTTTGTTGCGTCATCTTGTTGTGTCAGCTCTCCATGTGTGCAGCACCATTCCTGGGCAGGCTGCACTTTCTTTCGCACTGGGCGGCTCTCCTTACGGGGCGCACTCCTTGCAGGTGGGGCTCCCCTGCGCGGGGGACACCCCTGTGTGGCAGGGCACTCCTTGCGTGCATCAGCACTGCATGTGGGCCATCTCCACACGGGTGAAGGAGGCCCGGGGTTTGAACCGCAGACCTCCTATGTGGTAGATGGATGCCCTAACCACTGGGCCAAGTCCTCTTCCCTATTCATTATGTTTTAAACCATCATCATTATTATATAATTTTCCTATTAATTGTAGTCAGTTATTTGTTGGCTTCAATTTTGAAGAAGTTTTGGATCACAGAAGGGTTACAACTGTGGCAGGGGAGGATCATTGGTGCAGGGTGTCAGAGAAGGGGGATGCATGGGAGGAAGTTCACCTGGGGCATACCTATAAGGCATATGAATATGTTCGAGTGTTCATGGGGCATTGTCACAGGGGATGGTGATCCACACAATAACCAAAGAAATATCTAATTCCCATCCTGGGGTGCTTGCCACATTCTCTAATGGGACAGCAATAATCTCCTGAGTACAGGGACAGAGACTAGTGAAGGAGGATGGACTATTGACAGGCCCTTGGTTGTGATGACTGTACTAATGAACCTTTACTTTTGAAATTGAAACTTAGCATAGCGTTATAGGGTACTTAAGTGTTACCTCCTGAGAGCCTCCTTGTTGCTCAAATGTAGCCTCTGTCTAAGCCAAAACTCAGCATATAAATGCATTACCTTCCCCCCAGCATGGGACATGACTCCCAGGGATGAGCCTCCCTGGCACCAAGGGATTACTACCAAGCACCAACTAGCAATGCAATTGGAAAAAGACCTTGACCAAAAGGGGAAAAGGGTAAAGACAAATTAGTTTATATGGCTAAGAGACTTCAAATAACTTTAAACTTGAAGTTTAAACTCCTGGAAAGGTTGGTCCTCACCATGGCTGGGTTCCCCATCCTAGCCTGAGCTCACTAGGACAGTCCCCAGAGGACAGCTTGATTTCAGGTCTCAGGTTATGGCTTAATAGTCATGCACCTACACTGGGGTGACTCTCCCACACTTGGGGCCTCCTGACCAAACTGTGGTTTCAACATCAGAGGCATCACCCTCCCAACCTGCATGGAGTCCCACTGCAGCTCTGGGTGTAGCCCTTGATCTCAGCTAGCCCATGTCAGGGAACTTCACTACAGGCTGCTTCAGAATATAGGGGCCAGGCTGGAGATGGCCCAAGAGTACTGCTTTCTAGTTTTTATTTTCACCCCCATCCACCCAACATCCATTCATTCACACACCTATTCATCCAGTCAACCACCCATCATCCATTCACCCATCCATGCATCCAACTATCCATCATCCATCCAACATCCATTTACCCATCTATCCATCCATTCTCCCATCCCTTGTTTACTAAATACTGAGGTTGTACTTTAAAAGTGTACAGCTTATTTGCGGTAAAACTATCTTTATTTGGGGCCTGGTTCTATCACTCTTTAGTTGTTTAATCTTAAGCAAGTTACTTATCTTCCTATGTAGTGTAGTTTCCTCATCTTTAAAATGAGAAAAAGAATAGAATCACAGTGGATTCAAAGAGTCAATCCATGTAAGAGTTTCAGAAATATGCCTTATGGGTAATAAGAGCCCAATACATGTTGGTTGGTGTTATTATTATTATTATTGAAAAATCACCGTGACTTGTTGTAATCTAGATGCCATGATTTTGAGGAGAGCTCCAGGAAGCCTTCCTGGAGTTGGCAGCATGTTCAGGGATTATATAGTCGTCCAGTTTGTTCAGACTTCAGGAGAGGAGGAGCTTAACTCTGGAGCCTGGCAATGAAAAGTTTTCAGAGGAACACTTTTAAAGAATGCTACTTTGAAATAAGGACAATACTGTGATCTTATTCTTATTTTTAATTTCTGCTAAAGTCATTGCTAAGACTGTAATTTTTTTTAAGTAAAGCATGACACATGATAAGCTGAAGAAAACCCAGATAAGAAAACTGGCTTAACAAACTGGAAGTAATTTTTTAAAATACCAAAACCAATCGATTTCCTAAAATTTAGTGAAGATAAACAACTTTCAGCATCTGTCTCCAAAAAGAGCTGGGCCAGATGACCTTCCAGGTGTCCTCCACTCTGGCCAAAGAATGCTGCATGCAGGTCTTCCTGGCACCGAAGCGTGCTAATTTATAGATGATCCTGGAATCTGTGACTGTGTGTTCCCATGAGGAAAGGGGCATAAACATAAGAGGAAACATAATTTAAAAGTAAACCCTGGGAAGCGGACTTGGCCCAGTGGTTAGGGCGTCCGTCTACCACATGGGAGGTCCAAGGTTCAAACCCCGGGCCTCCTGACCCATGTGCAGCTGGCCCATGCGCAGTGCTGATGCGTGCAAGGAGTGCCCTGCCACACGGGGGTGTCCTCTGTGTAGGGGAGCCCCATGCACAAGGAGTGCGCCCCATAAGGAGAGGTGCCCCACGCGAAAAAAGTGCAGCCTGCCCAGGAGTAATGCTGCACACACGGAAAGCTGATGCAGCAAGATGACTCAACAAAAAAGAGACACAGATTCCTGGTGCTGCTGACAAGAATGCAAGTGGACACAGAATAACACACAGCAAATGGACACAGAGAGCAGACAACTGGGGGCGGGGAAGGGGAGAGAAATAAATAAAATAAATCTTTAAAAAAAAAAAAGTAAACCGTGTCTGATGTGGTGGCTGCACTGGCTTGAGAAGTGCCACCAAAGCCCTCCAGCCCGGTAAGCTGCCGGCCTTCCCAACGGAGGACTCTGCCTGCTGCGCTGAGTTGTCAGTCGGTGGTGGGAGAAGGGCCAGGCGAGCGGGGCCCCAGTCCAGCACGGGCACAGGGGTGTCACCCTCTCGGGTCAATGGCGGCCAGTTTGCTCACTCTAGGTAGAAAGGAAGGCTGCACTTTACTGCGCAAGCTGCATGACACAGTGAAAAGGCCATTGGCTTCCCCTCTGGTCTGAGAAAGTGGCCCTTGCAGCCCAGGCTGGGCTGGTGACGAGCGGCCTCAGGCCTCCCTGGTCATCGGGCACTTGTGACAACACCCTCTCAGTTGTCAGCAGGGCTGTTGTAGAGCGAGGATGAAACAGCAGGAGCATGACGCTTTGTAAACAGCAGAGCCCTGCACCCCAAGGGGTGGTGTAGCTGGCGTTCTGATATGACGTGCATTGGGGGCTGCTGGAGGGCTTGTAGGTAGACTGCAGGGCCCCCCGCCAGCACTTCTGGCTCAAAAAGAATTCCCCTTCTGTGGCACTTTGATATAGTTATGAATTCCAAAAGCAGATAATGGGCTATGTTTATAAACTGGTCTATACTTAGGTGTGATTAAGTTATGATTAGGCCTTTGATTGGGCCACATCAGTAGAGCGTTGAGACCCCACCCCTTGGTGGGTGGAGACTCACAGATAAAGGCATGGCAAAGGACAGAGTTGGATTTTTGATGCTGGGCATTTTAATGTTGGAGTTTCGATTTGGGGTTTAATGCTAGGATCTTGAGCTGGAGCCCTGGGAAGTAAGCTCACAGAGGACAGAGAAGCAAGCCCTAGGAAGAGAGGAATGCTGAGCCAGGAGAAGAACACAGATGAATAGACATGGCTCCTTAGACACGGCAGAAACCCTTACTATATCATCTCTCACACTGATTTTGAATTCAGAGGAACTATTGACTCTAAAATTGGCTGACTCAGAGTTCAGGACTTGGAGTGGTCCTAAATGATATTGCAGGGACAGATGCTGGACATTACATATCCTGCCATAACCCACTGAATGGACTGGGGGAGAGAGTAAACTACAACATAAACTATAATCCATGCGGTGCAGCAGTGCTCCAAGATGTACTCACCAAATGCAATGAATGTGCCACAACGATGAGAGGGATTGTTGATGTGGGAGGAGTGGGGAGGGGTGAGTGGGGGGTATATGGGGCCTCTTACATTTTTTAATGTAACATTTTTTGTCATCTATGTACCTTAATAAAAAGACAATTTAATTTAAAAAAAGAAAGAAAATAAAAGGTGGGGGGACTACAGTCTATAGTAGATCTAGGACAGTTGACCTTTTTGGGAAATAGGAAGACAGAGAGAGCAAGAGTGAGCCAAGGGCTCAACCTCCACGCCCACCTTCTAGTGTCTTTCCATTCTGCGTTTCCCAGAATCCCTTGCAGTGAGAGTTCTGCTTGTGATTCGGGTGCTACTGATGGATGCGCTTGCATTTAATTGAAAGTCCACATAAGGCAGAGGTTCTGCCACCACTGCTCGGCATCCTTGTTGGCCAGCACACACGTGGAGACGTCAGTTTTCCTTTGCAGCTTCTGTCCCCTGACTGTGGCATTGTCCTAGTCAGGCTGAATTTTGTGACCGTGGCAATAGCAGCCAGGTTCTGGAGCTGGCAGGCGCAGCGGCAGCTTCCCGCTTCTGCAGATGGCTTCTGGATGGCAAAGAGGAAACAATTCCTTTGTTGACCCAGTTTTGCTTTCCAAGTGGTTCTTGAATATTTGGCTGAGCATCTGTTTCTTCAGGACCAAATGAGTCAGTTTTGCCCAGTAATACCCCATAATGAATTCTTGTTGGCTTACGCTGCTGGAGCCGATCCTCTTGCATGCAGCTGAGCCCTGACTGATGCGTGCATTTTCTGAGGGAGAAGGGCCATCACTTCCATCAGCTCCTCAAAGGGCTAGGACTGAAAGAGCCTAAGAAGTGTATTTGTTTGCAATCCACGGGAAGTTCCCCTTGCCCCAGCACGTTTGAGTAGAGCCCAAACACTTTGAACTTGGGCTTTAAGAGAATACTTCCAAAAGGCTACACTAATTTGCCTTCTGCCCATCTGGAGTTTCAGCTACTGGGTCTAATTAGCACCTTGCTCAGCTGCAGCCTTTTCCGCTTTCAATTCCATTCAGCCAATTCAATGGCTCGTTTCATAGACGTTCACTGAGTGAGCTTTCACCAGATCCCATGCTAGGAGCTGGGGAAACAGATACACCTGCCCAGGTAATTCTTGCCCAGAGGAGCTCAGCCACTGACTCAAGAGGAGAAACCCCGGAAAACAAACCATTGCAACCTGGGCTGGGACTGGCCAAGAGAAAGTGGACCAGGGGGTGAGAGAGCAAGAGGCAAGGCCGCCACCTTTCCAGAAGGCAGGCTGCCACTGCGCCTGGGGCAGATTGCAAACACAGCTCACGTCTTCCCTCTCACCAAGAGAGGCTTTCTCCATCCCTTGACTCTGGCTGGCCAGTGGGACCCTGGGAAACTTGATGCAAGCAAAGGCTTGTCCTTGGCGAAGCCGCAGCCGCCGCCCTGTGAACAGGTGGATGCCCTCGGGATGCCCACCTCCTACACACAGTCCACGCCAGCTGACGATTAGCCGCCCACCAGCCAACTTCTGAACGTGTGCGTGAAGCCGCTGACCGCCAGCTGACCACAGACAGCCGAGACGACGGACGAGGCACTCGGCTGAGCCCTGCCACGTCGCCGGGCCACCGAATCACGAGCTTATAGTGATTATCTTAGACAACGCAGCTGTGGGGTGGAAACGCCTGCTCCGAGCCCAGGCTCCTGCGAGGCCTCCGGGCAGAGTTAGAGCTACGGAAGGAGGATTCTCACACCTGCAATTTGGAGTAGGGGGCTGAGTGAGTAGATGTCGTTAGTCTTCGGGGACCCCCTTTATACTCTAAAAGAGGCCAGGAAATGGTCACGGCCTGGGTGGCTGTTCAGATTCGGTCCTCTAGGCTCTGAGGCCACTCTCCTGGGGAGGGCGAGCTCTGTCCAGCGCACATGGCTGTGGCCAGAGGCAGCGCCATCTGACGGATGTTCCCATTGCAGTCAAGGCCTGGGGGCTGCCAAATGCCCCGTCCTTGCTGGAGCAGACCAGGGGCTGGTGGGCTGGGAAGGACGCCGACCCTGGTGCCAGGGAGACCCGGCTGTGCCCTCCGGCTCTGACGCTTAGTGGTGGCACCACCCTGGGGGAGTCGGATCATCTTTCCTCACGGGCCACGTGGGAGCTGAGCACCGACTCCCGGGCTGTTGGAAGGAGCAGCCGAGCAGGTGTGAGCAAAGGGTGTGGCACGGGCAGGGGCCAGGGTTTACCACCTGTAGCAGTTTGATATAATTGATGAATTCCAAAAAGAAATATTGGATTATGCCTGTAATCTGATCTGTACCTGAGCATGATTGAGTTATGATTAGGGCTTTGATTGGGTCACATCATTAGGGGATTGAGTTCCCAGTGGGTGGGGACTCACAGATAAAAGGCATGGCAAAGGGCAGAGTTGAGGGCTTTTAATGTTGGAGTTTTGATGTGAGAGTTTGATGCTGAAGACTTAAGCTGGAGCCCTGGGAAGTCAGCTCACAGAGGAAAGAGAAGCCAGCCCAGGAAGGAAGGAACCCTGAGCCCAGAGAGAAGCAAGCCCCAGGAATGCAGGAACCCAGGAAGCCTGAGCCCTCGCAGACGTCGGCAGCCATCTTGCTCCAAATAGACTTTGGGGAGGAAGTAACTTATGCTTATGGCCTGGTATCTGTAAGCCCCTACCCCAGATAAATACCCTTCATAAAAACCAACCAGTTTCTGGTATTTTGCTTCAGCACCCCTTTGGCTGACTGATATACCAACTTAATCCCCTCAGCGCGGTTCTGTGGGAAAGAGCTGAAAAGAGAAAACCATGGAAACTGCCCAGGGCCTTTGCAACCACCGCAGCCAACACACCTCTGAAAACCCGGATGCTGGAAGATTCCGTTGCTGGGCACGTGTGTGGCCCGGCTTGGCCCCCTCGGGCTCGGGTCCAGCCATGCCGCCTCTCCTGACCGCCAGGATCTCCCCCTTGTTGGCCTTGCTGCCCCCTCTGCCCCCTCCAGCCCTGCTCTTCTAGTGCCTCTGTTCTCCCGAGTCCCTGCCCCGCTGGCCCGCGTCCCGCCCTCACCGGCCCCCGCTGGCTCCAGCAGGACCGCTCCACCAGGGCCAGGACAGAAGCCAGCCGAGGCCAGAAGGGGCCCGAGCCATTGGGACCAGTAGCACCACCGTCCTGCAGGCTGACAGGTGCAGGACGTGGCCAGGTCTCCCCTGGGTGGAGCGGCAAGTGCAGGGGGAGAGGAGAGAGGGAATCTCTGCAAAGACTACCTGGTGAGGCCTCCAGGGAGCCTGGAGCAAAGAACAGGGGTCCAAAGCCCGGGGGCCCTCACCTGCCCCGTCACTCGAGAACATTCTAGGGCCATGGCTCCCACTGACCTCCCCAAGGGCAGCTAATTCCCCAAGAGCCGGGCACGGGAGCGCGTGTGGAGCCGCCAGCCCAGAGGGCGGAGGGCGGAGAGCCCGGAGCAGCCGGCACACACGGCGCCTTTACGTCCCGCCTCTCCCCGTGGAGAGCATGCAGACCTACTTCGCGCCGCTGCAGATCCGTTTCTTTTAACGGTAAAACATTTTAAGTTGCTTATCAATTAAATGACCGAACTCTTCCCCAGAGAAAAGACGGAGGGAAACTGGCGTCCGGGAAGCTGCGGAGGCGGCACCCGTGCGTCCGGGGCCGCGGCCGATGGTGCGCAGCCGGGAGGCCGCCGCTCCGCAGGGCCCTTCCAAGGCCGCGCGCTGTAACCCGTGGCTAATTTATGTTTCGCTGGTTTTTCAAACCCCCAAATCAGGCAGGAAAATTCACGTTGGTGCAGGTGCCAGAGAGAGATTGGCCAATGCAGTTTGGGATTTAAACAACTTTTGGTTTGAATGTTGAGGGGACAACCGGGAGAAGATTTGCAGTCAGCTGCTGGACCAACTGGGGCGTGGGGTCACTGGCTTTCTCCTCCCTTCCTTGCTTGGTTGGGAACTTTGGGCTCTGAGAGGGGTGCTCCACCACCTGCTCCCTGCCCGCGTTGATGGAGAAAGTGGCCAGTGGGTGACGTTCATTCTGGAGTCCTGGGATTGCTCTGAGCGGTGGACAGAAGCGGCCTCCCCGAGGCCCGCTCGGTTCTGCTGAGAGCGCCAGCTGGAGCCGGGCCGAGCGGGGGGCCTCCCACGGCCAGCAGGCCCAGCTGAAGCCGCTTGCCTTTGCAAGGGGCTGATTAGGCCCCAGTGAGTGCGTGGCAGCCTCTGAGAGAAGCTGATTCAAAATTAAGACACATTTGATCAAGAGGACTAATTGCAGGTCTCCAGCTTATTTCCCTCCTCAGCCCTTTTCCACGCGCATCTGCAAGATGGAAACAACTTCTCCTCTCAGCCTGGGGCCGGGGGCTGTGGAGGCGAAGCTGGGCCATGACACAACTTTGAAACCCCCAGAACTGGAGCTGGGGTCTCAGTGAAGACAACAGCAGGTCAGGGAGCAGCAGGCAGGGAGCAGCAGGCGGGGAGCACCAGGCGGGGAGCACCACACGAGAAGCATTAACACGAGCAGTAGTGGGCAGGGAGCGCATCTGCAAGGCCAGGCCTCTTCCCAGCAGGCACCTGTGGGCTTTGGCCTGGTCTCCTCCGCGTCCTTGGGCTGTGCCCACTGCCAGAGGACGGCGTTGCTCCTGCCCTAAGCGGCAGGCTCCGGCTAAAGCAGATGGCCCGATTCCAAGTTGCTCAAGCGATGAACAGAATGAAACAGTGTTTCCAGGCCCTGCTCTTACACACGCTTATTTGCACAAATACCCGATTCCCTGGAACTCTTCAGGGTTTGTGTCATTCTCGCTGCTCCATTCTAAGATCAGACTCCAAAGCCACGGCCCGGTATCCTGATTCTACCACTTGCTTTCAGGATGTGCTAGTTATCTATTGCCGTGTAACAAATTGCCCCAAAACTTCAGAGCTTAAAAAAAAACATGGATCATTTCTGTTTCTGTGATCAGGAACCTGAGAGCAGCTCCATTGGATGGTTCTGGCTCGGGGTCTCTCAGCAGGAGGATCCCAAGGCCCTCGAGGTTGGTGGGACCACCGGCTAAAGGAAGCCTGAGCCCTTGAGTCACCACATGGACAGAGCCTGCTAACACCTGATTGGACATGAGAGAAACCTGAGATTGGACATCTGGGGCCTGTTTGTTACAGCAGCCTGACTCACATACCTACTAAATCTCTCTCCTCCAGGAAGCCTCCGGGATCAGCCCTTGGCAGCCAGGGGGTGGGGAATCCCCCACCCTTCGTCCTCATGTGTGACGGCCCTGGCGTTGCAGCCGTGGCCTCGTCGTGGCCCTTCCCTGGGAGGCATCTGTGGTGAGCGAAAACAAGGACCCGAGCCGGCCTCTGACAGCCTCGGGTCCACGCCCTGGCCCTGCCTGGCATTTGACCTTGGAGTCCTGGTTCCCCCTCTATAAAGAGGGGTGAGGCTCCTCGAGGCGACGGGGGTGAAGGTGGCTTGTCACCCGAGCAGCACCATCTCCCGCAGGCGTGGCGGAGCAGAGTCGGCCATGAGGGCAGGCCGCCGTCCAGGTGCGTCTTTCGGCGGCTGCAACCTTGCGGGGAATTCCATCCCGCAATGTGGCCCCTCCTGCACAAACGAAGACCTGTCAGGAGTCTACCTGGCGATTCTTTCACCTACGGGGATCTGGGCACCTGCTCCCTGTCGCTGGGGCTTGCCCGGGAGACGGGCCCATCAGTACATCCATTCGGGGGGCTGCCCTACCTGCTGTGCAGCCTCAGGGGGCCTTGGGAAAGGGGGTGCTCCACTCTTCTGAAAATGTCTGCTGGCCCAATGCCCCCCTCAGCCTTGGCCCTGACCCCTCCCGGGAGCCGGGCCGCCCTCCAGGCCTCCGCTTTGAGCCTGCCTGGTTGGACCTGCCGGCGAGGCCAGCGTCCGTCTGCCACGCGCTGGTCACTCACACTTATCCCCTGGGCAGCCACGGGAGGTTTGTCTGGACGAACCGACCCCAGGCTGGAGCTGCGGTGTGCACAGCCGGTGGAGACGCCGGCCCCTGCCCCGGGAGGCCTGGGTGAGTCCAGCGGGCACGGGCGTGGCACCCGTGGGGACCAGGATGGCAGGTGCGTTCCACGTCCCCCAAACTTCTGTTGCCAGAGTGAAGCAAGGCCGCCAGTCCTGCCATTTGGTGTCACTGCGAAGAAGAATGAGGCCGCTCTACCTGGGCTAAAGTGAGTATTGAAGGAATACCACCCCCTGGCGCCCCCCTCATTTCGCAGAGCCCCTGCCCCCCTGGAACGGCGGGGTGGCCAGTGTCTGCGGCCCCGCAGGTTCCAGATCAGCCTGGGCCATGCGAGGTCCGACCGGAGTCTCCCCGGCGCTCGTTTGAAACGCAAATCCTCCACCCCAGGGCCCAGGGGACCCTCAAGCTGCCCCAGTGGCACCCCGCTAGGGCGGGTCCCAGCGGCTCAGCACGGCCGACAGGTGTCGTCCTGACCCAAGGCTGGTGGGGGTGCCGCCCTGGCGGCGAATGTTGCAGGTTTTCGGGAGGGAGCGGCTGTGAGGGGCAGGCCTTGTGCGTGAGTGTGAGCGGCCAGCACAGCCCTGCAAACAGCCAAGGGCCAGCACAGCCCAGGCAAGGGGCCTGCAGAAGAGAGGGGTGCTGGGTGAAGGGGGCGTGGCCCCTCCCACATCCCCCGCCAGCCGGGCGAGGAGCCTGGCATGTGCCAGCCTAGCCAGACACGGCTTCCAGCCTTCACGAGAGGGCAGTGGCGGTCCCTCCACCAGAGCGCGTGGGGGGGAGGGGAAGGAAGCCCGGGGACCCTCGCACGGGGCCCCACCCCTCGGTGGGGACCCATCACTGTCTTTCCCTCCACAAGCCTCGTGGCAACCTGTTAAGGTAGGGGGGTTTTAAACCAGGGGTCCACACCCCCAAGGGGCCCATGGAAAGATTTCAGGGGGTCCGTGAGCGTGAATTGAAAATTCAAAAACACTTTATTTTTGTGGGGACGCGTTGGTGCGGATGTGATCTATGTATTAAATAGTACACAGTGCAGTGTGGACTTAGTAAGGGGTCGCAGTTTTCACTTGACTGGCAGTGGGGGCCGTAGTTAAGCCCCCTGTTTAAGGGAACACGGCTTGGCAGTCCCTCAGAGAGTTAAACATGGAATCATCACATGATGCAACCATCCCACTTCCAGTACAGACTCCCCCAAATTGAAAACAGGTGTTCAATCACACGTTCTTGCCACTGGTTCCCGTTGCCCAGAGGTGGGGACGGCCCGAGTCTCCATCAACGGATGGACATGGACGATAAACAGGATGTGGTCTGTCCACACAGCGGAATGGGATTCAGCTGTGAAAAGGGCTGAGGTTCTGACATGTGCCACGCCACGGATGAATTTCTAAAACCTTACGCTAAGTGAAATAAGGCAGACGCAAAGACCCCTACTGTACCGTTCCCCCTGTGTGAGATATCCAGGACAGGTTCATCCATGGAGGCAGAGGGTAGATGAGTGGGTGCTCAGGGCTGGGAGAATGGGAAGCCACGGTTTAATGGGTACAGGGTCCCCTGTGGGGGAAACGTGAAAATGTTTTGGAAGTAGATAGAGGTGCTGGTTGCACAACATTTGTATTAGTCAGCCAAAGGGGCGCTGATCCAAAGTATCACAAATCTGTTGGGTTTTATAAAGGGTATTTATTTGGGTAGAAGCTTACAGTCACAAGGCCATAAAGCATAAGTGACTTCCCTCACCAAAGTCTGTTGCCACGTGTTGGAGCAAGGTGGCTGCCGTCTCTGCCAGGGTTCAGGCTTCCTCTTCCTCTTCAGGCAACGTGGTCCCAGCTCCTTCCAATATCAGCTGTAAGCTGGGATCTCAGCTCTCTCCCAGGGCTCATTTCTCTCCGGGCTCAGCTGCTCTGGTCTCTCCACAAGGTCAGCTATAGACTCTCAAGCTCTCTCTCTTCCTGGGGACTCTGCCGTGTCTATGGAGTCATCTCTGTTCCTCTGTTCTTTTCCTGTGTGTTTACTTCCCAGAGCTCCAGCGTCAAAATTCTAACTCTCTCCTCTGCCTTGGAGTTTACTCTGAGAGTCCTACACAGCAAGGGGGCGGGGACTCAACCTCCTACTGACATGGCCCAATCAAAGCCCCGGTCATAATTTAATCAAGTAAAAGTGCTATCTCTGAAGTTAATACAATCTTTTTTTTAATGAAATTTTTTATTGTCTTTTTTTTTTTTAAGATACATAGATCACACAAAAGTTTACATTAAAAAGTCTGAAAGGTTCCCCCACCCCACTTCCCCCACTCCTCCCACATCAAGAACCTCTTCCATCAGTGTGTCTTTCATCAGTGTGGCATATTTGATGAATACATTTTGGAGCACTGCTACCCTGCATGGATTATAGCTTACATTGTAGTTTACACTCTCCCCTAGTCCATTCATTGGGTTATGGCAGGACATATAATGTCCTGCATTTATCTCTGCCATATCATTCAGGACAACTCCAAGTCCCAGTAATGTCCCAACATCACACCTCTTCTTCCCTTTCCCTGCCCTCAGCAACTCCCATGGCCACTATCTCCACATTAATGATACAGTTTCTTCCATTGCTAGAGTCACAACAGTTCTATAGTAGAATACCAGCAAGTCCACTCTAATCCATATTTTATTCCTCCATCCTGAGGACCCTGGGGTGGCGATGTCCACTCGACCTCTAAACTGAGAGAAGGTTTAGATCCCACATGGCTGGTGGATGTGATTCTCCTGCTTGCAGTTGTAGATTTTCTCAGTTCCCTGGTATGGTGGTTGACCATCCTCACCTCCCTGTTAGCTGACCTGGGTAAGTACAACAAACTGGAGAGTAGGAGTTGCGACTCTGCTAAGACTCAGAGCCCAGCTGGCACATGGACACTGCAGAGATTCAAATCTTCTGAGCATACACCAACCCCAGCACCAACCACAGGTTCAGTAAAAGTGACAGAAGAGGCATACATAGAGAAGTCACATCTTAGTCCAACTCCATCACACTCAGGAGTACAAATTCCAAAGTAGGGCCCACTGACAAGGCACTGAACTCCAGAGCCATCTGCCGTGACCATAGTATCTGGGTGTCTCCATAGCCCTCAGAAGCACCACTACCTGGGGTTGTATCTACTTTGGCTGTCTCTGAGTTCCTGCTGAGATGTGCATGGGCGCGACCCCTCTGATGACCTCCAGACTCATTTTGAAGTCTCTTAGTATATAACTCATTTGTCTTTACCATTTCCCTCTTTTAGTCAAGGTCTTTTTCTAGTTGCATCACCAGCTGGTGATTGGTATAATCCCTTAGTGCCATGGAAACTCATCCCTGGGAGTCATGTCCCATGCTGGGAGGAAGGTAATGCATTTACATGCTGAGTTTGGCTTAGAGAGTGGTCTCATTTGAGCAACATGGAGACTTTCAGGAGGTAACTCTTAGGCACTCTGCAGCTCTAGGCCTAGCTGAAATTTCAAGCACGCAAGCTCATAAGCATAGTCATCAGTATCAAGGGCTCATCATTGGACCATCCTTCTTCACTGGTCTTCGCCCTTGCAGTTAGTGAATTGTTGCTGTTCCATTAGGGAATGGACAGAGCTCCCCCCAGATAGTAAGTCAGCACTCCCTCAATTGTCATGTGTAACTCTACCTCCTATGAAAATACCCAATGAATATCTGAATATATACCCTGTATGCATGCCCTGGAGAATTCCCTCCCACTCATGCATCCCCATCAGTGACATCCCAGTGCTCCTTCCCTGCCAGCCTGCCATAGTTGAACCACATTGTGATCCAAATCTTCAAAAATGAAACCTAATATATTGCAAATTCAACTAGTAGGAAAATGAAATAGTAATGATAGGGTTAAAGATTAGGAATAGAATACAAAGTAATTTAGAAAAACTAAAGTAAAATATAAATTGGGATGTGTATTAGTTAGCCAAAGGGGTGTTGATGCAAAATACCAGAAATTGGTTAGTTTTTATGAAGGGTATTTATTTGGGGTAGGAGCTTACAGATACCAGGCCATGAAGCATAAGTCACTTCCCTCACCCAAGTCTATTTTCACGTGTTGGAGCAAGATGGCTGCCGACGTCTGCCAGGGTTCAGGCTTCCTGGGCTCCTCTGGGCTCAGCTCCTCTGTTTTCCCCACAAGGTCAGCTGTAGACTATCAGGCAAACGGCTCTGTCTCTCTTCCTGGGGCTCTAGCTTAAGACTTCAGCATCAAACTCCAACATCAAAACTCCAACATTAAGAACCCTCAACTCTGTCCTTTGCTTTTGCCTTTTATCTGGGAGTCCCCACCTACAAAAGGGTGGGGACTCAATGCCCTAAAGATGTGGCCCAATCAAAGCCCTAATCATAACCTAATCATGCCAGGCACAGATCAGATTACAAACATAATCCAATATCTAATTTTGGAATTCATAACCAGGTGAAACTGCTATATTCTAGCCTCTGAATTCCAAAAAGACATTACAATATTCGAAAAAACCTTAAATCAGTAACAATGTAAGTACTAAATCATATCACAATCAATTTAAAGAAATAAAGTTTGTCTTGGGGCAAAGTCCTGCCTGCTATAGACCTCTGAAACTTACAAAACAATTTATCTGTTTCCAATACACAAATGGACAGACGAAGGATAAACATTTTCATTGCAATAAGGAGAAATTGGGAGGGAAACGTGAGTCAGGGTCCTCTACAGTTCAGTAAACCTGCAGGGCATCCTTCATTCGATTTCAGTGTGAGAGTCATTCTTAAGATGATGTTTTCTTCTCCTTGGGGCCTTATGGGAACCCACCCTTTCCACAGGCTTGTCTAATGGCCATTTTCTTGGTTCCACCCTCATCAAGCATCTGGGAGTCCACCAAACACGAGACCTCTCTTTCCAAGAGTGTTACAGTGACGGCCACAACTTACCCAATCTTTGGGTTAGAGTCTTAACCCCCCTAGCACAGTGACATGAAGACAACATTCCCCCTAATCTTTGGCAAACAGGCTCAGAGCAACAAGTTGACCACCTGGTCTTCCCTAATCCACAGGGGACAGGCCCACCCCTCTCAGACCTGTGGGGTGCTGACCTTAACCTCCCTGTCCTTGGGGAATGTGCCCCACCCTCTCTGTACCCTGGGGCAGAAAAACTCTCCCAGAACATCAGGCAGAAACATCCACCCTCTTCAATCGCTGGTGCAAACTCATCCTTTCTGTACATGTGGGTGGGGTTCCTCTCTTGGCCCAAGGTGATATCTTAATTCCAGATCTCAGCTCCATGGTTTTCCTCTCAAAGCTGTTTCTCCTTCAATCTCTCCTTTCCATGTCCCTTTTAGTCCAAGCTGACAGTGGTTTTGTTCATACAGTTCTCTCAAAAACCTTGTTGGTGTAGCATTCAAGAAGCAGAGGTCCAAACCATTAGACAGTAAGACTTTCCACAAGTCTTTCCAAGATAACTGCATCTTCAATCCTGATTTGCAAATGCCAAGTTTAGTTAAGTTCTCCAATGGGGGACTTTTATCTAGAAGCTCGATTTCCAGAGGCTTGGAATTTCCAGAATCAGTTTCTGTTTTCTTTGTACCCAACAGTTTAGTCCTCAGTCTATCTCTCGTCTAGCATTTTGCTGTAAGCTGTGAGCAGAAGCCAAGCTGCATTCTCCGGGTTTCCTTTGGAAATTTCTTCACCTAGATGCCCAGGCTCACCATTTTCAAATTCTGCCTTCCCTAAAACACCAGGAGTTAATCTTGCTCAGTTCTCTGCAGCTTTAAAACACGGATCGCCTTTCCTCCAGTTTCCAATAATAGTTTCATCATTTACTTCTAAGGCATCATAAAAAGTCTCTTTAGCATCTGTATTGCTATCAACAGTCTTCAAAGCACTGTAGGTCTTTTCTTCCAAACATCTCACAATTCCTCAAAAAAATACCCCTTACCCATTTATAAAATTGTTCCAGCATTTCGGTAATTGCAAATCACTTTTCTGCTCCTTGGTACCAAATTCTGTATTAGTCAGCCAAAGGGGTGCTGATGCAAAATACCAGAAATTGGTTGGTTTTAATAAAGGGTATTTATTTGGGGTAGGAGCTTACAGATACCAGCCATAAAACATAAGTTACTTCCCTCACCAAAGTCTATTTCCACGTGTTGGAGCAAGATGGCTGCCGACGTCTGTGAGGGTTCAGGCTTCCTGGGTTCCTCTGGGCTCAGCTCCTCTGGTTTCTCCACAAGGTCAGCTGTAGACTACGAGGCTAATGGCTCTGTCTCTTTCTCTGGGGCTCCAGCTTAAGGCTTCAGTCTCAAACTCTAACATCAAAACTCCAACATCAGAAACCCTCAACTCTGTTCTTTGCCATGGCTTTTATCTGTGAGTCCCCACCCACCAAGGAGTGGGGACTCAATGCTAATGATGTGGCCTAATCAAAGCCCTCATCATCACTTAATCACATCCAGGTACAGACCAGATTACAAACATAATCCATTATCTATTTTTGGAATTCATAAACAATATCAAACTGCTACAGCGTCATTCACGTTAACATGGTTAATTTTTTTGATGACACATTCACCTAAATCTAAAATGAAGGCCGCTGTTGAGGGCTGGCCCCTCTGCTCGGGGCTGACCAACACTTTCTGGGAGTTCAAGATTAGCGGGGAAGATACACAATGAGGGAAGCAAGGCAGGTGCCCGCCCTGCCCTCCAGGGAGGTTCACCAGGCCAGCGGAGGGGAGAAGTGTCCGGCCAGGCATCCCTGCCATGCAAAGGCCTGGAAGAAAGTAGAAGATAAGCATGAGAACAGAGCCACGACTGGGGCTGTGGAGGGAGACGAGGCAGGAGCAGGCACAGGCCAGATCCAGGAGGGGCTGGTGGACAGGTTGAGGACGTGCACTTTCTTCTGAGAGCCGTGGGAAGCCACCCAGTGTCTTAAGTCAGGGGTGATGTGAGCAGCGGTGCAGAGCCCCTCCAAGGCAGTGGCAGGGATCCTGGAGAGATGGGGCAGCTCAGGGTCAGGACTGAGAGAAGGGGCCAGAGCAAGGCTGGTGGGCTTCATTCCTGACCTCAGGAGCCACCTCTGCAGTGGGATGAAGTACCAAGTGGCTTTGAGTCATGAGTTCCTGGCACAAGGCTAGTCGTAGAGTCGGTGTTAGTATGCGTTTCCTGTTGCTGCTATAACAAAAGGTCACAAACGGAGAGGCTTGAAACAACGCAGGCTTCGCCTCTCTCGTTCCAGAGGTGGGGAGTCTGAATTTGAGCATTGGCTCCGTTCCTCCTGGAGGCTCCAGGGAGAATCCGTGCCTTGCTCTTCCAGCTCCTGGGGAAGGCTGCTCTCGGGCTGTGGCCGCACTAGTCCGACGTCCGCTCCTGCCGCCTCATCTTCTTCCCTTTTGACCTCCGTGTCTCACTTTGTAAGGATGCTGTGACCACATTGGATCACGAGGGCGCGCTCCCATCTGCAGGATCCTCAAAAAAACCGCATCTTTGCAACATCGGGGAATGTGTCCAAGGTTCCGAGGATGAGGCCGTGGACATGGAGGGGCTCTTATTCAGCCAACCGTACTGCTGGAGAAGCAGATTTCCCACCATAATGCAGCATGGTCAAGGCCAATAAGAGGGAATCTTCTAGAACTGCCTGGGGCTGGTGGGGGAAGGCGTCCTAGGGAGGAGGTGCCTGAAGCGGACCTTGGAGAAAGAACAGAAGTTGTGCAAACAGAGAAGAAGGGGGGAGTGAGGAAGGGGGGCGGGCAAAGGCGGAGCGGGGAGCTCAGCGTTTGTCCGCAGGGCCGTGGGCAGCCCTGGCAGGGCTTATCGACAAGGAGACTGGTAGCCCTCCTTTCAGGGCCCCTCAGCGCACCCGCCTCTCCACCCCCAGGTCCAGCCTCTGCTCTTGTCCAGACAGCTTTGCGCCCTGGGGGCTGCCCTCCGACGTGACATCACGCGGTCTTCCTGTGGCGTCGGCCCCCAGGGGCACCTGCAGAGCACAGGATGTGGAGGTGGCTTCCCACCCTCTGCCGCCCTGCAGCCCCTGGGTGTGGCTGCCTCCCGCCCACCCCAGCTCCTGGGGGCTGCGCCCCGATTCCAGCTGCTCTAGTTCCTCTCCTGCCCTCTCACCCTGATGTGCTGACAGCTCACAGCCCTATTCCCTGCCCCGACTTCTAGGTAACCCTTTGATGAAAGGCTTTGTTTGGACCAGTTTAGGGTACATTCTGTTTCTTACAAGGACCCGCAAGTGGCTCTGGGCAACTGTGCATTTTAGAGCAGTTTCCTCGCAGCGACGGTGCGGGGGGTGGACTGGGAACCAGACCAAAGCCAGGGGTTCGGGGACAGACGCGGCAAACCGGGCAGGACACGTGGCGGGGCCAGGTGTATCAAGCGTGTTTGTCCTGCTTTGTGTGTCCGAGAAGCCTTTTGAGAACACAGGAAGGACACAACCGACACCTTTGCCAACCTCACTGCGCAGAATGTTCCCGTAACCTGCACTCTCCCTAAAATAGGGGTTCTCGACCTTTTTAGTTTCATGGGCCCCTTCTCAGAAGGGAGCGGCAGGTAGTTTTATGACATGCGGCATCGGCATGCCTGGAAATTAAATTTTAGGATTATTCAAAATTATGTTTTACAACTTTCCCATAATTTCAATACCTGATCACCTAACACGGTTCAATGTCTAGTCAAATGGTCATTTTCGGCCAACATTTAGAAAGTCGAGTTTTCCCACAGTGTCATGGAACCACCTCGTCTGAGACGCAGGTGGGCACCTGTGGCCCTGAGAGGGCCCCTCCCGGCCCCACCTCGGCGTGAGGCTTCTCGGTGGGCACTCCAAGAACGGAGGCCTGCACCGAGGCTCTGGACGGCAGGTGGGCTGGGACTTGGGGTGCAGCTGGCCTGGGCTCCACCATTTCCAGGCTGCGTGGCCTGCAACAGTGGTGTAGTTTTCACCTGAGTCCTCCCTTGTGGACGGGGGACAGTGAGGGGACACTTGTGAAATGCTCCCCCATGGTGGCCCTAGGCCCACGGCAGCTCTCCCTGTCATTACAGGAGAGGGTCCCCACCGCAGCTCAGCCCAGAGGAGAGAGCCCCCTGAGCACAGGCCCGCCGTCCCCCGCCCCCACCCTCGGCCCACGGGCCTGTCCCTTAGACTTTGGCCAAAGTGGAAAGTGACTTTCCTGAGGGTCTGCCCCGTGCTAGGGCTTAGGTCAAGCTCTTTGCAGACCCCAGATCCATTTCAACCCCATGCCTCGGCTTTGAGGCCAGCCCTGCTCTGCCTCATGCTACGGACAAGAAATTTAGGACTCAGGGCAGCCCAGAGCCCGCAGCTGCTCAGGAGACGGGGGCAGAGCCTGTGGCCCAGCTCTGCCTCCTTCCCGGTGCCCCCTTGATCTCAGGGCTGGGGGTGCTGGAGCCTCGTGCTGGGGGTGCTTGAGCTCAGAGGTTAGGGTGCTTGAACCTAGGGCTGGGGGTGCTTGAGCTCAGAGCGGCTAAGCCAGGTCAGGGCAGCCCTGCCCAGGAACCGCAGGCACCACCTGCTCTCTCCATCCGTGCAGGGCACGGCTTCGGGCTGTGGCAGAGGCTGGGCTGTCCAGCTGTTTCTCCCCACGAGGGACAGTGTCCACATCAGCCTGGTGACGCTGGCGCCCTGGAGAATGTTCCAAACGGCTCCCATGGCGCCTCTGAAGGGCTGGTGGCCTTGGAGCGATCTTTGTTTAAAAGACGAGTGTTTTAATTATCGAAAAGGGGTCTCCCCCACCCCAGCCGCCCCCAGTCTGCCCCTCCTGCGCAGGCGCCAAGCGTAGCTACGACGAAGCCGGCTGGCCGTTGGACAGCCCTGCGGGGCCCCGCAAGCCCGCCGTGGCCTCGGCTCACGTGGTCCCTCGGCGAGGCAGGCGAATCCGCGAGGTGTGGGCGTGAGCAGGTGCGGGAATGTCACGCACGAGCTGGCCCAGCAGGTGAGCGGCAGGGGGGTGACCATGGAGCATCGGGGTCAGGGCCCGCCGTCTTCACCCGGCTTCCCCGTCCCTTCTCCAGGTTTCACTTCGAATCCCCGCGAGGCGCCTCAGCGAGAAGCGCGTTCTCAGGCTTTGGAGCGCGTCTCCGTGGGCAGCGCGGCCGCTGGGTGCCCAGCTCTCCCTCCCTCGAGCCCTCGCCCCCTGCACCCCAGGCCGGGCTCTCCCTCCCCTGTGGGTGGCTTCGCTTCTCACTCTGTGATCGCCTGTCACCCAGCAGCCTGCACCGTGGGAAGGCGAGGAGCCCCTCCTGGGAGCGGTGACCCAGGCGACCGGCTGCCTTCCGGGGACCCCAGGGATCCTGGAGACCCCGGGGGTGGGTGCCAGGAGCTCCAAAGCAGCAGGAGAGGCAGGTGCGGCGCAGCGCAGCGCGGAAAGCGCTACCCCCACTCGTGGACTGTGTCACCCACAGACCCGGAGGGGCAGCGTGGGCGAGACAGGGCCCTGCTGGTGGGAGCTCACAGCCTAGAGGCCGGGGCTCCCCCCAAACCCGTGACGCCCTGGAACGTCAGGGAGGGGCACTACGGGGCCAGGGAGTGATAAATCTGGAAGGAAAGTCAAGCCCAGAAAGCCAGAGAGTGGGGATGGGGGAGAAGGGGTGCTGGGAGGCCAGGGCTCTTCTTTTAGATAAGGGTTCGGGGCAGGTTTCTGTGGGGAGGTGACACTTGGGGACAGCTTGACGGTGCCAGGGAGCGAGTGAGGGGCACAGGCCTTGGCGGGCACCAACGCCCACGTAGGAGCTCGCCTGGAGTCAGAGCTCAGCCTGCAAGGGAGCTGGGGGCCTAGGGCACGCCTGGGTGGCATCTTGATGGACAGACCACCGTGGGTCAGGAGAAGAGAGTCTGCAAGGAGGGGGCACGGAGGTGAAGCTGCCTCCTCTCCAGCTGGCACCACGTTCTCCTCGTGCCCCCACTCTGCTCCAAATGCAGGGTGCTGGCCCCTTAGTGCCCTGGCCCCCTGCTCCCCGGCCCCTGCTCCCGCCTCCTCCCTTCCTCGCTCTGGAGCCCGGTCCCCGCCGTGCCCGCCACCTCTCACCGCCCTCTCAGCCTTCCCAGCACTTTGTAACTGCTCCACCTGCAGAGCTGCTGGCCCGGAGTCTGCTTCCAGCTGGGCCGACAAGGGGTGTCCACAGTCGCTCCCTGGGGTCGGGGTGGGGGTCGCAGTGGCTGAGGCTCTGGCAGCCTCCCAGCAGCAACCCCACCCGGGGCGGTGGACCCCCACCGGGGACAGCTGGCAGCAAACTCTGGTTGTCACAACTCGGGGAGGGGCCGCCCCTGGCATGGGGTGGGCGGAGGCCAGGGGAGCTGCTCAGCGCCCTGCAGGGCTCAGGACAGCCCCCACCCCAGAGAGGGACCCCGACCCCCAAGGGCCTCGGGGCCAAGGTGGGAGACCCTGGATGTTAGCCCAGGCTGCCCCGCCACCCTCCAACCCTGGGCAGGCCCCACCTCTCCCAGCCTCAGGCTCCTCCCCATAGAACGGGAAGCGCAGCAGCCTGGCTCCTGGGCTGCGCTGACGCTTAAAGCTGTGGCCGGGCATCAGACGGGCCGCGAGGCCACTGGGAAAAGCCTCACTGATGGTGCGTGGTCGGGGATGGTCCACGGAAAAGCCTCACTGATGCTCACTGGTCCACGGAAAAGCCTCACCGATGGTGCGTGGCGGGGGCTGGTCCACGGTGGAGCTCAGAGGCTCTCAGAGCTGGCGCCGGCGTCTTCTGGCCTCCCCACCCCCCACGATCCAGTCTCCCCCTCTTCCTCGGTAACAGGATCCTGGCTGCGCTTTGGGATGGCAACGCAGCTAAACACGGAATCTCCCCCACACGACTTTGCAGCTCAGGGGGGCCATTTGAATAACTGGGACCAATTAGATGCAGGCAGCAGTGTTGTATGCGACTTCTAGGAAGGCTGCTTAAAAGGAGCAGACTCACCTGAACCATGTTTCCTTTATGCCCCTACCCCTTCTTTCCCTCTGGTCTGGAAGATGCGGGTGATGGCTGGAGCTCCGGCAGCTCCCAGGTGACACTAAGGCAATGGAGAAGACTGAAGGAGATTGTGTCTGAGATGTCCTTGGAGTCACCAGTCCAGGTCTGGCCTGCCTAGTTCCAGAATTATTTTTCAATAGAGAAAAATAAAATTTTGAATTGTTCGAACCTTTGTTACTTGACAGTCTATTTTTGAAACCAAAGCTTATCCTCCCTAAAACACCAGCTAATGTTCATCGATAGCTTATTTTGTGCTAGGCACTGTTCTAAGAATTTTACACATAGTAACTCTTTTAGTCTGTACCATTATTTTAACTTTTAATCTGTTTTGATAGATTTATCCCCATTTCACAGATGAAGAAGTTGAGGGCCAAAGCTGTTAAGCGACTTGCCCAAGATCGCATGGTGCTAGAGCTTAGACTCTCAGCCGTGAGGTTAAGCGAAGCTACTCAAGTTGGAGTAGCTCCTGTTTCTGCCTTGTAAACCTTGTTTTCTTTTGGTTTCTATGGGGTCTTACAATAGAGCTTTTTAGGGAACAGTTTCACTATAAAAGTAGTAATTGCTGGGTGACGGCCTGGGTGTGCCACTTTCTCTCCTGTCAGCCCTCCTGGCTTTCCTCTGCCAGGACCTGGGAGAGCAAGAGTGGGCCCCAGTCCCCACCTCAACAGAGCCCCCAAACCTCCAGCTCAGGAAGCACCCCAAGGTCCACTCCCCGAGGGCCCCCCAGGGCCCGAAAGCCCTCAGCAGCGTCTCCCAGCTGCCCGGCCTCCTCCACTGCCCGCCAGCGCTCTTCCTCTGCGGAAAACCTGACCACCACAAGGTGACCCCGTGGAACGGGAGGCTGGGGTCACACACGACAACTCCGATGAGCAGACAAGCATCAGTGTTCCGCATACTTTGGTTTCGGACCTGAACTCCTCTCGCTCTCATGTCCCCCGTCTTGCCGATAACCGAAAACCTTGAACTTGCTAACTAAGGAGCACTCCACTTTATCAGGTCTGGAAATCTCTTTTCAGAAAACACTGCCACGTCAAAGCTCGGACTCACTGTCAGGGAAGCGTCCCCTCCCTCGGGCCTCCTCCTACGGCTGGGTACCAGCTCATTATTTCCCACAACCATCTTGAGAAGGCGTGCTATTCCCCCAGTTTGCAAAGGAAAAATTAAGAATTAGAGAAGCAGAGAGGCCTTCTGGAAGTCAACGAGCTGCAGGGAAGGGGCGAGGGTCTGGCCCAGCGCTCGGGAACCCCCAGCCTGTGCTCCAGGGCATGGGCAGCTTCTTGAACAGCAGGCAGCAGCTCGACCAGAGGCGGGGGGTTCAGGAAGGAAGCATCTGGAACAAGCCCCAGAGCCTGCCATTTGGGCCACCCCTGGCTGCAGGGAGTTCTGCAGGCTATACAGCCTCCCTAAACCTCCCAGGAACAAGGAAGAGTTGGGGTTGGGTAGAAGGTGGACAGATGATTAGCAGATGAGAGATCAGATAGTGTTAGAAAGTTGATAGATTAATATATTGATAGAGGAATAGGTGATAGATAGTGTAGTAGTTTGCTATTGCTTATCAATTCCAAAAATAGATATTGGATTATGTTTGCAAATTGGTCTTCTCCTCTGAGAACTTCCTGACTCCTTAGATTGTATTGGATTCAGAGGTTTCACTCTTACTTGATTAAATTGTGATTAAAGCTTTGATTGGGCCACATCACTAGGACGTTGAATCTCCGCCCCCTTAGGCGTTTCCACAGAGAAAATGACATGGCAGATGAGTTAGTTGGAGTTTTGAGCTGGAGCCTGGGAAGTAAGCACACAGAGGAGCAGAGCAGCTGAGCCCGGAGAGAAACAAGCCCAGAGAAGGGAGGAACCCAGGAAGCCTGAACCCTCGCAGACGTCGGCAGCCATCTTGCTCCAACACGTGGCAACAGACTTTGGTGAGGGAAGTAACTTATGCTTTATGGCCTGGTAACGGTAAGCTTCTACCCCAGATAAATATGCTTTTCAGAAACCAACCCATTTCTGGTATTTTGCATCAGCACCCCTTTGGCTGCCTAAGATAGATGGATAGATAGATGGTGGATGATGGATGGAGCATAGATAGAAGACAGAGCTGATAGAAGATGAAGATGATGGAGAATGGCTGGATGATAGAGGATAAATAGAATGATAGGGATAGATTACTGAGAGGGATCCATCTAGAGACTGGTGATAGTGACAGGTGGATGGCTAGGTGGGTAGGTGGGTAGATATGATGTCCACCTCCTGGACCGGCGCCTGGCTCTCCTGGGTTGTCGCCTTGGTCTCACTCCCAGAGTCCAGCAGCACGATGGAGAGGCCCCTTCCCCTCCCATTCCCAGCACAGGGTGCCGCCTTTGAGAGGGAATCAGAAGGGGTGGGTTGCCCGAGGCCCCGTCTGGCTCTGCCTCGGCCAGGAGGCTCTCATGGAGACTGGGCCCCCACCCACCCCCGCGAGGCCCGCCGATCACGACGTGACCCAGTTGCCGTCGGTGCCTCCATCAGTTCAAAGATGGCAAAGGTGAGGTGCTCAGCAGAGGCCGCGGTGATTAATTGATGAGCCCAGCTCGCTCCAGAACTGGGAGAGGAAATGGGTCACTCTCAGAGGATCTGGCGCACAGAGAGCCCGGTGGAACCTCCAGGTCGGTCCCTGTCACCAGCCGAAGGGGAGACACTTCTAAAGGAGTCGGGAAGTCAGATGGCAGAGGGCAGGCAAAACCACCAGACTTCTTTAGAGACGGTGCTGGAGACAGAGTTAAAAAGTTGGCTTTGTACTATATCTACAGGCACCTACATTCCGAACAAGATTCAGAGCTTCTTGAAATATGTGTGTCCATGCAAGACATATACATGTAGATTTAAAAAGATATGTAGATTTGATGAATGCTTGGACAAGCCCCTTGAATGGTTATCAGGAGGGCATGCAAGAGTAGGAAGAGCTCGGCCTCGGGGTTCTTTCCTTTAGAGCAAGGGCTATAAACCCAACTCCCCTGGGCCAAGGCAAGAAAGGAATTTCTCTGTCTTGTGAAATAAAAGTCTAGAGCTTGGTCTTGCATATCAGTTAGCTTTTGCTGTGTAACAAAGTACTCCAAAACCTAGTGGCTTAAAACAACAACTTTTGTGGGTGTTCATGAGGCTGTGGGTCAATAGGAAAGTTTAGCGGGCAGTGAGCAGAGTGGCTGGGGGCTGGCTGGGGGCTGGCCGGGGGCTGGCTGGGGGCTGGCTGGGGGCTGGCTGGGGGCTGGCTGGGGGCTGGCTGGCTGGGGGCTGGCTGGGGGCTGGCCGGGGGCTGGCCGGGGGCTGGCCGGGGGCTGGCTGGGGGCTGGCAGGGGGCTGGCAGGGGGCTGGCTGGGGGCTGGCTGGGGGCTGGCAGGGGGCTGGCTGGGGGCTGGCTGGGGGCTGGCTGGTCTAGGACGGCCTGAGTGACTCGGTGGCTGGTCAGCTCCAGCTGTCAGTGGTCACCGGAGATCTGCAGGTATGATAGGCCACGTGTCTATCATCTCCAGCATGCTGACCCAAGAGCAGCGAGGCCCAATGTCCAAGCATCCTATTCACTATTATATAGCATCTGCTAAAGCACGTCCTGTTGCCACACCCAGATTCTTGGGGTGGAGAAACAGACTCCATTCCTTGACGCAAGGAGTGTCTAAGACACAAGGAAAAGAGGCGTCCGGGCAGAGGGTAAGCTCTGCGGCCACGTTTGCAATCTGCCCCATCAGACTTTAGGCTGGGTCCAGGGCTCGGACAATGGCTTCAGGGCTTGGGCTCTGTAGCAGTTTGATATCATTGATGAACTCCAAAAAGAAATATTGGATTATGTTTGTAAAGTAATCATCTTCTCTGGGCATGTAAGATTATATTGGATTCAAGAGTTTACTTGATTAAGTAATTATGTCAACCTCTTGTGCCAGTAGGGCACCAAAGGGTGGGGACTCACAGATAAAAGGCATGGCCAAGGACAGAGTTGGGGCTTTTAATGTTGGAGTTTTGATGTTGGAATTTGATGCTGGAGCCCCAGGAAGTAAGTACACAGGGGAAAGAGAAGCAAGCCCTGGGAAGAGAGGAACCCTGAGCCCAGAGAGAATCAAGACCCTGGAAGAGAGGAATCCAGGAAGCCTGAACCCTGGCAGGTGTCGGCAGCCATCTTGCTCCAACACATGAAAATAGACTTTGGTGAGGGAAGTAACTTATGCTTTGTGGTCTGGTGTCTGTAAGCTCCTGCCCCAAGTAAATATCCTTTATAAAAACCAACCAATTTCTGGTATTTTGCATCAGCGCCCCTTTGGCTGACTATTACTGGCTCCCTCCCCCGCTGGCTCTGCTTCCTTCTTCGTCAGCCCCTGCCCCCTGTGGGGTAGCAAGGTGGCTACCAGCAGGTCTGGACCAACAGCCTCCCAGCTCAAGTCCAGCGGACTGGAGATTCCCTCCCCCCGGGTTCTGAAGAAAGGCCCGACTTGCCCCTGGCTGGCTCCGGGGGGCTCTGGCTGGCACGGGCCTCTCTGAGCAGAGTGGAGTAGGAAGGTGTGGGGCTCAGGTTGCCCTCAGGAAAGAGGAGGGAGAGTTCGCTCCCCCGTGCCCGAGGACCGAGGGCAAGCCACGACTGGCGGAGGGAAAGCTGGGGCGGCTCTGGGCGGAGATGCAGCTGCACGGCTGGCGCAGTACCACGGAATGCCAGGGGAGCGCCCCCAGTCACCTGGGCGGGGCTGCGGCTCGTTCCTTTTGCCCGTTTTATTGGGGTTGTTTTTTAATCACTGAGTTGTAAAAGTTTTTATAGGGCCAGATACAAGTCCTTTGTCTCATACACATATATATAGAGAGAGAGAGGGAGAAAGGGAGGGAGAATATTTTCTCCCAGTCTGTGGCTTCCCTTTTAAATTGCTAAAGATGTCTTTTGATGAAGTTTTTAATTTTGATAAAGTCTAATTTATCCCCCCCCCCTTTTGCTTTGGTCATTACTTTTTACGTCCAGTGGAAGAAACACTTGTCTATCAAAGTCACAGAGCAATTCCCCTGCTATTTTTTCAAGAAGGTCTAGTTTCAGCCTTTGCATTTGTATACGACCTATCTTGAATTAATTGTTGTGTGCAGTGTGAGATCAAGGTTGAGTTTCAATTTTTCAAATAGACGCCCAGTTGTTCCCACGCATCCGGAGCACGCTCTGTGACCACGGCGTATTTCAACTCAGGAACTCTAAGACATCGAGGGAAACCCAAGGATCTGAAGATTAAACGACAGACTTCTAAACAACCCACTGATCAAAGACGAAATCACCGGGGGAATTAGACCAGGGAAGAGGCCGCCCCCCTCAGCAGCTGCCGCTCTGGGGAGGCCCCTCCCAGGCTGGGGCCTCGGGGGGCTGCTCCCCTCCCCCACCTTCATTAACTGCCCCTGAGCCCCACCCCCCAATCCCCACCAGAGTAAAGCCACGTGCCTTCCAGAAAGTGCAGCAAGATCCAAAGAAATCGCACTATCTTGGACTGGTTTTTAGAGAAGTGCTCCCCAGGCAAAACTCATGGGCTCTTTTTTTTTTTTACTTTTTATTTTTTTTAAATGTTACATTAAAAATATATGAGGTCCCCATATCCCCCCCACCCCCCTCACTCCACTCCTTCCATATCAACCACCTCTTCCATAATCATGGGACAGTCACTGCATTTGGTGAATATATTTTTGAGCACCGCCGCACCGCGTGTCATGGCCTCTTTTTGTTTGTTTGTTTGTTGTTTTTTGCTTTTATTTTTTCATTATACTTTTTTATAAAAGTTAATAGATCACAAAGGACGTTACATTAAAAAACATTAAAAAACATGAAAAACAAAGAGATTCCCATATACCCCACTCCCCGCCCCCCCACCCCACCATTTTTGTAAATTGTATTTTTTTGAAGATATATACATCTCAAAAAACACCTCCTCTTAGCCCAGCCATTCGTCCCCCATCTCTGCAGGAAAGACCTGATGAGGACGTCCTCCAGGTCCTGCACCTGCCTGCTCCCATGGAGCTGACAAGGAGGGACACAGCCCATGCGTCAACGGACCCAGGACGAGTATGACTTGGGGTGCACTCCATCAGGATTGCACCCCACTTAGATGGCAATGGGGGGAACTGGTGGCACCGAGAACCTTCCTCTGGCTCCTGGTTGGTCCCGTGAAAGTCCTTGGTACTCTGTGCCTAAAATTCCACAAGACTTTGTCTCTCCAGGACCACCACAGAGAGCCCACCGGCGCCCCCCCCGCCCCCCGTCCCCTCCCCACCCAGCCCCCGCAGGGCCAGCCGCCTTTCCAGCCTTCTCTTTCGCTTCTGAAATTCCTGCACAGGGCTGGGCTCTCCTGCTGGCCCTTGGCCAGTGTGACCTTCGGGGTTGGGGACAGACTCCAAGGACAGCACAGAGCACCCCACCCTTAGTCCCCTGCCGCCAGGGTCTGGGGTGTAATGAACTTGAACATCCTTCCAGGGAGCTGCCTTCGCCCTTGACTCCCTTCAGCAGAGCCAGGGCCTGAGGCCTGGAAGGGAATTTAGGGTCACCCCATCCGAGCCCTCAGCCTCTCTGCCGAAGCTTGGAGCCCTGTGCCTCACCTCCCGAGTGGCCATCCAGGTGCCACTTGACTGCCTCCAGCACCAGGTCACACACTCTCTGACTCGCGAGGCCCCCCATGCCATCTGGGAGCCTCCAGGGAAGGAACTGGCGTGTTTTGGAGGGATGGGGTAGAGATTTCTCATTATGCACTCCACAGTAGGGAAGAAAGCATTTCATATTTTCCTGGACATACCTACGAATTTGTAAGAAGATGTTTACATTTTCTACTTTACTCAATAGGCTATTCAGGAAAGCCAACCGGTCTCCTTCTTCGAAGGTTCTGGAATGAGTCCTTTACTCTTTTGAGTCTGGCCCCACGGAGCCTGGAAAATATGCATAGTATCCCGGGCTTCTTGCACGGGTCTGGGCAAAACTTTGAGTTGAGCTGGAAGTTGCGACAGACGCTCGCTCAGACCCAAGGGCTCGGCGGGCGATCTGGGCCAGCGAGTTCGCTCACACGCCACCTATTTTGAGAAATGGGGACATCAGAAATAGAAAGGCCCCAATTCCATAGCCTGAAACTCTCATTCAGAGAGCTGGGGAATGAGTTAAGACAGTAACTCCCAACTGATGACATTTTCACAATGGAATCTTTCCTTCAAGTGCTTCAAACTCTTTAAGGAAAAAAAAAAAGACTAAATTGTCTGTAAGGACAGATCAGAAGTTACAAGCTGCCTCGGGACAGAATAAGCCAGCAACTTTTAAACGATGGCTCTGTTTATCTGCCACTGCAAGGCAGGCGCTTTTCGGTTTGAGTGTCATATGCCCTGACTCGACGGGCAGCCTAGAAAATTGTTCGCAGGCAAAGGAGATTGTTTGGGAACTTCTGATAGAGATACTGAAATCCAGTATGTTTCCTCTAGTGCTTGGTTGGTAACTCCCATCAAGGCAGAACCTCTCACTTAAAGGAAGAAATTGATACCCTAAAAGCAGCAGGATTCTCAGACCTGCAGGTCAAGGTGTCTTCTCCTTGCAGATACTTCCTGGGAGACTTGGTTCTGGCCAACGTTAAACGTCCACAGAGTTAACAGTGGCCAAGTGAGAGGGGTTTGCCAAAAATATGAGAATAAGGAGCCTGTTGTTTTTTCAATTTCCCCCTGACTGCTAAAATACACTCATCACGACATGTGGGAAGGATATCCATCATTATTCATGAACCAGCCACCACGTGCGGCTCCGGGTAAGGGTTTTGGTGGGTGCTAGCCGGGCTTCTGGCATCTCACCTTCCACGAGTGCAAAGCCTGTGTGCAGGTAAGGCCGTATCCAGCAGTGGTGCTGGTGGTACAAACAGCAAAGGAAGGCGGAGCTGAGAGGAAAGAGCTGGGCTAGAAACAGAAAAGAGGCAGAGGCTGGCTTCCTCTGAGAAGGGGCCCTGAGCTTTCAGAGGGCAGGGTGGGGACGGGGGCGATCGGGCAGTTCAACTGGACAACGGCAGATGGGGGGACAGCCAGTGTGTGTGGAAGGAGTCGGGAATGGTGGGCACGGGGCACTCTCAGGTCCTGCTGCTACTCAGAAAGGTCTCACCTGTGCCACAGCTGAACCTGGCCTACGCGTGAATACATTGCCAAAGTGAAGGGCCATGGCAGGTGATCTGCTGAAAGCAGGACAGGTAGGGGGCTACCCACCAAATAGGGAGCCCCTCTTCACCTCCACCCCTGCCCAGCCTCCAGGCCAGAGAACAAAGGGCCAGATCGAAATTGATGGACAGAGGCGTACTGGGAGACAGGCTGCTGGGGAAAAAGGAAAGGAAGATAACCAGATGGCTTCAGCCCTGGGGAAATCATACAGAATGGTTTTTGAAAGTGTGAGAAGACTTAGCGAAGGGCAGGTACAGAAAGGATACTAAGCAACTGAAAAAAAAAAGGCAAATGTTAATTCCAGGAAAAACAAAAAGTTATTTAAGAACAAACTCCACTTATTCATACTTGATTCAAAAAGAAAACAATATTTCTGTAGTTGCAACCACAAAAATGCTCAATATGCATTTGTCCAAAAACTGGAACTTGACTATTTTGAGCAGATGTAGGAGAAGGTGCCAACTTAAGGAGAGGTAAATCTTTACTGTCCATTTGGTAGATAGTCCCTAAAATTGATGAATCAGAAGATTGCAATATAAGCAATACAATGTTTGAAAATGTAGAGATAAATGCCTAAAGAGTTGAAAGTAGATGATGTTGAGGAGCTGAGTTGTGAGAGAAGCTGCTGTTTATCCTTCAAAGCCCTTTGGCATTAAGTGACTTAAAAAATATATACACGTCCTACTTCAGTTTACAAAAAGGCAAAAAGGGAGGCAAAAAACATGTGCCCTTTCCTTCTACAAAGGGAGTGTGATGAAGGCCATGGGCGCGACAAGGAGAAATGCTTGCAAGGGCATCTCTGGAGAAACCCAAGACCATCTCCAGGGTAAAAGGCCTTTTGAAAGCCTCATTTTTACTTGAAATTTTCAAGGAAAACCACGTGGTCCATGGGGCCAGGGCCTGTGAGACCTTGGAATCGCTGGAGGCTTGGGCCCGTGTTTTTGTTTCCATGTTGCCTTCTTGGCTGGGAAGCCGGGGCCTGGCCCCTTCACCCACTGCCACGGGCTGGGCGGCAGCCGTCCCTGCGAGTGGACAGCGTTTATCTGATAATCTGGGCTGTTCCCATGTAATTCACTCCGGCCGCCCTCTGAAGTGCGCTGTCGGCGAGGAAGCAGGCCTCCGCGAGCCTCTGCGGGCAGCGGCTCTCATTTGAGTCTCATCCAGGCATCGGCCCTCTCCATGGGCTACCATTACCCACGGCAGCTGCGGAGCACACGCACGTCCCACACGCGTGTCTCTCCATGGGCTACCATTACCCACGGCAGCTGCGGAGCACACGCACGTCCCGCACGCGTGTCTCTCCATGGGCTACCATTACCCACGGCAGCTGCGGAGCACACGCACGTCCCACACGCGTGTCTCTCCATGGGCTACCATTACCCACGGCAGCTGCGGAGCACACGCACGTCCCGCACGCGTGTCTCTCCATGGGCTACCATTACCCACGGCAGCTGCGGAGCACACGCACGTCCCACATGCGTGTCTCTCCATGGGCTACCATTACCCACGGCAGCTGCGGAGCACACGCACGTCCCACATGCGTGTCTCTCCATGGGCTACCATTACCCATGGCAGCTGCGGAGCACACGCACGTCCCACACGCGTGTCTCTCCATGGGCTACCATTACCCACGGCTGCTGCGGAGCACACGCACGTCACACACGCGTGTCTCTGTGTGTCCCTGGTTCAGGAGGAAGAGGAAGCCGTGGAGGTGCACGCCCCCCTTTTCTCTTTATTGGAGAATTTGTGGGTTTACAGAACAATCGTGCATAAAATACAGGCATCCCACATGCCACCCACCACCACCACCTTGCTCTGGTGTGCAACACCTGTTACAACTGACAAGAGCACGTTTCTACAACTGTGCTATTAACCAAAGTTCGCGGTTTCCTTAGGGTTCACTGTGTGATACAGGTCCCTGGATTTTTATAAAACATTTATTCTGTGGCTGCATACACAATCTCACATTTCCCCTTTAAATCATGTTCGGTTCTCTAGTTCAGTGCTGTTAATTGTGTTCACAACGTTGTGCTCACATTTTCTCTTGGCCTCTTTTTCTTCCTCTAAGGGAAACCTTGACAGGATAGTTCATCCTCCGAGGTGAGCACACAGACAGAATCACACTTTGACCAAACACCATGTTTCACCTGGAGAAAGCAGGACTGTGTTTCTTAATATGTTTTCCTAACACGTTTTTCTCTTGGCACCATGGTGGTAGCCAGGTGCAGCCAAAGAAACACAGACTTTGGAGCCTGAGCTTGCAGGGCAAAATTCCTGCTGTGCCCTAATAGCTGTCAGCCCCTGGGCCACTTGTTCCCAGCAGGGCTGAGCAGAGGCTGCAGGGAGGGGAGGGGCAGGGCCTGAAGGCCACCTGAGCCCTGGAAGCTGCAGGTGGAGGCAGCAGGAGGTTGGGAGAGGAGAAAGCCTGGCTGCGAACCTAGAAAATTGGTGCAGCCCCAAGGCGGGGAACCAGTATCTTTGGTTCAGAAACCCCATGCTTGGGAATGTGCTGGTATTTGTGCTATTTGCACTAACTGAAATTAGTTCTCCTTTGAAGGTCATTAGGATTTTTTTAAAATTTTATTTTATTTTTTAATTATCTTTTTAAAAAGTTAATAGCTCACACAAAACATTACATTAAAAAACATAAGAGATCCTCATATACTCCACTCCCCACCCCCATCCCATCATTTTGTTTTATTGTATTTTTTAAGGATACATAGATCACAAAAAAATGTTACATTAAAAAACATAAGAGGTTCCCATATACCCCCCACCCCCCCACCCCACTTCTCCCACATCAACATCCTCTTTCCTCATTGTGGCACATTCATTGCATTTGGTGAATACATCTTGGAGCACTGCTGCACTGCATGGATTGTAGTTTACATTATAGTTTACACTCTCCCCCAGTTCATTCAGTGGGTTATGGCAGGATATATAAAGTCCTGCCTCTGTCCCTGTAATGTCATTCAGGACAATTCCAAGTCCTGAAAATGCCCCCACATCACATCTCTTCTTCCCTCTCCCTGCCCTCAGCAACAACTGTGGCCACTGTCTCCATATCCATGATGCCATTTCTTTCATTGCTAGAGTCACAATAGTTCTATAGTAGAACACCAGTAAGTCCACTCTAATCCATATTTTATTCCTCTATCCTGTGGGCTCTGGGATGGTGATGTCCACTCCACCTCTATATCAAGAGGGGGCTTAGATCCCACATGGATGATGTATACAATTCTCCTGCTTGCAGTTGTAGGCACTCTTGGCTCCCTGGTGTGGAGGTTGACCATCTTCACCTCCCTGTTAGCTGTCCTGGGTAAGTCCAACGAATCAGAGAGTAGGAGCTGCAACTCTGCTAAGGCCCAGGGCCCAGCTGACATATGGACAGTCCAGAGATTCTAGTCTCCTGAGTATACACCAACACTAGCACCAACCACAGGTTCAGTAAAAGTGACAGACGAGGCATATATAGAGCAGATACATCTGAGTCCAACTCCATCACACTCAGAAACACAAATTCCAAAGTAGGGCCCACTGGCAAGGCACTGAACTCCAGAGCCATCTGCCATGACCATAGAACCTGTGGATCTCCATAGCCTTCAGAACAAGCACCTAGGGTAGTATCTACTTTGGCTCTCACAGGGGTCCTGCTGAGGTGTGTGTAAGTGTGACCCCTCTGATGACCTTTTTTGGAAGACTCTTAGCCATATCAACTCATTTGTCTTTGCCATATCCCCCTTTTATCCAAGGTCGAAAAGCAGTTTTTAACCTTGATCCAACATGTAGGCTGAGATATTCTGCTGGTCTGAGTTGACCCTTTTATTTGAGGTCTCTTTCTAGTTGCATCAGCAGTTAGTGATTGGTAGTAATCCCTTGGCGCCAGGGAGGCTCATCCCCAGGAGTCATGTCCCATGTATTTACATGCTGAGTTTGGCTTAGAGAGTGGCCACATTTGAGCAACATGGAGGCTCTCAGGAGGTAACTCTTAGGCACCCTGCGGCTCTAGATCTAGTTTATATTTCAGGCACACAGGTTCATAAGCATAGTCATCAGTATCAAGGGCTCATTATTGGACCATCCTTCCTTGTTGGTTTTTGCCATTGCACTTGGGGGATTATTGTTATTCCACGGAGGAATGTGATGGAGCTCCCCTGGGTGGGAACTCAGCACTCCCTCTGTTGATGTTTATAGCTGTAACTACTATAAAAATACACAATGTATCAGAATATTTTTATGTCCCCTGTATACATGCCCTGGAGAACATCCGCCCACTCATGTGCCCTCCATCAATAACACCCCACACCTGTGTTTCTCCCCTGTCATTGTTGAACCTCTCTGTGGTCCAAAATTTCTTCAACAATGAAGCCTAACATATTGCCAAACTCAATTAATAGGAAATTGAAATATAGTGATGGGTTTAAAGTTTATAAAAAGAATACATAATAATTTAGAAATACTAAAATAAAGTAAAAATAAATTGGTGTATTAATAAAATGAAAAATATTATAAAGCTTTGTTTCAAAAATTTGCCTTTCATCACTGCAATAGATGTTGCCCTGTATGTACAGTGGCAAGGCACTTTCTTTCATTTCTTCCTCAGTGTCTACAGTTTTTTTTTTCTAATTTTTAAATTTTGTCTTCAATAAAGTTTTAGATCATAGTAATTCACATATACAATGTAGGGGACTCCCTTATATCCAACATCAAACCCTTTTCCCCTTTCACCAGCAACGATTTTTTACATGTTCATGTTATATTTGTGCAGCTGATGTACAAATTTTGAAACATAGCTATCAAACATAGTTCCATTTTGGTTTACATTGTGGTTTATATTTTAGACCGTACAAATTTCTAAATTTTTAGCTTCCTTATGTTTTACATTATGGTTTACATTTTAGCTTATAGACTTTTATACACTTTTGGTGTACGTTAACATGTCCTATATCCATCATTGCATGATCTTGTGGAGCACTTCCATTGCCCTCCAGTTGCCCTGCTTCCATCTATTCTATACCTCTCTCCCCTTCCCCTCAGGGCCCACAGTGACAATCAATCTTCACTACTTGAGGGACCAGATTTATAGATACTGTAACAATGCTGAGGGCTTGATATACTAGATTGCCCTAATCCAGTGGGAGCCATAATTCTCTCTCAAGACACAATTCCCTTTATTTGGGAACATCAGGTGTACCCACATCGGTATACCATCACACTCATTGTATGGGTCTTCACCCAATGATATAACACACTATGACGAAATGAGCACTCACACACTCCCTAGAAGCTTGCCCCTGTACCAGATGCCCCCCCACTAAGCACCTTAAACATGTAATCCTTCCTTATTATATTTTCTAAAGAGTTTTCTCAACATTATAGCTTTAAACATATACCTGACATTCTCCTGTATTCAATTGTTCCCCCAGCCCTCCCCCCAATTCCTTGGGCCATCTGTCCCATCATCCCAACCCTAGCTCCCCTCAAACCCACAAAACCTCACCCAAATTATCCCTATGCCCCCATCTTATCCCTTCCCTGTACAAATACTTACCTCCTACTTATCATAGACTTCACCCATGTAGGCGTCAGCTCACAACCTTCCTCTCCCCCCACCAAATTCCTTTAAGCCTATCTTCCAGTCTCTAGCTCTCTGAGACAGCTCAGTTTGCTTTTTCATATCAGAGTGGTCATATGGTATTTGTCCTTCAATGTCTGGCTTGCTTCACTCAACATAAGGTCCTCAAGATTAATCTATGTTATCACATGTGCTTGTACTGTATTCCTTCTTATAGCTGAGTAGTATTCTATTGTATGTATATTCCACATTTTATTTATCCATTCATCTGCTAATGGGCATTTGTGTTGTTCCAACTTTAGGCAATAGTGAATAATGCTGCTATGAACATTGGTGTGCATATATTGGTTTGTGTTCTTATCTTCAGTTCTTCTGGGTATATACCCAGCAGTAGAATTGCTGGGTCATATGGCAAATACATAGCTAACTTTTTGAAAAACTGCCAAACTGTCATCCATAATGGTTGGATCCTTCTGCATTACTGCCAGCAGTGGATGAGTGCTCCCTTCCTCCACATCCTCTACAGCACTTGTAGTCTTCTGTTTTTTTGATAGCTGCCAATCTTATGATAACATGGTATCTCATTGTAGTTTTGATTTGCATTTCCCTAATAGCTAGTGATTTTGAGCATTTTTCATGTGTTTTTTAACCATTTGCATTTCTTCTTTAGAGAAGCATCTATTCAAATCTTTTTCCCATTTTTAAAATGGGTTGTCTTTTTATTTTTGAGATATAGGAGTTCTTTATACATGCAGGATATAAGTCTCCTATCAGATATATGGTTACCAAATATTTTCTCCCATTGTGTAGGCTCTCTTTTTCCTTTCTTGACAAATTCTTTTGAGGTGCAAAAGGCTTTAATTTTGAGGAAGTCCCATTTATCTATTTGTTCTTTTGCTCCTTGTACTTTGGGTGTGAAGTTCATGAAGCCATTTCCTATTACAAGTCCCTTAGATGCTTCTTACATTGTTTTCCAAGGTCTTTATGGTCTTGGTTCTTACATTTAGGTTTTTGATCCATCTTGAGTTGATTTTTGTATAAGGTGTGAGATGGTAATCCTCTTTCCTTCTTTTGCATATGGATATCCAATTCTCTAGGCACCGTTTGTTGAAGAGGCCATTCTCTCCCAATTGAGTGGGCTTGGTGGTCTTTTCAAATATCAGATGAGTGTATATATGAGGATCTATATCAGAACTGTCAATTTGGTTCCATTGGTCAGTGTGTCTATCCTTGTGCCAATACCATGCCATTTTCACTAACGTAGCTTTGTAGTATGTTTTGAAGTCTGGTAATATGATTCCTACAGTTTCATTTTTCTTTTTCAATATGTCTTTGGTTATTTGGGGTCTCTTTCCTTTCCAAATAAATTTCATAGTTAGTTTTTCTAGTTCATTAAAAAATGCTGTGTTGATTTTTATTGGGATTGCATTGAATCTATAAATCAGTTTTGGAAGGATAGACATCTTAATAATATTTAGTCTTCCTCTCCATGAACAAGGAATATTCTTCCATTTATGTAAATCTTTGATTTCCTTGAACAGTGTTGTGTAGTTTTCTGTGTATAGGTCTTTTACATCTTTAGTTAAATTTATTCCTAAGTATTTGATTTTTTAATTTACTATTATAAATGGTATTTGTTTCTTGATTTCCTCCTCAGATTGCTCATCATCAGTGTACAAGAATGCTACTGATTTTTGTGCATTGATCTTATACCCTGTGACTTTACTGAACTCATTTATAAGGTCTAGAAGCTTTGTTGTAGACTTCTCAGGGCTTTCTATGTATAGGATCATGTCATCTGCAAATAGTGAAATTTTGACTTCTTCCTTTCCTATTTGGATCCCTTTTATATCTGGTTCTTGCCTCAGTGCTCAAGCAAGTGCTTCTAACACAGTGTTAAACAGAAGGAGTCATAGTGGGCATTCTTGTCTTGTTCCTGATCTTAGAGGGAAAGATTTTAGGATTTCACCATTGTAAATGATGTTAGCTGTGGGTTTTTCATATATACCCTTTATCATGTTCAGAAAGTTTCCTTCTATTCCAATCTTTTGCAGTGTTTTTATCAAGAAAGGGTGCTGTATTTTGTCAATTGATTTTTCTATATCTATAATATGATCATGTGATTTTTTTCCTTCAGTCTGTTCATGTGGTGTATTACATTAATTTGATTTTCTTATGTTGAGCCATCCTTGCATACCAGGAATGAAACTCACTTGGTCATAGTGTATAATTCATATAATGTGTTGTTGAATACAATTAGCAAGTATTTTGTTGAGGATTTTCGTATCTAGGTTCATTAGAGAGATTGGTCTGTAATTTTCCTTTCTTGCAGTGTCTTTGTTTGTCTTTGGTATTAGGGTAATGTTGGCATCATAAAATGAGTTAGGCAATGTTCCTTCTATTTAGATTTTTTTGGAAGAGTTTAAGCAAGATTGGTGTTAGTTCTTTCCAAATGTTGACTGGAATTCACCTGTGAAGCCATCTGGACCAGGACCCTTCTTAGTTGGGAGGTTTTTAACAACTGATTCTTTCTCTTTACTTGTGATTGATTTGTTGAGATTGTCAATTTATTCTTTCATCAAAGTAGGCTGCTTATGTCTTTCTAGGAATTTGTCCATTTCCTCTAAATTGTCCTTCTTTTGGGGAATATAGTTTTTCAAAGTATCTTCTTATATAGTTTTTATTTCTATGGGGCCAGTGGTGATAGCCCCTTTCTCATTTCTTATTTTGTATATTTACATATTCTCTCTTTTTTTCTTTGTTAGTCTCGTCAAGGGTTTGTCAATTTTATTGACCATCTCTAAGAACTAGCTCATTGTTTTATTTTTTTGAGCACTTCTTATTTTCTATTTCATTTAGTTCTACTCTGATCTTTGTTATTTCTTTCTTTCTTCTTCCTTTGCAGATAATTTCTGTTTTTTTTACTAATTCCTCCAAGTATGCAGTTAGTTCTTCAATTTTAGCTCTTTCTTCTTTTTTGATGTATAAATTCATGGCTATGAATTTCCCTTTCAGTATAGTGTTTGCTGCATCCCATAGTTTTGCTATGTTGTGTTATCATTTTCATTAGTTTCAAGGTAGTTATTGATTTCTGTTGAGATTTCCTCCTTGACCCACTGTTTTTCTAAGAGTATGTTGCTTAACTTCCAATCTTGGTGCCAAATCTGGGTCTCTGGCCCTTGCAGATTTCCAGCTTCATTCCACTGTGGTCAGAGAAATTATTTTGTATGATTTCAATCTTTCTGAATTCATTGAGACTTTCTTTGTGGCCTAGCATGTGGTCTATCTTGGAGAATGATCCATGTACGCTTGAGAAGAATGGATATCCTGCTTTATTTGAGTGTAATGTTCTGTATATGTCTATAATGTCCAGATCCTCTAATATATTGTTCAAAGTCTTTGTTTCTTTAATGATTCTCTGTTGAGATGTTCTGTCCAATGGTGATAGTGGTGTATTAAAGTCCCCCACTATAATTGTAGAGGCATCTATTCCTTCACTTAGTTTTTCCAGTGTTTTCCTTACATATTTGGAAGCACCCTTGTTAGGGGCATAAATGTTTATGATTGTTTTTTCTTCCTGAAAGATTATCCCTTTCACTAATATGTAGCATCCATCTTTGTCTCTCACAACAGTTTTGCATTTAAAGTCAATTTTGTCTGATACTAATACAGCTACCCCTCCTCTTTTTTGGTTATTGTTTGCCTGTAAGATTGTTTTCCAGCCATTCATTTTCAATCTCCTTGAATCCCTGGGTCTAAGCTGTGTTTCTTGTAGACAGCATATAGATGGGGCATATTTCCTTATCCAATGTTCCAATCTCTGTCTCTTAATGGTTAAGTTTACTCCATTGACATTCAGTGTTATTACTTTCAAGGAATTACTTATATTAGCCATATTTTCTTTGAATTTGTGTTTGTCATAATTTGTTTGATTTTATTTTCTCTTTTTGTCTTTTTAGTTGTTCTTACACTCTCCTCCAACTCTGTCTCTCCTGTTTTTTTCTTTCCCCCTGCAGAGCTTCCTTTTGTATTTCTTGAAGGGCAGGTTTCTTGTTGGCATACTCTCTTAGTTTCTGTTTATCTGTGAATATTTTGAACTCTCCATCATTTTTGAATGCTAACTTTGTTGGATAGAGTATTCTTGGTTGGAATTTTTTTTCTTTTAGTACCTTGACTATGTCATACCACTGCCTTCTTTCTTCCATGGTTTCAGATGCGAAATCAGCACTCAGTCTTATGGAGACTCCCTTTTATGTGATGGTTCTCTTTTCTCTTGCTGCTGTTAGTATTTTCTCTTTGTCTTGAGCATTGTCTTGGGGTGGGCCTGTTGGGATTTATGCTGTTTGGAGTGCATTGTGCTTCCTGGACATGTACATCCATCTCCCTCAATAGGTTTGGGAAGTTTTCAGCCATTATTTCCTCCAACACACCTTCTGTCCTCTTTCCCTTCTCTTCTCCTTCTGGGATGCCTATAATGTGTATGTTTGTAAATTTTGCATTGTCATTCAGGTCCCTGAGTCCCTGCTGGATTTTTTCTACCTTTTTATTGATCAATTCTACTATCTGTTTGATTTCAGATGTGCTGTCTTCCACATCACTAACTCTTCCCTCTGCCTCTTCAAATCTACTGTTATTTGCTAAGACTGTATTTTTTATTTCTTGGATTGTGCTGTTCATTATCATCATCATATCCATTATTTTTTTGGATATGATTTCAATTTCTTCTGTATGCTCTCCAAGTGTTTTCTTAATATCCTTAATTTCTTCCTTCACATCATTAAATTGGTCCATAATATATGTTTTGAGATTTTTGATAGTTGTTCAATGTTCCACTTCTCTTCCTGGTTTTTAGTTTGTTCATTGGATTGCACCATATTTTCCTGATTATTGGTATGGTCTGTAATTTTTTGTTTCTGTCTGGTCATCATTTTATCTTGATGGGTTTATTCAGTTAATTAGCTTCTTTGTCAAGTCTCAGGATTTATTTAGGTTTTGTTTTTGTATGCCTGTAAGTCTTCTCTTCGTCGCTTTGTTCTTTTTATTCTATTTCCTTGTTGTTGGCTAGGTTCCCTTGAAGGAAAATATTAGGGCCAGCAAAAGCAAAAAGAGTAAGAAAAGAAAAAGTACAATAGTAGCATTGATAGTAAATGTTAGCAGAAGAACCATGTGAGATCTAGGAAAATGAATATTGAACTCATGTAAGCTGTGTAGAGTTACAACAATAAAAAAGTGGAGTACCTATAATGAGACAGTAAAGTGAATATGGGGAGGAATATAGTATGAATTAAAAGGCCAGTGTGGTCAGGAGAGAGGGAAAGAGAAAAGAAAGGACAGAAATATAAAGAGTGAATAAAAGATAGAAAAGAGAATAGAGGTATTAGAAATAAAAAGTTAGAAAAATTGGGGACTAAACAAAGAGAGGTGGGATGTAAGAGAAACAATAAATGTTGGAGGATAGAAAGATGTAGAGGAAAGGGGATAGCACTGGTAGCCCAAATCAGCACACACAGAAAAGAGGACATTGAGGCTGAGGAAGCACAGCAAATAAGAACCACTGCCTGCAGCACCTAATATAAAAAAAGGGAAAAAAAAGGGGGGGGGGTGGAGCAAGAAAGAAAAAGAAAAAAAAAAAAGATAAAAGGACAGTGGGGGGATAAAGAGGAAGGAAAAACAAGAAAACAAATCAACAAAAAAGACCAGACAAGGCCTCAAGCAAGGAATCCTCTTTGCAGTTGAATAAACTGCTTGGGAGGCTGACCTTCCCCCTTTCTCCTTCCTCGCTTCCCTCTCTCCCAGGGCAGCAGGAGGCTGCATGAGGGCTCCTGCAGGAGATTCAAATGGGTCCCTGGTGAGCCAACTCACCTCAGAAAATAAAGGCTCTTAATTTCTTGAGAGAGAGCACCCACCCCTTGCCAGGAACCCTAAATATGCTGTTGGAAGCCTGCAAAGCACATCCTTCTGTCCCTCTCCCTTAGGTGTGCTACAGGGGGGCTAGTTAATTTTCTGCCTCTACCTTTTCCCAGACCAAGTTTCTTATCCCAGGGTGTTTAGGTAAATCAGGCTCTCTCAGCAGATTCACCTCTCCTCTCTTCCTAGGCTCTCCCCACGTCAACTGATATGTCCTCCAAGCACACAAAAAAAGGGGGGACCAGAAAATTGAACCTGCTCTCCTCGGGCCCCTCTGCACCCCCCACCGAAACCCTCCCATTCCAGGAGTTAGTCTGAGACGGGAGGGCTAGGGCAATGCCAGAGTTTGGGGAACAGAGACTTGAGGGAATGCGGACTTGGGGTACGTGGTCTGGGGAATGTGGGTTACCGGGGTTCAGGGGACACGGGCTTGGGGTCTGCGCATCTGGGGAGGCTGTGGCTCGGGAACACTGCCCCGCCACCCGCGGTTTTCAGGAACGCTGTGGCCTCAGCCCTCGGGGGAGGGTTCTGCCTTCCTGCAGCTTCCGGCTTCAGTCTTAGACACCCGCAGTTTTGTCGTGAGCAAGCACTCCTTTCGTCCAGTCTCTCCAGATGGACATCCAGACACCTCCTGCTTTGTAGGTTCCCGAAACAGCCGGCGCCAGCAGGATTCCGTCCCCACTCGGCCGGTCCTTTGCAGGAGAGATTGTCTTTAGGATTTTTGCTTTAATGCTACCGTTTCTCAACCAGAGGTAGGTGGTATGATGGCTTGGATTAATGTTCTTCATCTCATTCCTTTCCTGTGGCTGTGGACCCACCGTGAGGGGGACCTCTTGATGAGGCTACTTCAGCTAAGGCGTGGCCCAGCTGAGTCAGGACGGGGCTTAATCCTGTCTGGAGACCTTCTAGGGCCACAGAGAAAAGCCAGGGGGACAGGCAGAAGCTGGAAGTCAACGGAACCCGGCAGAAAAAGGAGAAGATGCTGCCACGTGCATTGCCATGTGATGGAAAAGCTAAAGAACCTCAAAGATTGCCAGCCGGTCCAAAGATTCTGACCCAGGAGGAAGCCAGCCTTCTAGCTGCTGAAACAGGAGCCGAGAACTTTCTCTTACTAAGCCAACCGTCGTAAGGTATCCATTTAGCACTGGGGAAACCAGAACAGGCTATGACCACTTGGGTCAGAGTTTTTTCAAGGGAAGGAGAAAGTCCCTGGATGTGACTTCAGAAGCTATCAGGGGTCACAACCCATGGTGGGACAATGAACGCTGTTCCTTCTGATGTCTTTGCTTGAGCCTCCCAGGATTTTGTGATTAAATTCCCCCAAGAGAGGTCTAATCTCACGGTCTCCCCTTCGCCACCTCCCACCATCTGTAGTGCACTCCAAGCTCCTTTCCCCCAGTGCACTGAGATCACCCTTGTCGACATGGTGAACCACCACCACGTTGGCACGTCCAGTTCTCATCTCGTTCTCTCCACAGCAGTGGGCACCGTCGGTCACCCTTCCTTCTGGAAACACTATGGTCTCCTGTGTCGGGAAAACTTGGGAAGACTTTGAAACGGTGGCAGAGGACACGGTTTACTGAGTGTGGTGTCTGGTGCAGCCTCCTGGGTTCTCTACCTTTCATTATCTTTGAGCTATTTCGTGAATTGCACAAAACTCCTTTGGAAAATGAAAAATAATGCACATGCTTCTTGTCCATAGAAATGCAGATTATTTGTACCTGGTGGAACGCCGTTGGCTCTTGACTATGGATAGAACTTCCACGCGTCTACTTGTGAATGTGTCTTGGGATGTCGCACTGCCGCACGTGTGGTTCTGTGAGTTCTCCTTTGACCCTGCTGTAGCATCTTATTGGCTCCCCCACTGATGAATGAGTTATCTTAGGCGTTCATGTTCTGTTCGCATGAGAGCCATGATTTTGCTCTTTCCACGTTATCTGTGAGCGCCTGTCTTGGCTCCAGGTGTTCTGGTCATTCCCTGTCCCCTCTGAATCTCTGGAATTTCCTGTGGCAGAAGTGTCTTCTGTTCCTCAGGTGGGCCCAGGACCACACCTGGTGGTTACAGGTGGGGTGACAACACGGCAGGTATAAGCTGGCCCCACCAGAAAGTTCGACCACGTGACCAGGGGGTTGTGGCTTCACACCAAGTCCTGTCCCTTGACGTCCCGGCCTCTGGGAAGGGAGAGGCCTGGAGGGTGAGCTCGGCCACCTCACATGGATTCCATCAATCATGTCTGTGTAAAGAGGCACCGTCCAAATGAGGCCCACTTGCAGCTCGGGCGAACGTCCACGACAGAGAAGACACATCTCTGTGCCAGGAAGGCAGCATGTCCTGACTTCACGGGGAGAGGACGCAGAAGCTGCCTCGACCTCACCGCGAGCATCTTTTCCCTGTATGCTTTTACTATAATGAAGCTGTAACTGTAAGTGAAGCGCTGTCAGTGAGTGCTGAGAGTTGTCCTGGTGAGGTAGCGCGGCTGAGGGCTGGAGGGGAGCCCTGAATCTGTAGCCAGTTGGTCAGAAGCATCAGTGGCCTGGGAAGCGCCAGCCTGAGTCCTGTAGAGGTTTACCCTCACTCTGTGGGGTCGGCCCGACTCTGGATCCCAGGACTCAGAACTGAGCTACTGCAATATTTGCAGTTGGTGTCAGAAGCTGTCGGGGAAGGTATAGAAGTTTTGATACCTTTATGGTGAGTTTCCTCATTTTCTTCCAGTGTCTGCTCAAAAATCACTGATTCCAAGATTTTTTTAATCTCCCAGTCAAAATAACAGCCCCCCCACTCTCTAGTCCCGTTGCCTGCTTTCCTTTTCCTCAGAGCATCTGTCCCCTCTGACATTGTATTTCATCCTAATGTATTTTGCTGCCATCTCATCTAGTAGAATGTGAACACCTTTGTCAATTTTGTTCATCGTTGTATCTTCAAATCGAGAAGAATATCTGGCACATAGTAGGTGCACAATAAATTTTGTCTGATGATTACTTTCCCTAAAAGAGACAATTTCCTTCCTGGTGGATATAAACTTCATAGGAATAGATGGGGAGTAAAAACAAAAACCACAAAAAAGCAAAAAGCCCCTCGAGCAAAGGAGAAGCTGTTGAGTAAAGTCGTGTGGGCAAGAAAAGTGTACCCTGGTGGTGCCTGCCTGTCTGTCTGTGTGTCCCCATTTCAACTCAACTCAGCAACTCTTTTTTTTTTTTTTTTTTTTTTGGCTTTTATAAAGGTTATTTATTTGGGGTAAAAGCTTACAGTTGCAAAGCCCTAGAGAGTCCAACTCAAGGCTGCTTTCTCACCAAAGTCTGTTGCCATGTGTTGAAGCGAGATGATCGTTGATCTCTGTCTGGTTCTTGGGCCTTCTCAGCTGCTCAGCTGCTCTGTTCTTTGGCTTCAGACTCTCAGGTCAATGACTTCTCTCTCTCCGCAGGGCTATTGCTGTCTGAGTCTTCTCCTTTCTGTGACATGGCAGGACTGAAATGACCAGGTTGACTTCTCTTCTGTGTGTCATCTTGGGTGAGTGTCTGTTTATTTCGGCCACCAATGGGCAGGGACTCAACTAGAGCCATGTCCTACTGACATGGTCAAATGAAAAGCCCTAAATTGATTTAATCACATAAACTTGAACCTTTAAACTTAATACAATCCAAGTGTGTCGTATCCAGAGGAACCGACCAGTTTACAAACATAATCTCTCTCTTTTTGGATTCATAAATAATATCAAACTGCCACAGAGGTAAGGTCTTCTATGCATTCTATTTTTTTTCCTGTCTTTATTTATTTTTTTAATGTTACATTCAAAAACTATGAGGTCAGCAGCTCTTGAGGGCCCCTCGGCCCCCCTGTCCTGCAGCTGGGGGTAGAGATGGAGACGAGCTGGGCCTAGCCCTGGAGAAACTGTAGCGAAGAGGTCCTGGTGTGCAGACAATGGACGATGGAGGAAACCGCTGCCCTGTAGAGGCCCCGTGCGCGGTGGGGCCACAGGCTGATCCTCCGGGGCGGGGCAGGCAGGGCTTCGCGGAGGTGGAGAGTCTTGAGTCTCCAAGAATGGACAAAAGTCTTGATAGGCAAATTATGAAGGGAAAATCTTTTTTGTAAGTGGTTTTATGGGACTAAAGTACTTTGAGAGGGGTTGTACCAGTCAGAGTAATCTAGGGTATGCGGAAGTAGCAGAATTCTCCCAAATTCCGGGCTATTTCCCGCTCAGGTTACGAGTCCCGAGCAGGCAGGTGGAGTCACCCAGGCTGGGGGCTGCTGCCTTCTCAAGCACGTCACTTGTCATGCAGAGGGAAAGAGAGTTCTGGAGAGTCACACACCAACCCTTTAGGTGCTCCCCTACTTACACCCACAGATCATTGACTAATTTCTTTCCGTCCCCCGAAGAGAGACAGACGAGCAATGCCGCTGTGTTGCAGGAGGGAAAACTAGAATATTTGGTGAGCAAACCAAGGCCACCACCAGACACCACGGGCTCTGCCAATGGCCTGCCCAGTGTCCATCCTTTCCTTACTCATCTCTATGAAGAAGCCCAGTGGGACCGGGGTTGGCCTGCCACGCAGCTGAGAAAGCTGCACTTCCCAGCATCTGCCACCAGGTACGACCACAGGACGACAAATGAGAAGGAAGTGGCTGTGGCTGGATGGGAGAGCAGGTCGGAGAGGCTCTCTGCATCCTGGGATGCAGCAACGCTAGAGGCGAGGCGGCTGTCGTGAAAGCGCACAGCAGCAAGCAGGGGGATGACATCCGCAGGCTGGGATGGCAGAGGGCATTGCTGGAAAGCTTCGCGCTGGCTGTACCATCCTGAACAGTTTACTGCAGCACTGCTTGTTACGTGCGGAGAACCTGCCCCTGGCATGCTTAAGCAAACACGCTTCTCGAACTCCAGTGCCCTTCAGAATCACTGGGGAAGCTGGTTAGACCCAGACTGGAGCCCAGCACCCCAAAATTTTGACTCATGGGATGAATCCATGAACTTTCCTACTAATGGGCTCCCAGGGGAAGCTGCTGGCCAGGGACCCCACTCTGAGAGGCAAAATAACAGAAGTTGGGGCGGGCGGGAGAAGGAGCTGAAGGCAAGAGAGGGGGCGAAGGCCAGTCCCGGAAAATCACAGCTGTCATGGGCATAGCGCAATAAACCTATGAGTGCTCCAGGGGCGGGGGCCGTACTTCATTTGTCAGCGTGCTCACCTTAATGACCTTTTCTCCCACGACCCCCGCCCCCGCACCCCATGTGCAAGTGCATTGGGAGGCTTGATGAACAGAGTTACTTCTCTCTGGCATTCACTTGTGAATTCCCCAGATGCCAGGGACTACGGCAGAGCCTGGGAATCAGCATTTCCGAGGCTGCAGGTGCACGGACCAACTTGAGCAGCGAGGGGCTGCGGTCCCCCACCTTTATCACGCAAGGGATGGTCTGGTCTGAGGCCGGGTGGTGGCCGGCGGGGGCTCTTGGAGAGCAGGGCATTTTCCTGCAGCTCCGGCTGCCTCTGTCCCCAGGCCATGGCAGACAAGGCCCGTGCGCTCGCCCTGTGATGTAAGAAACAAAGGTTACTTTAGTTTTCACATAAAGGAAGAAAATATTGATTAATGTAACCTGGCAGCCTACTGCCTCAGTCTCCCACTCCCGGGTTAAGCAAGAACAAAGGAAACCAGCTTAAGCCAGTCCCATAGGCAGTAAAAAAGATGCCCAAGAACGAGCTAAGTCAATACCAATTCAGCACGAAATTCCATTCATTATTTAGCAAAGGGGAGCAGGTGAAAACTAAAATGGTTGGAATGTGATGGGGGAAGCGGTTAATCACGAACTTTGCGCAGGAACTTAGATCTTCCCGGATAGGCTGTACCCTCTGAAGTGTCCAGTCTATGGAGGAACAGAGGAAGGGCTCGTGTGCTAGGCTTAGGGGTGTTAATTGTGTCATTCTTCTCTGCTCGGGGCGCCGGCCATGTTTTCTGATTATGCGCCCCTTCTTGCAAGGTTGAGAATAAATTCTTTTCTTCTTCACAGTCAGGTGAGCCTTATTTTCTTCTGGACGGTGTCTTTCTTACAGCAGGGCCCCTGGGCAGGCTCTGGCCTCAGCCCTCAGCCTCCGCAGTGCCAGCCCCTCCTCGCCTGCTTCCAGGCACGGGCTCTGCTGCGCTCGGTGTGCGCCTGGCCAAGGAGGCTGCTGGCTGCGCCCAGAGCCCGCGTGTGCCCGGCAGCTCTCCTGCCAGCCGCCTCCGTGGCCCCCATGCTTGTTGGGGCAACAGCACAGACCCTCACCCCTGGCAGCAGAGCTTTTGGACCCTAGGAAGTCTCTGGAAGCGGGTCCTCGGCCCTTTGCTCGGGTGAGGACTGGGGAGCTCTCGGAGGGAAGGGGCTCTCAGGCAGTGGGAGGGGGAGGAGGGGCGGGTTTGGTGTCGCAGACGGCACAGGGACTTCCTCGTCACTGCTGAGATGAGGCTTGGGCTTCCTTGGGAACGAGGTGGGTGCTGGGCTGCAGCCCCTCGTACAGCTGGAGTAGATCTGGATAGAGGGCGCCCAGGGGAAGGTGGGGAGGACAAGGGGGGGGAGGGGGCGGGCAGGAGGGCAGGAGGGAGGGAGGGGCTCCAGCCTGGGAGGCCGCGGGACCCAGGAGAGTGCCAACGGGACCTCTGGTCCGGACTGACGAGGAGGGCCATGGGGCTGGGCAGGGCGGGTGCACTGCAGCCTCTGAAGGCCCAGGCCAGCAGTGGCGACCCGGGAGGAGGGTTCAGCTTCATGCCTGGGCTCCCAGTTTCCGCGTGCGTGGTTCCGCTTTCCAGTTTGCCCCGGAGCCTCCCCTGATTCCAGACCGTGGCCGCGTGTGCGTGTGCACGCGTGCTCGTCATTGCTGTAGAAACGGCGGCTCTTAACAAGCTCTAGGGTAATGCAGTTGTCCTCAGGGACTCCTGGCCCAAAGCCACTGGGCTGTCAGCAGAGTTCCTCCTGGAGCGAGGCAAATGCAGGAGGTGGGGTCAGAAGATAGGTTCCCAGAGGAGCCCCGGGGCAGGGCCCTGCTGGATATAGCAAATAAAAACCCAGGATATAGCAAATAAAACCCCAGGATGCCCGGTTGCATCTGAAACTCAGATGGACAACATTTATTTTTGGTGTAAGTATAGCCCGAACAATCCATGGCATATGCTTACATCCCCCCAACATGCTGTGGCTTATCTGAAATTCAAATGTGACCGACCATCCGGTGTGTATCTGGCAAGCCTCCCTGGGGAGCAAAGACCTTTGTCTGGGCTCTTAAATGGGTGTGACGGATCCTTTCTAGAGATTGGCTTCTTGGTTCTCAACAGTTCAGCCTCTCAACAGACAGGAGGAGGTTAGTTTAACAACCCAGTTGAGGACACAGAATTTCCTCGAGTCTTCTCTTGGCCCCGCGCCCCCCGGTGCCCACGCGTCTCTGGGACCAGCCCGTGCTCCACACGTGCTCCCTGCGGCAGGGACCGTGTCCCCCCCGAGCTGTGACCGACTGTGGGAGGTGGGAGCCTGCCCTTAGGCCCCGTCCACTCCCGTGCTGTGAACCCACCACGAGGAGGACTTGGGATGAGGCTGCTTCAGCTCCGTGACCTGCTCTGTCAGGACGGGTCTTGATTCTACTTCTGGGCGCATTAAGAATGAAATTCAGACACATGGAGAGGAAGCCTCAGAGGGAGCTGCCAGCAGCTGAAATTCCGCGGAACACGGGAGAGAGGAGAGGCCGGGGGAGGCCGCCGTGTCCTTGCCGTGGGACAAGCTGAGGCCCCCCACGGCCGGCCCCGGGACGAGTCCTCAGGAAGAAAGCATCTCCTTGATGACGCCTGGATGTGGCCTTCTTCCCAGCCTCAGCTGAGTGAATGCATTCCCATCGTCTCACTCCCCCCACTTCATGGCATTTGCCGGGGACGCTAAAACACCCTGTGGGCTCAGAGAGGGGCTCGCACGGCTCCTCCGTCAGGCTTCCCCGGTTGTGGGCAACAGAAGAACTATGACAAGGAGAAAAGAAAGGACCAGACACATGATTAGGACAATAAAGAACAGCACACGACATTGCCGGAAAGAAGGGAGAAGGGCTGTTCCAACATGGCCAGAGCCAAGGACCGGGCCAAGGTGGGGGCCGGGCCGAGGACCCACAGGGACCCCCGCACAGCCATCATGGGCCCTCTGAGCCCCTCCCGGGGGTCTCTGCCACCTTCCTCCAGCAGTTCAGGACAGGCATCTGATTGGTTGAGAAGCTCAGGGCAAGCACACCTGATTGGCCGAGTAGGTCAGTGCAGGTGCGTGTGATTGGCTAAATCAAGACACGTGCCTGTGCCCCTGCTGCAAGGCAGGCTGGGAAAGGATGGCTGGGTTTTCAGATTCTGTCTTGGGAGGGACAGGTTCTCCTTCTCATCAAGACTCCAGAGGGCAGGGAGGAGGGGAAAGGAGCGAACACCTGTGCTGGGCTTGTAAGCTGAGTGGTGGGTGCTGCAGAGAGCAGGGTTGCCCAAGTCCACAGCGTGTGGGCTGCAAGCCCCAGGATACGCCTTCCTTCTGCAACAAGCCCCCACGCTGGGCACTCTCAGTTCAGACTGCAGAGCCGGGTCTCCAAAGGAGGCTGCCCATTGAATGAATGAAGGACAAAAAAGCCTCATCTGCGACAGCATTCTAAGCCTTACACCGATACCAGTGCTGCTCTTTCTAAGTAACGAAACCTTCCTCTTCTAATATCCCATTACCCCTGCAAACCAGGCGGTTGCGCAGATAAGGACGGCAGCCATATGTTTCAGTTTGCCGGGACCGTCCTCGTTGGTTCGCACCTGTCGTCCTGGTGTACGTATCGCCAGCACCTGCTTCCGCCCTCCAAGTGTCCAGTTTGGATGGTGAATGTCACCCTCCAGGTGAGGGAACTACCGCCCAGAGAGAAGCCAGGTTGAAGCTGAGCTGGGCTATCACCGTGCTGCTTCGCCATCACCCACTGGACGGGGCTTTGTTCAGAATCAATTCTCCCATTTGTACATCCAGCACTTCCTTTGCTATGTTTCCCAGAAACATAAATTAAGGTGTCAGTGGGATGAACAAGAGTGACACTTGGCCCCCGGCTCACATCATCACATCACCTCAGCTGCGTGCTTGGAGCTGAGTGTAATTTCAGGGCGATTTCTCTGTAAGGCTCCACATGCAGCGAACACTTTCCTGGCAACTGCATTTGACACAAGCACCAGGATGCAGCTAGATCATTAGAATGCCCAAAGTCAGTGCGGGCTGTGAGTGGGGGTCTAGAGCCGGTGAGCATAAGCCCCCCTGGGGTCCATACACAGAAACACGTGTATATGAGCACTTGCTGCACCCCCGGCTCCGAGGTGCACTGGCCTTAGCTTTTTAAGGCTGACGCTTGCTAGGCTGTCAGTCCTGTCACTTCTGGAGAAGCTGAGAGTTTCTGTAACTCGCCCACCTTGCATAGCCAGGTCCCCAGGCCCGAGTCCCTACAGGCCAAAGGCTGTGCTCAGAACCACAAGTACTTCTTCAAGTAAAGAACATTCTAGAACTTTCTAGTACTTTCCAGTCCTGAAGCCACCTTTCATTTAGCTAGCTGACAGGTCTGTGCATTACTCCCTGTGAGCCAGACCCTGGGGTGGCCAAGGTGACCGAGCAACCGACCTTGGCTGGGCTTCGTGGGGGCTCCAGGTTGGCCACAGAATGAAGGTCCTCGGAAGACTCCCCTGCGGCGACGTTCCCACAGACACAGATGACCACCGGGATGGAGATCTGTGCACTCGGCAGGGCCTTGGTGAGGTCTCTCAGGGCCATTTCCGTCGGGGACGCTGTGAGAAGCTTCTGGAGAACCACAGAGGGGCCCTCCAAGGCAGGTGCATGCCTGTCCTCCACCAGGGCCAGCTCGCGGGTGCGACAGGGTGGGGACCCTCTCTGAGGCCTGCCTGCGTTTTCCTTCCAGGGTGGGAGGCTGAGCAGAGGGAGCCAGTGCCAGTGGGAGTGCGGGGCAGAGCCAATGGACACTACCGGAGCCGTCCTCTGGGGCCAGCCTGGAGGCCATGTGATACCCGACCCCAAGCAGCTCGCACAGCCGACTCAGAAGGGTCCGTCCTCCCCACTCAGGCAAGCCGGGCACAGGTGGACGGGTGCTGGGGGACCGCTGCGGCCATGGCCATGCTTCTCCTCCTTGGTCCGGCCTGAGCTCAGCCGCCTCCGGGGCTCAGGGGCTGATCTGCTGGGAAGGTTTCAGCCGTCAGCAGCCAACGACTGTTCCATAAATGGGAAATAATGGAAGGAAACTTCTTTCAGGACACATGGCCCATTAATTCCAGGAGGGCTGAACCCCAGGCCCCCTGATTCAGGGACCAGCCATCCACGGGTGCCACGGTGAGCCCAGGCCCCAGCCGTCCTTCTCCACTGCCGCAGCTCCCGCGGCTGAGCCCCCGGCGCCAGCCAGGCTCTGGGCAAAAGGCTTTGTAAGCAGCGGCCTGCTCCAGTCTCCCAAGGGTCCTGCCTGAGGCTGGCAGAAATGCAGTGACTTGCCGCGGACGGCAGAGCAGGGGAGAGGGGACGCAATTCTGAACCCGGCTCTGAACACAGGGTCCAGGCTCTCCCCGCACCCGCGTGGGCTCCCCCAGCCCTGAGCATCCTCTTGAAACCCGAAGGGCCGGAGCAGGTGGACGAGCGACAGCCCCCGTCGGCCTGGCTGTGCCTGGGTACGGCGCCTGGATAGGCGTCAGTTGAGGGCTGATGTACTGCAGAGGCTGGAAAGGTAGATCACATTTCCCAGAAGCCCTTGCAGCCAGGATTCTGGATGCAAACCTGGCTCTGTGTGCAAGTTGCTTGCCCCCAGGTACACCCTGGGGTGAGCCTGTTTCTGCCACTGGGCACAGCCCCGGGATGTGGCCACTGGCTTCGTTGGCATCCAGAGGCATTTGTGGAGGCAGCAGTGGCTTCCCAGCTCCTGGGTCCCAGCCCCACGGCACCTTCTGGAAGCCATGGACCCTTCCAGCCTCTGATTCCCCATCTGCTTTGTTATAGACTCTTCTGGAGAGGCCCAGCCTCAGACGCGTGGCTCTAGCCCTTCCAAACACCCTTTCTTAAAAAACCTAAATCTGTAGGCACTCTCGGCTCCCTGGGGTGGTGGTTGACCTTCTTCACCTTCCTGTTAGCTGGCTGGGGTAAATCCAACAAACCAGAGGGTAGGATTTGCAACTCTGCTGAGGCTCAGGGCCCAGCTGGCCCATGGCCAGTCCAAAGATTCAAGTCTCCTGAGTATACACCAATCCCAGCACCAACCACAGGCCCAATAAAAATGGCAGAAGAGGCACGTGTAGACAGGTCACATCTGAGTCCAGCCCCATCACACTCAGGAACACAAACTCCAAAGTAGTGCCTACAACTGCAAGTAGGAGAATTGCATCCATCATCCCTGTGGAATCTAAGGCCCCTCTTGATATAGAGGTGGAGTGGACATCACCATCCCAGGGTCCACAGGATGGAGGAATAGAGGATGGATTGGAGTGGACTTACTGATATTCTACTATGGAACTATTGTGATTAGTAATGGAAGAAATTGTAGCATTGATGTGGAGAAAGTGGCCATGGTGGCTGCTGATGGTAGGGAGAGGAAAGAAGAGATGTGATGTGGGGCCATTTTCGGGACTTGGAGTTGTCCTGGGTGGGACAGATGCTGGACATTGTATGTCCTGCCACGGCCCACTGGGTGGACTGGGGGAGAGTGTAAACTACAACGTAAACTATTACGCATGTGGTACAGCAGTGCTCCAAGATGTATTCACCAAATGCAATGAATGTGCCACCATGACGAAAGAGGTTGTTGATGTGGGAGGAGTGGGGTGAGGGAGGTGGGGGGGTATATGGGGACCTCTTATATATATATATTTTTTAATTATTTATTTATTTTTTAAAAATTACATTAAAAAAATATGAGGTCCCATTCAACCCCCCCCCGCCCCCACCCCCCACTCCCCCCACCGCAACACTCTCTCCCATCATCGTGACACATCCATTTTTTTAAAAAATAAAGAGAGAAAAACAAACAAAAAAACCCTAAATCCGGAGAGCTTTTGTTTTCTACACCTGAAATCCAACTGATAACCCTGCATCTGATTTTCACAGCCGCTGAGAGGCACAGGGGAAGCAGGTGTTTAAATTGTGCCCATTTTACAGATCAGGGCTCTGTGGTACAGGGATAGATGGCCCTGTCCCCACAAAGTCGCAGTGGGCGAGGCTGCTGGCGCCGCTTAACTGCAGGCAAGAAAGGGGTGCTGGGAGGACAGCAGCGAAGCACCCCATCATTCTTCGGACCCCCACCTGCCTCGATTCCCAAAGTACTTCCTTCCCACAGGAGTTTTGGTATAAACTTTTCCCCCAGGAACAGTGTAAATCCATTTCAGAGTTGCTAGGTGATGCGAATTGTGTCACTTGAAGGAAGCTGATGAAAAACGCGGTAAGACAAATCTTGTTTCGAGTTGATTATGCAACTTATGACCCACGGTAATATATGCATATGGTATGCAGATGTATGCACACGTTTCCAAAGGTGAAACTGCATCGTCTTGTACCTTGTCCTAAATCTGTTTGGCGAAATGCAATGCTTGCCTCAGGGTGTGCTTGGACATCAAATTGAGCTGGAATAAAGAATTAGGGAAAAGGGGGGTGTGGCTCTCCATTTCCCATCTCATTTCTGCTGCAGTTTCATGAATCTGTCCTCCTGATCAGGCCACAGCACATGGTGAAAAAGCAGGAACCGCTCTACCTGAGCTGTGGCCACCGTGGAGTCTGACCCCTGCCCAAATCCCCACGGGGCAGCGGGTGCCCGAAAGGGGGGCTTTTGTCCCGTTTCTGTGGCCGGGGCCGGGGAGCAGGGCCAGGACGCTTGGTGTTGTGGCTGGAGGGACGCCTAAGCCCATGTCTGTGCAGCCCCCCGGGGCAGGGGCTGAGAAGAGGCAGCTGAGAACCAGGACCTGTCCTGGTGGCAGTCCAGCCCCAGGCCAAGCCCCCAGGCCCGCGAGGACAACCCTGGACCCACCTACCAGTCCCTTCTGCGAGCGGGCTTCCAGGGAACCCCATGAGGCCCCCCGACTGATGGGAAGGAGGAGGGCGCTGAGATGACCCCAATCCTAGGGGGGAAACCTGGCCAGGGAGGGGCAGCTGGGCGGGGAAGGCTGGCCCCTGCCTCTGCGGCCCCTGCTCTGTCACCTGTGCCACCCCTTCTTCCTTTGCAGACATCTCCATTCTACCCCCACCCCATCCCACCTCTCTCCCCACCCTTCCACCTTTGGCGTGCTGCATTCAGCTCACAATAGGTTGGCTCAAAGGGAAGGCCACGCAGAAATATAGGAAGAGACACAAGAGGCAAGACAAGCATGGGACCAGCGGACTCACAGCTTCTGGAACTGAGAGCCCCAGCCCTAGTTTTCCCATCGCATTTATTGGGAAACTACCAAGCAGCTGTTTGCTATCTGAACTGCAACATCATTTACAGTAACAGGGAACCAGTGCAACGTCTAACAAATGCTACATTCAACAGGTGTAACATTTACAGTAACCAACAGGTAAGCCAGTTTCCCACAACACTGGCGCTCTGGCATTAGCGCTGGCGACCCACCATCCCCTGGAGCCCCTCTGGCTGGTCCTGGCACCGTTTTTTGCTTTCCCTTTCCAGCCAGACTTATCTCTGGCACCCCCCCTACCCCCAGCCCTTTCCCTAACCCAACCAGAGATTGAGGGAGAAAGAGGACACCGGCAGGGACCACCCCCACTGGCTCCCTTCAGATGCCCCAGCCTGCCAGCCCAGGTGAGACCCTGAGCATCCTCGAGCCTCAGTTTCCCCATCTTTAAGCCAGGAGTGATCAATCCTTATACCCAAGAGACTCCTTCCTGAAATCTCAGGCCCTCCTGGCATACAGCAGGCGCTCAAGAAGTGTTGACTTAACTTTTAGGGATTTTGAAATCCTTGAGAACCTGATGAAAGTAATTGACCCCCTTCCCAGGAAAAAAGAAGGTGCATGAGCCAAAAACTCCAGGGACTGCCCGGGCTTCAGGTCTACCTCCGTCAGTCTTTGCTCCGGGAGTGAGAGCCAGGGGCTGCCACGTGCAGCGCCTCCAGCCAGGTGTGCGTCCCGACAGCTCCCAGCCCAGCCACTGGAGGAAAGAGACCTCCAGGTAACAGAGCCCACCTGACTATCTGCCCAGGTCCCTTCCCGGCGAGAGTGTCACCTTCCTCCCCAGGAAGACATGGGCGTGTGGGCACAGAGCGAGATTGCAAGTGGTCGCCCTGGGAAAGTTACATCCGCACCCCATACCATCTTCAGGTACCCCCCTCTCCCTGGCAACATGTGAATACCCAGCGCTTGATTTTAGCTGACTTCCCCAGAAGCAACTACAAAAGTTAAAAAAAAAACCAAACTCTCATATATTCAATTATTTTAAATGCCATACTCCAACCCATGATGGAATATTCCTTTGGCCATTTGTGGCTGTTTTGGAAATTAGATT